>NC_080554.1:8667500-9385000 GCF_028640845.1 Ahaetulla prasina
GTCACTACAAACTCATGCCATGAAAGCAAAGATTAAAAAAAAAAACCACTGACAATCCAAACTGCCGCCTTTTCAACGACAAAGTCGAAACTGTTTCACACTTAATACGTGAGTGCAGCAAAATCGCGCAAACTGATTACAACGCTAGACACGACCGAGTTGCTAAATTAATCCACTGGTCTTTATGTAAAAAAATACGACATGCCTGTATCTGAAAAGTCATGGGAACATAAAGTGGAAAAAATTGTGGAAACTGAGATGGTGCAAGTTTGAAAGTCTTGTGGGACTTTCAAACACAGACAGATCGTCATTTGGAACACAACACGCCAGATATCACAGTTGTCAAAAACCGAAACGTACAATTTATTGACATCGCGGTACCAGGAGATGCCAGAGTCGAAGAAAAAGAACTGGGGGAAAAAATCATAAAATATCGCGACCTGGCCATCAAAACTACATGGCTATGGCTGAAACATGTCACCGTGATACCCATTGTCATCGGGGCACTGGGTACCATGTCTAAGAATTTTACAAAACATATCAAGGAATTGCAGCTTCCTGCAATAACATCAGAACTGCAAAGAACTGCGTTACCTGGAACATCGTACATCTTAAGAAGGTATTTGGTTGATACCTAGGACGCTGGCAGCAACCCGTATCAACCATTAGCACCAGTCAGTGGTATTTGCGACACATTTTTAAATGTCCAGTTGACTGAGTTTCATGTTTAATAAATAAAAGAGATAATAAAATAATAATGTAATATTAATATTAAATATTAAAAAGTAATAATAAAAATAATGATAATAATACTTCAAAAAGCTCTCCCGAATCTTATCTACAACCTAAGTAACAAAGCTCGCCTGGTTTTAAGTGGTCTCGCCTTCAAACCAAACTCCTTTCTCATCCCGGGTTATTAACACAATTTGTGTAGAGTAAGAAGACTTGGCTTCGTGTCAAAGTTAAGGTTCTCCTTACGGCTTCACCCGACTTATTTCAGAGTTATGCAAAACAAAGAACGAAGAGACAAAAGAGACAATTCCTGTGGCATTAACGGTTCTAAAAGAACAGAGACCCATGCTAAGCCGTGCGATGCCACATCACAACATCGCAAGAGAGATAATGATGCTCAAACCTGGCTAAACGCGTGCTCATTATTTTCTCCGGACTCAGAGCTGTGAAATACCCAAATTACACAGACTAGACATTGTTAGACGCCAGCGGATATAAAGCAGAAAATCCAGCGTCTCCTGAATTACTTAGAAAGAAGAGAGAGAGAGGGGAAAAAAATAATAATAACATAGCTAGAGAAACGCCGTCCTGAACTCAAGAAGGAAACGTTGAGAGGTTACAAGGAAGCAATGGATATTTCTGACAATATTATTATGCCTCAATCTGTTCAACAGAGGGAGTCGTTTTGCGTTTTTTGGAAAAAAATGCTTGTAATTAACGTATTCAAGAGTGCACAACCTTGGAGATGAAGATATAAACAGGTTTCCTTCCTTGCTGATCAAGCAACCTTGGTTGCGATTCTGAGGCAATTTGGATAGACCTACGGGTTCCTGGTGTGCTCATTGATTATTTATCTTCTTCTTCTTCTTCTTCTTCTTCTTCTTCTTCTTCTTCTTCTTCTTCTTCTTCTTCTTCTTCTTCTTCTTCTTCTTCTTCTTTTTCTTCCCCCATAATCCCTTGCAGGGTGGAGTCTTGGCAATTGAATGGAGCTGAGTGTTTACTGGCCGGATGCCCGTCCTGTTGCCAATGCGGAGTTTAGTTCAGCAAATATATTCCCACTGTGCCCAGAGAGAGAGAAATATCTGTCTCTACCTAGGATCGAACTCACAGACTCCTGATTGTGAGGCGAGAGCTCCACCTCTAGGCCACCTCACCACTCTGTTCCTTGAATGCATATGGGTCAACATAAAAGGCCAAAAAGAACCATAGGCTGGGTACCCCAGAGGCCACCCAACCCAGCAAAAGAAATAGATGAACTTTTTACTAACCAGTTAACTAATATATGTAGGAAACACACCACAGTAGTAATGGGGGACTTTAACCCGACCTCAACTGGAGGACAAGCTCTGCATCAAGTGGGAGATCGAACAGGATCCTGACTTTGTCATCCAAAAGGTAGAGGAGGGAACTAAAAGATCATCTATACTGGACTTAATTCTAACTAACGGAGGAGAAATGATAAAGGGGATTGACGTTGGGGACCATGTCTTATTGGAATTCAATACAGTGCAGATTCAAGCAGTAGAGCACTAGCATTTAGACTTCTATACCACTTCACAGTGCTTTACAGCAGGGGTCACCAACCTTTCGGACCTCGGGGACCACTAAATTCATAAATTTAAATCCTGTGGACCACTAATATGATCTGCCTAATGACCGGCTGGGTGGGCGTGGCTTGGTGATCATTTGACTGGGTGGGCGTGGCCAACTCGATGTCACTTATGTCGAGGGGCGCCTCACCAGCCTTTACTCGACCCGCCCCTCCCAGCCACTCCTTGCCTACCCACCCACCCCGCCTTCTTAGGGCCCCAACAGGTAGCAGTTGTTGGAGCTAAGCTGCCACCATGAGAAAAAGTTGGCAAAACAGCTGGCTCAGTTCAAATTGGATCTGATTGAGAAGGAGGCTCAGCAGAAGCATCTCACTGAGGACTAGGAGCATAGGCTTTCCAAGCAGAGGCAAGACCTGCGGGAGTGCAAGGCCAGGTACAGGTGCCTGGAGGCTCAGCGGGCTGAGATGGTCAGCCAGTTCCAGGCCATGATGCAGTCCCACTAGAACAAGGCCCTCCAGCTCTTCACCACCAGCGACACTTCCCTCCAGCCTTCGCCCAAAGCCCCACACCAGGAGGCCAAAGCAGACCCCAAGTCAGAATTTCTGCCCCCCTCCGATCTACACAAAGAGACCCCAAAGGGGGAGACTCTCTGCAGCAACATAAATGTTCATTGCATGTATCCGTCCCAGGGGCTGTAGTTTGAGGACTTGTTGTGACCCAGGTTCCTGGACCCGGACTCCTGGACTCGGATGATTCAGAAAGTGAGGGAGAAGACCTGGCAAGCCCTGCTTCTCTTGAGCCCTTTCCCTCCCTGGCACCCACTCAAAGGGAGGAGGAGGGGCCGGCAAGGCCTGATTCTCTGGAGCCTTCTTCTGATTTGGCAACGCCCCAAGAACAGTTTTGGAGTGATGCAAGACTACGCAGACGTGACCGGCGCGCGCAGCAGAAGCAGCGTTAGGATAAAGCCAAGTCATAATTGTCATGCAGTGATATCTGCAGAGACTATAAATAGGAGGCGGGACTTCCTGGTTTTTTGTCTTGGACAAAGCAATGAATTTGCGCGGGCAAACTGTATCAATGGAGGGAAGAATATATTCGTGAGTAATTCTGGCCTTATCTATAATTTCCTCGTTATCTCCAGAAACTTGGCAGGCCCGTGGGTAGACGTGGCCAGGACATCTATCTATGTAAATAAAAGGAGAAAAGGAGGCCTCTGACTGACTCTTTGCTGGGAGTATTGGGGGGAGGGAAACAGAACAGGACCTCTGATTTAGGGCAATATAAAAAATGCAAATATTTTTTCTCCGGACCACCAAAATTTTCTCACGGATCAGCTGTTGGTGATCGCTGCTTTACAGAAAGCGGTTTACAGAATCACTTGTTAAGTGAGACATTTGTGAAGCGAGTTTTGCCCCCTTTTACGACCTTTCTTGCCACAGTTGTTAAGTGAATCATTGCAGTTGACAATTTTAACAACCCGGTCGTTAAACGAATCCGGCTTCCCCATGGATTTGGCTTGTCAGAAGGTCACAAAAGTGGATCCCGTGATCCCGGGGGGGGCACTGCAACCGTCATAAATCTGAGTCGGTTTTTCCGAGCGTCTGAATTTTTGGATCACGTGACCACGGGGATTCTTGCAACGGTCGTAAGTCTGAAAAACGGTCGTAACTCCCTTTTCTCAGTGCTGTTGTAGCTTTGAACGGTCACTAAATGACCTGTTGTCAGTCGAGAATGACCTGTATCCCTGCATTTCTTTGTCTCACCCCATGTTCCTGAGTGGGTGCTGGGGGTTCCCAGGGGTTCGGGAGAACCTCTAGCTAACATTCTGTGCAATTCGGAGAACCTCCAAATCCCATTCCTGTCTGGCCCCGCCTACCCCACCCCACCCTGCCCCACCCTCCCCCTCCTCCATTTTGGATGCAGGTAAGTGCAGGGCGCATGTGGAGGCTTGTGGAGGGTGAAAAACGGGCCTACCGGAAGTTCGGGAAGGCCGGAGACGGGCCTGTTTCCGGCCTCTGGAGGGCCTTTGGAGCCTGTTGTGTCTCACTTGCTCCCCCTGCTGCAGCCGGGCCCCTCTTATCTCCTGCCAGACGCTGATAGTTTGGAAGAATGTCCTGGCATGCCCCCAGCCCTGGCACCATGCACAGACAGGCCGAACAAACAAACCTCCCTCCGATAGCATGTGTGCCTGAAGCCAGCCACGAGCTGAGATTACCAACAGCTGGAGACGAAACGATGCAATGGATAGACCCACGCTTCCGGAGAATGGAGAGGCGACGTCAGCAAAAGGAAGGGAGGGGCAGGCCTGGATAAGTGCTGAGTCATGGAGCCACACCCCATGGCCTATATAAAGGATCTGCTTTCTGGCATTCTCTGAGTCAGGCAAAGTCTACCTTGGATTGCTGAAGTCACTTCCTGGTCTCCTGCCTGCCTTGAGAACTCTGATAGGACTTTGGCAGAGCTGCAGAGGCACGCTTGATACGGACTTCCCCGACCCGGCTGTCAGCGGAGGAGTGGGACACGACAGAGCCTGCGGAGGCTGTTTTTGCCCTCCCAGAGGTTCAAAGAAAGCCTCCAGAGCCCGGGGAGGGCAAACACACCCTCCCCGCCGAGGTGCAAAAGGCCGACTAGGCCACGCCCACCATGGCCACGCCCACCCAGCAACCGGGCAGAGAACCCCTTGCTAAATTTTTTGAAGCCCACCCCTGTCCAAAACGAACAGTTTGAGAGAATTTTACTTCCCTTTAACGTGAAACGGAGGACTTTATTTTTCTATACGAAAGGCCTACCAGAGGCTTAAGGAGAGCAGTCACAGTCTCTGAAATTGGGAAGAAAAAAAGTAAATCCTTTTTCAGCCACTGTAGATTTATTTGAAATAAAGTCTATTTTTTTTTCTTATTTTTTTTTGCTTTTCCTCCCTTCAGAAACCCCGCCGAGGTTGTCATCGGTTGAACGGAATTTCTATCTGAACCATCAAAGGGCCCATCAGTCAAATTGGAGCAAGATCTTCAGCGCCAATTTCTCTCCCTGCTTCCTTATTTCATACCTTCTCCCTTTTCTCGGAGGTGACTCAGATGGGATCACCTTTGTCAGCATTTTCTGGGGGAAAAAACACAAATAAAACCTCAAAGCCTGGTTAATAAACTTTACCCCATCAAAGTCTTTATGAAATCTGTTTCTTCGGGCTGATTGTTGACTTCCCCATCCCAGGAGAAATGGATAAAAGGGATTGGTGTATTTTTATGTGCATGAATATTTGCAGAATGAGTACAAGTTAGAATAGAATAGAATAGAATAGAATAGAATAGAATAGAATAGAATAGAATAGAATAACAGAGTTGGAAGGGACCTTGGAGGTCTTCTAGTCCAACAATGCTACTGGTTCGGACCGGTTAAGGTGAACCGGTAGTATAAAATGCTACCAGTTCGGCTGAACTGGTATTTCGGATGATCAGCTGGGCGATGATCAGCTGTGACACACGATTTATATTAGCTAGAATAGTCAGATTTCTTGCTTCCTAGCTAATCTAAATCAAGTGGCACAGTGTATTTCCCCCCAAGTCTAAATGCTATTGCTATTGCTAACCACTATGCCAGCACGGAAGGAAGGAAGGAAGGAGAGAGGGAGGGAGGGAATAGTAATAATGATAGCAATAGCACTTATATACCGCTTCACAGTGCTTTACATCCCTCCCTAAGCGGTTTACAGAGTCAGCCTGTTGCCCCCAACAATCTGGCTCCTCATTTTACTGACCTCGGAAGGATAGAAGGCTGAGTCAACCATGAGCCAGTCAAGATCGAACTGCTGGCGGACGGCAGAGTCAGCCTCCAACGTTGCATTCTAACCACTGCGCCACCACGGCTCACCATGAATGTTCAATAAGACTTTCTGTTATTATTCTTTGGATAATGGAGGAAAAAGTTGAGGAATCTGTTTCGCTCCCCCCCCCCAATCATTTAACGCTTGTAACTCCAGTCTTATTGGGTTGTAAAACCCAATTCCTCCTCGCTTCAAAGTCTCGTCTCTTACATGCTTTGAAAGGCACTGAAATCCCGGAAAAGAAAACAGGTTGGGTGTTTTTAAAAGATACTCCAGGGAAAAAAAGTGATGTTCCCTTCGGTAAGAACGTTAGAAGGGGGCTGTGTTGGTAAAGACGATTGTCTAGACAGTGAGAACAAACTCTTTCCAAAAACGAAAAAGAAAATACTCAATAGCGTTTGAAAAAACCTCAGGAAGGAGCGACTCTGAAGGGGAGCCAGAGTGCTTTTAAATCTGTCTCGTCCTTGTTAATAGCTGATGCCCAACGCATGCCAGCCTAAGCTGAAATCTCAAGAGGGGAGAGATAATCACTGGAGGAAAGATTTGAAGTGCCAGCAAGTTTCCGCCATAATCAGCCGGCAAACAAGGAGGCAGTTTGACGCCGTTTCCCAGACTTCGTGTCTAAACCCGATGGCTCGGAAGCCAAGAGTCAAGGTCGTCTTCTAACCCGGGTTTTCTTCCCACTTGTTTTCTCAACTTCTCTCTCTCTCTCTCTCTCTCTTTTTTCCTTCAGGACGGTATTCGGGGTTTGGGGATATAGTCAGCCCGGCTGGCAAAAGGGCTGGGCTGTGACTGCTATTGAAGTTCGGGGGGACGACACCATCTGTGTCTGAAGGTCAAAGTTATGGTAGGAACCCAAAATGTTCTTCTTGAATGGACGGCCAAAGGGGATTATTTAAGGGGACATCTTCCAGAGCTGTAGATATAAAGTACATTAAAAATCAAAGCCCAGGAGCAGCTGCTTCTTCTTCTTCTTCTTCTTCTTCTTCTTCTTCTTCTTCTTCTTCTTCTTCTTCTTCTTCTTCTTCTTCTTCTTCTTCTTCTTCTTCTTCTTCTTCTTCTTCTTCTTCTTCTTCTTCTCCTCCTCCTCCTCCTCCTCCTCCTCCTCCTCCTCCTCCTCCTCCTCCTCCTCCTCCTCCTCCTCCTCCTCCTCCTTCTGTCTAGATCAAATTTCAAACTGCCAGAATGAAGCCACGTTCTCGGCTATGTCATTGGGGTACACAGAAGGAGCCTCCTCGAAGATTGTGGATCAATATTTCCAACCACAATCGGGCGTACCCTGGGCAACGGCAACCTTGCTTGCCGGCTAATCCTTCTCACGCTAGATCAAACCTGGGCAAATGAAGGAACGAATTCACCTGCATTGTCAAGACCAATTTTAAGAATGAGCTCAAAACCTGTAGAGGGATTGCCTGACGATAAGAGCTAGCCAGTGCAACAGTACTACAAAAACCATGTTCCAAGTATTACAAAGCCCATCACATGTGGCCCTCAATGTCATTGAACGATAACTACCTGGGTGGATAAGGGGAAACATTCCTTGTTCCAGGAGGTAAAAGATTTAATTACAATTAGGACCTGGCGTTGAGTCAGTTACATAGTGAGTCAAACAAATATAGCAATGGTTTTTCCTTACAAGTTTCTATATTGGTTAGAACCAGGTGATCCAAGACTCCTCCTCCTCCTCCTCCTCCTCCTCCTCCTCCTCCTCCTCCTCCTCCTCCTCCTCCTCCTCCTCCTCCTCTTCTTCTTCTTCTTCTTCTTCTTCTTCTTCTTCTTCTTCTTCTTCTTCTTCTTCTTCTTCTTCTTCTTCTTCTTCTCCATCTCCTCCTCCTCCTTCTCTTCCTCTTCCTCCTTCTCCTCTTCCTCCTCCTCCTTCCTTCCTCTTCCTCTTTCTCCTCTTCCTCCTCCTCCTTCTCCTCCTTCTTTTCCATCTCCTCCTCCTTCTCTGCCTCCTCCTCCACATCTTCTTCCTCCTTCTTCTCCTCCTCTTCCTCCACCACCACCACCACCTCCTCCTCCTCCTCCTCCTTCTCCTACTTCTTTTTCCATCTCCTCCTCCTCTCCTCCTCCTCCTCCTCTCTGCCTCCTCCTCCTCCTCATCTTTCTCTTTCTCCTCCTTCTCTCTCCTATAGTAGATCCTCACTATAGGAAATGTTTAATGAGAGTGCAATGCACCTTTCTTATCTTTGGCTAAGCAAAATCAAAATCAAAGATCAATTGAAGCCCGTTACCAGGCACCTAAATGATAACTTTGCTGGTCAAGATGAAAATTTTGCAATTCCTGGCTTCTGAAGATACAGGATGTATCTTCACTTATACACCGAATGCATAATTTTCCTCTGGAAAGGTGTTGTTGTTTTTTTACCTCTCTTTAATAAATAAATAAACACACTAGATTTTGCAACCAAAAGCGGCAGCGAAGGACCTCTTCTGAGTAACTGACATTCAAGAGCCATTAGCGTCTTCTTTCTGCTCAAACGTCGCTAGAGAGAAATGACAGTGACATTCTAAAAGAGTCCATTGTGTCATTTTGCTTTACCAAAAAAGAGAGAAAGTGAGAGAGAGAGAGAGAGTTAAAACATGAATTTTAAATTAAGTAATAAACAGTCAGGAAAGACAGATGGAAACGCAAGCTCAGATAACCACAAGGAAACTTATCATTTCAGCTCTTGCCTTCCTCTTTCAAACAATCTCATCCAATTTTCTTATTGGTCATCCCAACAATGCCCCTTCATCCATCCAGGGTCAAAAACCACATTTGGGGATTTGTTTATTTAAATATATTGATATTCCCCACCCGTCCAATTTCCATAAGGCAGGGGTCGGCAACCTTAAACACTCAAAAGAGCCATTTGGACCCATTTCCCACAGAAAAGAAAACACCGGGAGCCACAAAACCCTTCCCGTGCCTGACTATTTCTCGAGCAGCCACAAAACTAACATCTGTAGTTGAATTAAATGTTCTGTTTTCTTCTGAAAATTTTCTTTTCCTGGGTTTATCCATGGTTGGCCTACCGGGGGTTGAAAAGCTCAATAAATCACATACCAGCGGGTGTCACACATTGGCGGTTGTGACACATATTTTGAGCAACAGGGAGCTGCAGCAGAGGGATGAAAGAGCCACATGTGGCTCCAGAGCCTGCTATAAGGAAAACTGGTTTGTATTTTCAGAATAACAGAAGAACAGAGTTGGAAGGGACCTTGTAGGTCATCTAGTCCAACCCCTCCTCCCAAGCAGGAGACCCTACACCATTTCTGACAGATGGCACTCCAGTCTCTTCTTCAAAGCTTCCAGGGTTGAAGCTCCCATAACTTCTGAAGGCATTTGGGTTTTGAGTTTTGAAGCTAGCATAGTCCTAGGCTGCATCAACAGGTGAATAGCATCAAGATTTTGGGAAGTGATAGTGCTGTGTTATATTGCACTAGTGAGACCACACTTGGAATCTTGTTTTGGTCACCATATTATAAAAAAATGTTGAGAGTCTAGAAAGAGTGCAGAGAAGAGCAAGAAAGATGATTAGGGGATTGGAGGCTATAATCGATGAAGAACCATTAACGGTACATCCAGCTTAATGAAGAGAAGGATTAGGGGTGACATGATAACAGTGTTCCAATATTTGAGGGAAGAGAAGAGACAGTCAACTTATTCTCCAAAGCCCCGAGGGCAGAACAAGAAACAATTGATGGAAGTCTTTGGAGAAAGGTCCTAGCTAGAAATAAGGAGGAATTTTCCTGATTGTGAGAACAATTAATCAGTGGGACAGCTTTCTTCCTGGAGTTGTGGATGCTCCATCACTGGAGAGCTTCAAGAAAAGATTGGACGTTCATTTGTCCAGGTTGATATAAGGGCTGCTGGCTTGGGCAGGGAGTTGAAGACCTCCAGGATCCCTTCCAATTCTACGATTCCACGATTCTACGATTCCACAATTCTACGATTCTACTATTCTACTATTCTATTATTCTACTATTCTAGAATTCTAAGTTCTACGATTCTACGATTCTAGGATACTAAGTTCTATGATTCTATGAGTCCATGATTCTACGATTCTACGATTCTACAATTCCATGGTTCTACTATTCTAGGATACTAAGTTCTACGATTCTATGATTCCATGATTCTATAATTCTACAATTCTACGATTCTACGGTTCTAATTTTTATGATTCCACAATTCTATGATTCGATGACTTCCAGAAAAATATCAGATTGGGGGAAGCTCCAAAGACCCTTGGAGGAAGTCCCCTGAAAAAACCCTTCCACGAAAACTATGGATGTTATAGGAGCTTTCCAGAAGTCAAATCAACTCCAACAAAATTTCTTACTTTTAAACAAGCAGAAGGACTACCAGGCCCTCGCCGTGCAGCACAGCCATCAGCCAAGCCGCCAGCCCTATCCCCTCCTTTGCAATTTTCTTCATTTTGGCTTCATCAAATCTTTGTTCACTTGTTTCCACTTCGGAACAAATTACATTTCACCTCCTCTCCTTGTTTCCTCGGGTGCCTCCTTTCATCTCCCATCGTAATCTTCAATAATGACTTATTTATTTTGCTTTTCCCTTTTTTCTCTGGCTTCTTTTTCTTGAAAGCGAGATCTGACCTCTCCCTTTTCTGTTCTCCGGTGGCTTCAAAACATGTTGTTTGCGAATTTAATTGACTTCTTCGCTCTCTTTCATGGAATCCGGGTGACTTTATTTATTCAGATGTGGTCATCCACACATCTTCTTTTGTTTGTTTGGCTCGCCTAATTTCAGCCTGAGTAAGAAATTAGAAGATGCAGCGTTACACCTCGGCTCAGCTCTAATTACTATTGAGCCTCCGAATGGAGTTTAATTTTGAAAGGCAAGTAGTACATAGATCTGATCTTAAGATAGAACCAGAAACACATCAGCAGTTGTAGACACAAATGTTAACTACCAATAATGACTTTTTTTTTAAAAAAAAATGTTTAATTCTGTTGTAGCTTGAGATACAGTTGCTCCAAGATTTATTTATGATTATTATTATTTGGTTGGGTTTGGATTTGTTTCTAAGCCAAATTGGAGGACTTAATTTGTGGAGGATTAGACATCTCAAAAGACGCCAAAGCTTCGGAGAGTTTCATTTTTTATTCATGCTAAAGAGGGAAAAATCTCTTGCATGTTTCCCTCCCCCCCTCTCCACCAGCCCTCGTTTCGCCGGATGAAAGAGGCACTTAATTCTGATGAAATTCTCATGGCTTCGTATTAGACCTATTAGAAATAAATGGTAAATATTGATAGAGTATTTATTGTTTTCAATTGGTGGAGTCGTGATTCGGCATAATGCGCGCTTGCAGCTTATACATTTATTTCTGAAGGTTTTCTGCATGAAGTGGACTTTGAATTGGACTGTTTATTAAAAAAAAGAAAGAGAGATGTAGGCCTTATGCTTTATTTTCCAAGATGAGCTTTCGTTAGCAATGGAAAGAAAAGAAGTTGCACTTTATTATGATTAAGAACAAATTAACACCTTTTTATCCTCGTGCAGGCCAATCTGATTTTTATTTTTTCTGCAGGCTCAAGGTTGCCTCAGCCTTCCATCCTTCTGAGGTCAGTAAAATGAGGACCCAGATTGTTGGGGGCAATAGGCTGACTCTGTAAACCGCTTAGAGAGGGCTGTAAAAGCCCTGGGAAGCGGTATATAAGTCTAAGTGCTATTGCTATTTGTCTGTCTGTCTGTCTGTCTGTCTGTCTGTCTGTCTGTCTGTCTGTCTGTCTGTCTGTCTACCTATCTCTGAGTCATGGTGGTGCAGAGGTCAGAATCAGTGGTGGGATTCAGCCAGTTCGCACCACTTCGGGAGAACCGGTTGTTAGTTTACTGAGCAGTTTGGTGAACTGGTTGTTGGAAGAAATCACTAGGGCAGAGAACCGGTTGTTAAATTACTTGAATCCCACCACTGGTCAGAATGCGGAATTGCATGCTAACTCTGCCCATTGCCAGCAGTTCGATCCTGCCCGGCTCAAGGTTGACTCGGCCTTCCATTTATTTATTTATTTATTTATTATTTACATTTCTATACTGCCCTTCTCCGAAGACTCAGGGCGGTTTACAGCCAAGTTAAAAAGACATATACAAAAATTAAAACACAATATTTGAAATTTAAAAATCTGAAACCATAAGGCCGAATATTAAAATAACAAGTAATAAAACCACTCAATTAAAAATTTCTCTCAGGCCAACCCTGCTCATTGAAACAAAAAAGTCTTGAGCTCGCGCTTAAAGGCCCGGAGGTCGGGAAGAAGGCGTAGCCCCAGAGGCAGTTCGTTCCATAGGGTAGGTGCCCCCACAGACAAGGCTCTTCCCCTGAAGGCCGCCAGCCGACATTGTTTAGCTGACGGCACCCGAGGAGACCCTCCCTGTGGGAGCGCACAGGTCGATGGGAGGCTATTGGCGGCAGCAGGCGGTCCCGTAAGTAACCTGGTCCTATGCCATGGAGCCCTTTAAAGGTGATCACCAACACCTTGAACTGCACGCGGAAGACCACCGGCAACCAATGCAGCTTGCGTAGAAGAGGTGTTATATGGAAGCTCCGAGACGCTCCCTCTATCCCCCGCACAGCCGCATTCTGTACCAGTTGAAGTCTCCTGGTGCTCTTCAAGGGGAGCCCCATGTAGAGAGCATTGCAGTAATCCAGGCGGGAGGTAACGAGGGCATGAGTGACCGTGCATAATGAATCCCGGTCCAGGAAGGGACGCAGTTGGAGGATCAGGAGAACCTGATAAAAAGCTCCCCTGGCAACGGCCATCAAGTGTTCTTCCAATGACAGCCGTGCATCCAGGAGAACGCCTAAGCTGCGAACCAACTCCCTGGGAGCCAGTGACTCACCCCCCACAGTCAGCGACGGAACTAGCTGACTGTACCGGGACGCCGGCATCCACAGCCACTCCATCTTGGATGGGTTGAGTCGAAGTCTGTTCATCCCCATCCAGACCCGAACGGCTTCAAGGCACCGGGACATCACATCGACGGCTTCGTTGGGGTGATCCGGGGTGGAAATGTACAGTTGAGTGTCATCAGCGTACAGCTGGCAACTCACCCCAAAACCACAGATGATCTCCCCCAACGGCTTCATATAGATGTTGAACAGGAGGGGCGAGAGAACCGATCCCTGTGGCAACCCACATGTGAGGTGCCTCGCGGTCGATCTCTGCCCCCCCGCCAACACTGTCTGCAAGCGGTCAGAGAGATAGGAGGAGAACCACCGAAAAACGGTGCCCCCCACTCCCAGGCTCCCCAACCGCTGCAGCAAGATACCATGGTCGATGGTATCAAAAGCCGCTGACAGATAAAGTAGGACCAGGATAGAGGAACAACCAATGCGACCAAAGCCGTCTCCGTGCTGTACCCAGGCCGGAAGCCGGACTGGCACGGGTCTAGATAAACAGTTTCATCCAGGTACTGAGGGAGCTGATGTGCCACAACACTCTCAACAACCTTCGCCACAAAACGAAGGTTAGAGACCGGACAGTAGTTCGATAAAATAGCTGGATCCAGGGAAGACTTCTTGAGGAGGGGTCTCACCACCACCTCTTTCAAGGCTGTGGGAAGATACCCTCCTTCAAAGAAGCATTAACTATTCTCTGAAGCCAGCCTTGTGTAACCTCCTGTGTGGCCAGTACCAACCAGGAGGGACACGGGTCCAATAAACATGTGATAGCATTCAGCCCCCTCAGTATCCTGTCCATGTCCTCGGGAGTCACAGAATCGAATTCCCCCCAAATAATATTCTCAAGAGTTGCCTCCGCTGTCCCACCCGAATCCACCCAATCAGCATCCAGCCCGTCCCGGATCTGAGCGATTTTATCGTGCAGATATATTCCAAACTCCTCAGCACGTCCTTGCAAGAGGTCCTCCCGAGCTCCCTGGAAAAGCAGGGAGCGGGTCACCCTAAACAAGGCGGCTGGATGGTTATCTGCTGATGGGATAAGAGCGGAAAAGTATTCCCGCTTTGCCGTCCCTATCGCCACTAAGTAGGCCTGAACATAAGACCGTACTAGTGTTCGGTCAGATTCGGAACGGCTGGCCCTCCAGTTGCTCTCTAGGCATCTTTTCCGGCGCTTCATCTCTCTCAGCTCCTCAGAGAACCAAGGAGCTGGTCAAGAACGGTGCTGGATCAGAGGCCGCAAAGGCACGACACGATCCAAAGCCCCTGCCGCTGCCATTTCCCAGGCAGCGACAAGTTCTTCGGTTGAGCCGTGGGCCAGATCCTCAGGAAACGGCCCAAGCTCCGTCAGGAACCTCTCTGGATCCATCAGGCACCTGGGACGGAACCATCGATCCGGCTCCGGCTCCCTGCGGTGTGGGTTTGCGGTTCGAAAGTCGAGATGAAGGAGCGAATGATCTGACCATGACAGGGGTGTAATAACCAAATCCCCCAATTCCAGATCATTCAGCCACTGTCCCGAGACAAAAATCAAGTCCAGCGTGTTTCCTCCAATGTGAGTGGGACCATTCGTTAACTGGGTCAGGTCCAAGGCTGTCATGTCTATCCTTCCGAGGTCAGTTAAATGAGGACCCAGATTGTTGGGGGCAAGAGGCTGACTTTGTAAACCACTTAGAGAGGGCTGTCAAGCACTGTGAAGCAGTATATAAGTCTAAGTGTTATTGCTGTAGCTGATCGGATGTTGCATTAGAAGCTGTGGTGGCGCAGTGGTTAGAATGCAGTATTACAGGCTGACTCTACTGACTGCCAGCAGTTCGATCTTGACTGGCTCAAGGTTGACTCAGCCTTCCATCCTTCCGAGGTCGATAAAATGAGGACCCAGATTGTTGTGCGGGGGGGGGGGCTACAGGCTGACTTTGTAAACCTCTTAGAGAGGGCTGTCAAGCACTGTGAAGCGGTATATAAGTCTAAGTGCTATTGCAGTTGCTAATTCCCAGGTCTCTGAGAACTGTGAAACTTCCCATATTTGACTGGTTTCTTAATGGCTTTAGCGAGCTGCAGATTATTATTATTTTTTTAATTCCTTCCCCCAAGAATCCATTGTAAATACAAAGTAAGACTAAGTCAGCTCCACCATACCAGTGGGCGCACATGGCTGAGAGTGTGTCGGCGTTCCATTTATCTGTTCTTAAAATGGATCCTAACATCTACATCTCTGCTTTTTCAGAGCCTTTAGAGGTACCTTGAACATGAAAGGCACGCTATTAACACACAGAAAGAATACCTCTTTCCCCCTCCCCGCCCCCGCCCCCCCCATTTTGATTCTAAAACAACATTTTAAAGTCCTTTTATCACAGAGTGAGGCAGATGCTGACTTATGCTTGAAACAGCAATTTAAAGTTTCCATCAAAGAGCCCACCGGCGTGTGTTTGGTATATTTTAGCATAATTCAGAGACTTATAAGTCTACTAAAGGCATCCGACTGACTTCAGGGAGAGAAAGACAGGAGAAATTATGGACCAAATGGGGGGAGGGGGAGGAGGAGATGTAAGTTGTTTTTCTTTTGGGTTTTCCCCATATGTTATACCATTGGTCTGAGGTCTGTGTCAGACCTGGGTGTTACTTGGAACCCTGACAGTCTGAAGAAAACGTCAAAAGGAGGAGGAAAAACTGTCTGGGTTAATAGAATAGAATAGAATAGAATAGAATAGAATAGAATAGAATAGAATAGAATAGAATAGAATAGAATAACAGTAGTCCAACCCCCTACTTTGGCAGGAAACCCTACACCACTTCAGACGAATAGTTATCCAACCTGTTCTTAAAAACTTCCAGTGTTGGAGCATTCACAGCTTCTGGAGGCAAGTTGTCCCACTGATTAATTGTTCTCACAGTCAGGAAATTTCTCCTTAGTTCTAAGTTGCTTCTCTCCTTGATAAGTTTCCACCCGTTGCTTCTTGTCCTGTCTTTTGGTGCTTTGTAGAATAGCTTGAATACCCTCTTCTTTGGGGCAGCCCCTGAGATATTGGAACCCTGCTGTCATGTCTTCCTTAGTCCTTCTTTTCATCAAACTAGACATAGCCAGTTCCTGCAGCCGATCTTCATATGTTTTATCCTCCAGTCCCCTAATCCTCTTTCGTGCTCTTCTCTGCACTCTTTCTAGAGTCTCCACATCTTTTTTACATCATGGCGACCACAACTAGATGCAGGATTCCAAGTGTGGCCTTACCAAGACATGATAAAGTGGTATTAACACTTCAAGTGATCTTGATTCTATCCCTCTGTTGATGCAGCCTAGAACTGTGTTGTCTTTTTTGGCAGCTGCTGCACACGGCTGGCTCCTATTTAAATGGTTGTCCACTAGGACTCCAAGATCCCTCTCACAGTTACTGCTATTAAGGAAGGGACCAGCAAGGGTTATTTGAACTCAGAAAAGTATGGCCTGAGTTCCCTTCTTACAATCCAGAGTTTGTTTGTTTCCCAACCTCTTCCTGGTGCATTATCTCAAAAGAGGGGGACATGAATTGGGCTTCTCCTGGGCAAAGGGGTTGTCACTGGAAAATCATTTCGATCCAGAAACTCCAGCTTTTTTAGGCGCTTCTGAAATGGACACAAACAGATCTCAAAACAAACCATACTGCAGGCGCAAAGGATCAGAAACCCAAAGGTGCTTTTTCAAAAGGCACCTGGACTTGGTTTTTCCTTGAAGACTTTTCGCTTCTCATCCAAGAAGCTTCTTCAGTTCTTCAGAAGGCAACTGGATTTTGTTTTTCCTTGAAGAGGTTTTGCTTCTCATCCAAGAAGCTTCTTCAGTTCTTCAGAAGGCAACTGGACTTTGTTTTTCCTAGAAGAGGTTTCGCTTCTTGTACAAGAAGCTTCTTCAGTTCTTCAGAAGGAAAGTGGACGTTGTTTTTCCTTGAAGATGCTTTGCTTCTTATTCAAGAAGCTCCTTCAGTTCTTCAGAAGGCAACTGGATTTTGTGTTTTCCTTGAAGACATTTCGCTTCTCAACTAAGAAGCTTCTTTAGTTCTGAAGCCACTTCAGAATTGAAGAAGCTTCTTGGATGACAAGCTAAACGACTTCAAGGAAACACAAAGTTCAGTTGTCTTTTGAAAAAGCACTTTTGGGGCAACCATGACCTGGAGGACTGAGAATCTCCACAGACAAAGGATGAAAAACCAATCAAGCAACCAACCAACCTTGGAGGGAATAATAGCTTTGAACAATCAAACCTTTGGTGTTGAGCACAATCAAAACTGCATCAGGAGAGGAAACTAGGGGCAAATTATCATTGGTCCTGGCATAACAATAAACAGCTGAAGGAAATATCTGCGGAGGTTCTCAATCATCCAGGTCATGGTTGTCCCAAAAATGCAATTTTTTCCCCAAAAGGCAACTGGGTTTTCTTGGTGTTTTTTTTCCCCCCTGAAAAACCTTTTCCTTCTCATCCAAGACCTGAAGGAGCTTCTCGGCTGAGAAAGCGAAATGTTTTCAAGGAAAAAGACACCCAGAAACTCCAACTGAAAGATAATAGAATAGAATAGAATAGAATAGAATTTTTATTGGCCAAGTGTGATTGGACACACAAGGAATTTGTCTTGGTGCATATGCTCTCAGTGTACATAAAAGAAAAGATACGTTCATCAAGGTACAACATTTACAACACAATTGATGGTCACTATATCAATATAAATCATAAGGATTGCCAGCAACAAGTTATAGTCATACAGTCATAAGTGGAAAGAGATGGGTGATGGGAACGATGAGACGATTAATAGTAGTGCAGATTTAGTAAATAGTTTGACAGTGTTGAGGGAATTATTTGTTTAAGCAGAGTGATGGCCTTTGGGAAAAAACTGTCCTTGTGTCTAGTTGTTCTGGTGTGCAGTGCTCTATAGCGTCGTTTTGAGGGTAGGAGTTGAAACAGTTTATGTCCTGGATGTGAGGGATCTGTAAATAACTGAAGAAAACTTGAGCATTCGCCAAACAATCCTGTTTTCTGACTTGAAAACGAGGTTAAGTCACCCAGGTGTCAAAAGATCCATGGCTACCTGGATCTTTTAACAAAAGTCTGAAGGGCAAAAATAAAAATAGACCTCTAATATTTCACTTTTGTTTTTTGTTTTTATTTTTAAACAAAACCCAGAAAAAGAGACTCTTTTTTTCTTCCCTGTTGCTAATTCATGACCTGACTCTTGTCCTCCGTGGGGCTTCAGAAGAGGAGATACGGCCATACCAAACAACGTGGCGGTTTTACAACTGGCATTAAAAATAATTTCATTGGCCTTTCATTTCGGGGAAACCACAGGGAACCACTGACCCGTCTCTGGCCTGGCCTGGCTTTCTATATATATATATTTTTCCAGGTGTATGAAATTCTGGACTGCCAAGCCCCTGCGCCCAGGAGAAAGAAATCAGAAGCTGCAATTAAGTGATTATGTAAATTCGAACGGGAATTGTGTGTTAATGTGTTTTCCCGTTCTCAATGCGACACGGAACATCAGAGAGAGAGAGAGAGACAGTGGGGGGGAAGAGATGCTTGAAGATGGCGAGGCAGCTAGTCTCTGAACTGGCTTTGACAGAAAGGCCCACGTGGGAATCCTGCCATCAGTCACAGGGTGTCACTCTTGAGCTGCAGAAAATTCAAGAGAAGATGCTGACTTGCCGGTTCGGAAGCATTTTGCCGTTCAAAGATGGTGGTGAGTAAGGACTACGGAGTAAACCGGCTGACCTGAATTTCTTCCTTCTTTACTCAGGGAAGATTGGTGGGGGTCACCTCCAGTGCAGAGAAGAGCAACCAAGATGATTAAGGGACTGGAGGCTAAAACATACAAGGAACGGTTGCCGGAACTGGGCCTGGCTAGTCTAGTGAAGAGAAGGACCAGGGGAGACAGGATAGCAGTCTTCCAATATTTGAGGGGCTGCCACAGAGAGGAGGAAGGGGGTCAAGCTATTCTCCAAAGCACCTTGTCGAAGGCCAGACAAGAAACAATGGATGGAAACTGAACAAGGAGAGATTCAACCTGGAAATAAGGAGAAATTTTCTGACAGGGAGAGCAATCAGGCAGTGGAACAGAAGCTGCCTTCAGAAGTTGTGGGAGCTTCATCACTTGAGACTTTCAAGAAGAGATTGGACTGACATCTGTCAGAAATGGTGTAGTGTCTCCTGCTTGGGCAGGGGGTTGGACTAGATGATCTACAAGGTCCCTTCAAATCAGGGGTGAAATGCTCCTGGTTTGGACCGGATCACCTGATCTGGTAGCGATGGCAGCGGGTGGTTCGGAGAACCCGTAGCAAAAATCCCTCCACCCACTTGCCCAGCTGAGCCGTGCAATCATCAGAGGGTTGTTTTTTTTTTTACTTTTAAAAGCATTTTTTCTACAACCTCTTTGGCTGAAGAGGTTGTAAAAAATGCTTTTAAAAGGCTGCTCTAGCGATCCCAGCTGAGTTGCCTGATCATCAGAGGCTTTTAAAAGAATTTTTAAATAACCTTTTCAGCCGAAGAGGTTGTAAAAAATGCTTTTAAAAGTAAAAAAAAAAAGTTGGCCATGCCCACCCAGTCACATTCCCCCCACACACCAAGCCACGCCCACAGAACCAGTAGTAACAAATTTTACATTTCACTCCTGCTTCAAACTCTGTTAATCTGAATCTGAATCCTTTTTGTTTAAGGCTGTGTTGCAAAAATTTAAATGTCCACTAGATGGCAACAAATACAGAAGGATCTGTATGTCTTTGCTGCCATCTAGTGTTGATCTGGGTAGCTGCACCCCACATCTGGGAGCCTTTGGGTTGCTTTTGAGTTACAGTGTCCCTTACCACCACTATCAAATTTGGTTTCCTTCCTCCCCAAGAAAAAAATCTTGTTTTTCTCGCTAATGCTCCGCAGACGATTCGTAGACCAAATCTGATTTTGTGATTTTCGCCTTCTAAAATCTCACTTTATATGGTTTCCAGGAGAATTTTGTCCAGTCCTAGAATGATAAATTTGTTTCTTTCTCTGTTTTAAGATATATTTTTTATTGTTTACATACGAATATGTTGAATACAGTGTATTGAATACAATATATTGAATACAGTCCTGGCATTCCACTTACCATAAAACAAAAGTAAAAAAAAACACAGAACAACATATATACTATTTTAAACAATGCTAGTGTTGTACAGGGGGATGCGGTGGCTCAGTGGCTAAGATGCCGAGCTTGCCAATCAAAAGGTTGTTATTATTATTATTGTTGTTGTTGTTGTTGTTGTTGTTGTTGTTGTTGTTGTTATTATTTAAACTTCTATACCGCACCATCTCCCGCAGGACTCAGGGCGGTTCACAGCCATATTAAAATACAACAATATAATAAATAACAATATAAAAACAATTAAAACCAAATATTTGATGGCCAAATCACTAAAACGGTAAAAACCGATTTAAAACCCATTTAAAATTTCACTAAAATATTTCTTAGGCTAGTCCAGCTCGCTGGAATAATAAGGTCTTCAGTTCACGTCTGAAGGCCCAGAGGTCGGGGAGTTGTCGTAACCCCGGAGGAAGCTCATTCCACAGGGCCGGTGCTGCCACAGAGAAGGCCCTCCCCCTGGGGGTCGCCAACCTACATTGTTTGGTCGACGGCACCCTGAGGAGGCCCGCTCTGTGGGAGCGCACAGGTCATTGGGAGGCAATCGGCGGCAGAAGGCGGTCTCGTAGATATCCCGGTCCTAAGCCATGGAGCGCTTTAAAGGTGGTAACCAAAACCTTGAATTGCACCCGGAAGGCCACCGGCAGCCAGTGTAGGCCGCGCAGGATAGGTGTTTTGTGGGAGCAACGCGGTGCTTCCTCTATCACCCGCATGGCCGCATTCTGGACTAGCTAGGTTGACAGTTCAGCAGTTTGAATCCCTAGTGCCGCATAATGGCGTGAGCTCCCGTTCCTTGTCCCAGCTTCTGCCAACCTAGCAGTTCGAAAGCACATAAAAAATGCAAGTAGAAAAGTAGGGACCACCTTTGGTGAGAAGAGAACAGCATTCCGTGCACCTTTGGCATTGAATCATGCCGGCCACATGACCACAGAGAAATCTTCGGACAGCGCCGACTCTTCGGCTTTAGAAGAGATGAGCACCACCACCTAGAGTCGCGAACGACTAGCACATACGTGTGAGGGGAACCTTAATGTTGTACAATAGTTTCTGACCATGATATTCTAATATGTCAACTATGATAAGATTGTTTCTAAGCTCCAACAAAAGAGTCCAAGATTCCATTAGTCCTGTTTTCTTCATTTTTCTTTCAATTTCCGGAGTAAACAAACTCCCTCCATCATCCTCCGACGTGTTTAGCTGGTAGCTGGCTGAACATTTTTAAAACCTTGGGGACGACTTAAGGTTCCCCTAACAGAAGACCTCTCTTCCCGAAAATCCCAGCCCAGACTCATGAAGATATTTGGCTTACCAAGTAAGATTAATTGAGCTCGGAGGGATGGTAATGAATCTGTTTTCTCCTTCTCTCTTTCCTCTCCTTGCCTGTGGTCCTCTCTAGAGGGTTGCTAGTCCTTAAGAGAAATCTTAAAAACTGGTTAATTCTCTCTCCCTTGCAGCCCCAACCCACACCAAAGTACAAGCCCAACGGTATCCTATTGCATTCTGTTTTCCTCCAAAGAAAAGTAGGAGGTAAAACTGGACCACTCTGCTAGAAGAAGCCAAATCGTGGTTTAGCATCGACATACGCAACATTAATTTTGGTTGTGAGATTTTTGAAGATAATAAAAAAAATAAAAATCTCAACCATCCTTGGTGTTGCTCTCCTGGTGACCAGTTCTCATCCTTTCTCCTTGTCCCGTTGTCCTGGGGATGGGGGGATACAGTGATATCTTAACCTGCCAAGGTGTTGATAAAGCCATCTTGAGCCTTTTCAACCAGCTCTCTTAGAGCTACGAGGCTCCAAGAGGGGCTTCCAAAGATCAGGATGCTTCTTCTTCTTCTTCTTCTTCTTCTTCTTCTTCTTCTTCTTCTTCTTCTTCTTCTTCTTCTTCTTCTTCTTCTTCTTCTTCTTCTTCTTCTTCTTCTTCTTCTTCTTCTTCTTCTTCTTCTTCTCCTTCTCCTTCTCCTTCTCCTCCTCCTCCTCCTCCTCCTCCTCCTCCTCCTCCTCCTCCTCCTGCTGAGACTGGTAAACATCTATAAGAAATGGCACAAAAGGAAAGAAGAGGAGGGAAGGAAGAGATCAGAAACGAACATTTCCTAGGACAACTGGAGGGAAGGTGGCATCCAGTTAGTTGTGCTATGATTGAAGGATGATCCAGCTAGAAGAGGGCTGTATGTGCCTAGTTGATCTGCAGAAACGATGATTTAGCCTTGCTTCTCCCTCTCTGCCTCTCATTCTCCCTCTCACTCAACCTCCCCCCCTCTCTCCTTCTCTCCTTCATTTGCTTTCTCTCTGGTCCTCTCCCACTCTTTCCTTTATTCTCTTCCTCCCTCTCCCTCCCTCTCTTTCTTTCATTCTCTCTCCCTTGGTCCCTTCCTCTTTCCCTTCTCCTTCCTTCTCTTTCTCTCCCTCCCCCTCCCCTAGTCCCCCTTCCCTCCCTGTCTCTCTCACTCTCTCTCCTTAATTCTGTCTCTCTCTCTTCCTCCCTCCTCCCTCTCTTTCTTTCATTCTCTCTCCCTTGGTCCCTCCTCTTTCCTTCTCCTTCCTTCTCTTTCTCCCTCCCTCCCTAGTCCCCTTCCTCCCTGTCTCTCTCACTCTCTCTCTTTCCCTCTCTCCTTCATTCTTTCTCCCTCTCCTCCCTCCCTCCCACTCCTTCATTCTCTCTCCTTCCCTCTTTCCTTTCTCCTTCATTCTTTCTCTCCCTCCCCTAGTCCTCTCTCACTCCCTCTCCTTCATTCTTTTGCCCTCTCCCTCCCTCCCTCTCCTTCCTTCATTCTCTCTCCCTTGGTCCCTCCCTCTTTCCTTTCTCCTTCCTTTTCTTTCTCTTCCTCCCCATCCCTAGTCCTCCTCCTGTCTCTCTCACTCTCTCCTCCTTCATTTTAGGCCTTTTCCTCCTCCTCCTTCTCCTCCTCTCCTTCATTCTATCTCTCCCTCCCCCCTCTCTCTCCCTCTCTCCTTCATTCTCTTTCTCCTCTCCTCCTCCCTCCCTCCTCCTCTCCTCTCTCTCTCCTTCATTTTAGGCCCTTTTCCTCCCTTCCTCCCTCCCTCTCCTTCATTCTATCTCTCCCTCCCCCCTCTCTCTCCCTCTCTCCTTCATTCTCTTTCTCCCTCTCCCTCCCTCCCTCCCTCCCTCCCTCTCTCCTTCTCTCTCTCCTATCCCAACCCTCCCTCTCCTTTGTGTTTCTTCTTGGAATCCCAACTGCTGTGTGATGGTTCAAAGAATCAAGAGCAGCCAGTGGCTTCTCGGAATAGCTGCAAACTTTTCTCGTGCGCCTTTCAAGAAAACTTGGCTGCCTCACACGCTCCGCCACCCATCTCCCTCTGAAATTATTAAAAGTCCCCCTTTTTCCTTTTTGCCATTTCAAGATTGTAATAATCTACATTCTGCAGGGTTCCATGGCGAGTGCATTGCCTGGGATTTAATTTCGTATATGAACAGAAAATCCAGTTGCTAAGCATTAAACCTGCAGTAATGCACTGCACTCCGCAGTTGGTTACCTGGACCAGGAAACCCAAAATTCAGTGATTAAGTCAAAGCTTCACAGAGATCGGTACATAATTCATAGTTTGACTTCTTGGCGTTTGCATAATAGATAGTTTAAATACTGCAGAAACATGGGTGTGAGAGCAGCAAATTAGAATTCTGAATGGGGAAGTTAATTATACCTCCAAGGATATTTTTTTAAAAAAAAAAAAGATATATTAATAATAATAAAAAAAGAGGAACAAAGACAGCCTAGGAAATAGTTTGAAGTGGATAATTTAGACTTAACTGAGATAAAAAAAAATTGTGTGAATTGGAGGGAGTGGCACTTAATGGGGAGTTATCGTATTAAGCGAAGTAATTAGGTTAATTTAATTATTCTACCGTGGTGACAAATTAGAGATCAACAAGAGACTCCTGGATATGAATTTTCTGATGGGGTTGGTTTTGAAGTGGGTGATTTATTATTGGTCATATCATAATATAATATAATAACAGAGTTGGAAGGGACCTTGGAGGTCTTCTAGTCCAACCCTCCGCCGAGACAGGAAACCCTACACCATCTCAGTCAGATGGTTATCCAACATTTTCTTAAAAATTTCCAGTGTTGGAGCATTCACAACTTCTGCAGGCAAGTTGTTCCACTGATTAATTGTTCTAACTGTCAGGAAATTTCTCCTTAGTTCTAAGTTGCTTCTCTCCTTGATTAGTTTCCACCCATTGCTTCTTGTTCTACCCTCAGGTGCTTTGGAGAATAGCTTGACTCCCTCTTCTTTGTGGCAGCCCCTGAGATATTGGAACACTGCTATCATGTCTCCCCTAGTCCTTCTTTTCATTAAACTAGACATACCCAGTTCCTGCAACCGTTCTTCATATGTTTTAGCCTCCAGTCCCCTAATCATCTTTGTTGCTCTTCTCTGCACTCTTTCTAGAGTCTCAACATCTTTTTTACATCGTGGCAACCAAAACTGAATGCAATATTTCAAGTGTGGCCTTACCAAGGCCTTATAAAGTGGTACTAATACTTCACGTGAATCTTGATTCTATCCCTCTGTTGATGCAGCCCAGAACTGTGTTGGCTTTTTTAACAGCTGCTGCACACTGCTGGCTCATATCTAGATGGTTATCCACTAGGACTCCAAGATCCCTCTCACAGGTACTACTATTGAGCAAGGTACCACATATACGGTACTGGTGCATTTTGTTTTTTTGGCCTAAATGTAGAACCTTACTTTTTTCACTGCTGAATTTCATTTTGTTAGTTAGTGCCCAATGTTCAAGTCTGTCAAGATCCTTCTGTATCTTGAGTATCATACATGTATCGTACATAAGTGTGATATGGGATTCCAACAATTGCATCTATTGGGGGTGCCGGGGTGCTCTCTGAGCTTGGTTGTTTCCATGCAGACGTTTCTTTGCCCAACTAGGTAACATCATCAGTGCTAGAAAGGAGTGGGGATTGTGGAGAGGAGGAGGAGGAGGAGGAGGAGGAGGAGGAGGAGGAGGAGGAGGAGGAGGAGGAGGAGGAGGGGGAGGGGAGGGGACACTGTGGTAGCTTTGGAGCTCTCTGGCCTTGTCTTCTTGCAAGACATTTCATTACCCAACTAAGTAACGTTATCAAGACTAGGCTAAACAAAATTTGCCAAGTGCTGGAAAAGAATGAAGAGGAGGAAGGTGGGGGGCAGCTGTAGGATCCTTGGTGTTCTCTGAGCTAGGTTGTTTCCTCCTAGAGATTTCATTACCCAACTAAGTAACGTCATCAGTGCCAGATAATGACCATGGATGATCATGAGACAGCACCAAGAACCACACAGTTCAACCCCCCGATAAACCTCCAGGCAGATTAAAATAAGAAATCTCCTTAACCCAATAAAATAGTAGACCCTTAAAAGACCTGAGCCAAGGTCAAAGAAAATGTAAAATTAAAGTCTTCAGTTGCTACTGAAATTCCACCGAAACCATTGCAAAGTCAAGGCTTCTTGGATAAATCCTTTTTTTTTTTAAAGATCTGCTTCCTCCCTATCAGGCAGTATGAATGGGAATAGAATAGAATAGAATAGAATAGAATAGAATAGAATAGAATAGAATAGAATAGAATAGAATAGAATAGAATAGAATAGAAAAGAAGGAAGGAAGGAGAATGCAATGCAATAGGATAGGATAGGATAGGATAGGATAGGATAGGATAGGATAGGATAGGATAGAATGGAATAAAATAGAGAATGGAATGGAATGAAACGGAATGGAACAGAATAGAACAGAACAGAACAGGGAAAGAAGGAAGGAGAATGCAGTGGGATAGGATAGGATAGGATAGGATAGGATAGGATAGGATAGGATAGGATAGGATAGGATGGAATAAAATAGAAAATGGAATGGAACGGAACGGAACAGAACAGAATAGAAACAATGGAAAGGAACAGAATGGAATGGAATAGAATGGAATAGAATAGAATAGAATAGAATAGAATAGAATAGAATAGAATAGAATCTGGAAGGGACCTTGGAAGTCATCTAGTCCAGCCCCCTGCTTAAGCAGGAGAAACCCTACACCACTTCAGACAAATGGCTATCCAACCTCTTCTTAAAAACCTCCAGTGTTGGAGCACCCACAACTTCTGGAGACAAGTTGTTCCCCTGATCAATTGTTTTCACTGTTAGGAAATTTCTCCTTAGTTCTAGGTTGCTTCTCTCCTTGATTTAGTTTCCATCCATTAGTTTCTTGTCCTGCCCTATGGTGCTTTGGAGAATAACCTGACCCCTTCTTCTTCTTCTCCGTGGCTGGCCCTCAAATATATACACCCGGCAGAGAAGGACTTTCACGTTGTAGAGCAAAGACAGAGCATGAGCTAATGCACGAAGAAACCCGGCACGCTTTCTGCCCCCAGCCAAAATCGGCTGGGAAGATTAAAATCAGCAATTTGACGTTGACATTACCTTGAACCAGCAGCTAGGAAGCAAAGCACCTCTAGTGTATTATCAGCGGAGTTCTGCTTGATGTCTCCAGTTTATGCAGTTTGGGGTGGAGGGGGGGGGGAAAGAGAGAGAGAGATTCCCCAGAGATGACAATATCTTTCGGCACACTCCTGCAAGAATACACGGACTGGGAATTGCTTGCTTGCTTGCCTGCCTGAGTTTGCATTCCAGGCATCTGTTGTCTCTGATTGAGAAACGGGATAGCTGTGTCTCGACTCACTGTTGGATAACCATCCTGCGCGTAAGACAGTTTTCAATCCTCCTGCTGTCCCTGGAGGATTTCACGCACCTGTGCAACACCACACCTGTGCTCTAGTAAGACCACACTTAGAATACCGGAAGCAGTTTTGGTCACTCCACTTGGAATATTGCATCCCGTTTTGGTCATTGTTGTGGCCTTCCAGTGACCAGCGGATCTGGCAGCAGATTCGGGCAGTCAGGAAGTTGGGGAGGAACATGGGCCAATCCTGGAGTCTAGGGAAGGCTCTGACCAGGGCTCTGCATCAGAGGCAGAGAGGGCCAGGGCTGTCTGACAGTTGTCAACTGACTTCGGAGTCGGACATCAGTGAGGCAGAAGAAAAGCTGGATCCTGTTCCCAATATGAGCTGCCAGGAGAAGGGAACAGCTAAGGAACAAGGGTCGACTCAGGAGTAAAGCCACAGGTGGATGTTTAATGGCCCCTCCCATAGGGAATAAAGAGGAGTGAAGGGGAGGGGAGTTTGCAGGAGACAATTAGTTCAATACGGTGAAGATCTGTTCCTGACTTCTGACTTCTAAGTATTGTCGGTTACAGTGGTGAGTCTGAAAGATATCGGCCTGGCTACTCTCCAAGCCTGATAAAGGTCGGTAATTGTGAACTATCTTGCAAGACTGTGGGAGAGGAAAGACTTTGCTGGAGAGGAATTCACTGTACATTAAATAAAAGGGGTTTATCGGGACGAGGACTCGGCTTCGTGCTGCTGGGGAAGCCTAGTTCAGAACACCCATTATAAAAATAAATAAATATTGAGACTCTGGAAAGAGTGCAGAGAAGAGCAGCAAAGATGATTACAGGACTGGAAACTAACAGTTGAAGGAATTGGATAGGTCTAGTTTAAGGAAAAGAAGGACTGGTGTGGCATGATAGCAGAGTTCCAATATTTATGGGGCTTCCCTAAAGAAGAGGAGGTCAACCTATTCTCCAAAGCACCTAAAAGCAAGATGAGAAACAACAGATGGAACTGGGCATGGCTAGTCTAGTGAAGAGAAGGACTAGGGGAGACAGGATAGCATCTTCCAATATTTGAGGGGCTGCCACAGAGAGGAGGAAGGGGGTCAAGCTATTTTCCAAAGCACCAGAAAGCAGGACAAGAAATAATGGGTGGAAACTGATCAAGGAGTGATTCAACCTAGAACTAAGGAGAAATTTCCTGAGAGTGAGGACAATCCATCAGTGGAATGGCTTCCCTCCAGAAACGGTGGGTGCTCCACTGGAGGTTTTTAAGAAGAGATTGAACAACCATTTGTCTGAAAAGGGATAAGGTTTCCTGCTTGAGCAGGGGGATTGGATTAGAAAACCCCCTAGGACCCTTCCGGTTCTATTCCGATTGAAGATTGGAGAAAACCTATTACCCAAAGCACCAGAAGGCAAGACAAGAAACAATGGATGGCAACTCATCAAGGAGAGAAGCAAGCTAGAAACAAGGAGAGATTTCCTGACAGTGAGAACAATTCATCAGTGGAACGACTTGCCTCCAGAAGTTGTGGGTGATCCATCACTGGAGGTTTTCAAGAAGAGATTGGACAATCATTTGTCTGAAGTGGTGTAGGGTCTCCTGCCTGAGCAGATGGTGAGAAGAGAAGAGAAGAGAATAACAGAGTTGGGAGGGACCTTGGAGGTCTTCTAGTCCAATCCCCTGCTTAGGCAGGAAACACTACACCACTTCAGACAAATGATTATCCAACCTCTTCTTCAAAACTTCCAGTGTTGGAGCATTCACAACTTCTGGAGGCAAGTTGTTCCACTGATTATTTGTTCTCACTGTCAGGAAATTTCTCCTTAGTTCTAAGTTGCCTTGATGAGTTCCCATCCATTGCTTCTTGTCCTGCCCTCAGGTGCTTTGGAGAATAGCTTGACTCCCTCTTCTTTGGGGCAGACCCTGAGATATTGGAAGGCTGCTATCATGTCTCCCCTAGTCCTTCTTTTCATACCCAGTTCCTGCAACCGAGGTTGGACTAGAAGACCTCCAAGGTCCCTTCCAACTCTGTTATTCTGTTATACAACCACTTAAGATTCAGTGACACAGAAGGCACCTTCAAGCTTGCATCAATTCTGTTACATCGTTTGGAGGCTGGGGCACTGTTGCAGCAATATCAGGGTCCTTCGATTATGACGCTTCCAGAAATGGCACCTGCCAATTGGGAATATCTGCCTGGACCTCAACAAATCTTTGATCACCAATTACTGAAATGATTTATGGACTCACCAGAGGCATCGCCTGCTCCGCACAGGCTCGGAAAGAGAGAAAAAGACCAGCATACAAAATAAGCTTTGGAGAGAACAAAATCCCAAGTGTTCTTTAGCACGGTGACTTCCCTCCCACACCCAACCTCAGTATGAGTTGATTGTGAACGAATTCTTCCCACAAGCAGGAACATTTTTGTGTGCAGCAATGTATGGTGGAGGGTGAATTCTAGGTTGAAAGGTGGCAAAGAATGAAGAAGATGGTACATGGGAATATGATGGAGCTTGATGGTCTTAGACATATAACAGAATAACAGAGATGGAAGGGACCTTGAAGGTCATCTAGTCCAACTCCCTGCCCAAGCTGGAGACCCTACACCATTTCTGACAGGTGGCTGTCCGGTCTCTTCTTGAAAGCTTCCAGGGATGAAGCTCCCACAACTTCTGAAGGCAACTTCTGTTCCATGGGTTGATTGTTCTCACGGTCAGGAAATTTCTCCTTATTTCTAAGTTGAATCTCTCCTTGATCAGTTTCCATCCATTCTTCCTTGTCTGGCCTTCGGGTGCTTTAGAAAACAGCTTGACCCCCTCGTCTCTCAGATATTGAAAGACTGCTATGAAGTCTTCTAGTCCAGTTTAGTCTAGGCTTGAGCAGGGAGACCCTGTACCATTTCAGACAAATGGCTATCCCATCTTTTCTTGAAAACAATCAGTGATGGGGCACCCACAACTTCTGGCTCCAGTCGTTCCACAAAATCATTCTCACTGCCGAGAACTACCCGTATTCTACCCAGGTCTTTCTCTCTTACATGTCCACCTACAGATCGGATCTTCTGCCCTCCCTCGGTGGCCTCCCCTTTTGTGTCTGTCCTTGCACCCTTGGTCAAAACCCCATCGCAACCCTAAACATCATCTGCATCTCAGGAAAAACAAAATAAAAGTCGGTAAAACTGGCCCTTAGTTGTTATTCTGCAGGCACACAACTGCTTCGTAATGCAGAAGCTTGTTCTTGTGGATATTACTCAATATTCCAACGGCATTCAGCGGCCGGCCACTCAGTATTCAAGGATGAAACTGAATTGCTCGATATTCTGTGGTGTACCAAGGCTGTGAAGCTGGAAATTTTTCTCCCCACTTTTTTTTCTCTTTTTTTCCACTCAGTATTCTTGAGCAGCTCCAGAGGTGCTCAGGGCCATCGGAGCTGCAGAATACGTGGGGCTGTTTTTCATTTCATTTCATTTTTTAAAATCTTGGCACAAGGATCGTAATGCTTCCAGAGTTTTCAGGTCTGTCCTTAAGAAAGGGCACTGGCGAAAGCCGGTGGAGAAATGAAGGATCAGGGGGGTACCGCATGGGGGGACCCCCCAGAAAATGCAATACGAGAGAAATCAAAGAGATCAGGGGGAAAAAAATGTCTGCAGATTGTTTCCAGATTGGGCTGGCCTCAAGCACAAAGTCCAGCAGCGGTTTCCAAGTAGAAACAAAAGTACTTATCGGGGGTGGGTGGGGGGGAAATGATTTTGGCCTTTACCGATTGCATAGATTGGTTGATATAGAAATGGCTAGTTGATACTACTATGTAAAAGTAACTTGACATTACTACCCATATTTTTTGGAGTATAAAATGCACCTTAGTTTTTGGGGAGGAAAATAAGAAAAAAGCTGATTGGCAGCCTCCCAGAATACCCCCTATCAACTGTTTCCAGAGGTGAATTTTAGCAACAGGTTCCTTGGTTGTGAGCTCTGTGCCTTGCTTCTCCTCCTCCTCCTCCTCCTCCTCCTCCTCCTCCTCCTCCTCCTCCTCTTCCTCCTCCTCCTCCTCCTCCTTCTTCTTCTTTTTGCTTTTCTTTCTGCCTGTGAAAGCCTCCAAAACAGCTTCAGAAAAAAAGCCTCTGAAGCTCTGTTTGGAGGCTTCTTTTCTGAAGCTTCGTTTCTGATGCTTTTTTTCAGCCTCTGAAACCTCCCTTTGAGAAGCTGGGTGGGGCTACATTCGGAGTATAAGATGCAAGCAGATTTTCACCCTCTTTTTTGGGGGGAAAAAGGTGCATCTAATACTCCAGAAAATATGGTATCTTATTTTACTGCACCAAAGTCCATGCCTTTTCTTTCTTTTTTCCTTCATTTCTGCACTCTTCCCTTCCCAATTTTTCCTATTTGTTTTTGTATTTTATATTATAAACAAACAAAAAAAAGCAGATTGGTTTAGTTTAAGCATGGCTCCTATCAGGTTAATCCCTGCCTCATTGTCCTGAGAAACTCTGAATTTGATTGCTTTTAATCTGGGTATGTGGATGAAAAATGCCAATGAGCAGATATGGACTTCTGCCCATACAGGGTATTAAATCCATAGCCAAGGATCATCTTGAAAACCAATAGAGTTGTTCCTGATATTGAAAAGTACAGTAATTATGAGAAACAAGCAAGTAGAGTCTACAGGTTTGGTGATTTCTCCTAAAATGGAGAATCCAGCCACTGGTGACATGGATTCCAAGACAGACTGAAGTGATGATCTTTCTATCTATCTATATATATCAAAGCCAAATGCCACTCACTCATCACGAAATTTCCAAAACGGTAAAGCCTACAAGCTTGAAATTTGGCACATACGTTCCTCTTGGCTTTTAGGTACTTGCTAAGAAAGGATTTTTCGAAATGACCATCAGATCATTAGTATTTCATATACAGTATTATATTCACACCCTCTGATGCTAAGAAGTTAGACATTCTATTCCCCCTCCCCACCTGAAAAGAACTCTGTTCCAACTGCCAGTTGCCTTATATTAATATGCTCTGATGCTACCCCATGTCACCCCGTGACTCATCCAGCCTGTGGGCTGGAACATTCTAGTCCTCCTCCCTCTCTGTTCCAACTGCCAGTTGTCTTATATTAACACGCCCTGATGCTAAGGAGTTACACATTCTACATTAAGTTTCAGGCTTTAAGTGTCAATTTATCACGCCCGATCACATAGTTTCGTAGCGATGCACAAGCGTCCAGCTAGTGTCCTATAACTGAAACTGAGGACCTAGGAAGAATAGGTCCAATGTGGAGAAGAGCCTAAGTCTTCATCTAGCACTCTTTTCTTTTTTATATAAAAAAGTGTCCTTCTGAAACTTTGACAGTGTGGTGTCCTTGGTGCTCTCCAAGCATGGTTGCTCCCATGCAGACATTTCATTATCCAGCAAGGGTCGGTGCATCAGGGCAGGGATGAAATGTCTCCAGCAAAACCACCACCCTCCAGAGGACTCCAAAATTCAACCCTAAATTATAAATATTCTCTTGCATTGGGACATTTGATAGGGTATCTATGGTTCCTCCTTCCCACGTTTGATTTTTCTGAAGCAGCAGAAGAATCACATTATGTTTCACATTATGTTGCTACCGGTTCATGTGCTTTGTGTACATGCACGCTTTGTGCGCATGTATAACTCTTATATAACAACAGAGTTGGAAGGGACCTTGGAGGCCTGCTAGTCCAACCCCCTGTCCAGGCAGGAAACCCTACACCATCTCAGTCAGATGGTTATCCAACATTTTCTTAAAATTTCCAGTGTTGGAGCATTCACAACTTCTGCAGGCAAGTCGTTCCACTGATTAATTGTTCTCACTGTCAGGAAATTTCTCCTTCGTTCTAAGTTGCTTCTTTCTTTGATCAGTTTCCACCCATTGCTTCTTGTCCTGCCCTCAGATGCTTTGGAGAACAGCCCGACTCCCTCTTCTTTGTGGCAACCCCTGAATGTGCCCTGTTCGCATGCCTTTGCCTTCCGCACATGCGTCCGACTTCAAAAACGTGCCTAAATAGGTTGGCATTTCCTCTATCATTTTGGGCGAGTGAGAACAGCAATGGCACCATCACAAAATAGGACCTGTGTTGGCTTCTTATCTCTCTCTCTCTCTCTCTCTCTTTGTACAAATGTATAATGTTCTTCTCTCAAACTCAATAACTGATGATTGGAAATACAACAGAATAACAGAGTTAGAAGGGACTTCTAGTCCAACCCCCAGCTCAAGCAGGAGAAACTATACCTTTTCAGACAAGCAGTTGTCCAATCTCTTCTTAAAAACTTCCAGTGTTGGAGAACCCACAACATCGGGAGGCGAATCATTTCCACTGATAAATTGTTCACACTGTCAACACTAGCATTGCTCACACTCTCCTTAGTTCTGAGTTGCTTTTCTCCTTGATTAATTTCCACCCATTGCTTCTTGTCTTGCCCTCAGGTGCTTTGGAGAATGGGTCGACTCCCTCTTCTTTGTGGCAGCCCCTGAGATATTGGAAGGCTGCTATCATGTCACCCCTAGTCCTTCTCTTCATCTTTCTTTGCTTGAGGGGATTATAGATTATGAATAAAATAGATTATAGCGGTTGTATAGTAAAATAAATAGTGGGACGATCAGAGGAGGCTGACATGGAATTTACATTCTTAGCAGATCTTTCTCGCTTGCCAGAGGTAGGACATGTAAACAATTACACTGTGAATCAGGTGGGTGGTCTCCAAATTTGATAAGTAAATACAGGGTACCTGCATAATTCCCTTTGAGGGAAGTGAGGTTTCTCTTAAGCTGCACAGAGATTTTTGGCATGCTCATGGAAGCCAGAGATAATCATGGCTTCATGCCACCGGTAGATTAGATACTAGATACCTCTGGAAAAGGGGTTTCAAACTTGATTTCATTGACGGTTGTGTTTGACCTCAGGGAGCCAGGATGGGCATGGCCAGGGTAGGCGTGGCCAGCTTGACATCACTCATGTCGGGGGCCCGAGTGCTCTGCCAGTGAAAACGGGCTCCTGAGCTCCGTTTTTGGCTGGGATGGCCTCCTGCAACCCTCTGCCAGCGAAAATGGAGTTCAGGCAGGGGTGAAATGCTGCCGGTTCAGACCGGTTTGGCCGAACCGGTAGTGATGGTGGCTGGTGGTTCGGAGAACCGGTAGCATTGGCAGCGTGAGACTTCACCCACCCACCTGGTTGTCGTTACTTCCTGGCTTTAAGAAGGAAGTAGCCTGTTTTTTTGCCCTCTGCGCATGCGCAGAAGGGTTTGTACGTGCGCAGAGGGTCCAAGCGTGCATGTGATGCGGCACATGCACTTCCGAACCAGTTGGGAAGGTAAGTAGATTTCACACCTGAGTTCAGGGATGTGTATGTGGCCCTCATGAGCTCTGTTTTCGTCTAGGACGGCTTCCTGCAACTCTCTGCCAGCGAAAATGAAGCATGCGGCCCTCCCAATTTCTGTTTTTGGTGGCAGAGGCACCGTGGGCCGGTCCTCCGCTGTTTCCAGGACAGCCCCACAGGCCAGATCTAAGCACCCGACAGGCTAGATCTGACCCCGGGCCTTGAGTTCGATACTCCTGCTCTAGAAAAAGAATAGAACAGAGCTGGAAGCAGATGTGGTATTCAGCTGATTCAGCCCGGTTCACTCGAACCGGTAGCGGAAATCATGGGTCGGCCTGCCCCGGCTTTATACCATCCTATTTAGGCAAGTTTTTGAGGCTGGATGCATGCGCAGAAGGCAGATGTGTATGAACCAGGCCCGTACGCACACGAAGCAACCTGTAGTAACATAATCCGAAACCCACCGGTGGCTGGAAGGGACCTTGGAGGTCCTCTATTCCAGCCCCCTGCTCAAGCAGGAGAACCTATACCATTCCAAGCATCTGAATACAATGTACTTGTTTACGGAGGGGAATTGCAAGAGGAGGAGGATTTTCTATTCTCTTTCTGCGAGTCACACAGAATTCTGGATGACCGCAGGGAGAATGCTAGACGAGATTCGAATCTCAGCCTCGGCTCCCCAACACAACCAACATCTTGGTGAAATACAAAACAGGCTCCACTTTTGCAAAACATGAAATGTTACCTTTGTGATTCCTAAAGGAAGGGTATCGGAGATGCTGCATGGAGAGATTTCCAGAGACGGCTAAGACGAGCAGAGCACCCTGTTGATTTTACCCCGAAGATTAAATTTGTGGAGTTTTAGTATTAACCCTAGAACTTCCTTTAAGTACAAACCCGACTTCATTATTAATCTGTGCAAAAGGTTGCTATTACAGTTGCTTCCAAATTTGGTTAGAAAGAATAGAATAGAATTTTATTGGCCCAGTGTGATTGGACACACAAGGAATTTGTTTTGGTGCATAACTGATTCTTTAGCTTTTCAGAGTAGCTTCTTTTTGCTGCTCTGATCTCCCTTGTTAGTACATTTCTGGCCTGATTGTACAGCATTTTATCACCTTTCCTGTAGGCTTCCTCTTTGGAATGTAGCTGCTTAAGTTTAGGTGTGAACCAAGGTTTGTTGTTACTGTATATTCGCAAGTTCTTTGTCGGCACACAGAGGTCTTCACAGAAGCTGACATATGATGTTACAGTATCTGTGAGTTCATCCAGGTCTACAGAGGTATCTTCAAAAATGTTCCAATCAGTGCAGTCAAAGCAGGCCTGCAGCTTTAATTTTGACTCCTCCGTCCAGATCTCTGTCCAGATCTTCACTGATTTAATTGTTGGTTTTGTGGTTTTAAGTCTTTGCCTGTAAGCAGGTACAAAGTGAATCATGCAATGATCAGAGTGTCCTTACAGGCTAATTCCTCTCACTGCCAGCAGTTTGATTCTGACTGATTCAAGGTTGACTCAGCTTTCCATCCTTCTGGATGGGTAAAATGAGGACCCAGATTGTTGGGGGCCAGAGGCTGACTCTGTAAACCACTTAGAGAGGGCTGTAAAAGCACTGTAAAGCGGTTTATAAGTGCTATTGCTATTGCTTCCTTCCTTCCCTCCCTTCCTCCTTCCTTCCTTCCTTCCTTCCTTCCTTCCATCCTTCCTTCCTTCCTTCCTTCCTTCCTTGCCATGGTGGCAAAGTGGTTAGAATGCAGTATTGCATGCTAACTCTGCCCGCTGCCAGCAGTTTGATTCTGACCAGGTCAAAGTTGGCTCAGCCTTCCATCCTTCCAAGGTGCATAAAATGAGAACCCAGATTGTTGGGGCCAAGAGGCTGACTCTGTAAACCGCTTAGAGAGGGCTTTACCTTGATGAAGGTATCTTTTCTTTTATGTACACTGAGAGCGTCTGCACCCAAGACAAATTCCCTGTGTGTCCTATCACACTTGGCCAATAAAAATTCTATTCTATTCTATTCTATTCTATTCTATTCTATTCTATTCTATTCTATTCTATTCTATTCTATTCTATTCTATTCTATTCTATTCTATTCTATTCTATTCTAAAGCCCTGTGAAGTGGTATATAAGTCTAAGTGGTATTGCTATTGCTATTGCTATCAGTTGTTTCTTGTCCTGCCTTCTGGTGCTTTGCAGAATAGGTTGACCCCCCTCTTCTTTGGGGCAGCCTCTCAAATATTGAAAGACTGCTATCCTGCCCCCACCCCCAAGTCCTTCTTTTCACCTTTCTTTTTCCTTTGTTTTCCTCTCCAACATACTGGAAACATAAGCTTAGGTTTTTGTCGCTATTTTCCCGAATCTGTGTCGGTAAAAGCCCTCTTAGAATTAATACGAGGGCGGGATGAATGCTTTGTAAACAAAATGATTATCTAGCTGTTACGATAACTTGTGTTTTTTTCTCAGCAAGGAGTTGGAAAAAGGGGAGGGGGGGGTGTTCCTTCCAGAGAAACCTTCCTACTCCACCCCATCTTCCTTTTTTCCCCCTTTTTTTCGTTCTTTCTGGTATATTAGCATCCGCTTGAGAAAAGCTTGTAATCCCGTTACACAACAGCAGAGAGAACACCAGTGCCTGCCAAGGTTTGAACCTGGAATGAATTCCCTGTCGACAGCTCAGATGCCGGTTGGAGAAGGGAGCTGGCGTGGAAGAGAGTGAAGATACCACCGCAGCCCTAACAACGCAGCAAGAAAGGGTGCTCGTTGCACTTTTGGTTAAACTTCTTCTCCTCCCCTTCTGTGTTTTCAGAATTAGTTCCATTTCCTTCCTTTGAAAGAAAGGTTTTAGAGGGGGTCCTCGACTTACAGCCAAAATTGAGCCTGACATTTCTGTTGTTAAGCGAGACATTTGTTAAGGGAGTTTTGCCCCCTTTTACAACCTTTCTTTCCCAGGTTGTTAAGTGAATCTGGCTTCCCTAGTTGTTAAGTGAATCTGGTTTCCCTGGTTGTTAAGTGAATCCAGCTTTCTCGGTTGTTAAATGAATCTGGGTTCCCTGAATGTTAACTGAACCCAGCTTCCCCAGTTGTTAAGTGAATCTGGCTTCCCCGGTTGTTAAGTGAATCTGGCTTCCCCGGTTGTTAAGTGAATGTGGCTTCCCTGGTTGTTAAGCGAATCCAGCTTCCCTGGTTGTTAAGTGAATCTCGCTTCCCTGGTTGTTAAGTGAATCTCGCTTCACCAGTTGTTAAGTGAATCCGGCTTCCCTAGTTGTTAAGTGAATCTGGATTCCCTAGTTGTTAAGCAAATCCGGCTTCCCTGGTTGTTGAGTGAATCCGGCTTCCCTAGTTGTTAAGTGAACCCAGCTTCCCTGGTTGTTAAGTGAATCCGGCTTCCCTAGTTGTTAAGTGAACCCAGCTTCCCCGGTTGTTAAGTGAATGTGGCTTCCCTGGTTGTTAAGTGAATCCAGCTTCCCCGGTTGTTAAGTGAATCCAGCTTCCCTGGTTGTTAAGTGAATCTCGCTTCCCCAGTTGTTAAGTGAACCCAGCTTCCCCGGTTGTTAAGTGAATCTGGCTTCCCTGGTTGTTAAATGAATGTGGCTTCCCCGGTTGTTAAGTGAATCCATCTTCCCCCATTGCCTGTCAAAAGGTCAGAAGAGGGGATCATGTGACCCTGAGACACTGCGGCCGCGACAAATATGAGTCAATAGCCAAGCGTCCGAATTCGGATCACCCATGATCGTGAGGGCTCCGCAACAGGTCATGAAGCGTGAGGAACTTTCTTCAGTCACTTTGCTCACTGTTGCTTCGGACTGTCCCTAATTGAACTGTTGTAAGTCGAGGACCAGCTGTATTTAGGAAATCATTAACCCACCCAACGGAGTAATATCTTTCCAATATCTCTAAGATATTGCCAAATCTCTGCCAAGACACTCTCTGCCTTTCAAACTTGCAGTGGCTATAATAGCCTTAAAGCCGGGGGAATTAATCCGCTCGCTGCCTCCTTCCTTTCGACCGCTCACCAAATCTGCTTCAAGTGAATTTTGGTTTTTTTTCCGGCAGCAGCGACGACGGCAAAGGAGCCCCCCAGAGGCGGCTGACTCAGGCTGCGGTGCGTGGCTGAGAAAATCCACACGGGCAGCAAGCGAAAGGAGGGGAAGGAGGGGGTGTGTGTGTGAGTGAAGGAAAAAGAGGGGGGGGGAAAGAATAACAGAAGAAGAGTTGGATGGGACCTTGGAGGTCTTCTAGTCCAACCCCCTGCTCAAGCAGGAATCCTTATCCCTTTGCAGACCAATGGTTGTCCAGTTTCTTCTTGAAGGCCTTCCAGTGATGGAGCACCCATGACTTCTGGACCCCTGTAACTATTGTCGCTATCTGGAAATTCCTTCCTTCCTTCCTTCCTTCCTTCCTTCCTTCCTTCCTTTCTTCCTTCCTCTCTCCCTCCCTCCCTCCATTCATTCCTCCTCCATTCATTCCTCCCTCCCTCTCTCCCTCTCTCCTTTCCTCCCTCCCTTCACCTTTCCCTCCCTTCCTCCTTTCCTTCCTTCCTTCCTGCTCTCCTTCCCTCTTTCCTTCCTTCCTTCCTGCTTTCCTTCCCTCCCTCCTTCCTTCCTTCCTCCCTCCAGTCATTCATTCCTCCTCCATTCATTCCTCCCTCTTTCCCTCCTTCCTCCTTTCCTTCCTTCTTTCCTGCTTTCCTTCCTCTTTCCTTCCTTCCTTTCTTCCTTCCTCCTCCCTCCCCTTCATTCATTCATTCATTCATTCCTCCCTCCTTCATTCATTCCTCCTTCTCCCACTCTCCTTTCCTCCCTCCCTTCCTCTTTCTCTCCCTCCCTCCCTCCCTCTTTTCATTCCATCCTTCCTCCCATCATCTCTTCCTTCCTTCCTTCCTTCCTTCCTTCCTTCCTTCCTTCCTTCCTCCCTCCCTCCCTCCCTCCCTCCTTCCCTTTCTTCCTCTAGAGAATCTAGAGTCATAGAAAGGGAATTAAATATAAGGGCTGGAAAAGTAGACTCATATAACACCCAAAAGCCATTATGGAACCTGTTGAATCAAGCGTTATTTCTTCTTTAGCTATCTTGGCTGTGGGGAGAAAAAATATCCTTCCATTTTAGGTTAGTTTCTGCAAAGTTGACCGCTGGCATCTTCACAGCAGCATGAATGGGAGAGTGAGGACTTGATAGGAAGAGAGAAGAGAGTTCCCCAGTTGCAATCTAAGCCACGTGAAGACCAACCTTTGCAGCGTTAATATATTTCTACCCTATCCTATTTCCTGGCGCCCGCAAATAGCATTTGTCACCACAATAGGCCACTTTTCAGTGTGAAACTGATGAGGGGAAACTACATTTTCATTCCAGTTCCGTCGTACCTGGCAAGTACCGAAAGAACAGGTGGAAGTCAAGATGAATGAACGTGATGAGGACGAAAACCAGGACAACGTGGATCGGCTTTGTAGGTGCAATTTGGAGAATCGTTCATATCTGCAGCCTCCGTGACAGAGGATGGCCTTAATGCCTCATTTAAATCTCACGGCACCGGTGATGATATATCATACCCTTTCAATCAGTAACTAAGCAATCCATTTATATATTTTAAAAAAAGAAAGAACCTAATTTGTGCATGGTTTAATGCATTCATTAAGCTATTAGAGAGAGATTGAATAGCGAATTAACAGCATTTGGGAGAAAACAACAAGAAGTTGGCTACCCTGGCAACATTACGCAGAGGTGGGTTTCAGCAGGTTCTGACCAGTTCTGTAGAACTGGTAGCAGGAATTTTGAGTAGTTCGGAGGACTGGTAGTAAAAATTCTGATTGGCCCCGCTCCCATCTGCCTCCTGAGTCCCAGCTGATCAGGAGGAAATGGGGATTTTGCAGTAACCTTCCCCTGCCATGCCCAGCAAGCCACGCCCACAGAACTGGTAGTAAAAAAAATTGAAACCCATCGCTGACATTTACGGCTTGGGAACGTGGACAGTCAAGATATGGGTGGATGCAGGATCTCCTTGACGATTAAAAACGGATTGTAATTGTGAACATTGGCACACACCCACACCCACACACACAAGTGTGGAATAGATACAGATAAATAGCCGTATTTAACAGAATAACAGAGTTGAAAGGGACCTCGGAGGTCTTCTAGTCCAACCTGCTCAAACAGGAAACCCTACACCGTTCCAGACAAGAAGAAGTGGAATGGACCTTGGAGCCCACAGAAGGTCTTGGTGGACCTTGCCCACCAAGCCATGCCCACAGAACCAGTAGGGAAAATTTTTGAATTTCACCACTGCCCTGACCCAAATACTCACTCACAAATGTTCCTCACTACAAAAGAAAAAAAAAAATCTACCAACTTTGGGAAAATGTTCCTGTTGTTTCCGGCTTTTTAAAATTCTCATTTCGGAGCGTGAGCCAAAAACGACTTCAAGAGATCTTGGAATGAGCTTTGATTTTTTTTTTTATCCTGGTGTGGTGAGCACAGCAATCAATTTCACGAAGTTCTGACGAATCATAAACAAAGAGATGATCAGTACTATGTAGGTGTTTGCATCTCCCACCTACCTACCCATTATGATTAAAAAAAAAAAAATCATTGATCCAAACTTCGTTTTGGAAACGTGTCCTTAGCATGTTTCCAAATGGGAGTGAGAATAACAGAAGAGTTGTAAGGGATTTTGGAGGTCTTCTAGTCCAAACCCCTGCTAAGACAGGTTTGGGAAGTCCTGTCCTAGATGAATTTATTTATTTGTTTGTTTGTTTGTTTGTTTGTTTTGTTTACATTTATATCCCGCCCTTCTCCGAAGACTCAGGGCGGCTTACAGTGTATAAGGCAATAGTCTCATTCTATTTGTATATTTACAAAGTCAACTTATTGCGCCCCCAATAATCTGGGTCCTCATTTTACCTACCTTATAAAGGATGGAAGGCTGAGTCAACCTCGGGCCGGGCTTGAACCTGCAGTAATTGCAGGCTGCTGTGTTCTAATAACAGGCTTCTAACAGCCTGAGCTATTACTGTTGTGTCAAACACAACAGTATATATAAGTATAAGCATGAAATAACAATACGAATTGGATACAACCAAAAGGAACATTAGGACAGGAACGGTAGGCACGCTGGTGCTCTTATGCACGCCCCTTACAGACCTCTTAGGAATGGGGGGAGGTCAATAGTAGATAGTCTTTGGTTAAAGCTTTGGGGATTTTGGGAAGAGACCACAGAGTCAGGTAGTACATTCCAAATTGGTCAACTGACCATTTTTTTAACCAATATATTAACAGAATTACAGAGAAACAGAGTTAGAAGGGATCTTAGAAGTCTTCTAGTCCAATCATTTCAGAGAAATGGTTGTCCAGTCTCTTCTTGAAAACCTCCAGTGTTGGAGCAACTTCTGGAGGCAAGTCATTCTACTGATTAATTGTTCTAATGGTCAGGAAATTCCTCCTAAATTCCAGGTTATTTCTCTCCTTGATTCATTTCCACCCATTGTTTCTTGTCTTGCCTTCTGGTGCTTTGGAGAATAGGTTGACCCCTTCCGCTTCTCTGGGACAGCTCCAAAAATATTCAAAAACAGCTATCATGTCTCCCCTAGTCCTTCTTTTCATTAAACTAGACACACCCAATTCCTACAACCGTTCTTCATTTGTTTCAGCCTCCAGTCCTTTAATCATCTTTGTTGAAAAGGGGAGGAACTAAGCGGTAGTGGGATCCTACTGGTTTAACAACCGGTTCGGTGATCGCGTGCTTTATGTGTGTGCGCGCACAATTGAATGACAAATCACCTTCTGAGTTAGTACTAGGGAATTAAAACAGCTGAGGCGCGGCAATCCATTCTGTCGCGCTAATCAGCTGCAAAGATATAGGTAAGTAAGAAAAGCCCAGGGGTGGGTGGGTGAGCCCAGCTGATTGTTGGAGTGAACTGGTTCACTCCCAGCTGATTGTTGGAGCTACCGGTTCACCCAAACCGGTCCGAACCAGTAGAATTAGTTCCATCCCTGGAACTAAGACAAAAACATCAAAAACAATCAAGCCAAATTGGTGTAGATAAGAGTCAATGAAATCCCCCCCCCCATCTCCTTCAATTTGTATTTTAAATGCTATTTATGCTTCTTCACTTTATTTGTTGGGGGCGGCAAGATTTTTTTTTACATCTATTGGAAGCTGTGGGAGAAGGGGGGTTTGTTTCTCTGGATGTATTATTTGTTTCCCGCCCCCGTTTTTGGGGGGTGGGGGAAAAAAATTAAATTGTTTCCCTTTTTCCGAGGGTTTTTAAACCACAGTTCAACCAGGGGGAAAAAAAAGAATCAATGAAATTCAATGAGGGCTGAATTCAGATCTCTTGTGTGTGTGTAGAGACTCCAAACTGATGATGTGTTTGACCCCTCCCTCAGTCGCAGCCTAGGCATCTCCTACACAAAGCAAAATTCAAGGGGTGCGTTAAAAAAAAAGTACACCAAACAAGCAAGCACACAGCCAAGCACCATCCATTCTCCCTTGCGTATCCTAAGAGTCCCCCTTAGCTTGGGGACTTCATTTCCTAGTGCATTTTTGTCAATTTCACCAGACAGCTCCTTTTATTTTATTTTATTTTTTCTTGGCTGCAGAAGCATTGAAACAACCCCAAATAGCTGTGCTGTTTCAAAAAAAAAAAAAAAAATGGTGTGAAAATGTAGATAAATTGCCCCAGATGAAAGCAATTTGAACGAGAGTTCAGAGAGGCTTTTGAGACCTCTGTTTCTTCCCGATCGTAATGCTCCAAAAAGGAAGTTGTTGAATGCAGTGGATTTTCGAAATGAAGAGCAACTGAGAGGTCTCTGCTCATATTCAGAGAAGGCCTTTAGCTGTGCTTCTCCCTTTTGGGGTAGTCATTGGGTGAGGATGCTCGCCGAATGAAGGCAGGGGATGGGAGGGTTGGTTGATTCAAGGACCGCTGTCTTCCACTTCATTTGGGCGGTGGTGGGGGTTTGAGACATTTGATCCTGTTCTCTGCACCTCCTCGAGGTCACATGGCAGCTTGGAATACAGAATAACAGAGTTGGAAGGGACCTTGGAGATTGTTCTGTCTCCTTCCCCACTTCAGACCCACAAGCTGGCCTTCAGCCAGTGGATTCATGGCTCTTATCAGTCCTGGCAGAGAAATCGCAGCTGCCTGCCAAAGTTCAAACAAATGACTCACGTAACAAGACTTTCAGCTCTTTTTGAAACGGTTCAGCTAAATTTTTGCTTCCCGTGGAGTAAGAGCAGTCTCAAAGCTCCTTATATATCCTGTGGGGTGGGGCTCCTGCCCCACCCTTCCTTTTGATGACGCCGCCTCTCTAATATTCTGAAGCGCGGGTCAAGCCAAGCTTGATTATTATTATCAGCTGGGTCTGAAGGCGTAGCCTGGGGAAGGGAGGAATCAGGGGATGACAGCCTCATTACATCCTCCGACTGGTCTGGTTCTGGCTCCTGGAGCCGAGCCACAGGAATCGGTGCTCCCGAGGTAAGCCTTACTGGCCCTTTCCCCTCACTCTCGAAATCACTTTCGGGCATGGGGCCAGGTTCGGGGGCTGGAGTCACAACAGAGGTCTTCTAGTTTAACCCCCTGCTCAAGCACGAGACTCGAACCGCTGAACTGCCGAGCTTTCAATTGACGAGCTCAGCATCTTAGCCACTCAGCCACCACGTCATACTGCGTTTCACCTGTTCTTAAGTTTGCACAATTCTGCATCTTTGAAGCCCATCCACCAACTTTCTTCCTGGCAGCGGTTGAATGAATTCAGAAATTGGAGCAGCCCGGTAACGGCGCAGAGAACCCGTGTGATGGAATAAACAGAAGGAAAATTATGGGTTGATTCCTTGCATTTAACCTTGTTTGGACATGGTTTCATTTAATTAGCAGCAGACGCGTGAGGTGACAGGCTTGGCAGAGAACAATAATGGGCTGGGAGGGGAGAGAGAAAACATTCCTGCTGAGAGTCATGTTCCCTATTACACCTGGTTATTATCTGTGGAGATTTTTAAAAAAAGAGAGAAAAGAAAAGAGAAACAATGTTAGTCTAACAGGCCTGGATTGAACGTCCATTCCTAAGTGTGTGGTTCTATCAGGCCTGAGTGACAGCACTCAAGATTTATTCCATGGGGAGGTCCTGAAAGAAAGCTGCCCGTCTCCAAACCAAAATGGTAATTGTATTTACAAGGCCCATGGCAAAGACAATGAGAGGGTGGCGGAGGGATTGTGCCAGTTTTACTTAAAGCAGACACGGGCTGGCAGCTCGGACAGCTTGTGGGGGATGCCCTGCTCCGGAGTCACTTGGTTGATCAATCCCGTAGGGAGCTGAGTTGTCGACTTTAGTCATGCTTGAATGTATGACGTGAGAAATTCTGAGCAGGCAACAATTTGCACTCCGCAAAGCAAGCAGGAGGAAAGATGTTGAGCCTTGTTGAGGAATTATGAGAGAGAGAGAGAGATGATAGACGAGATGGATGATAGGTAGATAGATAGATAGATAGATAGATAGATAGATAGATAGATAGATAGATAGATAAAGAGAGAGATACAGAGATTGAGATAGTGAGAAAGACAATGGACAGACAGATATAGACAGACAGAAGTTAAATAAATAGATCAATAGTCTGATACATAATTGAACAGATAGATAGATAGATAGATAGATAGATAGATAGATAGATAGATAGATAGATAGATAGATAGATAGATAGATAGATAGAGAATGAGAGAGAGAAAATAGTCAATGAACAGACAGGTATAGACAAGCTAAATAAATAGATCAATAGATTGATACACAGTTGGACAGATAGATGAAGATAGACGGAAAGAAAGAAGGAAGGAAAGAGATAAATAGGCTGAATAAATAAAGACAGAAGAAATCTCATCTCAAAAACTAATAGACATTTTAAAAGTCAGAGATTAATGTGAAGCTAATCATTATATCTGAGAACTAGTACTGCATTTTCAAGTGTTGAAATGAGGACTTTATACAATAGTGATGGAAAATCCAGATCTAGAGGAGGGAGGGAGGGAGAGAGGGGCGGAGGAGAGAGAGAGTGAGTGTGAGAGAGAGTGAGAGAGAAAGTGTGTGTGTGTGTGTGTGGGTGGGTGTGGGTGTGTGATAGAGAGGGAGACACAATAGATAGATGAGATCGGTAGATTGATTAGATGAGAGAGAGAGAGAGAGAGAGAGAGAGAGAATGGACAGACAAATATAGACAAAGTTAAATAAATAGATCAATAGATTGATACACAGTTGGACAGACAGATGAAGATAGATGGAAGGTGGAAGGAAGGAAGGAAGGAAGGAAGGAAGGAAGGAAGGAAGGAAGGAAGGAAGGAAGGAAGGAAGGAAGGAAAGAAGGAAGGAAAGAGATAGGCTGAATAAGTAAGCACAGAAGTAATCTCATCTCAGAAACTAATAGACATTTTAAAAGTCAGAGATTAATGTGAAGCTAATCAGTAAATCTAAGAACTAGTACTGCATTTACAAGTGTTGAAATGAGGACTTTATACAATTATGATGGAAAATCCAGAGAGAGAGAGAGAGAGAGAGATTTCTTAGAAGTTTGCCTTCTAAGAAATTATATTTCAGCTTCAATTCCAATGGAAAACCTCCTCTTCCCTTACACAACCTCAACTCTTAGTCTCTGCCATTAATTATCCTCCCTCCCCCTCCCTTATATCAACACCAGTCTGAGGACACAGTGGGGGTATTTCTCATTTCTGCCGTTTGACGCTTCTAAGCCATCTAGGCCCACCCGAAGCCCGTTGTGTTTACACATTTACCAATGGGGGCTTTTCGTCTGCAGTGACAATTCTGCAAAGCAAAAAAAACCCCGAAAGATAACGGAGAAACAGAGAAAGGAAAAACAAACAAACACCTTGAACTTAGCAAGCTGAGCAGTTAGCAGAAGTCGAACAAGCTCCTTGCCTTTAACAAAAAAACAAAAACAGAAAAGAATGGAGGGGGGTGGTGGGAAAAAGGATGCAAATTGGATGAGATAAGGCAAGAGTGAAACATCGATGGTTACCTAAGGCTGAGTAAAGAGAGAAAATGAAGGCTATGAAGGACACAGGGCGGATGATCTACCATTAAAGAGAGCGGACGGCATAATGGAAGAAGATAATCAATGGCTAATGGTCATTATAGCTCCAAGACCATAATTAGAGACCTTCTCTTCACCAGTTGATGGGGTCAAAGTGTTCCCGGACTAGCTGACCCAACTGTAAGAGCAAAATGTTGAAAAAAGCTTTGTCCTTAAACCGAACCCGCAACGCTCTTCTCCTTGAGTTCCTTCCCAGTAGGGACGTTCTGTTAGGTCCTGTGTTGTTGGCACTTCTCAACCGTGTAGGTTGTGCAGATCCTGACGTCTGCTCTCGTGTCCTGGGAAGTGGGCTGAAGGAAGGAGGCTTAAAGACAGGGGCGTTCCTTTGCCAGTTTTTATAAAGGGCCTCCATGGGATTCCACCATAAGCTACCTTCGTAAAGGTACCCAGATGACTTTGCTTGGGCCCAAGAGGTGATATTGCAGCTGTTCTCTTCATCAAACTATTCAGAGTTAGGTCTGTTATTTTGGGATTACAGTATTTGGAAATCTTGTGTTATTTCTGCATTATGGCATTATTGTCCCTCCCTCCCTCTTCTTTTCCCTTCCAAATCTATCTTCCTTCCTTCCTTCCTTCCTTCCTTCCTTCCTTCCTTCCTTCCTTCCTTCCTTCCTTCCTCTTATTCCTCCCAGTCTCATCTTTCTTACTTTCTCTTTCTTTCTTTCTTTCTTTCTTTCTTTCTTTCTTTCTTTCTTTCCTTCCTTCCTTCCTTCCTTCCATCCTTCCTTCCTTCCTTCCTCTCATTCCCATCTCTCTCTTTCTTTTTTCTTTCTATCTTTCTTTCTTTCTTTCTTTCTTTCTTCCTTCTTCCTTCCTCTCATTCCCATCTTTCTTTCTTTCCTCCTCCTCCCTCCTCCCTCCCTCCTCCCTCCTCCTCTTCTTTTCCCTCCAAATCTTCCTTCCTTCCTTCCTTCCTTCCTTCCTTCCTTCCTTCCTTCCTTCCTTCCTTAGCTCAATCGATCCCGTGGTCACGTGATCAAGATTCAGATGCTTGGCAACTGATTCACATTTATGATGGTTGCAGTGCCCCCCGGGGTGTGTGTGTCTCGCAATCCCTTTTTTTTTTGTTTACATTTATATCCCGCCCTTCTCCGAAGACTCAGGGCGGCTTACAGTGTATAAGGCAATAGTCTCATTCTATTTGTATATATTTACAAAGTCAACTTATTGCCCCCCCACAACAATCTGGGTCCTCATTTTACCTACCTTATAAAGGGTGGAAGGCTGAGTCAACCTTGAGCCTGGTGGGACTAGAACCTGCAGTAATTGCAGGCAGCTGTGTTTTAATAACAGGCTATCTTACAGCTTGAGCCACTCAAGGTCACCCTTTTGTGACCTTCCGACAAGCAGAATCCGTGGGGAAGCCGGATTTGCTTAACAACCACATTACTAACTTAACCCCATGCAGAGAGTCCCTCAAGAGCCCGTGGCCAGAAAGGACATGACATGGGACCAAAAAAACTCCCTCGGCAGCTGTCTCACTTAGCAAGAGAAATCTTGGCCGTCAGTCGAGGACCGCCTGTATTTAAGACGAGGTGAAGTTCCCTCCGTTTCAGCGATGGCTGAAATCTGATGGATTGAAGGAGGCAAGAGAGTTCATTTATTCAGGCGTTGCCATCCACCTAACAGAAAAGTCAACAAACGAGGTGAACTTTACTAAATGAATGTGCACATGTATATAAAAGTGCTAACAAATTTTTCACATGTCGGAGCATATATTTTTTTTCCCCCTTCCCCTTGATGTCTCCGATGTGCTCGTAATGAGAGCAGATAGACCCTTTATGTCCAGTGAAATTACACATGATTTCATTTCGTTCTGGGTACAATTGCCGTCACCTTCTCCTAAAGAGAGACTCCAAGGGCCCTTCTCCTATCGGACCGGGCAAATTCATTTTTGCTTCCATCATCAATAGTTATGAAAAAGTTGGGACGGTCATAGTTTTCACTTACCTTCGCTATGGGTTCGAACTGCGAGCTGGTGCGCGCTTGCGCTTTGCTCGTGAGCGGCACTTCCCCGCATGTGCAGAACAGAGGTGGGTTTCAGCAGGTATCTGTTTGGTAAGGAAAACATGAGTCTGACTCCTGGAGGGATTTTGAGCCCAAGAAAGGAAGAAAGAAAAGATAACAACAAATAGGACGTTTATCTAATCTGTTTTCTACCTTCTGAGCGGTTGATGGCCAGCTGTTGAGGTCCTTCGCCTGGGAATCAACAGTGGGTTTCAGCAGGTTCCGACCAGTTCTGGAGAACCGGTAGCAGAAATTTTGAGTAGTTCAGAGAACCGGTAGTAAAAATTCTGACTGGCCCCTCCTCCCTCTATTCTCTGCCTCCCAAGTCCCAGCTGTTCAGGAGGAAATTGAGATTTTACAGTATCCCTCCCCGCCACACCCACCAAGCCACATCCACAGAACCGGTAGTAAAAAAATTTGAAACCCACCACTGGTGCAGAATCTTCTGCACATGCACAGACCGTCTGTGATGGTGTCCGGGTGGGTGGGCGGAGCCTCCCGCCACTGCTTCTACCAGTTCACCCGAACCGGGGCAAACCGGTAGAAACCCACCACTGCATTGGGAGAAAGACGGAAGCCGAAAGGGGTCCAATGAGATGGATTTGCAAGTTTGCGAGTTTTTTTTTTTTAGGGAGATTCAAGAGGAAATAAGATCCTGAGGTCAAAGTGACCCTCCGTCCTCTCCGGATATTCTGAAGGGCAACTTCCACCTTCAGCTATTTTTTTTTTTTTTTTAGGCTTATCAAATGGATTGCACAGCGAACGGATATTAGCGGTTTCAGATGACAAGAGAGAGTTGGTGTTTCTTAACAGTGGTTTAGAAGGACTTTCTGGACAATACCGGATTTCAGGCAGTGGATAATATATGCTGAAGACAAGATCTGTCTGTCTGTCTGTCTGTCTGTCTGTCTGTCTGTCTGTCTGTCTCTATCTATCTATCTATCTATCTATCTATCTATCTATCTATCTATCTATCTATCATCTATCTATAGCCATGCATCCTGTAACATCTGTCTGTCTGACTAACTGTTTGTCCGTCCATCTCTGTCCCTCCATGCATCCATCCATCTATCTATCTATCTATCTATCTATCTATCTATCTATCTATCTAACTATCTATCTATCTATCTAATCAACTCCCACATCTAACTTCATCTATCTGTCCAATTGTGTACCAATCTATTGATCTATTTATTTAACTTCTGTCTCTCTATAACTATCTGTCCATTATTATTTTTTCTCTCTCTGTATCTCTGTATTTTTTTCTCTCTCTCTCCCTCCCTCCCTAGCTCTATCAATCTATTATCTATCTATATCCATCCATTCATCCTGTAACATCTGTCTATCTGTCTGTCCTTCCGTCCATCCATCCATCCATCCATCCATCCATCCATCCATCCATCCATCCATCCATATATCTATCTAACATCTCTCTGTCTATCTATCTTCCACCTGTGTATCTTCATCTATCTGTCTAATTGTGTACCAATCTATTGACCTATTTATTTAATTTCTCTCTGTTTATATCTATCTGTCCATTATCTTTTTCTCTATCTGTATCTCTTTATGTCTTTATCTATCTATCTATCTATCTATCTATCTATCTATCTATCTATCTATCTGTCTGTCTGTCTGTCTGTCTGTCTGTCTGTCTGTCTGTCTGTCTGTCTATCTACCTACCTACCTACCTACCTACCTACCTACCTACCTACCTACCTTGCACCTGTCTATCTTCATCTATCTGTCCATTATCTTTTTCTCTATCTGTATCTCTTTCTCTATCTATCTATCTATCTATCTATCTATCTATCTATCTATCTATCTATCATCTATTTATCTATCTAATTTACAGTATCACCTATTCACCTGATTGCCATAATATAATATAAGTACTTTAATTAATACACAGCTGAACAAAACATATCTCAGCCTGATCCAAAGACCTCAAGATGAGTGTTGGGTGGACCTAGGGGAGGATATTTATTGTCTGCCGTTCAAGATAGACCAGACTAGGAAACCAAATCTGAATACTATAGCTTCCTAAACCTCCATCCATCTATCCATACCCTCCATGGAAAACCATATCCAAAACTCATTAATTGAGAATCAAATCGAACATCTACACACTTGGAGAAGCCAGATACAAGTATGAAAACTGCGGGAGAAACAGAGGCAGAAGATCGTTGCAAAATACATGCATCGAAAGGCCACCTAGAAAAACAAATCTGGATTTTCTTTTGAAGGGTGCGATGGAAATCGAGCAATCATCAACTCAGCACTAAATATTAATAAAGCCCGTCTGCAGTTCGGCAACAATAATGTGACCTCAGAACTTCTCTTGTGGGCCCCCAAAATTACACACACACACACAAAAGAGGCCCATGAGATTGGGAGAGAGAAAAACCAGTGTTTTTCACAGCAAAACTATTATATAAAATGTAAAAGGACAGGTTTTGTTGCTGTATTATTATTTTGTGCATTTCTCTCTCTCTCTCTCTCTCTCTCTCTCTCTCTCTCTCTCTCCTGGTCCCCCAAAAGATTTGGATTTGCAGAATATAATTTAATAAGCAGGAGAAAAGAGAAGGAGAAGGTCTTTAAAAAGCCAGCAAGTACTAAATGAGTTTATTGTATTTCAAAAGGCCGACTCCCCTTAGGGGATTCCCAGCAAGTCAGTTGCTCTGTTCTTTATTGAAGTTCTGCATTGGAATTATAAACCCTCTAAATGGGCTGTGTTCATTAGCGAAGCTTGGCTGATCACTGATGAAAAAAAATATAACAATTAAAACCCCCCAAAATAAAAAAATATTGAATGGGTTGAGAAGAGAAGAAAGAGAAAGAAAGATGCAGACTTGGCATGGATGCATCAGAGCCCCAGAGTGAAGGAGTAAGATATTAATACGTAATAATAGATACCATTAATAATGGGGAAATATTGGATCCTAATTAAACATGCCAACGAAGGAGGGAAGAGCAAAATTAAATGGAAACAGATGTCCGGTGTGGCTACACAAAGCCTGGGATTCAAAGACAAAACTGTGGGTTAGAATCAGGCAGGCGCTGAGATCCATTTAAAGCAGCTGCATCGCCAATACAACCCTAATTTGCATTAACAGAGGGATACAATGAAGATCAAGTGAGGCGCTAATACCACTCTATAAAGCTCTAGTAAAATCACACCTTGAGTACTGCCTCCAGTTTTGGTCACCACAGTATAAAAAATATACTGAGACTCTAGGGGCCTCTGGTGGCTCAGACTGGTAAGACAGTCTGTTATTAACACAGCTGCTTGCAATTACTGCAGGTTCAAGTCCCACCAGGCCCAGGGTTGACTCAGCCTTCCATCCTTTATAAGGTAGGTAAAATGAGGACCCAGATTGTTGGGGGCAATAAAAGTTGACTTTGTATATAATATACAAATGGATGAAGACTATTGCTTAGCACAGTGTAAGCCGCCCTGAGTCTTCGGACAAGGGCGGGATATAAATGCAAATTAAAAAAAAAGAAAGACTGCAGAGAAGAGCAACCAAGATGGTTAGGGGACTGGAGGTTAAACATATGATGAATGGTTGCAGGACCTGGGCCTGGCTAATCTAGTGAAGAGAAGGACCCGGGGAGACTGGATAGCAGTCTTCTAATATTTGAGGGGCTGCCACAGAGAGAAGGAAGGGGGTCAAGCTATTTTCTGAAGGACCTGAAGGCCAGACAAGGAATAATGGATGGAAACTGACCAAGGAGAGATTCAATCTAGAAATAAGAAGAAATTTTCTGACAGTGAGAACAATCAACCAATGGAACAGAAGTTGCCTTCAGAAGTTGTAGGAGCTTCATCACCTGAAGCTTTCAAGAAGAGACCGGACTACCATCTGTCAGAAATGGTTTAGGGTCTACTGGGCAGGGGGTTGGACTAGTTGACCTACAATGTCCCTTCCAACTCTGTTAATCTGTCAAGAATAGTCTAGTGAAGAGGACCAGGGGAGACATGATAGCAGTCTTCCAATATTTGAGGGGCTGCCCTAGAGAGGAGGAAGGGGTCAAGCTATTTTCCAAAGCACATGAAGTTCACGCTAGGAACAATGGATGGAAACTAAACAAGGAGAGATTCAACCTGGAAATTTCCTGACAGTGAGAACAATCAACCCATGGAACAGAAGTTGCCTTCAGAAGTTGTGGGAGCTTCATCCCTGGAGGCTTTCAAGAAGAGATTGGGCTGAAATCTGTCAGAAATGGTCTAGGTGTCTCCTGTTTGGGCAGGGTGGGGGTTGGACTAGATGACCTATAAGGACCCTTCCAACTCATCTGTTAATCTGTTTCCTGGGTTCTCGCATCTGGCTTTTTGCCGTTGGCAGACGCTGCTGGAAACTCATCGGTTTGTAGGCCTCATGAAGTTGAAATACCATCTGATCCTCATTACTGGAATGAAAGGTTCATCCAAAGTGGAATTTGTGTGGATTACAAAAGGCAGCGGGAAATAGACGTTTGTTTGGATTCGCTCGCTGGTTGACCAGATTGGATGTTATTCTTAACCCACGGTGAAGATTCTTAATTCGCAAAGAACAGCACATTTTTCAAATCCATTGAAGAGATCTGGTGGCTTTCAAGACAAAGCTCCTTGGGTTCACAAATCATATTGCAAGTCTGTATTAAAAAAAATAATATAACAGAGCTAGTTCCTTCTGGACACCATTGATTGGAGTGAGATTTCCACCAAGTATAACAGATGCCCAGAGGTGACCTTTTTAGGAAACTCAGAATCTTCAGCACTGAATTTCCTCTTCCTTCCTTCCTTCCTTCCTTCCTTCCTTCCTTCCTTCCTTCCCGTCCACCCGCCTTACCTCCTTCTCCATCTCCTCCTCCTATTCTTGCCTTCCTCCCTTCCCTTCTTTCTTTCTTTCTTTCCTTCCTTCCTTCCTTCCTTCCTTCCTTCCTTCCTTCCTTCCTTCCCGCCTGTCTTACCTCCTTCTCCACCTCCACCTCCTCCTTCTATTTTTGCCTTCCTGCTCTCCTTTCTTTCTTTCTTTCTCCCTCCCTCCCTCCCTTTCTTTTTTTTTTTATTTGCATTTTATATCCCGCCCTTCTCCGAAGACTCAGGGCGGCTTACAGTATGTCAAGCAATAGTCTTCATCCATTTGTATATTATATACAAAGTCAACTTATTGCCCCCAACAATCTGGGTCCTCATTTTACCTACCTTATAAAGGATGAAAGGCTGAGTCAACCTTGGGCCTGGTGGGACTTGAACCTGCAGTAATTGCAAGCAGCTGCTATTAATAACAGACTGCATTAGTCTGTTGAGCCACCAGAGGCCCTTTCCTTCCTTCCTTCCCTCCCCCCCTTTCCCATCTCCTCCTCCTCCTCCTTTCACATCTCAGAAGATCATGTCACATTTTAATTATTTGTCACTCTTTGCTGCTTGTTATCTTAATTAACTTTGACTTACTGATCCTTCCAAGGGAAAAGGGACTCTGGTTTGACTTTAGTGGTGAACTTTGAAAAAGTAGATGAGGGAGACAGATTCCTATTGGAGCCAAAGGGAACTAGCAACTTGACTTAGGAATAAATCTTTGGTGCTCTATTATGGAAGAATAAGAGATAAAGAATTCATGCACGAACCCTTGTGGGACGAAAGCATGGCTGAATAATTGATACCCATTAATACCCACTTTTATTTTGCTTTTCTAAAGTTCTTGAAGGTCATTTTGCCAATCTGCGGCAGATAGCATTATGTCATACGCTCTTCCTTTAGTATCACTTCTGATTACTCTGAATTCGTACTGGGTCCCCTCCACTTTCTGAGCTGAGGGTATCTTGATGGGAAGAATATATTTATTGAGCTCTGTAATGGAATCAGGAAGGGGATGCAATGGCGAAGATGCTAAGCTTGTCGATCGAAAGGTCAGCAGTTCAGCGGTTCTAATCTCTAGTGTTGCGTAACAGGGTGAGCTCCCGTTACTTGTCCCAGCTTCTGCTAACCTAGCAGTTCGAAAACAGGTAAAAAATGCAAGTAGAAAAATAGGGACCACCTTTGGTGGGTGTCAGCATTCCAGAAAAAAAACCACCACTCCAAGTAAAAACTCTGACGCAAGCATCTTTCAAAGTTCTATTTACTAGGATAGGTAAACTGGCACATCTGGGCAAACCTGAGTCTGAGAAGTCCAGATTTTCCCTCAATAAATCAAAAAACCCCAAAACCATTCCCTGACTCTGCTGTCGATCACATGCTCCAATCGCCAACCGTCCCATCTCGAGATAACACTCCGACCACTCCTTCTCCAGATGCAGGATCGGCCTGACCTTGACCGACAGGAAGAATGCTATTATGTCTAAAGACAACCCCTCTACAAAATCCTGCCCCGCTCCTACTTTCCCACACATGAGAAAGGTGCAGCACGGAAGCTTCCGACCTAGTATGGCTTCCAAACCTGACAGGGAAGGTAACAGCATTCTGTGCACTTTTGGCGTTGAGTCATGCCGGCCACATGACCACGGAGAGATCTTCGGACAGCGCTGGCTCTTCGGCTTTGAAACGGAGATGAGCACCGCCCCCTAGAGTCAAGAACAACTAGCATAGATGTGTGAGGGGAACCTTTACTTTTACCTTTAATGGAATCAGGAGGTCCTTTGCTATTATTTCCCAAGGACATCAAGTGCCAAGAGAGTAGCCTTGAACCCCCCCAAGCAGCCAATTGGTTTTGACAGTCAATCAAGAGAAAGGGACGATCTTTCCCAAGCTTTCCCAAAAATTCCAGTTTTGCTTCGTGTCAGAAAGCAAAGTAAATCCCAGCACAGGGTAGTGACAAGTATCTATCACGCGTTCCTTTTGCTTCGGGAGTGAAAATGTCAATGCTCAGAACTGGTGGTGGACTTCTTTTTTCTGCTTTTTTTTTTTCACGCTCATCCGCTAAGTCTTGTTTGTATGCGGGGAAGAGATGGGGCGTGGGATATGACAGCCCAAGTCAGATCTGTCAGTGGAAACCAACCCTCGTCTCTTCAGATGCGTTGAGAAAGCTGTCAGTCACCGTCGCGGTTTTCCAGGCACAGCTTAACTTAATTTCAGTTAATGTGCAGAAATCTGCCTAATAACGAGCTGTCAAAAGAGGACAGGCCAAAGGAGCCATTGCAGAGATGAGAAGAGGGGAAAAAAAATCTGTTTGGAACTGTTTTGGCGCCTGCGACTTCCTCCACCACGTATCATTCCGAAGTTCAGAAAATTTTGTCAGCAGGCAAAAGAGATATTTGCGGACTAAGCCAATTCTAAATAAATACCTTTCTGTAAGAGGAGGAGGAGTAGAAACAGCAGGAGAAGGAGAAAGAAAAGGAGGAAGAGATAGACAAAGAAGAGAAGGAGGAGGAGATAGACAAGGAGGAGAAAGAAAGGAGGAGGAGATAGACAAAGAGGAGGAAGAGAAGGAGGAAGAAATAGACAAAGGGAATAAAGAGAAGGGAGGAGGAGATAGACCAGGAGGAGAAAAAGAAGGAGGAAGAGAAGGAAGAGAGATAGACAAAAAGGAGAAAGAGAAGCGGGAGGAGGAGGGGATAAACAAAGAGGAGGAGCAGAAGCAGGAGGAGGAGATAGACAAAGAGAATAAAGAAAAGGGGAGGAGGTGGAGATAGACAAGGGGAGAAAGAGAAGAAGGAAGAGAAGGAAAAGATAGACAAAAAGGAGAAAGAGAAGGGGAGGAGGAGGAGGAGGAGATAGAGAAGTAAGTGAAAGAGAAGAAAGAAGAGGAGGAGGAAGAAATAGACAAAGAGAAACAGAAGAAGGAAGAGCAGGAGGAAGAGATAGACAAAGAGGAGAAAGAGAAGGGGGGAGGAGGAGGAGGAGGAGATAAACCAGGTGTGAAATGCTCCTGGTTCGGACCGGTTCAGCCAAACCGGTAGTGATGACAGCCGGTGGTTTGGAGAACCAGTAGCGATGGTGGCATGAGGCTGCACCCATCCAACTGGTCATCTTCCCAGTTAAAACCAGGAAGTAACCTGTTTTTTACCCTCTGCTCATGCACAGAAGGGTTTGCGCCTGTGCAGACAGTCCAAGTGCGCACGTGACGTGCGGCGGGTGCACTTCCGAACTGGGTGGGAAGGTAAGTAGATTTCACCCCTGAGATAGGCAAAGGAGATAAAGAGAAGGAGGAGGAGGAGGAGGAGGAGATAGACAAAGAGGAGGATGAGTTACACAAGGAGGAGAAAGAGGAGGAGGAGGAGGAAGAGACAGATGATGATCAAGAGGAAAGATGAAGAGATAGATGAGGAGGAGGAGATAAATTAGGAGGAGGAGAGCTTTTGCCTAGCACTTTCATCTTCCGCTTAACATTTAATACCATTTTGTAATTATATAGTCAAGGATAGATCAAACAGAATCGGCCACCTGTGGGCCCACTAAGTGATCTCTCAGCTATTCTGCCTGGCTTTGTATCCGCGTAGGAAGCGGTCCATAATCCATCTCCTCCCTATAGCAGAAAGGCCATTCCATTGACCGCTGGACGCTCTTAGTAAAATTTGCTTTTTTTTTTTTCATTACAAAAATAGTAACCTCTCGGCCTTGTGGGTAGGATGCCCTTCATGCCCTTCCTGTGCACCTGGGCTCCCGCTCGTCGGCGTTGTTGGGTGGGTCATAATCTGAATTACTCAGAGGTCACTTGGTTGCCTATCACATTTTTTAGGAAGAAATGCCTCCTTTCTTTTCGGCTTTTCCTCTGTTCTAGGCAACTGTCACAAGCAATCCATCATCTTGAGCTTCTTCGGCACCCAGAAGGAAAGTCAAAATGACCTTAATAGGAATCATACTACTCAGGTGCATTGGGAGTTTGCCTCGAAAACTATATCCCACGGGAGACTGCAGATTTATTTCCTCTTCTTCTTCTCCCCCCCCCCCCATCCCCTAATTCAATATCCCTTCCCTGCTCTTGGCTGTTTCTTCCTAGCAGGTGTCTCGTAAAATAGTTTCTCAGCAACTTCGTATGCCCGGATTCTTCTCCTCCTGACTTCTGCTATTTTCTTTCCAGCAGTGACCTTCAAGGCCATCCTTGAAATGTCCTAGAAACAGAAAGAATATTTTTTTGGGGTGGGCGAAATAAAGAAAGGTGTGTGCAAAAATAAAGAAGAGGAAAAACACGAAGCCCTCAGCTACTTTCCAGTTTGCCTGGAAGAAAGAATAGGAAACACATCTATAATAATGCTTTGGGTTTGGCACACACACACACACACACACACACACACACAGTTTGAAATTTCGAAGTCATTATTGTTGGGGTCTTCATACATGCTTCTTCTCTCATACATGTCTGACTTTCTTTAGACAGACCTTTTAAAGCTGATCGTGATAAGGAGGTAGAAATTAGAAAGGGTGCAGAGACGAGCAATCAAGAGCAGTGGAAATGAAAACATATGAAGAACGGTTGCAGGAATTGGGTAGGTCTAGTTTAGCAAGGTGGCTCGGTGGCTAAGGCGCTGAGCTTATCTATCGAAAGGTCGGCAGTTCAGCGGTTCGAATCCCGAGTGCCGCGTAATGGGGTGAGTTCCCGTGACTTGTCTCAGCTTCTGCCAACCTAGCAGTTCGAAAGCACGTAAAAAAAAAATGCAAGTAGAAAAATAGGAACCACCTTTGGTGGGAAGGGAACAGCGTTCTGTGCGCCTTTGGTGTTGAGTCATGCCGGCCACCTGACCATGGAGGCTGGCCCAGAGTGGGGAGGCAATGGGGATTTTTCAGTATCCTTCCCCTGGAGTGGGGTGGAAATGGAGATTTTGAGGTATCCTTCCCCTGCCATGCCCACCAAGCCACGCCCACAGAACCGGCAGTAAAAAAAAATGGATTTCACCACTGAACCATGACCTGGATGACTGAGGATTTCCATAGAGTGATAGAACCAGCATCCGGAATAACGGAATAAGCATATAAACCTGAACGCAACGTAGACATTGATGAGTTACTTTGGGCTTTGCAGAGACGGAATTGCAGAAAAGCTATTGATTGTCAATTTCAGCTCTGAGGTTGTCAGCCCAGGGAAACAGTAGGTCAACCATTAAAAAGTTCTTCCTTGACTTCGGACTTTATGATGAGAGCATTCCACTCCCCCCACCCCCTCCTCCTTCATCTCGTCTCTTTCAATTGCATTTCAGATTTTCCTTTTTTTAAAAAAAAAAGAAAGAAAGACAGAAAGAAAGAAAGGGAAATATAATAACACAAAAATAAAGCTTGAATAGCTATTCTCAAGGGGAGTATTTTTAGCCGCTCACGTACTGGAGAAGAGACCCAGGGGTTGTGGGCTCTAATTATGAAACTGACATTGTGGAAAGCAGGATTGTGTGTTTTTTTGTTTGCGGGTGTGAGTGTGCGCTGGAGGGTATGCATGCGCTGGAGGGAATATTTCAGGAAGCAGACTCACGGAACTCATCTAGAATGGCGTTAACAAAACACCCGCATTTTCTCTCGTGGACATTAATTTAAATCTTGTCTTCAGAGATGTAAGGCATCCCTTCCTTCTGGTATCCTAGGCTCCAAGGGCAAAATTGTGTATGTGTACATCAGTGGTGAAATCCAATTTTTTTTTACTCCCGGTTTGGTGGGCGCGGCTTGGTGGGCGTGGTGTGTGGCTTGGTGGGCGTGGCTTGGTGGGCATGACAGGGGAAGGATACTGCAAAATCTCCACTCCTGGGGGAAGGATATTGCAAAATCTCCATTCCCACCCCACTCTGGGGCCATCAGACGTGGTATTTGCCGGTTCTCCAAACCACTCAAAGTTTTCGCTACCGGTTCTCCAAACTGCTCAAAATTTCCACTGCCGGTTCTCTAGAACCTGTCAGAACCTGCTGGATTTTACCCCTGGTGTACATCAGTGGTTGGTTTCAAATTTTTTTACTACCGGTTCTGTGGGTGTGGCTTGGTAGGCGTGGCATGTTGGGTTGGACTAGAAAACCTTCGAGATACCTTCCAGATCTATTCTGATGGAAGTTGTGGGAGCTTCATCACTGGGAGCTTCCAAAAAAGAGATTGGACAACCATTTGTCTAGAACGTTCTAGGGTTTCCTGTTTGAACAGGTTGGCTTCATCACTAGAAGCTTCCAAAAAAAGACTGGACAGCCATTTGTCTACAATGGTATGGGGTCTCCTGCTTGAGCAGAGGGTTGGATTAGAAGACCTCCAAGATACTTTACTTTACAGATCTATTCTTTTTTTTTTTTTTATTCAAAAAGTTTTACAAAATTTTCCCCCCCCTTTCCCCCCCTCCTCCCCCTCCCTTCAACCCCTCCCCCGACTTCCCGGAACGAGCACAAGGTATAGTTAAAATAAAACAAACATATGCTAAAAATTTTCGTCCCAACTTAATTATACCCTACAATCATCAATTCCTAACTTCCCCAAAACAATCAAAATAATACATCATAATCATTCAAAAACAGTCTGATAACTCTTAGTCTGATATCTACGTTGAATATAGTCAATCCATTTTTTCCATTCCTTTAAGTATCTTTCTTGCGTATTGTCTTTCAAAAAGGCTGATATCTTCGCCATCTCAGCCAAATTGGCAACTTTCAATATCCATTCTTCTATTGTTGGTACTTCTTTTTTCTTCCAATATTGTAATCTTGCTGCAGTTATTAGATTTAAAATCAATTTAGTCTCAATTACTGTACAATCCGTAATAATTCCCAACAAGAAAAATTGTGGCAGGAACTTTATCTTCTTTTTCAGAACATTTTGTAAAATCCACCAAATTTTTATCCAAAAGGCCTTTATGTCCTTACAAGTCCACCAAATGTGAAAATATGTAGCGTCATCACAATTACATCTCCAACATTTTGCTTGCATTTCTGGATACATACACGATAATTTTTTAGGATCTAGATGCCATCTATAAAACATTTTATAAAAGTTTTCCCTCAGATTCTGTGCCTGCGTGAATTTAACATTTCTAACCCAAATTTTTTCCCACGTTTCCAATAATATTGGCTCCTGAAAATTTTGTGCCCACTTTATCATACAGTCCTTTACCAAGTCCCTTTCAGAATCTATTTCAAGTAACACATTATACAATCTCTTTATGTGCTCCTGAGACTGATTTCTAATTTGCTTTACCAAATTTCCCTCGTTCTGCTCTATACCAATTTTCTGATCTCCCTTCCATCTAGCACGTAGTTGCTCATATTTACAGATCTATTCTGATTGAAATTGTGGGGGCTTCATCATCACTGGAAGCTTTCACAAAGAGACTGGACAACCATTTGTCTACAATGGTATGGGGTCGCCGGCTTGAGCAGGGGGTTGGATTAGAAGACCTCCGAGGTCCCTTCCAACTCTGTTATTCTATTCCTATTCTAATCGGTAAAACCCAAAATCAAAGTTTCATTTTTTTGGCCACCTTAAGCACAAAGTCCAGAAGCAGTTTCCGGGTAGAAATAAAAGTACTTCTGTTTTTTTGTTTTCTTTTATCCCTTTCAACACCCTTATATAGGGTTTTTAAATATGGATTTTATTGGGGTTTATTTTTTATATTTTGTATGGTATTTTAAATTTAGGCTATTTTGAATAAGTTTTTTAAAATGTGTTTTATTGTAATATATTGTATTATTTTATTTGCCTGTTCACCACCCTGAGTCCTTCGGAGAATATACAATTAAATTATTATTATTATTATTATTATTATTATTATTATTGTTATTGTTATTGTTATTGTTATTGTTATTATTATTATTATTTTATCTTTTTTTTTGCTGTTTTGTAAGAGATCAATTGTAGAGACACAGACACATACATTTTATCCTATCCTATCCTATCCTATCCATCCATCCATCCATCCATCCATCCATCCATCCATCCACACACCCATCTACATTTAAAAAAATGACAGCACAAAGTTCGAGATATAAAACATCCTGAATATTTTTCAACTGTCAACTGATTTTTTCCCCCCCATCCATCCGACCCGCTCGGATAGCCAGCTTTTAATACCATGAAAAGAGTATTTCAGAGCCATTTGCTCCCAAAATTCAGAATAGTGGCCGAAATTTGCATTTGGGTCTATTTTCCCTCTCTCTTCCAACAAGGAGCGCAAGCCACGGAGCCAAAGCTAGGCATCCACATTGCTTCTCTTGCCCTCTGCCCGTCAGATGCTGCCTCAAAAGCTACTACTGTGAAACCCAAAATTTGTACTTCTTCCTGCAAAGCAGAGTTGTGAAGCTTAAGGACAGCGGTGGACGTCCTTCTCCTCCTTGCCAGAGAAAAACAAGTCAGGAAATGAGGAACGAAAATAAAAGCAGGAGGGTGGATTTTCCTCCTCGCATCAACTTTATTTATTTATTTATTTATTTGTCACAACATTATATATTATTATTATTATTATTATTTATTAAATTTGTATACCGCCATTCTCCCAAAGGACTCAGGGCAGTTCACAGCCAATAAAATACAAAAATACATATAACACAAGTTAAAAACAGTATAAAAGACTAATTCAATGTATGGCCTAAAAATTTGAATACAATTAAAAACCCCGTTTAAAAACCCCAATTAAAACTACATTTAAGCTAGCCCTGCACGCTGGAACAAAAGCGTCTTCAGCTCATGGCGAAAGGTCCGGAGGTCGGGGAGTTGACGAAGCCCCGGAGGTAGCTCATTCCAGAGAGCAGGAGCCCCCACAGAGAAGGCCCTCCCCCTGGGGGTCGCCAGCCGACATTATTTGGCCGACGGTACCCGGAGGAGGCCCTCTATGTGGGAGCGCACAGGTCGGTTGGAGGCTACTGGTGGCAGTAGGCGGTCCTGTAGGTAACCCAATCCTAAGCCATGGAGCGCTTTAAAGGTGATAACCAGCACCTTGAATTGGACCCGGAAGACCACCGGAAGCCAGTGCAGACTGCGCAGGAGGTGTGTCACATGGGAGCCACGAGGTGTTCCCTCTATCACCCGTGCAGCCGCATTCTGGACCAGTTGGAGCTTCCGGGTACCCTTCAAGGGGAGCCCCATGTAGAGAGCATTGCAGTAGTCCAGGCGGGATGTAACAAGGGCATGAGTGACCGTGCAAAGGGAGACCCGGTCCAGAAATCAGGCGAACCTGATAAAAAGCTCCCCTGGCGACGGCCGTCATATGTTCTTCTAAAGACAGCTGTGCATCCATATATAAGCATAAGCATGAAATAACTATACCATATATAAGCATATATATAACCATAAGTATGTAATAACTATATGAAATTGGATACAATCAAAGGGAACATTAGGACAGGAACAGTAGGCACGTTGGTGCTCTTATGCACGCCCCTTACAGATCTCTTAGGAATGGGGAGAGGTCAATAGTAGATAGTTTCAACCAACCATCATTCAACCAACCAACCATCCGTCGTACAGAACTTCCAAACACCCGTACAAAACTCCCAACCATACGTCATACAGAACTGTCAACCCGTCGTACAGAACCTTCAATCAACCGTCATTCAACCAACCAACCTCCAACCATCCATCGTACAAAACCTCCAACCACCCGTCATTCAGAACCTCCAACCAACTGTCACCCAAAACTAGGTAAGTGCGCCCCTTATTTCCTCAACACCAAACACTGCAGATCTCAAATGCAAACTGATAAATGCAAGAAGCATTGAAAACAAATTGCCTGAATTTCTACTCTTGTTAAATACTGGTACATTTCACATTATATTTGTATGCGAAACATGGCTGAACTCATCCCTCCCTGACTCCATTATTTCAGACAAAAAGTATCATGTTTTTCGGTCAGATCGAGAAACCCGCAGAGGAGGTGGAGTGCCTATCTTTCACAAAAAGTCACTGAATCTAAAAAATATTCAAGTTTCACATAAACTTGCTCTTCCTGAAACTATTGCATGCGAACTGTCCCTTAACATCACACTTCGCTTCTTGCTATGCTACAGAGCCCCTGACTACGACATCGAACATGCGAACATGTTAACCACATTACTAACATGGGCCACCTCTTGCCCATATCCTCTCATCTTATATCATATCCTCTCAACCTCTCCATCACCAATCTCTTTCCATTTATGACTGTATGACTATAACTTGTTGCTGGCAATCCTTATGATTTATATTGATATATTGACCATCAATTGTGTTGTAAATGTTGTACCTTGATGAACGTATCTTTTCTTTTATGTACACTGAGAGCATATGCACCAAGACAAATTCCTTGTGTGTCCAATCACACTTGGCCAATAAAAATTCTATTCTATTCTATTCTATCTTCCATCTTCCATCCAAGAACTTCTCATCCAGAACAATAAAGACCCATTAATCCTGAAATTCAGCCACGGAGGGAAGATTCTGCCTGGGAAGATTCTGCCTTGAAAAATAGCCTGCTCCCACCTCCCTCAAGCACAGCAAAGAGTTTATTTTATGTAAACTGTTTGAATCCGTTGTCCGCTTGGGGAACTGGAGCTGCTTCCCCCTTTAATCTCTCCCTTTATTGTTTTATGACGGTTGTCTATGGGTGGGAGAACATCTCATAAAGCACCTCTCCTTAGTTGGTCTGCTGCGTGGCAACGGCGGGCGGTGGAGATAGCAAAGGATCTGGACGTTTAATGCCACAGTCCCACGTTAAGCAGGAGGGAGTGACGAGGTGCCAAGGGACCCCCCCCCTCCGCTCCCACGTTAACGGTCCTGAAAAGGACTTCTTCCCATCTCCTTTAAGGTTAATCAAGTCGGCATTTATGTCAGGTGTAATGCCTAATTAAAATGATGGAAGGGGTGCAAGTGTCGTCTGGCAGAGGAGGGGAATGGCAGAAAAGAGGCAGCATCAGTGCCATTTTGGGCTGCCGTTTGTTTGTTTGTTTGTTTCCAAAAAAAAAAGAAAGAAAGAAAAGAAAAATCAATACGACGAGCTCATTTTCATCCCCGTGTATCTCTCTGTGTTTTGCCATTCAAGTGCTCGCTTGAAAAGATGCCAGCTGGCCAACTGAGAGGCTTGGGAGGCTTACAGGCAAATTTGTTCTTCCTTTTAGAGAGAGGGGGAGAGAAAGAAGGAGAAGAGAAGGAGAAGAAGGAGGAAGAAACAGGAGAGAGGGAGGAGGAGAAGGAGAAGGAGAAAAGAAGAAAGAAAAGGAAGAGGAGGAGGAGGAGGAGGAGAGGGAGAAGAGAAGAAAGAAAAGGAAGAAGAGGAGGAGAAGGAGAGGGAGAAGGAGAAAGTGAAGGAGAATAGAATAGAATAGAATAGAATAGAATAGAATAGAATAGAATAGAATAGAATAGAATAGAATAGAATAGAATAGAATAGAATTCTTTATTGGCCAAGTGTGATTGGACACACAAGGAATTTGTCTTGGTGCATAATCTCTCGGAGTATATAAAAGAAAAGATACATTTGTCAAGAGTCATAAGGTACATCATAAGGAGAAGAGATGAAAAGGGAGAGAAGGGTGAGAAGGAGAAGGAAAGGAGAGGCAGAAGGAGAAGAGAAGAAAGAAAAGGAAGAGAAGGAGGAAAAGGAGAGGGAGAAAGAGAAGAAAGAAAAGGGAGAAGAGGAGGAGGAAAGGAGAAGAGAAGAGAGAGAAGGATGAGAATGAGAAGGAAAGGAGAGGGAGAAGAAGAAGAAGGAGAGGAAGAAGGAGAAGGAAAGAAAAGGAAGAGAAGGAGGAGAAGGAGAGGGAGAGGTAGAGGGAGAAGGAGAAGGAGAAGAAAGAAAAGGAAGAGGAGGAGGAGAAGGAAAGAAGAAGGAGAAGGAGAAGAGAAGAAAAGAAAAGGAGAGAAGGAGGAGAAGGAAAGGAGAGGGAGAAGGATGAGGAGCGGAAGAAGGAGAAGCAGAAGGAGAAGAGGAAGAGGAGGAGGAGGAGGAGAAGGAGAGGGAGAGGGAGAAGGAGAAGGAGAAGGAAAAAAAGGGAGAGGAGGAGGAGAAGGAAAGGAGAAGGAGAAAGAGAAGGAGAAGGAAAGGAGGAGGAGGAGGAGGAGAAAGAGAAGGAGAAGGATATAGTCCAATGTATAGTCCAATTCTTAGCAAGGCCCCCCCGCTGGCAGGAGCCTCCTGTCAATTAAAGTCCACACAATTGTAGAGCGTCCAAATTAAGAAAGCTGGATTTGTATGCTCGGCCACAGTTTTCTTCACCTTTCTTCAGCGTCCAAAGCATCACAGAGCCCATGTTCCCTTTCCTCTTCCGTTAGAGTCCTTTGTTGTTCCTTCTCAAAACGTTCCCATAATAAGCGCCCTTAGTGAACACGGCAACTGGGCTGTTGCCATTTTTGCTTTCCTCCCCCCCGCCCCATTTCCCAGTTTTTGTGCATTTTAGATGCCCTGTCGTAATTGGTAAAGGAGTTTTGCATTCTCACAGATGAAAGTTGAGCATGTACGATAAACATTAGCAGGAATTCTGGCGCTTGCGCCGGGAGGTTCATTATGATGACGTTTAGCTGGATCCTTCGTCTCTAGCATTAGGAGCCTGTCCATCACCAGCTTGAGAAGGACACGTCCTGCCAAACAAAGAGAGAGAAGCAAGCCAAAGAAACTCACAATTCAAGGACCACAAATTGAGCATCTTCTCTTGCATCTTTTTAATCCCGAAAGACAATAGCTCAGCTTTATAAACCGGGATTAATAGCTAGATGACAGCCATTAAAAGGAGAAACAGACATGGGAGATAAATTAACAAAAACCTCTCTTCGTGGCCAAGATTCCATCCAGAACATACCGTACTTGAGAATGGTCCGTCTCAAGAAGGACCAGCGGAGACAGGATAGCAGTCTTCCGATATTTCAGGGGTTGCCACAAAGAAGAGGGAGTCAAGCTATTCTCCAAAGCACCTGAGGGCAGGACAAGAAGCAATGGGTGGGAACTCATCAAGGAGAGAAGCAACCTAGAACTAAGGAGAAATTTCCTATCAGTTAGAACAATTAACCAGTGGAACAACTTGCCTCCAGAAATTGTAAATGCTAAAACACTGGAAGTTTTTAAGAAGATGTTGGATAACCATTTGTCTGAAGTGGTGCAGGGTTTCCTGCCTAAGCAGGGGGTTGGACTAGAAGACCTCCAAGGTTTCTTCCCACTCTATTATTATGCTATGCTATGCTATGCTATGCTATGCTATGCTATGCTAATTTTCTCCTGTAGAAGACTAGGGGAAAATTGTCCTAAAAGATGCTTGTAGAGGATGGAAGAGAGGATTTAGGTGGTGAAAACATAAAGTTCAAAATAATTCCTTGTAATATAAATCTCCTCCCCGCCCCCCCAATTAAGGAGGGGTTGTGAATCTTTGGTAGAAACCATCTCACATAGAGCTGAAGAAGCTTCTTGGATGAGAAGAGAAACATCTTCAAAGAAAAACCAGAAAGTCCAGTTGCCTCTTGAAAAAGCACCTTTGGGACAACCAGGACCTGGATGACTGAGAACCTCCGAAGACATTTACCTATGCCAGAGCTGAAGAAGCTTCTTGGATGAGAAGAGAAACATCCTCAAAGAAAAACCAGAAAGTCCAGCTGCCTCTTGAAAAAGCACCTTTGGGACAACCATGACCTTGGATGACTCAGGATCTCCATAGACATCTGACAAAGCTGCTCAAATGCCATCTGGTGATATTTAGCAGCCATAAGCTGGAGGTAATTGCTAAAAGCAAGCAGACTTGAAATACATCAATAGGTTGGTTGATTGGTTGGTTGGTTGGCTTTTTAATTGTACTCATTCAGTCAAGAAGCTCCAATGTCAAGAAGACTATAAATCCTTCCATTCCGCACTATCCAGTCAGAGAAAAACAAGGAAGTCCAGTTGCCTCTTGAAAAAGCACCTTTGGGACAACCAGGACCTGGATGACTGAGAACCTCCGAAGACATTTACCTATGCCAGAGCTGAAGAAGCTTCTTGGATGAGAAGAGAAACATCTTCAAAGAAAAACCAGAACATCCAGTTGCCTCTTGAAAAAGCACCTTTGAGACAACCATGACCTTGGATGACTCAGGATCTCCATAGACATCTCACAAAGCTGCTCAAATGCCATCTGGTGATATTTAGCAGCCATAAGCTGGAGGTAATTGCTAAAAGCAAGCAGACTTGAAATACATCAATAGGTTGGTTGTTTGATTGGTTGGTTGGTTGGTTTTTTAATTGTACTCATTCAGTCAAGAAGCTCCAAGAAGATTATAAAGATTATAAATCCTTCCATTCCCCACTATCCAGTCAGAGAAAAACAAAGAAGTCCAGTTGCCTCCTGAAAAAAAGCACTTTTGGAACAACCTGGACAACCTGGATGACTGATGATCTCTACAGACCTCCAATGCCGTGCCAGCTACTGATCAGAACTGGATGGGGCTGATTAGCCTGATATTCCCCGGAAGCTCAGAGATGGGATAGGAGGTAATAAACCTCCTACTATAAATGGTTAAGGTAAAGGTAAAAGTTCCCCTCGCACATATGTGCTAGTCATTCCTGACTCTAGGGGGCAGTACTCATCTCCGTTTCAAAGCTGAAGAGCCAGCGCTGTCCACAGACGTCTCCGTGGTCATGTGGCCGGCATGACTCAACACCAAAGGCGCACGGAATGCTGTTCCCTTCCCACCAAAGGTGGTCCCTATTTTTTTTTTTTACATGCTTTCGAACTGCTAGGTTGGCAGAAGCTGGGACAAGTCACGGGAGCTCACCCCGTTAAGCGGTGCTAGGGATTCGAACCGCTGAACTGCCAACCTTTCGATCGACAAGCTCAGTGCCTTAGCCCCTGAGCCATATGATTATGATTATGGCTTAGTATTTAGATCTTTGCTGACCTGCCTTTTCCAAAAAGGGTCAACAAAGTAAACTCGTTGTTGTGCAGTTGCTAAGTCATGACTGACTCTGCACAACTCCATGGACCCAAGCATGCCAGGTTCACATGTTCTCTTCTATCTCCCGAAGTTTGTCCAAATTCACATTCATTGCTTCGATGACCCTATCTAACCATCTCCTCCTCTTGTTACTTCTTCTTCTTCTGCCTTCCATCTTTCCCAACATCGGGGTCTTTTCCAGCGGTGGAATTCAATTTTTTTTTTACTACTGGTTCTGTGGGCGTAGCTTGGTGGGCGTGGCAGGGGAAGGATCCTGCAAAATCCCCATTCCCTCCCCACTCCAAGGGAAGGATACTGTAAAATCTCCATTTCTTCCCCACTCCTGGAGGAAGGATATTGCATTCCCACCCGACTCCAGGGGAAGGATACGGCAAAATCCCCTTTCCTTCCCCACTCCTGGGGGAAGGATACTGCAAAATCTCCATTCCCACCCCACTCCAAGGGAAGGATACTGTAAAATCTCCATTTCTTCCCCACTCCTGGGGGAAGGATACTGCAAAATCTCCATTCCCACCCGACTCCAGGGGAAGGATACGGCAAAATCCCCTTTCCTTCCTCACTCCTGGGGGAAGGATATTGTAAAATCTCCATTCCCACCCCCACTCTGGGGCCAGAAAGAGATGGTATTTGCTGGTTTTCCGAACTACTCAAAATTTCCTCTACCGGTTCTCCAGAACCTGTAAGTACCTGCTGGATTTCACCCCTGGTCTTTTCCCAGGAGTCCTCTCTTCTCATTTGGTGGCCAAAGTATTTGAACTTCAAAGCTGACGGTGGACCTGTTTCCTGGACATCGGCTAACTTGTTATTCTGAATCGCCTGGATATTATTTATTGAATCTATTGAAGTCATAACGACAAAAGGGTATTTAAGATCGATCTGCTACATTATGTTGCATAATAACCGATGATAGATGTCGGCCATAACAATAAATTCTACGTACACAGTGTGCGAACTTAGCTTTTTCCCATCTACAACAACAGGGGTGTACTTTTGGGGGGAAATGCCATCTCACCATCCGGAAATTTCTCCTTAGTTCCAGGTTGCTTCTCTCCTGGATTAGTTTCCATCCATTGCTCCCTGTCCTTGATCAGTGGTTGGAGTGTGCAGTACTGCTGGCTACCTCTGCTGAGCAATTTGGCAGTTCGAATCTCACCAGGCTCAAGGTTGACTCAGCCTCCCATCCTTCCAAGGTGGGTAAAATGAGGATCCAGATTGTTGGGGGCAAGAGGCCGACTCTGTAAAACCGCCTATAAGTCTTAAGTGCTATTGCTGTCACAAGAAAGCAGAGACCCAAGTACAAATCCATCTAAAGAGGGGACCTGGGGTGACGTCTCACAGAGATCTGATGACAAAAAAAGGGACAGACATTGTCGCAGCACCCTGAGCGTGAAAAGAAAAGAAAGATAAAATACCACCAGTGCTCTAACCAACGTGAACATGTTTTTGCATCCATTAACATTTCCAGTGTGTATTTAATTCTCTGCGAGCATCCCTTCCTACACAGAGGCCCAGTATGGTGTGCAGAACCTCTTGTTAAGTCTCATCTATGCCATCTCTCCAGCAAGTCCTCCAGGGGAATCTTCAAACAGACTCCATAATCTCACTGATAAATCGCTCCCTTTTTAAAAAAATAAAAAATAAAAAACCTATTTACATGCTGCTTCTATTTTTTTTAAAAAAAATGTTTCTTTTCCCTTTTCCTTATTGCTTCTCCTCCTGGTTCTAACACCTCTTAACTCTAATGTTGCCTGAAGAACTGGGGAAAGGCATAAAAGCTACCCAATTTATTCTCTCTCTCTCTTCTCTCTCTGACTCTCTTCTCTCACTTTCTCTTTCTCCCTTCTCTCTCTCTTCCTTCTCTCTCTGTCCTCCTTCTCTGTCTCTCTTCCTTCTCTTCTCTCTTCCTTCTCTCTCTGTCTCTCTTCCTTCTCTCTGTCTCTCTTCCTTCTCTCTCTCTCTCTCTTCCTTCTTTGTCTCTCTTCCTTCTCTCTCTCTTCCTTTTCTCTCTCTTCCTTCTCTCTCTCTCTTCCTTCTCTCTCTCTTCCTTCTCTCTCTTTCTCTTTCTCCCTTCTCTCTCTGTCTCTCTTCCTTCTCTCTCTCTCTCTCTTCCTTCTCTCTCTCTCTCTTTCTTCTCTGTCTCTCTTTCTTCTCTCTCTCTTTCTTCTCTCTCTGTTCCTTCTCTCTGTCTCTTCCTTTTATCTCTCTTCCTTTCTCTTCCTTCTCTCTCTCTCTTCCTTCTCTCTCTCTCTTCCTTCTCTCTCTTTCTCTTTCTCCCTTCTCTCTCTGTCTGTCTCTCTCCCTTCTCTCTCTCTCTCTCTCTCTCTCTCTCCCTCCCTCTCTCTCTCCTTTCTTATTGAATTTCAGAGGAGAATTTTTGCCATTCCAAGGATAATAATCTCCAACATTGCTATGAGTGAAAGATGATGTTCTTTTTCTTCTTTAGCTCCAAGATAGTGTAAGAAGTTAGCACCCACTCCTCTCCTAGGAAAATGAGATATTTTAGGAAATATTAAAAGGGCAGAATATTCTGTTCCATTGGTTGATTGTTCTCACTGTCAGAAAATTTCTCCTTATTTCCAGATTGAATCTCTCCTTGATCAGTTTCCATCCATTGTTCCTTGTCTGGCCTTTGGGTGCTTTGAAGAATAGCTTGACCCCCTTCCTCCTCTCTGTGGCAGCCCCTCAAATATTGGAAGACTGCTATCCTGGCTCCCCTGGTCCTTCACTTCACTAGACTAGCCAGGCCCAGTTCCTGCAACCGTTCATCGTATGTTTTAGCCTCCAGTCCCCTCATCCTCTTGGTTGCTCTTCTCTGCACTCTTTCTAGAGTCTCAACATCTATAGTGTGATGACCAAAATTGGATGCAGTACTCTAGGTGTGGTCTTACTTTTATGACTTTCCCTCCTCCTGTTTCTGTCTTTAATCCTTTGTCCTCTGCTCCCCCACCTCCTGGAGTTTTGCAATCAACCAAAATAAATCTTCTTTAACCCAGTCTGCTCATCCTAACAACTGCACAATCCATTCCTGACTCCACCTCAGAGGTCAAGCTGGGAACTGGAGGAACGCGATCATTATCCATTAACGGGTGAATCAATTAATCAAAATACTTTCTGATTACTCCAATTAGCCAAGTAATTGTATTAGCCCACTCAGTGGTGCAATGCAAAGCAAGAGCCCACCAGGGGACGAAGTAGCTTTCCTGATCTTTGCTGCCACTACATCCATCCCTTACTTTTCCGGTGACTTCTTGGAATAGAATAGAATAGAATAGAATAGAATAGAATAGAATAGAATAGAATAGAATAGAATAGAATAGAATAGAATAGAATTTTTTATTGGCCAAGTGTGATTGGACACACAAGGAATTTGTCTTGGTGCATATGCTCTCAGTGTACATAAAAGAAAAGATACCTTCATCAAGGTACAACATTTACAACACAAATGATGGTCAATATATCAATATAAATCATAAGGATTACCAGCAACAAAGTTACAGTCATACAGTCATAAGTGGAAAGAGATTGGTGATGGGAATGATGAGACGATTAATAGTAGTGCAGACTTAGTGAATAGTTTGACAGTGTAGAGGGAATTATTTGTTTAGCAGAGTGATGGCCTTCGGGAAGAAACTGTTCTTGTGTCTAGTTGTTCTGGTGTGCAGTGCTCTATGTAGTTTTGAAGGTAGGAGTTGAAACAGTTTATGTCCAGGATGTGAGGGGTCTGTAAATGTTTTCACAGCCCTCTTTTTGACTCGTGCAGTATATAGGTCCTCAATGGAACGCAGGTTGGTAGCAATTATTTTTTCTGCAGTTCTAATGATCCTCTGAAGTCTGTGTCTTTGGGTTGCAGAACCGAACCAGACAGTTATAGAGGTGCAAATTACAGACTCAATAATTGGTAGAACAATCACAAATAATGTTGGAAAAGATCTAATCCAGAGTTTATTTGCTGAAGATTGCCTAGAGGGATGGGCTTGGCTTTTGACAATATCTACAGTATGTCAGAGAATTTGTGAGATTTCCTTGAAGAGCAAATCTGGTTTAGAAGCTTCAAGGGCAAGATACCTAAGCTCTATTCTTGTTGGAAAAGCAATGGTTTTCATTCTGAACTCCAGACTTTGCCAAATGTTTGACTTGAAGATGGATGGCAGAGAGGCCACAGTCCATATCACCCAAGAAAGGTTTCAACACAACAAGAGGAGAGAGAGAAAGAGGAGAAGGAGAAGAAGAAGAAGAAAAGATATGTGGGAAAGCAGGAGGAGGAGGAAGAGGAGAAGGAGGAGGAAAGATGGGGGAAAGAAGGAGGAAGAGAAGAAGAGGAGAAGAAAAGATATGGGGGAAAGGAGGAGGAAGAAGAGGAGAAGGAAAGATGAGGAAAAGGAGGAGGAAGAGGAAGAAGAGGAGGAAGAGGAGAAGGAGAAGAAAAGTTTTGGGGAAAAGGAGGAGGAGGAGGAAGATGAAGAGGAGAAGGAATAGGAAAATGAAAAAGAGGATATAAGGAAGAGAAAGAGGAAGAGGAGAAGGAGAAGAAAAGATATGGGGGAAAGGAGGAGGAAGAGGAGAAACAGAAGGAAAGATATGGGGAAAAGGAGGAGGAGGAGGAGGAAGAAGAGGAAGAGGAGAAAAAAGATATGGGGAAAAGGAGGAGGAAGAAGAGGAAGAGGAGAAGGAGGATAAATAGGAAAACGAGAAAGAGAAGATACGAGGAAGAGAAGGAAGAGAAAGAGGAAGAGGAGAAGGAGAAGGAGAAAAATAAACCTGAAAACAAAACGGAATGGATCTATAAGCAGTTAAAATAAATATTGGAAGACTCCCAGTTTTTGTATATTTTATTTTATTTGCCTTTTTTTATCCCAATCGACAGCTTCAAGGAGGTCAATTGTCAGGAATGCAGAGTCAAGAACTTCTCCTCAATAAAATAAAATCCCTTCTTTCTCTCTTCTTCTTCTTTTTTTTTAATGGGTCTTGGACGCCTTCATAATTTTGTGTGCCATTTGACACCACCGTGGCCCTCCCTCCCTCTCCTACTTTTCGGTTGCATTTTCATTACCTCTCTCAGCGGTCTTGGTCTTGGCGGAGACTTAGTTGAAAGTCAAAAGGTGACGCTCAATTCCAATCCTCCTACCAGAAACAAACAAATAACACAAACTACTTCTAGCAGGGCTGCCGGAATGAGTTCAACAAGATACTTACACCTGCAGCATATCAAACTCACCCAATTGCTCTACAAATAAGAGGATTCTTAGAACTGAAACTGTCTTTTGTTAGCTAAACCCTTTCTGCATTTTGCTCTACGCCGAAGTCAAGGTGGAAGGTAGTCTAAGAGCCAAGAGGTCGTGCCCAACACAATGTTCTCCATTGTGATTAAAGACTAATCTGAGGTTCGCATCAGATTCCTAATCATCCCTTCCTCTTTCTTTCTTTCTTTCTTTCTTTCTTTCTTTCTTTCTTTCTTTCTTTCTATCCTTCTTTCTTTCTTTCTTTCTTTCTCTCTCCCTCTCTTCCTCCCTCCCTTCCTCTCTTTCAATACTCCTCCATCACTTCCTGCCTTCCTCCTTTCTTCCTCCCTCCTCCCTCCCTCCCTCCCTCTCTCCTCCCTTTCTCCTCTCATTCTCTCCTCCCTCCCTTCTTTCTTTCTTTCCTTCCTTCCTTCTTTCTCCCTCCCTCCCTCCCCTCCTCTCCTTCCCATCTCCTTCCTTCCCTCCTTCCTTCCTCTCATCCCATCTCCTCCATCCCTTCCTTCCTTCCTTCCTCCCTCCCTCCCTCCCTTTCTCTCATTCTCATCTCCTTCCTCCCTTCCTTCCTTCCTCTCCTTTCCCACTCCTTCCTTCAATTCTTCCTTCCTCTCCTCCCCTCTCCTCCCTCCCCTCCTTCCTTCCTCCTTCCTTTTCCTTCCTTCCTCCCTCCCTCCCTCCCTCCCTCCTCCCTTCCCTCCCTCCTTCCTTTCTTTTCTTCCTTCCTTCCCTCCTTCCTTCCTTCTTTCTCCCTCCCGCTCTTCCTTCCTCTCATTCCCGTCTCCTTCCTCCCTCCCTCCCTCCCTCTCCTTTCCATCTCCTTTCTTCTCTTCTTCATTCCTCTCATCCCATCTCCATCTCTTCCTTCCTTCCTCCTTCCTTCCTTTCCTTCCTTCCTCCTCTCATTCTCTCCGCCTCCTTCCTTCCCCCTCCTCTCTCCTTCCCCCTCCCTCCCTCCCTCCTTCTTTCTCTTTCTTTCTTTCTTTCTTTCTTTCTCTCTTTCTTTCTCTTTTCCTTTCGTTGAACCATCTCACCTTTCTACAGATGACCTGTCATTCTGATTTCATTTTCACAATCCCTTTCACCCTGGCTTCGTAAAGTATCTTGGCCAACCCAGGTAATTGCTACTAGATGGCCATAATTAAGAAGCGATTAGCACGTATTTCCATTCCCAGAGATTACACCTTGGTCTTCTTTAAGGGAGGAAATGTGAAATTAAGGAGGTATCCATTGGAAGAGTCATTCGCACATAGAAGCATCCTCCAGAGCTCTTTCCACAGATGGTGACAATGACCGTATCCTCTTCATTCAAAACCTCCATTGTTTCAAACTGCTTTGGAATCGAGCTGAAATTCTTCCTCCTCCCCGAAACAATTTCAGACCAACTAGCTCTGAAGACAAAGTAGGACAGCATTTTCACAATTGCAAGGTGACCTGGAACCTCGTCAAAAAATCTGCTCCAATTGTCACTGGTGAGATTCTCAACCCACCCTTAAACCATCTGCCCATTGCAACAAGACGTTTACACCGTGTGTAAGGAGGCTGGTCCAGTTTATTTATATTTTTGGATTCTTTTTTGTTTACTAAATCGATTGATACGGCCACCCGACTCACACATGGTGAGTTTTAACTGTTGCACGAACCGGTTGCTTTCTTGATACGCTGCCCAAAGTCACATTTTGTGAGACAAGTGGCTATATAAATCTGATCAATAAATACATCTTATTTTCAAATTGCAAAAGGGAGATGGAATGGTAGCTTGAATCTGGGTTTCCCTATCACCACCTCTTTAGCCTCCGTTCTACAGTGCAGCTCTTACCATTTACACTCAATTAAATCGAACTAATTGTCCAGGCTGAGTCAAAATTGAAATCAAGGCCACGCGATCCATCAAATTGCAAATTGGAATCGCAGCGTAAATAATTTACTCGCCCTTCCTCGTCTCTTGAAACGCAAACTGTTATCGGTTATAGGAAGATAGAAATTTAGCAGATCAAAGAAAGTGGGGAAAATGAATTTAACCTTTGAATCCGCCACTTGGGTGTAGAAATTAAATTGGGCTTCATTTTTTTTTTTTCCTACGGAAGGTTTTGTTTTACAAGACCTAGCAAGACCTCCTAGCAAGACCTTCTGTTAGGATGCCTCCAGCTGCCTTGACTAGTAGTCTTTGAAAGACGGGATTGTCAAGATAGTTAAGCAAGTCTTAATTAAACATTTGCACTTGCCAAGGAATGGATCCAGCAGCATCTCCTGGTCTGAGGCTGTGCCACGATTTCAAAGCATCAATAATACATAATTATCAAGATGTTCTCGCACAAATTGGAAATGCCAAAGTAGCAGAGGCTTTATTATTTAAACGGCGCTCTTCCGCCCACTCCTTCTGCAACCAGTTGTGAGCGTATTCGTTATCGCTTAGCCGAAGAGTTGTGGAGTTAATGAAGAAGATTCGCTCCTGAGTTGGTCGGGTTGTAGTGCATAAGGTCTCCCCATGCTGCCAACAGAACGTAAAATATAGAATCATAAAGCTGGAAGGGACCTTGGAGGTCTTCTAATCCAACCCCTCCCCCCCAGCCTTGAGCAGGAGAATTTATACGATTTGGAACAAATGGCAGTCCAGTCTCTTCTTAAATACTTCCAGTGACAACCTCCCAAGTATCAGAAGACTGCTATCATAATACCCCTAAAATCCTAGCTTGTGTCCACCGGTAAAACATACGATGAATGATTGCAGGAACTGGGCAAGGCTAGTCTAGTGAAGAGAAGGACCAAGGGAGACACGATAGCAGCGTTACAATATTTGAAGGGCTTTCACGGAGAGGAGGGGGCCAACCTGTATTCCAAAGCACCTGAAGGCCAGACAAGAAACAATGGATGGAAACTGGTCAAGGAGAGATTCAACCTGGAAATAAGGAGAAATTTCCTGACAGCAAGGACAATCAACCCATGGAAACGAAGCTGCCTTCAGAAGTTTTGGGAGCTTCATCACTGGAGGCTTTCAAGAAGAGATTGGACTGCCATTTGTCAGAAATGGTGTAGGGTCTCCTGCTTGGGTGGGGGATTGGACCAGATGATCTACAATGTCCCTTGATGTGGTCAGGATAGAGAGCCGAGGTGGCACAGTGGTTAGAGTGCAGCACTGCAGGCTACTTCAGCTGACTGCTAGCTGTAATTCGGCAGTTCAAATCTCACCGGCTCAAGGTTGACTCAGCCTTCCATCCTTCTGAGGTGGGTCAAATGAGGACCCAGATTGTTGGGGGCAAGAGGCTGACTCTGTAAACTGCTTAGAGAGGGCAGTAAAAGCACTGTGAAATGATATGTAAGTCTAAGTGCTATTGCTGTACTTGATTGGATGTTGCATACAGAACTGTGGTGGCGCAGTGGTTAGAATGCAGTATTGCAGGCTGACTCTACCGACTGCCAGCAGTTCGATCCTGACTGGCTCAAGGTTGACTCAGCCTTCCGTCCTTCCAAGGTGGGTAAAATGAGGAGCCAGATTGTTAGGGTCAATAGAATGACTCTGTAAACCACTTAGAGAGGGCTGTAAAGGCACTGTGAAGCGGCATATAAGTCTAAGTGCTATGGCTATATCCACAACTTCCCAAGAGGTGTTCTAGAATGCACCTTTCCAGACAATTCTCGATGTTCCTTGAACCAAAAACAGCCCAAACCTTTCCAAGTGCATAAGATCTTACAAAGTTTGCCCTCTTTTGAGTTTGTACACCATCAGGTTGAAATGTTGTGGCAGGGCTGGGTGCCAACACAACCCAAGATATACCTGAGGTTTTCCCCATGGGATTTATTGATACTCAATTTGGATAATTTATTCTTAGGGGGTTCTGTAGTAGCAGGGAGACCCACTCTAAACCTAATGCCATTTCAGAATTTATTGATAAGTGTCTTTACAAGGGGATTTATTTACAAAGTGAAACCATTTGGATATTCTACACCAGGGGTCACCAACCTTTCAGACCTCAGGGACCACTAAATTCATAATTTTAAATTATACCACTAATATGATCTGCCTAATGACCGCCTGGGTGGGCGTTGCTAGGTGGTCATGTGACTGGGCAGGCATGGCCAACTTAATGTCATTCATGTTGAGGGACACCTCGACGGCCTCTATTTGCCTCTCCCCTCCCAGCCCCTTCTCCCCTGTCCGCCCGGGCTCCTTAGGGCCCTAACAGGAAGCAGTTGTTGGAGCTAAGCAGCCACCAAGAGAAAAAGTTGGCAAAACAGCTCAGTTCAAATTGGATCTGACCAAGAAGGAGGCTCAGCAGAAGCATCTCTCTGAGGACTAGGAGCATAGGCTTTCCAAGCAGAGAGATGAGCTGAAGGAATGCAAGGCCAGGCTCAGCGGGCTGAGATGCTCAGCCAGTTCCAGGCCATGAGGCTGTCCCACTGGAATGAGGCCCTCTGGCTCTTCTCCACCAGCGGTGCTTCCCTCCATCCTTCGCCCAAAGCCCCACACCAGGAGGCTGAAGCAGACCCCAAGTCAGAATTTCTGCCCCCATTCGACCCACACAGAAAGACCCCAAAGGGGGAGACTCTCTGCAGCAACACAAACGTTCATTGCACTTATCCAGCCCAGGGGCCGTAGTTTGAGGACCCCTGATTTAGTGCAATATAAAAAATGCAAGTAATTTTTCTGCGGGCCCACCAAAATTTTCTTGCAAACCACCAGTGGTCCACAGAACACTGGTTGGTGACCGCTGTTCTACGCAGCCCTGATGGCAAACCAACAATACTGTAAAAAGGAAGACACAGCTCTAAAAACGCAAGACACTTAAATGAAAACAGGGGGAAAAAAACCAAAACAAAACCAAACCAGACAGCAGACCTGTGTCCAATAATTCAACCTAGTCTTGGCCCGGCATTATTTGTCTGTACACTTAAAAGCAAAAATAACTGCACCAGAAATAAATCTGAAAAGCAAAGCAATAAAACAGGCTGGGTTTTATCTGATCAGCACAATCTTCCTCCGGATATGATTGTACGGTCCCGTCAGGATCTGTTTTTAGATTTTTAAATGATGTCCGAGGCTGCAGAAGTCCTTAAAAAAGAGAGCTTGATTGAAAGAGTCTCGTGGCCCTGTGAACATGTCCTTGTTTTGAATTTGTATTTCTCCCTTTTAAACCAAAAAGGACAGGGAAAGAATAGAGAAGAGAAGGGATTCAAAATAACTATGAAGATGTTGTGACCCAGGCCCAAGTAGGTAGGAGGAAACTCAGTCAGTGTAAAGACGAACAAACTTTATTCGAACAGCTGAGAATTGCTTCATTCCCAGCATAGTTCAACTAAATTAAAGCAAATTCCTCCCAACACAAATTCCTCAGTCCTATCGCAAACCTTGGTCCAATTAGGTAAACTGCCAAAGGCCTTTCTTGGCCAAAGTTCAGAAGACGCCGATACAAAAGAAATGCAACAAGACGAAGCTATCAATGTTGTTTTCCGGCAAAGAGCCCAAATGTTGTTGCTGGTCCTTTAAGCCTTATGGGAAGGGCCAATCATCTCTTGGCCCTTCTCCCGAGTTGTCCTCTCTGCTTGAGCTGCTCTTGCCTCCTGGCAGCTCTTCTCATGCTTGCATTAGGAACAGGCTCCTCCTGTTCCTCTGCCTCACTGCCATCAGGCTCTGGAGGCTCTGGAGTCCGCACCTCACTCCCCAATGGCCCTGGCCTCACCTCAGCCTCATCGCACTGTTGCCAGCTCGGCAGGCTGCTGGCGGACCACAACAGAAGAAGAGATGGGAATCTGTTGGTTTCTTCCTAAAACGGACATGGGTGGCGTGATGCCACGCAGTGTCGAGGATCAGAAAGGAATCTGAAACTTTAGGGAAGAGATCCACTTTCCATTAAAAGATACAGGGGTGGGCTTCAAAAAAGTTAGCAAGGGGTTCTTTGGCTGGTTGCTGGGGGGCGTGCATGGCCATAGTGGTGTGGCCTAGTCAGCCTCCTGCACCATGGCGGAGAGGGGCATTTTTGCCCTCCCCGGGCTCCAGGGGCTTTCCTCAAACCTCCAGAAGGGTGAAAACGGCCTCCCCAAACTCTGGAGGCCGGAAACGGAACTGTTTCTGGCCTTTCCGAACTTCCGGTAGGCCTATTTTTCACCTTCCCTAAGCCTCCGGGTGCGCCCTGCACTTACCTGCATCCAAAATGGACTACATGGGGACTCCTGGGTGGGGCGGAGTGGGGCAGAGTGGGCGGGGCCAGCCAGGAGTGGGATTTGGGGGTTCTACTGAACTGCACAGAATCTTAGCTAGAGGTTCTCCCGAACCCCTGCGAACCCCCAGCAGCCCCACCCCTAAAAAGTTACCTTGATTTACAGATTAACAGAGTTGGAAGAGACCTTGGAAGTCATCTAGTCCAACCCCCTCTGCCCTCTAACCCTCACCTTCAAAACGGAATACAACGTCCTTTATGCCAGTGGATTTATGCAACTGGCTGTAGTACAGGTACTCCTCGACTTACGACCCCAATTGAGACCGATGTATCTGCTGCAGCTAAGTGTTCTGTTTCCATCCCCACTTTGGAGTAACAAGCTGGCCTACAGCCAGTGGATTCACGGCTTCTATCAGTCCTGGCCGAGAAAACGCATCTGCCTGCCAAAAAGTTCAAACAGATTAAGACTTCAGCTCACTTCGACACGGTTCAGCTAATTTGCTTCCCGTGGAACTGAGAGCAGTCCCAAAGCTCCTTATATATCCTGTGGGGTGGAGCTCCTGCCCCACCCTTCCCTTTGATGATGCTGTCTCTCTAATCTTCTGAAGTGCGGGTCGATCCAGGCTTGATTAGTATGATTATCAGCTGCGTCTGAAGGCGTAGCCTGAGGAAGGGAGGAATCAGGGGATGTCAGCCTCATTATGTCCTCCGACTGGCCTGGTTTTGGTACCTGGAACCGGGCCAAAGGAATCGGTGCTTCTGAGGTAAGCCTTACCGGCCCTTCCCCCTCACTCTCAGAGTCACTTTCGGGCATGGGGCCAGGTTCGGGGGCTGAAGCCACAACACTAAGCGAGGCTGTCATGAAGTGAGTTTTGTTCTATTTTTCTTGCCACCATTCTTAAGAGAGCCGTGGCCATCATTAAGTGAGCGACGCAGTTGTTAAGTGAAAATGGCTTCCCCGTTGATTTTGCTAGTCAGAAGGTCGCAATAGGGGAATCACGTTAAAACGGGCTACTGCAACCGTCGCAAAGACAAGTCAGTTTCCAAGCATCTGAATTTTGGACCCGTTTCCGTGGGGATGCTGCAAGGGTCACGTATGTGAAAACGGTCCTTTTCCCTTTTTTTGTTGTAACTTCGAACGGTCATTTAGCGAAAAGTTGTAAGACAAGGAATGGACCTGCACCCTTCTCCAACCTTCGTGCAAAATGCACGGCTTTTATTTCGTCTCCCTCATCTCAGCAGCCGCCACAGCTGCAGGTCACCGGCGTGGCTGAATCCGAACCGTGCCACCCAATCGGCTTCTCCGACCGCCGAGCTCCTTGCTACACGGATTGACCTTGCCGGCATACCACACATACTTCGCACGGCACCCTAATGAAAAGGGAAGAGAGAGCTAATCAATTCGGAACGAGGCCCGCTCGCCTTCGCCTCGCTCACGCCCGCCTGGTACTTAACATTCATGGAGCAACCCATGGAGCTTTCCGTCCAAGGCTGTCCTTGCTTCAGAAAACTCGGTGACTTCTCCCTACGTAACCCAGCAGGCGATGGGAGAGGGATCGTCAGCCCAAAAATGCAGGATGAAGGAGAAGCTTGGCTGCATGCCCACCCTACGCCGTTATTATTTTCATGCACTCCCCCCCTTTTTTTCTTTTTTAGAATAAGAGAGTTGGAAGAGACCTTGGAGGTCTTCTAGCCCAACCCCCTGCTCAGGCAGGAAACCCTACACCACCTCAGACAAATTGTTAACTAACCTCTTCTTTAAAACTTCCAGTGTTGGAGCATTCACAACTTTGGGAGGCAAGTTGTTCCACTGATTGATTGTTCTCACTGTCGGGAAATTTCTTCTTAATTCTAGGTTGTTTTTCTTCTTGGTTAGAACTTAGAATAACAGAGTTGGAAGGGACTTTGGAGGTCTTCTAGTCCAACCCCCTGCTTAGGCAGGAAACTCTACACCACCTCAGACAAATGGTTAACCAATCTCTTCTTAAAAACTTCCAGTGTTGGAGCATTCACAACTTCAGGAGGCAATTAATTAATTCCACTGATTAATTGTTCTCACTGTTAGGAAATTTCTCCAACTTAAGAAAGAGAGAAGGGGGGGAGAGAGAGAAAGAAAAAGAGACAGAGAAGGAGAGAAAGAGTGAGAAGGAGAGAGAGGGAATGGAGAAGGAGAGAAGGAGAGAAGGGAGAAGGAGAGAAAAGAGAGGGGGAAGGAGAGAGAGAAAGAAAGAAAGAGAGAAGGGAGAAGGAGAGAAAAGAGAGAGGGAAGGAAAGAGAAAGAGAGAGAGAGAGAAGGAGAGAAAGAGAGTGAGAAGGAGAGAGAGAAGGAGGGAGAGAGAAGGAAAGAGAGAAGGAGAGAGAGAAGGAGAGAGAGTGAGAAGGAGGGAGAAAGAGAGGAGAGAGAGAAGAAAAGAGAGAGAGAAGGAGAGGGAGAGAGAGAGGATGGGGGAGAGAGGAGAGAGAGCAAAAGAGAGCGAGAGAAAGAGAGAGCGAGAAAGAGAGAGAGAGAAGGAGAGAGAGAAGGGGAGAGAGAGAAGGAAAGAGAGAGAAAGAGGGAGAAAAAGGAGAGCGAGAGAAGGAAAGTGAGAGAAGAGGAGAGAGGGAGAGGGAGAGAGGGAGGGAGAGGGAGGGAGGGAGAGAGAGAGAGAGGAAATACTGCTTCTCTACCTAACCGTTTTCCCTTCTTTCTTGTCTGATCTTCTCCTGCAGAAAGAAAAATCTATATCAGGGCCTTTAGCTGACAACTCCTCCTTTGTATGCGAGTCACAACACCTATTCTTCAAGATAACCTTTATTTCGTGTAGCAAGTGTTAGCTCAACTGAAAAAAAAAAGAGAGGGAGAGAGAGAGGGAGATAACTCCTTCACCTGTAGAACATTATTGGAATTTGGCTCCCTCCCCTCCCCCATTTCCAAGCTTACACCCCCCCCCCTCCCAAGCCAGGAATGAATTGAGTGGTGCAAAAAAAAAAATAGAAAAAAAGAGCAGACAACTGAATCTCATGCAGGTTTTCACCTCCTCGCTCCAATCTCAGTCAATTCTTCTTCTCCCTCCCCTCTGTGTTTCTCCCGGTCATTCTGATTTTTCAATTATAACTGCCTATTTCTTATTCGTGGAAAGTGTACCAAGGTGGCTTCCTTATTGGGTCGCTCCTAGTTGCCTTCTGAATCCTCCATTTATTTATTTCTAAATATTTACATGCGTGCCTTACACACCGTAGAATTTGTAATATGTCAATATCCTTATGTCGCAGGTATAGGAAAGATAACAGAATTGGAAGGGACCTTACAAGTCTTCTAGTCCAACCATCTGCTCAAGCAAGAAGCTCTATACCAGATAAAGGGTTGTCCAATCATCTTCTTTTAACAACCACGTAATCCCTTGCCGGGTGGAGTTCTGAGCAACTGAATGGAGATGAGCGTTTACTGGCCAGATGCCCTTCCTGTTGCCAATGCGGAGTTTTGTTCAGCAGAGAGAATCCGAAGAGAAATATCTGCCTCTATCTTGGATCGAACTCACAACCTACTGATTGTGAGGCGAGAGCTCTGCCTCTAGGCCACGGCAGCATTCCAAAGGCTTGTCCAATCTCTTCTTGAAAACCTCCAGTGTTGGAGCACTTGCAAATTCTGGAAATAAGCTGTTTTTAATTGTTCTCACTGTCAGGAAATTCCTCCTTAATTCTAGGTTGTTTCTCTCCTTGATGAGTTTCCACCCATTGCTTCTTGCCCTGCCCTCAGGTACTTTGGAGAATAGCTTGACTCCCTCTTCTTTGGGGCAGCCCTTGAGATATTGGAAGACTGCTATCATGTCACCCTCGTATGAGATGGCGGTATGAGCAATTACGTTAAGCCAGAATTCTGGAAATAACTACATGTTCCTCCAGGCAGGAATTGCTAAGCCAGAAGTTCACAGTCTGAACCTTCAGGGCTACCATGAAAGTCCACTGAACGATTCCTAGTGATTTCCAAAAATGCCCACCAATTAGTCATGTTTAATGTGATGGAACGGGATAGGGATTAACAATACATGACTGATCATGTACATACTTCTGCAACCCAACAAGACAGACACAGACTTCAGTGGATAATTAGAACTGCGGAAAACCTGCCTTCCATGGAGGACCTGTATACTGCACGAGTCAAAAAGAGGGCTGGGAAAATATTTACAGACTCTTCGCATCCTGGACATAAACTGTTTCAGCTCCTATCCTCAAAACGACGCTATAGAGCACTGCACACCAGAACAACCAGACACCTGAACAGTTTTTTCCCAAACGCCATCACTTTGCCAAACAAATAATTCCCTCAACACTGCCAAGTTATTTATTAAGTCTGCACTACTATTAATCTTCTCATCGTTCCCATCACCATTTTCCTCCCACTTATGACTTCATGACTGTAACTTTGTTGCTTGTATCCTTACGATTTATATTGATATTGTTTCCTGATTGCTGATTTGTACCCTATGACTATCATGAAGTGTTGTACCTTATGATTCTAGATGAACATATCTTTTCTTTTATGTACACTGAGAGCATATGCACCAAAGATAAATTCCAATAAAGACAATTGGCCAATAAATAATTCTATTCTATTCTATTCTATTCTATTCTATTCTATTCTATTCTATTCTATTCTATTCTATTCTATTCTATTCTATTCTATGTATACTGAGAGCATATGCACCAAAGACAAATTCCTTTTGTGTCCAATCACATTTGGCCAATAAAGAATTCAATTCAATTCAATTCAATTCAATTCTATTCTATTCTATTCTATTCTATTCTATTTATATGAGAGCATATGCATCAAAGACAAATTCCTTTTGTGTCCAATCACACTTGGCCAGTAAAGAATTCTATTCTATTCTATTCTATTCTATTCTATTCTATTCTATTCTATTCTATTCTATTCTATTCTATTCTATTCTATTCTATTTATATGAGAGCATATGCATCAAAGACAAATTCCTTTTGTGTCCAACCACAGTTGGCCAGTAAAGAATTCTATTCTATTCTATTCTATTCTATTCTATTCTATTCTATTCTATTCTATTCTATTCTATTCTATTCTATTCTATGTATACTGAGAGCATATGCACCAAAGACAAATTCCTTTTGTGTCCAGTCACATTTGGCCAATAAAGAATTCTATTCTATTCTATTCTATTCTATTCTATTCTATTCTATTCTATTCTATTCTATTTATATGAGAGCATATGCATCAAAGACAAATTCCTTTTGTGTCCAATCACACTTGGCCAATAAAGAATTCTATTCTATTCTATTCTATTCTATTCTATTCTATTCTATTCTATTCTATTCTATTCTATTCTATTCTATTCTATTCTATTTATATGAGAGCATATGCACCAAGACAAATTCCTTTTCTGTCCAATCACACTGAGCAAATCAAGAATTCTGTTCTGTTCTGTTCTGTTCTGTTCTGCTCTGCTCTGCTCTGCTCTGCTCTGCTCTGCTCTGCTCTGCTCTGCTCTGCTCTGTTCTATACGATCATATTCATGTCGTTCAGGTGCCAACATTTATACCACTATGGGACATCTATTATATTCTTGGGTCTGTTTGGGGTGTATGTAGAAGACATGCATGTAGAAGACAAATAAAACCAAGTTTTGGTCAAGTTCTGGAAGATTAGCAGAAAGCAAGTTTTGCATCTCAAAAGGGATACCTTCTGTGGTCCCCTGTAAGCTCAGAAGGTACGTGTGGAGCTCACCCAGCATCTGATTTCCATTGTTAACTTGATTTGACAAGTCAAATCCATCCAGTCAAAATAATCCTGCACGCATAAACAGAAGTGTATCATATTCTCAAAGAGAGGATAATGGCGGCTATTTGATGCATCAAATTAAACTGGCAATTCACTCCGAATATTAGTTAGTTAGAGAATAGAGTTGGAAGGGACCTTGGAGGTCTTCTAGTCCAACCCCCTGCTCAAGCAGGAGACCTAGACCATTTCATTTAAGATCAGTCTTTTCTTAAAAACCTCCAGTAATGGAGCACCCACAACTTCTGGAGGCAACTTCTGGTTCCACTGGTTAAACTGTTCTCACTCTTAGGAAGTTTCTCCTTAGTTCTGTGTTGCTTCTCTCCTTGGTTAGTTTCCATCCGTTGCTTCTTCTCCTGCCACAGGTTCGGCTTCACTGCTCTAGATTGAACACTATCGCATATCAGGTGTCCACGGAAGGGGCGAAAAGAGAAATAAAAGCTTGAAATTAAAAGTAGGCCTCGGGCAGACCTAACCTGCTATATCAGGTTTGGTTTTTTTCCCCCCCCAACAGATGATCCCATGCGCCATTCCAGAGGGAGTTGGGATTTAAGCAATAATTGGAATGAGAATTAATGATCTGTTAGGAATTTATTAACAGCAGGCTGGTTTTTTTCCCCCATTGCAGTATGTTTTAAGGGGGGAGGGAGTGCCATAGTTAGCTAGCCCAGGGGATTTTTTTTTTTAATGCTGAGTTAGCAATTTCACGATGTCTGGAAGAGATCAGTTCCAGGGTGAATATTCAAGGGCCCTTGATGTCAACTCTGCAGATCTAACAACTCTGGAAGTCACTGGGTAAACATTTGCCCTGCGTCATAAATTACCGGTTAGTTATTCCTTGGTTATTTAGCCATTAACAGTGTCATTAGTTCCACTTAATGTCAACCCTTGCCAACGTATTTTCTGTTAAGCATTTAATATCATAGCTGGATTTAGAAATGCGGGCGGGATTGGGGGGGCGCAGAAGAGGAGGATTCTGGTTTTGCTAAATGCTGCCTTGCCATTGCTGAAACATTTCTCTCCCTGTTTCCCCCCCACCCCCAATTAAAAGGACCCTGTTTTTCTCCCTCATTCTCAGAGCATCAGAGAAGATCTCTGGTATTTCTTCTGTGGGCGTTTTTTTTTTAGAGTTCATCTCATCAGTTTTGAAGAGAGAGAGATGGTAGATAGAAAGACAATAGATAGATAGATAGATAGATAGATAGATAGATAGATAGATAGATAGATAGATAGATGAGAGAGAGAGAAATAGAAAGATAGAAAGATAGAGATGATAGATATGGAGAAAAATGGTAGATAAATAGAGTGATGGAGAGAGAGAGATGGTGATAGATGATAGATAGATAGATAGATAGATAGATAGATGATAGGTAGATAGATAGATAGATATGTTGTTGTTAGTTGCGAAGTCATGTCCGACCCATCGCGACCCCATGGATAACGTTCCTCCAGGCCTTTCTGTCCTCTACTATCCTCTGGAGTCCATTTAAGCTCACGCCGACTGCTTCAGTGACTCCATCCAGCCACCTCATTCTCTGCTGTCCCGTTCTTCTTTTGCCTAAATAGATATAGTGATAGATAAAGAGAAAGATGGTGATGTACGGATAGATAGATAGATAGATAGATAGATAGATAGATAGATAGATAGAGATAGATAGATGATAGATAGATAGAAGATAGACAGACAGACAGACAGAAGATAGATAGATAGATACCATGTTTCCCCCAAAATAAGACATCCCCTGATAATAAGCCCAATCGGGCTTTTGAGTGCATGGCAATAAGGCCAAGCGTTTATTTCAGGGTTCAAAAAAAATATAAGTCAGGGTCTTATTTTTGGGGAAACACGGTAGATAGATAGATAGATAGATAGATAGATAGATAGATAGATAGATAGATAGATAGATAGATATGATAAATAGAGATATTTTCATCACACTTGTTTTTTCATCCATCTGAAAAAGGTCTCACGTTATTGTTTACTCAAGAAGCTTTCCCTTGACATTCGTTTCGTCATATTTTTTGGCTGTTAAATACAAATATTGTTGAACTTTTCCGGCAGCTTTAATTACATTTGTCCTACTGCAGTAGAATGTTGGGAAACGAACACCAACCAATGCTTTATTTATCTGTATTGACAATATGACATGATAATTTCTATAGCACTCTTGTGTCTTCTAATCTAATTCTCCTCCTCTCCCTCCCCCCACCCTTCAAAAAAGATAGATTTAATCTCTGCTAAATCTGTAAAATGAAGGGGGTCAAGAGAGAAAATAATTTTCTTAGTGGTAATAAAATTGTTCTTAAGTCAAGACTTGTTGTCAATCCGATCACTGTGGCTTGCAGTATTCCATATTGGTTAAAATATAGCTGTATGTTCACATGACAGACATATCCTGGCTACTAAATTAACCAATGTTTAAGGTTTGTACAGCAGAAAAAAAAACCATTTGTTAGCCAAACGGGGTAGACTTGAACACTAGGCTACGATATCAAAAAGAAAGATTAAAATTCTATCTGCCAAATGTGAGCCAGCACTTAAATTTGAGCCAGCCATGTGCAGCAGCTGCCAAAAAAGCCAACACAGTTCTAGGCTGCATCAACAGAGGGATAGAATCAAGATCACGTGAAGGGTTTAATACTACTTTATAAGGCCTTGGTAAGGCCAAACGTGGAATATTGCATTCGGTTTTGGTCGCCATGATGTAAAAAAGATGTTGAGACTCTAGAAAGGGTGCAGAGAAGAGCAACCAAGAGGATTAGGGGACTGGAGGCTAAAACATAATGAAGAACGGTTGCTGGAACTGGCTAGGTCTACTTTGATGAAAAGAAGGACTAGAGGAGACATGGTAGCAGTAGTCCAATATCTCAGGGGATGCCCCAAAGAAGAGGGAGTCAAACTATTCTCCAAAGCACCTGAGGGTAGAACAAGAAGCAATGGGTGGAAACTAATCAAGGAAAGAAGCAACTTAGGAGAAATTTCTTAACAGTTAGAACAATTCATCAGTGGAACAACTTGCCTCCAGAAGTTGTAAATGCTCCAACACTGGAAGTGTTTAAGAAGAGATTGGACAACCATTTGTCTGAAGTGGTGTGGGGTTTCCTGCCTAAGCAGGGGGTTGGACTAGAAGACCTCCAAGGTCCCTTCCAACTCTGTGATTCTATTCTATTGTCTATTCTAAATTTAGCATTGGCGGGAGACTGCAATTATTAGTTTTGCAGCTGATTTGGGTTCTTCCAAGAACACGGGAGACACCCAGCATTGGCTGGCTACATCAGTGTTTCAAATAAACGAATAAATAAAACATGAGGGCTATGCTTAAGGTTTTGGAACACCATGGACAACAATCCAGCGTTCTTCCCAAAAAATATATAAATTATTTCTGTGAGATCGAATTTGTGTTGGTCACCAGGACAAGAGATTTACCTTTCCGAGCTTTTGGATTCATGCTGGACCCCATCTTGAGGGAATTTCTCTCTGCTGGAATAGAAAGAAATTTTATTAGAATGTTATTTCTCCCAACATTTTTGCCTCGCTTTCATATATGCTCTCAGCATCGATGGGCCTGCATACCGATACAGATTAACAGAGTTGGAAGGGACCTTGTAGGTCATCTAGTCCAACCCCCCCGCCCAAGCAGGAGACCCTACACCATTTCTGACAGATGATGGTCCGGTCTCTTCTTGAAAACTTCTAGGGATGAAGCTCCCGCAACTTCTGTTCCATTGGTTGATTGTTCTCACTGTCTCCTTCTTTCTAGGTTGAATCTCTCCTGGATCAGTTTCCATCCATTATTCCTTGTCTGGCCTTCAGGTGCTTTGGAAAATAGGTTGACCCCCTTCCTCCTCTCTGTGGCAGCCCTTCAACTATTGGAAGGCTGCTTTCCTGTCTCCCCTGGTCCTTCTCTTCACTAGGTTCTCTTCACTCGATTCTTCACTGCAAAAACATGTGGACTACAAATCTTGATCAGGGCAAAGCAATAGATGCAATCTAAATAGACTTCTGTAAAGCTTTCGACTCAGTAGTACATGATAAACTTCTCCTAAAACTAAAATCCTACGGTATCACAGGACCCCTCCACAATTGGATAACAGCTTTTCTATCAAACAGATATCAAGTGGTCAAAATTGGCGATGCTCTATCAAATCCTGTTCCTGTCAATAGCGACGTTCCACAAGGCAGCGTTCTTGGACCAACACTCTTCATATTATACATTAATGATCTCTGTGACCATATTACAAGTGATTGTGTTCTTTTTGCTGACAATGTCAAACTATTTAACACCACCAACAATACAACTACCCTCCAAAAAGACCTTGACTTTTTATCTGAATGGTCTAAAACTTGGCAACTCCAAATCTCAAATGCTCAGTTACATATTACATATTGGAAAAACGAACCTAAATACTAAGTACAAGATTGATGGACATTACCTTACAGATGACCCCCACCCTGTTAAAGATCTTAGACTTTTCATATCAAATGATCTAAGTGCCAAATTCCACTGTAACTACATCGCAATAAAGGCCTTAAAAGTTGTAAACCTAATCTTGCGTAGCTTCTTCTCCAAAAACACTACACTACTAACCAGAGCATATAAAACATTTGCTAGACCAATTCTTGAATACAGCTCAACTGTTTGGAACCCATACAACATTTCTGACATCAATGCAATTGAACGTGTCCAGAAATATTTTACAAGAAGCAAACCACTCCTCTGAATACAACAAAATACCTTATGATACCAGACTTGATATCCTGGGTTTAGAAAATTTAGAACTACGCCGCCTTCCACATGACCTGAGTTTAACTCATAGAATCATCTATTACAACGTCCTTCCTGTCGAAGACTACTTCAGCTTCAACTGCAACAATACACGAGCACACAATAGATTTAAGCTTAATATTAACCGCTCCAATCTTGATTGCAGAAAATATGACTTCAGTAACAGAGTTGTTAATGCCTGGAATACACTACCTGACTCTGTGGTCTCTTCCCAAAATCCCCAAAGCTTCAACCAAAAACTATCTACCATTGACCTCACCCCATTTCTAAGAGGTCTATAAGGGGCGTGCATAAGAGCACAAACGTGCCTACTGTTCCTGTCCTATTGTTTCCTTTCGTTATATCCAATTACTATAGTTATTACATACTCATACTCATATATATGCTTATATATTGTATAATTATTCCATGCTTATGCTTATATATACTGTGTGACAAAATAACCTCTGGTGGCTCAGACTGCTAAGACAGTCTGTTATTAACACAGCTGCTTGCAATTGCTGCAGGTTCAAGTCCCACCAGGCCCAAGGTTGACTCAGCCTTCCATCCTTTATAAGGTAGGTAAAATGAGGACCCAGATTGTTGGGGGCAATAAAAAGTTGACTTTGTATATAATATACAAATGGATGAAGACTATTGCTAACATAGTGTAAGGCGCCCTGAGTCTTCGGAGAAGGGCGGAATATAAATGCAAATAAAAAAATAAAAATAATAAATAAATAAATTAAATTAATTAATTAAATAAAGATTAGCCATGCCCATTTCCTGCAACCGTTCTTCACATGTTTTTGCCTCCAGTCCCCTCATCATCTTGGTTGCTCTTCCCTGCACTCTTTTTAGAGTCTCAACCTCTTTTTTTATAGTTTGGTGACCAAAACTTGGATGCGGTATTCTAGTATAATTCATCCTCAAGTTCGGCACGAGATGGAGAGGAAACGAACGGAAAAGCAGGTTTTGTTTCAAGCCTGCAGAGATGCAATTTAGCCCGAGAAAGAAGCGAAGATAACCAACTGGAAAACCAACTGGGGGAAACAGGAGTGAGGCAAGGCCTATCTTCTATTAATGATTCGATTTCATGCTGAGCATCCAGCAAGGCGGACTGATGTTAGTGAGGATGGCATGTTCTTATGAAAAAAAAAAAACACAGAAAAAACAACATCAACCAGACCTACCTAGAAAACGAAATTACCCAAGGGAGTGGGATATGTACACGCAAAGCCGAGAGAAATATTAGGGAAGGAGAGATATTAAGCCACAGCAGGTGAGTTTTGAAATGTTATTTGAAGAGGAGTTTAATCTGGGAGGAAAACGGCAAGACAAAAGTTGGGTTACAAGGATTTGGTTGGGGTTTGAGAGCCCCATTAAACTACCTGAACAGGTGCTTACCACTTCAGTTTGCAGGTGACAATCCACATGACCAAAGAGTCTTCAATTTATTTATCTCTTTGTACCCTATTTGTACACTATGACTATAATTTGTACCCTATGACTATCATTAAGTGTTGTAAGTGTTGTACCTTGATGAAGATCTCTTTTCTTTTATGTACACTGAGAGCAGATGCACCAAAGACAAATTCCTTGTGTGTCCAATCACACTTGGCCAATAAAAAAATTCTATTCTATTCTATTCTATTCTATTCTATTCTATTCTATTCTATTCTATTCTATTCTATTCTACTTTCTATTTTCTATTCTATTGTATTCTATTTTCTATAATCTATTCTATTCTATTCTACTTTCTACTTTCTATTCTATTCTATTCTATTCTATTCTATTCTATTCTATTTTATTCTATTCTATTCTTGACGATTACCTAGTTCAGGACTTTTGCAGTCTTCCCTTCTTAAGATGGATGGAGGAGAAGGAAGGGAGGGAGGAGAAGAAGGAGAAATGGAAGGGGAGGGAGGGAGGGAGGGCGGGAGGAGAAAGGAAAGGGAGGGAGGGAGGAAGGAAAGAAAGAAGGAAGGAAGGAAGGAAGGAAGGAAGGAAGGAAGGAAGGAAGGAAGGAAGGAAGGAAGGAAGGAAGGAAGGAAGGAAGGAAGGAAGGAAGGAAGGAAGGAAGGAAGGAAGGAAGGAAGGCTTCCAATGTATACATGTGTGTGTGTGTGTGTATACTATCAATACACACTTGTTTTTGATCTTAGTGTAGTTTCTAAATCATGTTCTTTTTTTGGATGCATCCATTCCAGATTAATGTTTGCAGGTGGGAATGGATTTTTGACAGGCACGAAGAGACTTTGCATATTGCTGCCAATTGTATTATGCCAATTTGCTCCTGCAGAAAAATCTGTTACTTATTTGCTTTTTGCAATCTCGCCTCTCATGAGCGATCATCCTCGCTGGAGAGGCTGTTAAGGTGAGTTACAAGAGGACCCCCCTCACCCTGGCTCATAATTTGCTTTTGGAGGCTTTGCAAACTCTACCAGTCACGACTAGTCCAAGCCAAAGCTCAGGGCTCTGTCTACCCTTTCGCTGCCAGCTTCCTTATTTAGGCTAGGAGGGAAGCAAAGTATTAAGGAAACAAAGAGGGGAAAAGCAAGGACTCAAAACTGAGATTACAGATTAACAGATGAGTTGGAAGGGTCCTTGTAGGTCATGTAGTCCAACCCCCACCCACCCACCCAGGCAGAAGACTCTACACCATTTCTGACAGATGGCAGTCCAGTCTCTTCTTGAAAGCCTCCAGGGATGAAGCTCCCATAACTTCTGATTCTGGTCCATGGGTTGGTTGTTCTTGCTGTCAGAAAATTTCTCCTTATTTCTAGGTTGACTCAATCAATCAGAATAGAGCTGGAAGGGACCTTGTAGGTCATCTAGTCCAACCCCCACTCCCTGCCCAAGCAGAAGACCCTACACCATTTCTAACAAATGGCAGTCCAGCCTCTTCTTGAAAGCCTCCGGTGATGAAGCTCCCACAACTTCCGAAGGCAACTTCTGTTCCATGGGTTGACTGTTCTCACTGTCAGGAAATTCCTCCTTATTTCCAGGTTGAATCGCTCCTTGATCAGTTTCCATCCGTTGTTCCTTGTCTGGCCTTCGGGTGCTTTGGAAAATAGCTTGACCCCCTTCCTCCTCTCTGTGTGGCAGCCCCTCAAATATTGGAAGACTGCTATCCTGTCTCCCCTGGTCCTTCTCTTCACTAGACTCGCCAGGCCCAGTTCCTGCAACCGTTCATCGTATATTTTAGATCTTAGATTTAGATCTCCATGGAGATCCCTCAAGAAGGGGCTGATTTCCTACCTTTGTGAAGGGGGATAAAGACCAATTATTTTCCAGCCCCATAATAAATGCTTACGGATCTTGATAACAGAGGTTGGTTGCTGCCATTTTATGAAATAATGGGAGACGTTGCTGTCACAGAGTGCTATTCTGTGTCCACCTCACCTTCCAAGCCCGAGGCCACCGGAATAAAACTTCTCCATCTAATAAGGCTTTAGATCATCTCTCTAACTGAATCATTGCTGTTCATTCTGAAAATTGGTTCACAGCCATTCTGTCTACTCCAGTTTCCTTGCTGAGGAATCGTCCGGCGTGAAGTAAGAGTGGAGAGGTGGAACAGGGGAAATGTTATGAGTCATTCATTCTCACAGCCCCTCATGTGGTAGCCTTGGAGAATAACTTGACCTCCTCCTCTCTGTGGCAGCCCCTCAAATATTGGAAGACTGCTATCCTGTCTCCCCTGGTCCTTCTCTTCCCTAGACTAGCCAGGCCCAGTTCCTGCAACCGTTCATCAGCTAAAACATACAATGAACGGTTTCAAGAACTGGGCCTGGCTAGTCTAGTGAAGAGATTGACCAGGAAAGACAGGATAGCAGTCTTCCAATATTTGAGGGGCTGCCACAGAGAGGAAAGGGTCAAGCTATTGTCCAAGGCACCCGAAGGCCAGACAAGGAACAACGGATGGAAACTGATCAAGGAGCAATCCAACCTGGAAATAAGGAGAAATTTTCTGACAGTGAGAGCAATCAACCCATGGAACAGAAGTTGCTTGGGCAGAGGGTTGGACTAGATGAACTACAAGGTCCCTTAGAGTTCTCTCTGTGGAACCCCCAAACTTTTCACCTAGGAAAAGAACAAGGCATCTCCTCTTCTGCAAGCTAAGTCCCTTACCATTTGAACCAATGTGCATCTGCAGGCATCCATTATTTTAGAAAAAAAAAAAAGAAGAAGAAGAAGAAGACATACCAAGCTTTGTCACTTACACGTTCGCGCAAATGTGCAGGCCACTTAAAGATTCTTTCCTTCCATACACTCCAAGAAGAGGTTCTCATGGCAACAAGTAGAAAAATAGAGAAAGTCGGACTGGTGAGCCACTGGCTGGCTCGCTAGGCAGCCCCAGGTGACTACGAAGAGCCAGCGGATTCACATGGAACGGTATTTGCTCCGCGGCAAATAGATTTATTTTTCTATCCATCTCCTCCACCTGCTCCTCTCCCTTCCTTCTATTGGTCTGCCATGAATTTTCATCCCTTTTGGTGGCCTTGTCTGGCTGCCAAAACCTACCGCTCTATTTCATCTTACAGTAAGGTAAAGGTAAAGGTTCCCCTTGGACATATGTGCTAGTCGTTCCCGACTGTAGTGGGCAGTGCTCATCTCCGTTTTAAAGCCAAAGAGCCAGTGCTGTCCGAAGATGTTCTCCGTGGTCATGTGGCCGGCATGACTCAACGCCAAAGGCGCACGGAACGATGTTACCTTCCCACCAAAGGTGATCCCTATTTTCCTACTTGCATTTTTTATGTGCTTTCGAACTGCTAGGTTGGCAGAAGCTGGGACAAGTCATGGGAACTCACCCTGTTATGCAGCACTAGGGATTCGAACCGCTGAACTGCCAACCTTTCGATCGACAAGCTCACCGTCTTATCCACTGAGCCACCATGTCCCAATCATCTTACAGTAGGGTTGGTCTATCTGCCCAGAGTGCGGTCCTAAAAATCAGTATATTTGTTCCATCTCCTCCTTCCTTGCCGTAAATGTTCTATTTTTAGAGAGAAAGAGAGAGAGAAAAAAACCTGTTGCAAGATAAACTTCCATTGGATGTCCTTAGCAACCAGGAAGTACATGTTTTTTATAAGCCATAATTACTTTGCACAGTGCACATCAACATTTTAGGGCAATTGTCTGCTTGGGAAATGTCTGCGATTTGGGACAAGCAGATGGGAAAAGAGATAGAGAAAATATTTTATTTCTATGGGGGGCCGTTTGGTTCCCTGGGATATTTCTGATTGTTAGCTACACAGAGCCTTGCACAGACATACATACATAAATCTGAGGTAGATTTATCTCAAACTCAATAGCAGCCCTGTGGGGAGAATTCAAGGAATTGTATATGTTCAAGGAATGAATTCAAGGAATGATATTCAAGGAATTGTATAAGTCGCGGAATGAATATGTTCAAAATCAGAATCAAAATACGGCTGGAAGGGACCTTGGAGGTTTTCTAGTCCAGCCCCCTGCTCAAGCAAGAGACCCTATATCATTTCAGACAAATGGTTGTCCAATCCCTTCTTTAAAAACCTCCAGGGATGGAGCACCCACAACTTCTGGTGGAAAGCTGTTCCACTGGTTAATTGTCCTCAATGTCAGGAAATTTCTCCTTAGTTCTAGGTTAGCTCTCTCCTTGATCAGTTTCCATCCGTTGTTTCTTGTCTTGTCTTCTGGTGCTTTCCGAAACAAGTCTTCTATGTGGCAGCCTCTCAAATACTGGAAGACTGCTATCATGTCACCCCTGGTCCTTCTCTTCACTCCCCTAGGTGTGGATTAATTATGAGGGGATCTGTGGGGGGTGGGGAGGCTTCCTTTACCCCGAGGGGCTTCCTGTCTCCCCAGTGGAGCCAGTGAGGTGCTAAAAATGGAGGAAGGGCATTTCAGAGGCCTCTTAGCTTCCAACTATCCTTTCCCAGATTCACTTATTTTCATCTAACCGGCAGTGGTGGGATTCAAATAATTTAACAACTGGTTCTCTGCTCTAATGACCAGCTGGGGTGGGCGTGGCCATGGTGGGCGTGGCCAGAGGATGTGACAGGCACCACTTGGCCTCCTGTAAGCCCCTGGGAACAAAAATGGGACACGAGGAGGGGACGCACCGCACACACCCAGGCCACATTTTAAGCCTAGGAGGCCTCCCTGCACTTACCTGGGAGCCAAAATGAGGAATGTGGGGACTCCTGAAAAGGGGCGGGGCCAACCAGCAATTTAACTACCGGTTCACCCAAACTTGCCCAAACCAGCTGAATATCACCACTGCTAACAGGTCAATTATGATGTGAAACCCGCCATCCTGGGCCCATCCTTTGGGAAGCCAGGCTCTGCCTGTCACAAGCCAGGACAAAGGGTGAGTGATGGAGGAGTAACACCTCCTTAAAAAAACCTTGGTCCAGCTGGCCCGGCTGGTATCACCTTGTAAGGGTCCCTTCCCAGGGTTACAGGAGAAGATGGTCAAACGGTTTTGAAGGCTGAAGAGGTCCTTATGTCCCAAAGGCAGATAAAGCGAAGGAACTGTCTTCTTTTAGCAGTGTCTGACCTTCAAGGAAGCAGCTACAAAAGGCGTTCATGCTCCAGAGGAGTGGCCTCTTATGAACACCTGGCAGCAGGTATAAAATGCCTTCAAGAGCAGATGGAGTGATGGATTGGTTGGAGAACCTCGGTGGTATCAATGGTAATGGTCTAGTCAAATTTTGCGTGGATCATGAAAGGCATTTGGCGTCAACTCTGAAGATGTCCTGGATGGAGCCAAATGGAGACAGATGTGCTGACAAGTGGGAATAACACTTGGAAGAAGAAGAGGTTGCTGATGATGTTACCTCATTGGGTAAGATGACGTCTGCAAGAAAACACAAAGCTCAGCGAGCATCAAGGATCAAGGGTCCCACAGTATTTTTTGTCCTCCTCCTCCTCCTCCTCCTCCTCCTCCTCCTCCTCCTCCTCCTCCTCCTCCTCCTCCTCCTCCTCTTTTCCACAAGTCTCACTGCCTTCTAGCACTGATGAAGTTACCTAGTTGAGTAATGAAATGTCTTCAAGAAAACTACTAAGTTCATAGAGCACCAAGGATCCCACAGTCCTCCTCCTCCTCCTCTGCAAACCCCATTCCCTTCTAGTGCTGATAATGTTACCTACTTTGGTAATGAAACGTCTCCTACAAAACCAAGCTCAGAGAGCACCAAGGACAGCACAGTCCTCTTCCTCCTCCTCTACCTCCTCCTGCTCCTCCTCCTCTCTACAAACCCCACACCGCTTCAGCATTAATGATGTCACTACTTGGAGATTGAAATGTCTGCAAGAAAACCACTTAAGCACAGAGAGCACCAAGGACCCGCTGTCTATTCAAGGGAGATCATGGCATTGCATTTGCCATTTCCGATGACTAGAGCCCACCCAAGATGTGCTGCAAACCCCTGTGGGCTGAAAAGTGTTGCTGTAACTACAGCTGCTAATTCCCCCTTCTGTATATCTGCCTTGACTTCTTACTGGCTAACCTTGTTGCCTTGAATGACAACAACTGAACGTAGATTCTCCTTTCTTCACGCCCGTAAATCCAAGCCCTTCACCATGCGGAGACATCCACTCCCACACTGTTTGCCCACTCAGGGTTGCAAACGCCACTTACTTAACCAGGATGGCTAAGCACGTGGGTCTATAAAAAAATTTCTGCAATCTTTCTGCAGCAGTGATGGCGGTGGAGGGAGGGGGAGAGAGAGCGAGAGAAGGGAGAAAGAGAGAGAAGAGAGAGAAGAGAGAGAGAGAGAAGGAAGAGAGACACAGAGAGAAGGAAGAGAGAGAGAGAGAGAGAGAGAAGAGACAGAAAGAGAAGGAAGAGAGAAAGAAGGGAGAAAGAAAAAGAGAGAGAAGAGAGACAGAGAGAGAAGGAAGAGAGAGAGAGAAGGGAGAAGGAAGAAAGAGAGAGATGGGAAAAGAGAAAGAAAGAAGAGAGACAGAGAGAGAAGAGAGAGAGAGAGAGAGAAGGAAGAAAGAGAAGGAAGATACATAGAGAGAAGGAAGAGAGAGAGAGAAGGAAGAGAGACAGAGAGAGAAGAGAGACACAGAGAGAAGGAAGACAGAGAGAAGGAAGAGAGACAGAAACAGAAGGGAGAAAGGGAAAGAGAGAGAAGAGAGACATAAAGAGAAGGAAGAGAGACCGAGAGAGAAGGGAAAGAGAGACAGAGAGACACAGAGAGAGAGATGCCGAAGGCTCACTTGTCACTTCTGAGCAAACATCATTTAAAACACAACAACAACACAACTGCTCTCAGTCCAAGGGGGGTATCTGGAGATTTGAGTAATTAGCAATAAAACGGAGTGGGTTATAAAATGCCATTTGTTCGCACACATGCATGTGCATTTCAACACCTGTCTTTTGGGGACCTAAAAGGGTGAGTTGCACACGGTGGGGAGAAATTAAAATATTATGGTAATAATCTTCGCGGATCTCCGAGCCAGTTCGGCTAGGCCAACCGCGGGCATCCCATCTGAATCTTATAGAGTGGCAGCAACGGACCCGACATTCTTCATTCCCAGCTCAACTTTGGTTCTTATTTTAATTTTTAACCATAAAGTTGCGAACAGGTTTCGGTAGGGTTTTCCCCGTTGCACTATACACACAGTCGTAAAACGACAGCAGAAAAACTAAACACCATCTTGAGGTGATTATGAGGAGTGGGCGGTTCTGTCGGTTTTCTTTTCCCCAAATTTCTCGTTGTTTTTTTTCTGATAACGAGATGCAACCAGCCCCGTTTCCAATTAATATTGCTGGATATTTTTTTTAACAGAATAACAGAGTTGAAAGGGTCCTTGGAGGTCTTCTAATCCAACCCTCTGCTCAGGCAGGAGACCTCATACCATTTCAGACAAATGGCTTTCCAGATCTCTTCTTCAAAACCTCCAGTGATGGTGAAATCCACAACTTCTGAAGACAATCCACAGAATGACAGAATTGGGAGGGTCCTTGGAGATCTTCTAGTCCAACCCCCTGCTTGGGCAGTAAATTATATACCATTCCAGACAAACAGTTCAATGTCAATGACTACCTGTCAATGACTACTTCACTTCAACTACAACAATACACAAGCACACAATGGATACAAGCTTAAGGTAAACTGCACCAAACTCGATTGCAAAAACTATGACTTCAGCAACAGAGCGGTCAATGCCTGGAATCAGAGGTGGGTTTCAGCAGGTTCTGACCAGTTCTGGAGAATCAGTAGCGGAAATTTTGAGTAGTTCAGAGAACCGGTTGTAAAAATTCTGATGGCCCCGTCCCCATCTATTCTCTGCCTCCCAAGTCCCAGCTGATTGGGAGAAAATGCCTTACCAAGGCATTATAAAGTGGTATTTTACAGAGCCTTTCAGGGAAAAATGTATGCCTTTTTTTTTCTATGTATTTTTCCACACAGACACATTTCAAGCTTTTCTAAGCTCACGTGCCTCTATATATACTTTTCTTTAACAATATGCATTTCTGTAAGTATTTCCCCCCCCCTCTTTTAATGCATTCTATTTTAAAGAGCGCTTTAAAAAATAGTCATCATTATAGCGCGAAATTCTAAGAGGTGTAGACTCCAGCAAGCCCATCTCCTCCTGGATCCTTAATATATTTGACAGATCCAGCACTGACAAATTCATATCTAATTCCTGATGGATTGAGTTCCTTATTCATCCCTACTGAGAAGATATTGGCTTGAATCAAGCTTTCCTTTTTCATAGCATTTTATTGCTGCACGGGAATGTATATTTAAATCCTTGAAATGTGGACATGGGAGAAATTCAGAAGACGAGAACGTGTTGGAGATGAAGGGTGGATGAAGGTGACATTCTGAAAACATAAGGATGCTAGTTTTTGAGAGAAGAGACTCTTTGTAGCTCAGGGTGAAACTGTGGGGTCGCTGAGCTTGGTGGTTTTCTTGCAGATGTTTCATGACCCAGCTAGGGAGTATCTCAGTGCTAGAAGGGAGGGGGGCATGTGGGGAGGAGGAAGAGAAGGAGTAAAGATAGAGGAGAACTAGAAGGGGAAGGAGCGATGGAAGGAAGGAGGAGGAGTAAAGATAGAGGAGAACTAGAAGGGGAAGGAGTGATTGAAGGAAGGAGGAGGAGTAAAGATAGAGGAGAAGTAGCGATGGAAGGTAGGTGGAGGAGTAAAGATAGAGGAGAACTAGAAGGGGAAGGAGTGATTGAAGGAAGGAGGAGGAGTAAAGATAGAGGAGAACTAGAAGGAGAAGGAGCGATGGAAAGTAGGTGGAGGAGGAGAAGGAGGATAGATAGAGGAGAACTAGAAGGAGAAGGAGTGATGGAAAGTAGGTGGAGGAGGAGGAGAATGGAGATAGATAGAGGAGAACTAGAAGGGGAAGGAGTAATTGAAGGAAGGAGGAGGAAAGCTGAGGAGAACTAGAAGGAGAGATGGAAGGGAGGAGGTGGAGAAGGATAGTGGAAGGGAGGAGGAGGAGGAGCTAGATAACGAGCAAGAAAGGAAAAGAAGGAGGAGGAAGAGGAGGAGAAAAAGAAGGAGGAGGAGAAGGAGAGGAGAGAAGGTGGAGGAGGTGGAGGAGGAGGAGGAGGACAACAAGGACAAGGAGTCGCAGAAGGAGATTGAGATGGAAGAAGAAGGAGGAGGAGGAGGAGGTCTTTTTTCTTACGCAGCATTAGAAACCACCTCCTTCGACTGTCTACTTCTACCACCTCATGTCTTCTGGAAGACAGCATTTGATTCAGCCCAGAAAGACCCCGTTTTAATCCAGAGAGTCCCCAGATAAAAGGATCAACCAAAATACCTGTAAGGAACACTTTCTTAAGTGGGTTCCTTATCAGAGCCGGCTAGAAATCTCGCCGGCCAGAGGGCAATCGGTATTAGCCCAAGGTGAGCAAGTCAACGACATCATGAAGTTCAACGAAGTTATCCAAGCTTTCTTGCAGATTTTATCCCACCTGTTTTCGCTCTGGGGTGATATATTTTTCCCCCCTCCCTGTCCTCCCTTTCCCCTCTCCTTCCCACTTCCACTGGCTTTTTTAAAACATCCTGTCAGGAAGGCATCAGGACAAAAGGAGAGGAAGTGCTCTGCAGGCTGCAGTCCAAGAGGAAAACAAAACAAAACAAAACAAAGAAAGACAGACAGAAAGAGAAAAAGAAAAGAGAGTAAACACACCCAATGCATTCTGAATTAAAGACTTCCTTCCGGGCTATTCTTAAATGCAAGCAATCTTCACCTTTAGCCTGCAGTGCCGTTCCTACCTCCCAATTTCACAGAGTGAACTTAAAAAATGTCATTCTTCCCGAGACCCTTTTGGTGAACTGATCACATCGGTAAAGGATCAGTTTTTTTGTTGTTTTGTTGTTTTTTTAAACATTTTTGACAAGCATCATCATCATCATCGGGATCTATGGATTTTAAAGTTAGGTCCTACGAAACAGCGAGTTTGTTTTGGTGCCATGTTGTCATTTGTTTATTTGTTTGTCTGTTTATTTATTTGTATCCTGCCTTTATTGTTTTGTTTTGTTTTACAAATAGCTGAAGGAAGTGAACATATACAACACATCTCCTCATTTTCCCACAAAAAACAACCCTGCACTAAGAGAGATGAGCTGGCCCAAAGTCACCCTTTCATGCATAAGATGGGACTAGAACTCACCATCTCCTGGTGTTTGGCCCAAAGTCACCCAGTTGGCTTTCTTAGCTAAGGAGGGACTAGAATTTACCATTTCCTGGTGATTGGCCCAAAGGCAACCAGCCGATTTTCACAATAAAGTGGACTAGAACTCACCATCTCCTGGTGATTGGCCCAAAGTCACCCAGCTATGTTTCATGCCTAAGACGGGACTAGAACTCACCATCTCCTGGTGATTGGCCCAAAAGCAACCAGCCGATTTTCATGATAAAGTGGACTAGAACTCACCATCTCCTGGTGATTGGCCCAAAGTCACCCAGCTATGTTTCATGCCTAAGACGGGACTAGAACTCACCATCTCCTGGTGATTGGCCCAAAGTCACCCAGCTATGTTTCATGCCTAAGATGGGACTAGAACTCACCATCTCCTGGTGATTGGCCCAAAGTCACCCAGCTATGTTTCATGCCTAAGACGGGACTAGAATTCACTGTCTCCTGGTGATTAGCCCAAAGTCACCCAGCCGATTTTCATGATAAAGTGGACTAGAACTCTTCTGATCCTTTCTAAAATAATGACTTGAGTATGAAACATGCCAGTGTTTGCAAATACAGGCATGGTCTTGGATCAAAAAGCAACATAGAATAGAATAGAATGGAATGGAATAGAATAGAATAGAATATGGAAGGGAGAATAGAATTGAATAAGGAATAAGAATAGAATAGAATAGAATAGAATAGAATAGAATAGAGAATGGAATGGAATGGAATGGAATTAGAATAGAATAGAATAGAATAGAATAGAATAGAATAGAATAGAATAGAATATGGAAGGGAGTATAGAATAGAATAAGGAATAAGAATAGAATAGAATAGAATAGAATAGAATAGAATAGAATAGAATAGAATAGAGAATGGAATGGAATGGAATGGAATGGAATGGAATAGAATAGAATAGAATAGAATAGAATAGAATAGAATAGAATAGAATAGAATAGAATAGAATAGAATATGGAAGGGAGTATAGAATAGAATAAGGAATAAGAATAGAATAGAATAGAATAGAATAGAATAGAATAGAATAGAGAATGGAATGGAATGGAATGGAATTAGAATAGAATAGAATAGAATAGAATAGAATAGAATAGAATAGAATAGAATAGAATAGAATAGAATAGAATAGAATAGAGAATGGAATGGAATGGAATGGAATGGAATTAGAATAGAATAGAATAGAATAGAATAGAATAGAATAGAATAGAATAGAATAGAATAGAATTATTTATTTCATCATTAAGTGTTGTACCTTGATGAAGGTATCTTTTCTTTTATGTACACTGAGAGCGTATGAACCAAGCCAAATTCCTTGTGTGTCCAATCACACTTGGCCAATAAAGAATTCTATTCTATTCTAAAAGCAACATAGTGCAATGGTTACGGTGTTGGACTAGGGTGGAAGAATTGAGCTTTCAAGTCTACCTTCAGCTGGGGAAGCAAAGAATCCTAGATTGGTGGGCTACCTTCTGGTTCCCCCCCCTCCTTAAAAATTGCAGTCATCTGATCTCTGGAGGCTGTTAGTCATCCAGGTCATGGTTGTCCCAAAGGTGCTTTTTCAAGAGGCATCTGGACTTTCTGGGAGGTTTTTTTTTTTTTTTTAGGATATTTCACTTCTCATCCAAGAGGTTTCTTTAGTTCTGACTGACTTCCACCCTCCATCAGAATGGAAGAAGCTTCCCAGATAAGAAGCAAAACCTCTTCAAAGAAAAACTAGAAAGTCCAGTTGCCTCTTGAAAAAAAAGCCCCTTTTGGGACAGGCATCTGGTTGTTAGCACTTTTAGGGTTGGGCGTGACTGCCAAGAATGTCACTCCTTCCATTCCCCACCAGTCAGTTAGAACTGAAGAAGCTTCTTGGAGGAGAAGTGAAATGTTTTCAAAGGGGGAAAAAATCAAGAAAGTCCAGTTGGCTTTTGGAAAAAACACTTTTGGGACAGTCGAAGGAGAACTAAAAAAAGATGTTGAGACTCTAGAAAGAGTGCAGAGAAGAGCAACAAAGAGGATTAGGGGACTGGAGGATAAAACATAGGAAGAACGGTTGCAGGAACTGGGCATGTCTAGTTTAATGAAAAGAAGGACTAGGGGAGACAGGATAGCAGTCTTCCAATATCTCAGGGGCTGCCCCAAAGAAGAGGGAGTCAAGCTATTCTCCAAAGCACCTGAAGGCAGGACAAGAAGCAATGGATGGAAACTAATCAAGGAGAGAAGCAACTTAGAACTAAGGAGAAATTTCCTGACAGTGAGAACAATTCATCAGTGGAACAACTTGCATCCAGAAGTTGTGAATGCTCCAACACTGGAAGTTTTTAAGAAGAGGTTGGATAACCATTTGTCTGAAGTGGTGTAGGGTTTCCTGTCTAAGCAGGGGGTTGGACTAGAAGACCTCCAAGGTCCCTTCCAACTCTGTTATTTTAGTCTAGTCTAACTTTTGAAGTTGGGGTGCAGCCAATGGCTCCAAAACTCACTTGCTGAGATGGATGACTGTCCAAATATTCACATTGCATCCGTGGTCCAGAGACATTATCTCCTTCAAATCAAAATTTAACAGGGGAAGAACGGAAGGGAGGGAAGAACAGAGGGCAGAACCTCATCCTTCAAAATATAAAGGCCCCGCTAACTGGATTAGCGCGAATGGCTCATGGCTCCTTCTTCTAAATATCCCTTGAATAAAAGAGCTACTATAAGTGGAGCTGACCTGAATTATATTGTGCTGCAAATGAGCACTGTTCGCATTTGGAGAGCTATTTTTTGCCTTTTCTCATGCCTCTCTCTCTCTCTCTCTCTCTCTCTCTCTCTTTTTTTGTTTTGGCTTTTCAAAGGCAGCCAATTTCCAGCCGGGATGGTTAGCAAGATTTTCCAGGCCAAAACTCAAACTCATTTTCTCCCCCCACGTGGAGAGATGGAACGAGCGATTGGCAGTCACAACTGGTTCTTAAAGGTGGAAGAAATTGGGGTGGTTGGGTTTTGGGGTTTTTTTTTTTTGGCTTAAATATCGGTCGGCATCAAAGCGCCGCAGTGATTTTCCAATTTTGCTCTGACTTATTTACCTTGGATCAACCCCATCCTCAGTCAAGAAGCTGGCACAGCAATATCCCTCTAACACGGCATGGTGCCATGGGAAGCCCTGAGCCACCAGCTCTCCAATTTTTCTTAGAAGCCAGACACCCGTTGGGAAGAGGGCTGTGTGTGTGTGTGTGTTTCTTCCTGTGTATATCATTAGAAGCGTCCCGTTTTGCAAGATCAACCTCCCTTTAGAACTCCTGCAGAAAGGTTGCCAGTTTTCTTCGATTTGTTTTAAATTGAAATAAATGAGTCACAGAACGGCGGACTGGCGCGAGATTTCGTACGGCTTTGCTTATCGCGAAATGCATATTTTGACAGACGCATCCTTCGCTCGGGCGACTCGGAATACGACTTTCCTAGGCGGATGGACAGCATTTTGGATTCAAAGACCAAAGGGTGAGGGTGCAACTCCTCACAACTAATACAGATTTTCTTATTTCCTTCCAAGGTTCTGTTAGAACTAGAGAAGGCAACCATAGGACACTAGAAGAAGACATGTTTCCTCAGATGGTGCTAAATGAACCCCTCATGCACACTTTGAAGGACCTTGTCTATGGAGGTTCTCCGTCATCCAGGTCATAGTTGTCCCAAAGGTGCTTTTTCCAAGAGACAATGTTGTGACTCCACCCCCTGAACCTGGCCCCATGCCTGAAAGTGACTCCAAGAGTGAGGGGGAAGGGCTGGTAAAGCTTACCTTGGAAGTACCGATTCCTTTGGCCCGGCTCCAGGAGCCAGAACCAGACCAGTCGGAGGACGTAATGAGGCCGTCATCCCCTGATTCCTCCCTTCCCCAGGCTACGCCTTCAGACCCAGCTGATAATAATAATAATAATCAAGCTTGGATTGACCCGTGCTTCAGAAGATTAGAGAGGCAGCGTCATCAAAGGGAAGGGTGGGGCAGGAGCCCCACCCCACAGGATATATAAGGAGCTTTGGGACTGCTCTCACTCCACGGGAAGCAAAAATTAGCTGAACCATTTCAAAGAGAGCTGAAAGTCTTACTCTGTGAGTCATTTGTTTGAACTTTGGCAGGCACTGATAAGAGCCGTGAATCCACTGGCTGAAGGCCAGCTCGTTGCTCCGAAGTGGGGAAGGAGACAGAACAGGCAACTGGACTTCCTTGCTTTTCTTTGAAGATGTTTTGCTTCTCATCAAAGAAGGTTCTTCAGCTCTGTAGCGTATAGCTAAATGTCTATGGAGATTCTCCATCATCCAGGTCATGGTTGTCCCAAAGGTGGTTTTTTCAAGAGGCAACTAGACTTCCTTTGTTTTTCTTTGAAGATGTTTTGCTTCTCATCCAAGAAGGTTCTTCAGCTTTGAAGGACCTTCTACATCTACCAGCTGAAGCTCTGCAGAGTCTGTCTTTTAATTTTATACTCACCAGTGGTGTTGTGCAACACCATGCAATAATGCCCCTTAAGTTTTAGCTTAAGACAAGAGGCAATGAATGGAAACTAACCAAGGAGAGAAGCAACCTAGAACTAAGGAGAAATTTCCTGATAGTGATTTTCCAAAGCACTTGAAGGCCAGACAAGGAATAATGGATGGAAACTGAACAAGGAGAGATTCAACCTAGAAAGAAGGAGACAGTGAGAACAATCAACCCATGGAACAGAAGTTGCCTTCAGAAGTTGTGGGAGCTTCATCCCTGGAGGCTTTCAAGAAAAGATTGGACTGCCATTTTTCAGAAATGGAGTAGCGTCTCCTGCTTGAGCAGGGGGTTGGACTAGATGACCTGCAAGGTCCCTTCCAACTCTGTTATTCTTAACCATCAGAACTGCATAGCTCCCTCCTGACTTGCCACCCCACTTCCACTTCTCAAGATGCCCACCCAATGATCCTTTGCAACGCAGACTCTCCAACATTTGAAGAACGTGACATTTCTGGTAGGGAACAATATGCCAGCTTTCCCTGTCTTCTTCTCAAATGCCATTTGTAGTCGAAGTTTGCTGGTTGTGTTGCCCTTTCTCTAAATTTGTCTCATCTGCTCTCATCTTCCAGGAAAAAATCCGCGGCACCTGCTTCCTTCTGCTTTCTTTCCAGCTTTTAATAAGCAAATCATATTCTCAGCATCCTGGCTGACCTCCGAGTGTGAAGTTTAACATGAGGCAAACGCTTTCCAAGTACAACCGGTTGGTTGACTTCCCGTTCCCCCCCACCTCACTTCTTTCTTTGTGCATGTGAAGAAAACACAGTTGGGAAGGCAAGATGGTCCCATTATAATGACTGAAATGAGAAGAGATTGAGATAACAGAACAGCAGATTAACAGAGTTACAGACTAGGGACCTTGGAGATCTTCTAGTCCAACCCTCTGCTGAAGCAGGAGATGCCCTAGGCCAGGGATGTCAAACTCCTGTCATCACGGCATCCTCACGTGATGTATCACAACTTTTCCCTCCTTTGCTAAACCACACGTGGGCATGGCTGGTGTGTGATGCATCCAGTGAGTTTGACATCCCTGCCTTGACCATCTGAGTCAAATGGTTGTCCTATCTCTTCTTCAAAACCTCCAGTGACAAAACCTCCACCTACAACTTCTGAAGGCAAGTCATTCCGCTGATGAATTGTTCTCACTGTCAGGAAATTTCTCCTTATTTCCAGATTGCTTCTCTTCTTGATTAGTTTCCATTCATTGCTTCTTGTTCTGCCCTCAGGTGCTTTTGGGGAGTAGTCTTAGAGAGTCTCAGCTCTCCAGGTCAAGGTGCTTTTTAAAGAGGCAACTGGACTTCCTTGTTTTTTCTTTGAAGATGCTCCGCTTCTTATCCAAGAAGCTTCTTCAGCTCTGACTGGATGATGGTGGGGAATGGAAGGATTTATACTCCTTGCAGACAGCTGGTCCTTTGCATCCTTTTAGAGGGTCATTGAAGCCACTTGGAGGTTTATCTATGTCATCAGGGTCACCTGAGTGGTGCAAATGAGTATAGAGCCTTCTTGGAACTGTTGAAAGGACTGTGTTGTAAAATGGAGGTTGCCTCCATGACTTGCTAAAAGGATGCAAATGACCAGCTGTCTGCAAGGAGGATAAATCATTCCATTCCCCACCATCATCCAGTCAGAGCTGAAGAAGCTTCTTGGATGAGAAGCGAAACATCTTCAAGGAAAAACCAGAAAGTCCAGTTGCCTCTTGAAAAAAAACACCTTCGGGAGATTTGGGGGAACAGGTTGACTCTCCCTAGATGAACAGGAAGAAAATCACCGTAAGTTGAACTACAACTTCAAAAAAGCCAGTTATGATCTCATAGACACTGACCTCTCATCTCTTGATTGGCAAATTCCATTCTCTAACTCAGTGGTTCTCAACCTTTATAGTAATGCGACCCCTTTAATACAATTCCCCACAATGTGGCGACCCCAACCATAAAATTATTTTTCTTTTGAATTTATCACACCTGAAGCCGTATTGGCTAGCGATCTGAACTGCTTGCGACGGAGGCATTAAAACGGAGACTCCTCCCCTATTAAGTTTATTGCACCTGAAGCCAGATTAGGCTAGCGATTGGGAGTGATTGTAGTTGGCTTGAGAGGGAGACATCAGAGCAAAGATTTCTCTCTTTTTTAATTCATCGCGCCTGAAGCCGAATTCGGCTAGCGATTTGAAGAGCCTGCAGCTGGCTTGTGGAGTCAACCACTGGAACGCGATTCTTCGACTCGCAAGTATACTTCCCATATTTCCGATGGCCTTAGGCGACTCCTGGCAAATCGTCATTCGACCCCCAACGGGGTCCCGACCCACAGGTTGAGAACCGCTGCTCTAACTGTAACACTGCCAAAGACCATTATAATATTTTCTTGCTCGAAGTCAGTAGAGTTATTAAACTATATGTACCACTAATCACCACCAAAACCAGGAAAAACAAATTACCTATATCAATAAGAAAGCTCCAATCCAAAAAAAAAATAAAAAAATCCCTCCGGCAAAAAAAACCAAAACTGGCTATGTAGCTAGCTTTAAAAGCCGCTACAAAAATATATGCCACCAAATAAAGACTGAATGCACCAATTGCCACATCAAACAAGAAGAAAACCTTCTGCGCATGAAATCCAGTTGCACCTTCTACAATTTTGTAAACGACAAACGTAAAGACTCGAGATCCATCCCACCCGTAAAAGGACTTAACAGTAAAGAATTCAATGATGAAGAAGTTAGAGCAAACCTCTTTTGACACGTTCTTCCGCTCAAGATGCATTTCCCGATGAGAAAACCAAGTTGCCCTGCTAGTTTGAACTTTGGAGTCAATTTTCAGACCGCTCAAGCTTACATTTTACTGGATGCGTGCTGAATATTTTCAGGCAGGCATTTAACAATACGCAGCGAAGCAGGAGGAGAGGGCGTGGCAGGTTTGAGCTTCCAACCTTTTTGTCGAATTAGTTCTTTTCCCTCCCTCCTGGAAAATAAAAATTGAACTGCAAATATTTACCGTCGAATGAAAACAGAACTTGAAAGGCTATTACGCATATGCATTTATTCATTCCGACCGTCCTATTCCCTTCTGGGATACACAACATTATGCAAAGCGCCGAAGAACAAGAGAAACAAATTAAAAGTGAGAGACGGTAGAAAAAAAGAATAGGAAATCTAACTAAAACCCAGTTTACATCAACACAATCCGTTCTTCAAATGAGGTGGATACTCTGCCAGGCTCCCCAAGGAGCTCCGATTGATTTACTTTATGAATATTTTAACCTTGGCTAAATCATCCATGCAGAAGATCCTATTTTCTTTCTAGAGAAAGTCACCGCTTGATTAGGAGAAGACCGACCGGCTGATCTAATAACAGTCTCAAGTAGGAAGTGATTCAGAGGCGTCTCTCAAATCGTAAATCTGGTCTGACCTCAGGATTTATCTGGCATCAGTCAACTACTTTCTGTTGTGTCTCGCCCGCTTTCACCACAGCCGGGGCCTTCTTATCTGCTTCCGAACGCTGAGGAATGTCCTAGTATGCCTCCCGGCCCCAGCTCTGGCTCCATGCCCAGACAGGCTGAAGAGGAGGAAGTATCTCCAGCCCCCAGCTCTGGCTCCATGCCCAGGCAAACGGAGCAACTAGACCCCTCCCCCTCCTCCACAGCATGTGAGCCTGAGGAAAGTCAATTACCAACAGCTGCTGACTGGAGTGACCCTCGCTTCAGAAGAATTGATAGGCGGCGGAGACAGAAGGAAGGGAGGGGCAGGCCTGGATAAGTGCTGAGTCATGGAGCCACACCCCATGGCCTATATAAAGGATCTGCTTTCTGGCATTCTCTGAGTCAGGCAAAGTCTAACATATCTTGCTGAAGTCACTTTCTGGTCTCCTGCCTGCCTTGAGAACTTTGCTAGGACTTTGGCAGAGCTGCAGAGGCACGCCTGATTCGGATTTCCCTGACCATCAGCGGAGCAGTGGGACACGACACTTTCCAAAAATCTCAAACAATGGTACCTATTCCCAGCAGTGGTGGGTTTCAAAATTTTTTACTACCGGTTCTGTCGGTGTGACTTGGTGGGCCTGGCATGGCTTGGTGGGCGTGGCTTGGTGGGCGTGGCAGGGGAAGGATACTGCAAAATCTCCATTCCCTCCCCACTCCTGGGAGAAGGATACTGCAAAATCCCCATTTCCTCCCAATCAGCTGGGACTCGGGAGGCAGAGAATAGATGGGGTCGGGCTCAGTCACAATCTCTACTACCGGTTCTCCAGAACTGGTCAGAACCTGCTGAAACCCACTGCTGATTCCCAAGTGAAGGACCTCCACAGCTGGCCATCAACGGAATGGAACAGAACAGAAGAGAATAGAATAAGAGTTGGAAGGGACCTTGGGGGTCTTCTAATCCAATCCCCTGCTTAGGCAGGAAACCCTACACCACTTCAGACAACTGAGAACTAAGGAGAAATTTCCTGACAGTGAGAACAATTAATCTGTGGAACAACTTGCCTCCAGAAGTTGTAAATGCTCCAACACTGGAAGTTTTTAAGAAGATGTTGGATAACCATTTGTCTGAAGTGGTGTAGGGATTGGACTAGAAGACCTCTAAGGTCCCTTCCAACTCTGTTATTCTAATTCTAATTCTAAAGGTGTCATTGCAGGATGTAAACTGTTCCGAGTATAGAACATTTGTTCTAAATAGCTTACATCCTGTAACAATTTTTATTGTTGGTGGCACCGTCAACCAGATCTTTAGGCTGGCATTTATTTAATGGAGGACCTGAGATTATTACTTGGGCTACATGGTCAATACATGAAAGTTTTCTTACATGCTCAGCCGTGTTTAAACCCGGATCATACACAGAAATGAACTGCCTCTGCCTGCATATGTAATGCACACATATTCATATAGAACATTATGAGCACATCAAACAGCATTTGGCATGGAGGGGAGTATAATGTGATCAGACATTAAAACTGCCTATTTAGTAGAGCGATTACGATAATCACCGTAATACCACATAAGTAACACAATCACTTTCGGTTTTAAATGTTGCTTTATGACTTTAATCTCTGTTTTGGAAACTTGTCTCCTTTGAGATGCAGAGGCTTGGAAATATCCAATTTGACACCTATGTGTTTTTGAAGAACAGCCTCCCGGGACACACACAAACACACACACACACACACACACACACACACACACACGATAAATAAATATAATCTGCAGCCAAGTTGTATTTATTAAGGCAAGAAAAGGATGTTTGTTTGTTTTTCAAGTGAAAGTTGAAGGCTGTTTCTGGAGAGTTGGTGCCTCTATTTACCCCGGCGAGAATGAATTTGATCAAGTCTAGCCAGGGGTGGGCTTCAAAAATTTTAGCAAGAGGTTGTCTGCCTGGTTGCTGGGTGGGCGTGGCCATGGTGGGCGTGGCCTAGTCGGCCTCTTGCATCACGGTGGTGGTAGGGTGTTTTTGCCCTCCCTGGGCTTCCGAGGCTTTTCTCGAGCCTCCGGGAGAGCAAAAATGGCCTCCTCAGGTTCTGTAGGGCCTTCCCGTTTCTGGCCTTCCCAAACTTCCGGTAGGTGCATTTTTCACCCTCCCTGAGCCTCCACGCATGCTCTGCACTTACCTACATCCAAAATGGGATGTGTGGGAACTCCTGGGAGGGGAGGGGTAGGCAGGGCCAGCCAGGAGTGGGATTTGGGGGTTCTCCAAACTGCACAGAATCTTAGCTAGAGGTTCTCCTGAACCCCTGCGAACTCCCAGCAGCCCCACCCCTGGATCTAGCAAGAGAGGTGAGCAATGGGTTCCTAATTGTCCAGGCAGTCCCCAATTGAGCCCAAATTTTCAGTTCTTAAGTGAGGCATTTGTTAAGTGAATCACTGCAGTCAAGTCATACAGTTCTTAAATAAAGTCTCAACATCTTTTTCGTAATGTGATGTCCAAAACTGGATGCAGTATTCCAGGTGTTGGTCTTACTAAGGCTTTAGAAAGCAGTAAGAACGGAATGGAACAGAACAGAACAGAACAGAACAGAACAGAACAGGGCCGTGAATAGCTCAGGCTGTTAGAAGCCTGTTATTAGAACACAGCAGCCTGCAATTACTGCAGGTTCAAGCCCGGCCCGAGGTTGACTCAGCCTTCCATCCTTTATAAGGTAGGTAAAATGAGGACCCAGATTGTTGGGGGGGGCAATAAGTTGACTTTGTAAATATACAAATAGAATGAGACTATTGCCTTATACACTGTAAGCTGCCCTGAGTCTTCGGAGAAGGGCGGGATATAAATGTAAATAAAATAAAATAAAATAAATAGAACAGAACAGAACAGAACAGAACAGAACAGAACAGAACAGAACAGAACAGAACAGGAAGGGACCTCTGAAGTCTTCTAGCCCAGGCCCTTGCTCAAGCAAAAGAACCCAAAGCATCTCTGACAAGTGACTGTCTAGTCTCTTCTTAAAAATCCTCCACTGATGGATCAACCACAATTTCTGGTGGCAAGCTGTTCACTGGTTAATTATGGAATTCCTTCTTTGTTCCATGTTGCTTCTCTCTTTGATGGGTTTCCAGCCATTGTTTCTTGTCCTGCCCTCAGGTGCTTTGGAGAATAGCTTGACTCCCTCCTCTTTGTGGCAGCCCCTGAGATATTGGAAGACTGCTATCATGTCTCTCCTAGTCCTTCTTTTCGTCAAACTAGACCTACCCAATTCCAACAACTGTTCTTCATAAGTTTTAGCTTCCAGTCCCCTAATCATCTTGGTTGCTCTTCTCTGCACTTTTTCTAGAGTCTCAACATCTTTTTTAGTTCTCCTTCGACTCTCCTGAAGGTGCTTTTTCCAAAAGCCAATTGGACTTTCTTGATTGGAATACTGGTATCATGTCAACCCCCCCGCCCCGCATAATTCTTCTTTTCTTTAGGCTAGTCAGACCCCAAACCTGGAAAAAAGGAAAAAAGAACCCAAACACTAAGTACATACTTGATGGACATTACCTTACAGATGACCCCATTCCCGTTAAAGACCTTGGAGTTTTCATGTCAAATGATCTAAGTGCCAAAGCCCACTGCAACTACATAGCAAAAAAATCTCTAAGAGTTGTAAACCTAATCTTGCGTAGCTTCTTTTCCAAAAACACCACACTACTAACCAGAGCATATAAAACATTTGCTAGACCAATTCTAGAATACAGCTCGCCTGTTTGGAACCCTCACCACATCTCTGACATCAATACAATTGAACGTGTCCAGAAATATTTTACAAGAAGAGTTCTCCATTCCTCTGAAAACAACAAAATACCTTATCCCACCAGACTTGAAATCCTAGGCTTAGAAAACTTGGAACTCCGTCGCCTATGACAAGACCTAAGTTTAACTCACAGAATCATCTATTGTAATGTCCTTCCTGTTAAAGACTACTTCAGCTTCAATTGCAATAATACTAGAGCAACCAATAGATTTAAACTTAATGTCAACCGCTTTAATCTAGATTGCAGAAAATATGACTTCTGTAACAGAATCATCAGTGCTTGGAATACTTTACCTGACTCTGTGGTCTCTTCCCATAATCCTAAAAGCTTCAACCAAAAACTTTCAACTATTGACCTCACCCCATTCCTAAGAGGACCATAAGGGGCGTGCATAAGCGCACAAAACGTGCCTACCGTTCCTGCCCTATTGTTTTTCTTTTCTTCTTCCTATATACATATATGCTTATACCTCCTTATATTTACCCATATAAGCATTTATATATTACATAATCTTTTTGTATGATACCTACATATATTGTTATGACAAAATAAATAAATAAATAAAAATAAATAAAAACCTGCAGCCGTTCTTCCTTTGGTTTAGCCTCCAGCCCATTGATCCTCTTAGTTGCTCTTCTCTGAACTTTTTCCAAAGCCTCAACCTCTTGTTTTGTAGTACGGTGGTGACCCAAAATAATACCTTCCATCGTTTTGATTCTACGCCTCCGTTTATACAACTAAGGATTGTGTTCGCTTTTTTCACTGCTGCGGCACATGGCTGATCACACCCACACCCCGCACTGTTCTTCTGATCTCATGCCTCCTTTTGGCATGTACTGGGCGTGCACACGCACCTCACATTCGGTGCATGATGCTCACCGTGCATTTGATGTGCAAGCGTGCATGTGCAGCCAGAGAACCGGTAGTAAACCGGTTCAGATTTCACCACTGGTATATAGCTATACCTGTTTATACTTATATGTTTATATTTATTTATTTATTTATTTGTCACAACAGTATATATCAGCATAAGCATGAAATAACTATACGATATATAAGCATAAATATAATCATAAGTATGTAATAAGTATATTAATTGGATATAATGAAAGGAAACAATAGGACAGGAACGGTAGGCACGTTTGTGCTCTTATGCACGCCCCTTACAGACCTCTTAGGAATGGGGTGAGGGCAATAGTAGACAGTAGTAGTAGAAAGCTTTTGGGATTATGGGAAGAGACCACAGAGTCTGGTAGTTTATTCCAAGTATTAACAACTCTGTTACTGAAGTCATATTTTCTGCAATCAAGATTGGAGAGGTTAACATTAAGCTTAAATCTATTGTGTGCTCGTGTATTGTTGTGATTGAAGCTGAAGTAGTCTTCGACAGGAAGGGCATTGTAGCAGATGATTCTATGAGTTAAACTCAGGTCATGTTGAAGGCGGTGGAGTTCTAAGTTTTCTAAACCCAGGATTTCAAGTCTGGTGGCTTGTTTATATATATATAACATATGTATGTCTTTGGTTATTCGGGTTTTACGGAGAAAACCCGAACAACCAAAGACCTACAATATATATATATATATATATATATATATATATATATATATATATATATATATATATATATATATATATATATATATATATATATATATATATATATATATATATATATATATATATACCCACCCAATCAGTTCAAACCCCACTAGCAGTTAAAAGAAAGAAACAGCTGCGATCACACATTGCTCCCAGAACCACGAAACTGAAGCCTGAAGATGACGAATGAGACTTCATTGAAACGTTGCCAAGACACTTCCAATTTTACGGGAGAAAACCTGAACAACCAAAGACCTATATACAAACACCCGTGAAAACCTCAGAAAACATATATATATATATATATATATATATATATATATATATATATATATATATATATATATATATATATATATATATATATATATATATATATATATATATATATATATATATATATATATATATATAGGTCTTTGGTTATTCGGGTTTTCTCCCGTAAAATTGGAAGTGTCTTGGTGACGTTTGACGAAGTCTCATTTGTCATCTTCAGGCTTCAGCTTCGTGCTTCTTCTTGCTCCCAGAAGCACCAAGCTGAAGCCTGAAGATGACGAATGAGACTTCATTGAAACGTTGCCAAGACACTTCCAATTTTACACGGGAGAAAACCCGAACAACCAAAGACCTACAATATATATATAGATATATATATCTATATCTTCACTAACTAAATAAATAAAATAAATACATTTTTCTAGCCCAAAGCTTGGTGGAGAATTGTGGAAGCTTCTTTGCAGCCAGCCTGGATAGCTTCAGGTTGATTCTCTCCTGACTTGGCCAACTTTCTCTCTATTAACGCTACCCAACTTTTCCTGTTTCCACACCAGCTGCGGTTCTCAGTCCGTGGATGCAAATTAATTTTTAAAGAGAGGGGAGGGTTCAGAACTTTATTTTTGTTGTTCAAAAACCTCATCCATATTCATCAGCTCCTAATCACGTTTGATCAATCAAAATTCATTGCGAAATCTATTAACCTCTCTGGTTGGGCAGAATTTTAATTTCCAAAGAGTGTGTATGTGTGTGTGTGTGTGTGTGTGTGTGTGTGTGTTGCAACAGCTAAGGAGTGGGATGGACTAAGCTGTTTTGTGGCAACCCGTAGAGAGAGTGTGTGAATTGTGTTTGTTATATGTCTGCTTGTGTGAGAGTGGGTGCGCGTATGTCTCAATATCACCCTTCCAAAACATTTTATGCTTACGCATTCCAATGAACATTTAAAAAGCATAATTAAGTTCCTATCCCCTATGATAGCAAGAGTTAGCCTTTGCAAAATAAGGTTCCAAAAAGAGAGGCTGTGTTCATGTTAGGCCATAAATCAGCAAGACTTAAGTTTTCAAGCTAGCTCAGGACTCGGTTTGGATTTGATCAGCATTACGGTTGCAAAAATGAAGACGGGAGCGGAGGGGAGCTTTTTTGTGAAAGAAAATAATGGCTTTGAAGAAGGGTGAACTTCTGAACTAGGAGGGCTGAAACCGTTACTCGGTTGTTAAAGGCAGAGGAGTAGAACCCACATTTTCCATACAGATATATTTTGGGGGTTTGATACAGTAGCCCCCTTTCCCCCCAAAATAAGACAAAGGGAGGGAGGACTGACATCTGGATGAGACCCTGAAGAGCTAGTTTGACCATCATTAGTTCAAGCAATGTTCCTATACAAACTTTCTTTCTTTCTTTCTTTTTTTCTTTCTTTCTTTCTTTCCTCCTCCTTCCTTTCTCCTCCTCCTCCCTCCTCCCTCTTCCTTTCTCCTCCTCCTCCCTCCTCCTCCTCCTCCTCCCTTCTTCTTTCTTTCTTCTTTCTTTCTTTCTTTCTTTCTTTCTTTCTTTCTTTCTTTCTTTCTTCTTCTTCTTCCTCTCTCCCTCCTTCCTTCTTCCTTTCCTTCCTTCTTTCTTTCTCCTTCCTTCCTTCCTTCCTTCCTTCCTTCCTTCCTTCCTTTCCTCCCTCCCTCCTTCCTTCCTTCCTTCCTTCCCTTCCTCCCTCCTTCCTTTTTCCTTCCTCTTTCCCTCCTACCCTTCCTTTCTTCCTTCTTTTCTTCCTTCTTCCTCTCTCCTCCCTCCTTCCCTGCTTCCTTCCTTCCTTTGTTTCTTTTCCTTCCTTCCTTCCTTCCTTCCTTCCTTCCTTCCTTCCTTCCTTTCCTCCTCCTTCCTCCCTCCTTCCTTCCTTCCTTCCTTCCTTTCCTCCCTCCTTCCTTTTTCCTTCCTCTTTCCCTCCTACCCTTCCTTTCTTCCTTCTTTTCTTCCTTCTTCTTCCTCTCTCCTCCTTCCTTCCTTCCTTCCTTCCTTTCCTCCTCCTCCCTCCTCTTCCTTTCTTCCTTCCTTTCTTCCTCCCTCCCTCCCTCCCTTCTTCTTTCTTTCTTTCTTTCTTCTTTCTTTCTTTCTCTTTCTTTCTTTCTTTCTTTCTTCCTTCTTCCTCTCTCCTCCTCCTTCCCTGCTTCCTTCCTTCCTTTGTTTCTTTTCCTTCCTTCCTTCCTTCCTTCCTTCCTTCCTTCCTTCCTTCCTTCCTCCCTCCTCCTCCTTCCTTCCTTCCTTCCTTCCTTTCCTCCCTCCTTCCTTTTTCCTTCCTCTTTCCCTCCTACCTTCCTTTCTTCCTTCTTTTCTTCCTTCTTCTTCCTCTCTCCTCCCTCCTTCCTTCCTTCCTTCCTTCCTTCCTTCCTTCTTTCCTTCCTCCTCCCTCCTCCCTCCTTCCTTCCTTCCTCCTTCCCTCCTACCCTTCCTTCCTTCCTTCCTTCCTTCTTCCTTCCTTCATTTCTTTCCCTTCCTCCCTCCCTCCCTCCTTCCCTCCCTCCCTCCCTTCCTTCCTTCTTCCCTTCCCTTCCCTCTTCCTTTCTCCCTCCCTCCCTCCCTCCCTCCCTTCCTTTCTGAACCAATGAGGGCTGGAAATGTATTCCTCCGTGAAAGCGAACCCCTCTTTCAAGCGACACAATACTGTTTTGTTTTTGTTTTTTCATGGAAAAGGATGGAAATGTTGATGCGTGTGCTTCTATCTACAGAAATAGCAAGCACCGAGAGTTATGCAAATGTCCTCTGGGTGGAGATTGTCTCCAAGAAAATGTACAGCTCTTCTCCCCCCCCCCAAGCGTCCTGAGTAAATCCTGTGCCATGCTTCAACTCGTCCCTCCTAATGTAGCGAGAAACTTGGCACCTCAACACAGCGTGAAGCCAAGACTTTGCTTGTCAGCAGCCTCGCTCTTTCCACCCTGCTCACATCTCCAACTTCTAATTCCCCTGCCCCATTTCTCTCACTGAGCCAGCTTGTTCTGGTTGGCCTGACATTGGAAGGTCACTTGGTTATTCTTAATCCATAAGAAGAAGAAAGTCCACATCATGGCCGGGAGGAGAACGGACAGAGGACGAGCCCTTTTCTTCCTGAATAGAATCTGGAAGGGACCTAGGAGGTCTTCTAGCCCAGCTCCCTGCTCAAGCAGGAGACTCCATACCAGTGATGGCTAACCTTTTTCTTGTTGTCTGCCAAACGTGCATGCTCTGTCTCCTTCCCCACTTCAGACCCACGAGCTGGCCTTCAGCCAGTGGATTCATGGTTCTTATCAGCCCTGGCAGAGAAACCGCAGCTGCCTGCCAAAGTTCAAACAAATGACTCATGTAGCAAGACTTTCAGCTCTTTTTGAAACGGTTCAGCTAAACTTTTGCTTCCCGTGGAGTGAGAGCAGTCCCAAAGCTCCTTATATATCCTGTGGTGTGGGGCTCCTGCCTCACCCTTCCTTTTGATGACGCCGCCTCTCTAATCTTCTGAAGCGCGGGTCAAGCCAAGCTTGATTATTATTATTATCAGCTGGGTCTGAAGGCGTAGCCTGGGGAAGGGAGGAATCAGGGGATGACGGCCTCTCTAATCTTCTGAAGCGCGGGTCAAGCCAAGCTTGATTATTATTATTATCAGCTGGATCTGAAGGCGTAGCCTGGGGAAGGGAGGAATCAGGGGATGATAGCCTCATTACATCCTCCGACTGGTCTGGTTCTAGCTCCTGGAGCCGGGCCAAAGGAATCGGTGCTTCTGAGGTAAGCCTTACCGGCCCTTCCCCCTCACTCTCGGAGTCACTTTTGGGCATGGGGCCAGGTTCGGGGGCTGGAGTCACAACAGTGCGCAAGTGCATGTGCAACAGCACACGTGTGTGCCTGCTCCCATAGTGGAAGGTGTGCATCCTCTGCACATGCACACATGACCTCCATGCTCCCCCACCACCCTGTGCATGCGCGTGTGACACCCCCCACACAACTTTTGGCCTAGTAGGCCTCCTTGCAGCCTCCTGGGCCCAAAAATGGGCTGTTAGTGGGCGGACCACACCCCACACGTTCCATTTTTGGGCTAGAATGCCTCCCTGTAGCTTCCTGGGCTCAAAAACAGGCTGGGGGGCACCCCTCCACTCTGCCCTGCCCCCCTGCGTATGCGCACGCATCTCCCGCATGTGCCTCCCCACGCATCCAGAAAATCAGCTATGCCCTATATCATTCCAGACAAATGGGACTGTCCAGCCTCTTCTTAAAAACCTCCAGTGATGGAGAACCTACAACTTCTGAAGAGAAACCATTCCATTCCTTAATTGTCCTCCCTGTTAGCAAGTTTTTCCTTAATTCCAGGTTGCTTCTCTCCTTGATTAGTTTCCCCCCATTGCTTCTTGTCCTGGCTTCGGGTGCTTCGGAAAATAAGTTGAGCCCCTTCTCTTCATAGCAACCTGTCAAATACTGGGATACTGCTATCAGATCACCCCTGGTCCTTCTTTTCTTTTAGACTAGCCAAACCCAAATTCTGCAACCCTTTTTCATACGTTTTAGTCTCCAGGCCCTTAATCAATCTTAGTTGCTCTTCTCTGAACTTGTTCCAAAGTCTCAACCTCTTTTTTGGTAATGCGGTGACCAAAACTGGATGCAGTATTCCAGGTGTGGCCTGACTAAGGCTTGATAAAGTGGTACTTATCAACTCACAAAGCATTCCTGGTCTGCTCTCAAGTTTCCACGGGGAGGAAAGAGGGGAGAACTTCAGCAGCCACGTTCAAAAGTATATTCCACACATACCTTCTTCAAAGCTGGATCTTAGATTACCAGCGCTGCCATGTGAGGCGTAGTTTCTACAGCCCGCGAAAGTGCCTCTTGGAGAATGTGATTTATGACACAGACTGAGAGGAGGGGGGAAACAGGGTCAGAATTGAGCCGTAAATTACGTGCAGACAGAGTTGACTTCACCCAAGAAGTGGCTGACATGTTGCTCCCAATAAATAACTGGATTTCTTTTGAAACTTGGCTCGAGGCTCTTGAATTAATTAGGGCATCTGTCGGAACCCCGACAGTACTGATACTTCACATGATTTTGATTCTATGCCTCTGTTTATACAACCAAGGATTGTAATTATCTTTGCTTCCAGCTCCTGGGGCTGCCCTTTTTATACCCTTTCGGGTTCTTGTTAATAGGACCTGTTTCTCCTTGGCTGATGAGTTCATTTGCAGAACTGAGTGGAGTTTGAAGAGAGGCATTTACACTTTTTAGATTGAGAGGTAATTGGGTTTTCCCTGGGAAAGACATCTGGAGAGCGGCACCAGTAACGTCTCGAAGTCCCACCTCTCCTTCTTGCCTCTAAGATGTTCAGCAGCCCCTCCAGGCAACCTCCAAACCAGATGACTTGGAAGCAATAAACGTTGCTTCCATGATTCAGGTTGGAAGCGCAGCAAAAAAATTGCTGGTGATTACAGAGTATTTTTTGGAATAACAGACTTGAAAAGGTCCTTGGAGGTCTTCTACTCCAACCCCCTACTCAGGTAGGAAGCCCTACACCCATAATGGTGAACCTATGGCATGCGTGGTAGAGGCGGCATGCAGAGCCCTCTCTCTTCTTTAAAAAAATCCTCCAGTGTTGGAACGTCCACAACTTCTGGAGACATGTTATTCTGTTGACTTCTTCTCAGAGCGAGTCTCTTTTAGCGTTGGGGATGGAAACCGCTGTAACTAGAAACATGGGTTGTCGGAGGAGGGGAGAAGAGAGAGAAACAAGGACAAGAAAGAACGGATGGAAGCACATCAAAGTGAAATCCAACCTAGAATTAAATAGAAATTTTCTTTAATTGTGAGAACAATTCATTAGTGGAATGGCTTGTCTCCAGAAGGGCCTCTGGTGGCTCAACGGACTAAGTCTGTCTGTTATTAACACAGCTGCTTGAAATTACTGCAAGTTCAAGTCCCAGCAGGCCCAGGGTTGACTCAGCCTTCCATCCTTTATAAGGTAGGTAAAATGAGGACCCAGATTGTTGGAGGCAATAAAAGTTGACTTTGTATATAATATACAAATGGATGAAGACCATTGCTTAACACAATGTAAGCCACCCTGAGTCTTCGGAGAAGGCCGGGATATAAATTCAAATTTAAAAAAAAAAGAAGTTGTTGGTGCTCCAACACTGGAGGTTTCCAAGAAGAGACTGGACGGCCATTTGTCCAGAATGGAATAGGGTCTCTACTTAAGCAGGGGGTTGGACTAGAAGACCTCCAGTGTCTCTTCCAACTTTGTTATTCTGTATTCTATACAACTCCAAAGTAAACTTTTCCTCCATCGAAATGACAATGTTCTTCTATCCATTTAATAGGAAGTTCAAGCTGAGGAGCTTAGAATATCAGCTTGTTTGTCAGGGTAATGATGATTTAAAGCTGACCAGCCCTTTGAGGATGAATCAACAGGGTCATTGCCCTTTAAGAAGCTGCCTATATCAGGGATGCTATTAGAGGGCGTCTCTCCCCCTCCCCTCTCGTCATGTATCACTCTCCTCGTCGTGTGTATCTCACTGTAGTTCTCCGTGTAGAGTTGAAGAAGTCTGATTGCTTGCCTGGCTCTGCTTAGCACATGTATACTGTATATAACTTGCATATAAACCACTGTTTGTAAAGACAAAACCTCTGTGTCCTGTATTTTGCACTTGGGTTCTCTCAAAATAGCAATCATCCTGAAAACACTCTGACATTGTTCAACTGAGAATATTCGTAGGCTTAAAAATTCAGGGCTGGTGGCATTTAGCCCCAACAAATTTGCTGGAAATGCAAACAAGTACAAGGTACCTACTTCCATGTATGGTGGCTTTGCCCAGAAATCAAAAAAATTTTTTGGATTAAAATACAAAAATTACTAAAAGAAATCACACACTGTAATATAGAATTGAAACCTGAACTGATTCTTCTGGGGATTATTAAAGAAAATTACCCTAAAAGGATTAAATATTTGATTATTCACATAACCACAGCAGCAAGAATTGTACTCACACAAGCCTGGAAAATGTCCACTATACCAGCAGACTGTGCAATAATCCGGAAAATTTTCGAATGCGCAGAAATAGACAAACTTACTTTAGAATTAAATAATAAGGAAGACTCGGAATACTATTTAACTTGGAAAAAATTGGTATCAATGGATAGAAATTAAAAATAAGGAATGTACAGAATAAAATAAGATACAAAATGTGTTTAAATATGTTGATTAAGTAGGAAGATTTGGGAATAGATATACAAAGTTAAGAATTATGTACTGTGAGAATGACGTGGAATTGTATAATTATTACGGTTGTATTTTTGTTATAGATGTATTTTAACTTGTATTTTAGGATTTTAAACGTTAATAAAGGTTTTAAAAAAAATTTCAGGGCTATCTGCCATATGGAATGGCATGCAGAACTTCCTTAGCAGCATCCATGACTGATAGAATGCTCTTCTGGAAGACAGCTACACAAGACAAGCTCCACTATGTTTAAGTTGTAAGTGGGACTTTTTTGTTTAAATGACCTTTGCTTCACGAGAGATTGTTTGGGTATTGATCGTCGACCAACTTTTTGCATTGGGAATTCTCCTCCTGTTTTAAGAAGGGGGAAAAAAAGGAAACATGAATCAGGTGAACTTTGGGTGGGGGTAAAGAATTGCAACAATAAAATGATGGGGGTTGACCATTTTTTGGAAACGATTTTTTTCAGAGCGTGAGCAGCCGTGGGATTTAGCCGGTTCGTACTGATTCAGGCGAACCGCTAGTTGTGACCGGCAAGCTCGTTCACCCGCCGTCCTATTTTGCTGCATTGTTTAAGCCACGCGCATGTGTGCAAGTGCGCACGCTCACATTTTCAGTGCTGGAGCAAACCTGTTGTTAAATTACGTGAATCCGTCTCTAAGCATGACCTATTCTCAAGAAAATGATCCCGTTATCCAACAACACTCTACAATAAGGCTTCCGTTTCTCACATAATGGCCCAGAGGAATATTGGATTATAGGAAGCATCTACCTGTCGGTCAGGTTGTCAAACCAGCATTTGTCTGAATTTCTCTCCAATTTTCTGTCCTGAAAGACATCACTTGGGGCAACCCAGATAGATAGCTGAGAAGAAAAGAGAAGAGAAGGGAAGGGAAGAGAAGAGAAGAGAAGAGAAGAGAAGAGAAGAGAAGAGAGGAGAGGAGAGGAGAGGAGAGGAGAGGAGAGGAGAGGAGAGGAGAGGAGAGGAGAAGAGAAGAGAAGAGAAGAGAAGAGAAGAGAAGAGAAGAGAAGAGAAGAGAAGAGAAGAGAAGAGAAGAGAAGAGAAGAAGGATGGAAAAAGAGGAGAGGAAAGGAGGGGAGGAGGGAAGAGGGGAAAGAAGAGAAGAAGGAAGGAAGGAAGAGAAGAGAAGAGAAGGATGGAAAGAAGAGGAGAGGAAAGAGAGGAGGAGGGGAAGAAGAGAAGAAAAGAAGAGAAGAGAAGAGAAGAAGAGGATGGAAAGAGGTGGAGGGAGATGAGAAGAGAAGAAAGGAAGGAAGGAAGGATGGAAAGAAGAGGAGAGGAAAGGAGGGGAGGAGGGGAAAGAAGAGAAGAGAAGAGAAGAGAAGAAGGGAAGGATGGAAAGGAGAGGAAAGGAGAGGGGAAGAGGGGAAAAGGAGAAGAAGAGAAGAGAAGAGAAGAAGAGGATGGAAAGAGGAGTGGAGGGGGAGACGAGAAGAGAAGAGAAGAGAAGAAAGGAAGGATGGAAAGAAGAGAAGAGGAAAGGAGAGGAGGAGGGGAAAGAAGAAGAGAAGAGAAGAAGAGGATGGAAAGAGGAGTGGAGGGGAGATGAGAAGAGAAGAGAAGAAAGGAAGGAAGGATGGAAAGAAGAGGAGAGGAAAGGAGGGGAGGAGGGGAAAGAAGAGAAGAGAAGAAGAGAAGAGAAGAAGGAAGGATGGAAAGGAGAGGAAAGGAGAGGGGAAGAGGGAAAAAGGAGAAGAGAAGAGAAGAAGAAGAGGATGGAAAGAGGAGTGGAGGGGGAGACGAGAAGAGAAGAGAAGAGAAGAAAGGAAGGATGGAAAGAAGAGAAGAGGAAAGGAGAGGGGAGGAGGGGGAAAGAAGAGAAGAAGAGAAGAGAAGAGAAGAGAAGAGAAGAGAAGAGAAGAAGGGAAGGATGTTTGATAGATAGCCCAATCCCTCGATTTGGAGATTGGATTGTTTTTTTCAGTCGTCATCCAAAACGAACGTTTCAATCAAAGTTTTGCCTGATTCACATCCTCCTTTTTTATTAAAAAATAAATAAATAAAATTCTAATTTACTTCCTCAGCCTCATCATGGGTAAATGGAACTGTGGCCCAATTTACTTTATTCCCTATAAGGTAGCTCTTGTTTTTTTAAAAAAGCCTGCATAAATCCTCTGTGCCAGATCCGCAAACATTTGGATCCGATTTAATTTCGTGGAAAAAAAGACGGCTTCTAATCTTGTCGAGTTATTCAGATTATTTTTCTCCCCCCTCCCCTTCGCTCTTCCAGCAGCGCTTCGGGCCTGGAGTGCTCCGAAAGCATTAATAGACCCATGGCATTTGTAATAAGTGTGACTTTTGCAAAACAACACTTCTGTTTGCAGAGAGGAATACCAAACACGAAGGAGAGAGTTTCATCACTGAGCTGCTGTTTTGGGATTTCTGGATTGTGTCGTGCCTTCCTTTTCACGTACAAATTAATTAATTAAACCTTTCTGACCTTTTTGCAAGGTTGGCATGATAATAAACTGATTTTATTTTATTTTTTATTTATTTATTTTTCGTACTTTTATACCGCCCTTCTCCGAAGACTCAGGGCGGTGTACAGCAGAAATAAAACATAAATATCAAAAAATTTAAAATACAGTATTAATTAAAAATCCGATTCAATAAGCTGAAAAATTTAAGATTAATAAGTAAAAATTATAAAATGGATTAATCCCCTTAAAACCCCACTAAAACCCTCAATTAAAAATTTATCATTATCATTAGGCCAGGCCTGCTTGGTGAAAAAAGAAAGTTTTGAGCTCGCGCTTAAAGGTCCGAAGATCAGGGAGCAGACGTACCCCCACAGGTAGTTCATTCCATAGGGCAGATGCCCCCACAGAGAACGCTCTCCCCCTGGGGGTCGCCAGCCGACATTGTCTGGCTGACGGCACCCTGAGGAGGCCCTCTCTGTGGGAACACACAGGTCGATGGGAGGTTACTGGCGGCAGCAGGTGGTCCCGTAATGATGCACAGCCGTCTGGAAATCCTCACTGCGGTGAAGTTGTAGAGTAGCCAGTAGACGGCTGGGCTCAGGGGTGGGATTCAAAAATGTTAGCAACTGGTTCTCTGGCCGGTTGCTGGGTGGGTGTGGCCATGGTGGGCGTGGCCTACGTGGCCTCCTGCACCACACCGGGGGGGGGGTATTTTCACCCTCCCTAGGCTCCAGAGGTTTTACTCGAGTCTCTGGGAGGGTGAAAATAACCTCCCCCGGGGCTCCAGATGCCCCCCAGAGGCCTGTTTCCAGACTTCCGGTACTTACAGTAGGCCCATTTTTTGCCCTCCCCAGGCTATGGAGTCTTTCTTCGAGCCTGTGAGAAGGTAAAAACTACCTCCCCTGGGCTCTGGAGGCCTTCCGGAGGCTAGAAACCAGCCTGTTTCCAGGCTTATGGAACTTCCGGGAGGTCCATTTTTCGCCCTCCAAGAGCCTCCATGCGGGCGCTGCACTTACCTGGCATCCAAGATGAGACTCCTGGGAGGGGAGGGACAGGGTGGGCAGGGCCAGCCAGGCCTTGCAACTACCGGTTTGGCAAACCAGATGTAAAATTAGCATCCGGTTCACCTGAATCGGTCCGAACCAGTCTGAACCGGCTGAATCCCACCCCGATTGGGCCGTGAACAAGAACCGGAAAAGAAAACTTCAGATATTAAATGGTTTGCTGTGATCTTGAAAGAAAAGAAAAAAACTCCAGGAATTTTTTCCCTCAGTGACTTGTTTTGATTTCTCCCCCCCCCCCAAACATTAAATTCTTCTTGTCCTTGCTTGTCTAGAATGCTTAAGCTTTACCATCATGATTAGTGCTTCGAGTAAATTTAGGGGAGATTTGGCTGTAAGAAGATCAGAGAATAAATTAACAGTTCTACTCCCCCCCCCCTTTCTCTCTCAGGTACCGGCTAGAAACTAACCCTTTTACTCAGCGGAAATATGTCATACGTAACAGATTAAAAATAGCATGAGGCACGTTTTGGACTACTGAAATGATCACACCCTTGTCTCTCTAAAAAAAAAATTTTTTTTTATTTGCATTTATATCCTGCCCTTCTCCGAAGACTCAGGGCAGCTTACACTATGTCAAGCAATAGTCTTCATTCTATTTGTATATTTATATACAAAGTCAACTTATTGCCCCCCAACAATCTGGGTCCTCATTTTACCTACCTCATAAAGGATGGAAGGCTGAGTCAACCTTGGGCCTGGTGGGACTAGAACCTGCAGTAATTGCAAGAAGCTGCTGTTAATAACAGACTGCATTAGCAGCCTGAGCCACAGAGGCCCTTGGTCATTAATGGTCATTAATAGTCCGGTGGAGTTATTCCGGAAAGAGTGCAGAGAAGATCGCCAAAGATTAGGGGCTGGAGGTTAAAACAGTTACAGGAACTGGGTATCTCCAGTCTAATGAAAAGAAGGACTAGGGGGGACATGATAGCACTGGTCCAATATTTGAGGGGGTCCTACAAAGACGAGGGGGTCAACCTATTCTCCAAAGCACCTGAAGGCAGGACAAAAAGCAATGTGTTCTTGACCCAGCTCCCCAAACATGACAAACCCTCTGAAGGGAACTCAAAGGTTCCTTTAATTAGGAATCCACGACAAAAAGTTTCTCTCTCACTGCAGGCTAACAAGTCCAGCCAGCTGGGAGATGAATAGTTATCTGCCACATCTATTCATCTCCGCCCCCTGCCTTTTATCCCCAGAGCTAGGGTGGGATTTCGCTAGCAGCGGTGGCTCTTCCTTCCCAAGGACTGGCCCATAGATTTCCACTGCTCTCCTTTCCTCTGCTTTCTGCACATCCGCATGTCAGGCACTGGACCCAGCTGTTCATCTTCTTCCTCACCAGCCACCTCCAGACCTGGGGGATGTTGACTGTCCATCTGAGGGATGACAGATGGATCAGACTCTGCCTCTGTCTCTCTCTCTGTGTGTGTCAGCTCTATTCCCTCTTCCCCCTCGGAGCTCTCAGGTTGCCTTGATGCTAACTCTGACTCCCACATCTCCTCCGCTTCCTCCTTCTCTGATTCGGCTGCCGGAGGGGCCGCTGACCGACAGGTCACAACACAATGGTTGGAAACTAACCAAGGAGAGAAGCAACCTAGATCTAAGGAGGCATTTGCTAACGGTGAGAGCAATCAACCAATGGAATAACTTGCCTTCAAAAGTTGTGGGTGCTCCATCAACAAAGGCTTTCAAAAAGAGACCGGACTACCATTTGTCTGAAATAATATAGGGTCTCCTGCACGAGCAGGGGACTGGACTAGAAGACCCCTGAGGTCCCTTCCAACTCTATAGTCTATGTGCTAAAGCAACATGGTAACAAGAAGACCAACGGAGCATGATCCAAAAATAAATATATCACACATCTCAGCAAGCCAGGATTTCTTTAATTGGTCAACTAAGCCACAAAGGAGTTAGGTTTATGAATCACAACCCATAAGCTGCAACCTCCTTCAAGCCAGCTGACAACTGGATCTGAGGTTAGCAGAACCAAAATAAATAAATAAAAAAAACCCATCCAGATAGATTGAAACACAAAAATTGCCCAAGTGCTACACTTGAGTTACATTCATTTAAGTTCCAATCAAATTTGAATGGAATTTTTTTTCCCCAGTTTTAATGAGACCCTGATTATGTAAGGATGACCCCCGTTGTGTAATACTTAAATATTATTTAATGGCTTCCTGTTTAATTATATATTTAAAAAAAACATCAACAAGTTTTGGAAGGTCTGCAGGGATGGAACCGACGGTTGATCTAAGCAGTGATGCTGCTGCCATTAATAATGAACGACCATTTATGTGCAATTATGAACGGTAATATCTGGATTCACTTGAGACGGGGAGTCCAAATCAAACAAGCATCCTAACATTTAGCAGAAAATGAACTCAGAACTCAGCCAGATGCTTCAAGAAAGGCTTGGCCAACATATAAACGTGAGTAGGCAGATGTTGCTTCAGTAATTTCTTTGATAGACATGCTGTATTGTCCCAATATTCGAAGTTATGAATTTCTGATTGGATTTGCACAACACAATATAAACTAGGTTAGTTAAGAACTCAGCGGAGGAGTGGTGAGGTGGCCTAGAGGTGGAGCTCTCGCCTCGCAATCAGGGCCGCGGTGTGGCTCAGGCTGTAAGAAGCCTGTTATTAAACACAGCTGCCTGCAATTACTGCAGGTTCTAGTCCCACCAGGCCCAAGGTTGACTCAGCCTTCCATCCTTTATAAGGTAGGTAAAATGAGGACCCAGATTGTTGGGGGGCAATAAGTTGACTTTGTATATAAATATACAAATAGGATGAGACTATTGCCTTACACACTGTAAGCCGCCCTGAGTTTTCGGAGAAGGGCGGGATATAAATGTAAATTAAAAAAAAAAAAAAGGAGGCTGTGAGATCGATCCCAGGTAGAGGCAGATATTTCTCCCTCTGGGCACAATGAGAATATTATCTGCTGAACAAAACTCCACATTGGTGACAGGAAAGGCATCCGTCCAGTAAACACTCAAGCTCCATTCAGTTGCTCAGAACTCCACCTCTCAAGGGATTATGGGGTCATTAATAGATGACGATGAGTGATTCCCTTCACTGAGTGGTGCATAGCCTAGAGGTGGCGCTCTCGCCTCGCAATCAGGAGGCTGTGAGTTCGATCCTAGATAGAGGCAGACATTTCTCTTTCTGGGTACAATGAAGAATATATTGGTTGAAAAAAAAACTCTGCATTGGCAACAGGAAGGGCATCCGGCCCTTCAAACACGCTGCTAGCTCCATTCATTTGCCCAAACTCCATCCCACAAGGGTCGTTAAAAGAAGATGATGAGTTAAGAACTCATTTACCCAAAAAAGGATAGAGCCTAGTCGTTTTTAACTCATTTTGTTCTTTGTGATTGTGTTGTCGAAATCTTCTGCCGACTCAACTAATCGTTCAAATCTCAGAAGAAGAAAAAAACCAGATCTATTCCATAACCCCGTTAAACTTATTATACAAATTCAGCTTTTCCGTATATGGATACTGAATATCCTAACTTTGTTATCCTGGCTTTGTTCTTTACAACTATGACAATATTTTGATTGTTCAGTTTCAGAGCAAAACCCACATCAAAAGCTTAATCTCGCTCTCTCTCTCTTTCTTTTCTTTTTTGTTATTTTCCTTTTTATTTTTATTTTTTGGAATTCAACCTCATGTAGGTGGCAGTTGCGGGTGTTAAAATGCTCCGGCTAAGGAGATGACTAATTTGATGTAGGTTGTGTGAAAGAGATATGTATATATTTATAAAAAAAAAAGAAAAAAAATTCAGATCAAAACGTTAACATTTTAAATATGCCAGTCGGAGAAGGGTGGAGGAAGGAGGTGTAATTTCAGTTCTCAAATGCTAATTGCATTTTTAAGGGGTGTGTGTGGGGGAGGGGAAATGTCTTCTAAAATGTCAAAACGCAACATTTAGGAACAGCTTTTTGGTATAGTGGGCTGAGAACACGCAATATTGTTTAATTGTTATCTCACCTCCTCTTTCTCTGCTCTGCATGTCTTGGTCTTAGACTTCGGGAGTGAATGGGAAACCAACCTGTCATGATCAGTGATTTCTGAGCTTAAAAACTCCCCATTTCATGAAAATTCGGGAGATTCTTCTCTTCTCTTTTCTTCCTTCCTTCCCTTCTTTTCTTTTCTTTTCTCTTCTTTTCTCTTCTCCTCTCCTCTCCTCTCCCCCCTCCTCTCCTCTCTCCATCCTTCCCCTCTTCTCTTCTCTTCCCTTCCCTTCCCTTCTCTTCTCTTCCCGTCCCTTCCCTTCTCTTCTCTTCTTCTCTTCTTTCCCCCTCCTCCCCTCTCCTTTCCTCTCTTCTTCTTTCCATCCTTCCCTTCTTCTCTTCTCTTCTCTCCCCCTCCTCTCCTCTTCTCTTTCCATCCTTCCCTTCTTCTCTTCTCTTCTCTTCTCTTCTCTTCTCTTCTCTTCTCTTCTCTTCTCTTCTTCTCTCCCCTCCTCTCCTCTTCTCTTTCCATCCTTCCTTCTTCTCTTCTCTTCTCTTCTCTCTCTTCTCTTCTCTCTCTTCTCTCTCTTCTCTCTTCTCTTCTCTCTCTTCTCTCCTCTCCTCCTCTCCTCTTTCCATCCTCTTCTTCTCTTCTCTTCTCTTCTTCTTCTTTCCCTCCTCCCTCTCCTTTCCTCTCCTTTCCATCCTTCCTTCTTCTCTTCTCTTCTCTTCTCTTCTTCTCTTCTCCTCTCCTCTCTCCCCTCCTCTCTCTCTCCATCCTTCCCTCTTCTCTTCTTCCTTCCTTCCCTTCTCTTCTCTTCCTGTCCCTTCCCTTCTCTTCTCTTCTTCTCTTCTTTCCCCCTCCTCCCCTCTCCTTTCCTCTCTTCTTCTTTCCATCCTTCCCTTCTTCTCTTCTCTCCCCCTCCTCTCCTCTTCTCTTTCCATCCTTCCCTTCTTCTCTTCTCTTCTCTTCTCTTCTCTCTCTCTCTCTTCTTCTCTCTTCTCTTCTTCTCTTCTCGTCTCCCCTCCTCTCCTCCTCTCTCTCCATCCTTCCTTCTTCTCTTCTCTCTCTTCTTCCCTCCTCCTCCCTCTCCTTTCCTCTCCTTTCCATCCTTCCTTCTTCTTCTCTTCTCTTCTCTTCTCTTCTTCTCTCTCTTCTCCTCTCCTCTCTCTCCCCTCCTCTCCTCCTCTCCTCTTTCCCCCTTCTCTCCTCTCCCCTCCCTCTCCCCTTCCTTTCCCTTCTCTTTCATTTCCCTTTCCCTTTCCCTCCCCTCCCCTCTTTCTCTCTCATTCTCCGAGCAGTTTTAATGCATTTTGATGATGAGTTGGCACTTCCAAAATTGAATCACCACAGAAGAAAACGCTACTGAGCAATGTTCCCTCGATGTGTCATCCCAAGGGATTGACTGGAAGTGGGCGAAGCTAAGTAGGCCGAAGAAATACTTTTCTTTCTTCCTAATTTTCCATCATTTTCCCCCACCCACCCACCCACCCTTTCTTCCCACTCAGAGAAAGACCCCCGGGGAGAATTTCCCATCTGATGTCTTCTCTTGAAATTTGGTTGGGAGCTAAGAAGTTTCAGATGGAGGGATGAGGGTACAACTGTGTGCCCAGATGCAAGGGCACTCATGCCCATCCCTCTGAGATTGCCTTGAAGCTGTGAGAAGTGCAAAGGTCCCTTGCCATACCCTCAGAGGTGGTATTTAGCCAGTTTCCACCAGTTCAGGCGAACCAGCAGTGGAAATTTTAACTGGTTCACCAAACTGGCAAATACCTACTCTGACTGGCCCCGCCCACACCCGCCCACTCGCCTCGCCTTTATTTATTTCTTTATTATTTATTTATTTGTCAAACACAACAGTATATATAAGTATAAGCATGAAATAACCATACGAGTTGGATACGATCAAGGGGAACATTAGGACAGGAATGGTAGGTATGCTGGTGCTCTTATGCACGCCCCTTACAGATCTCTTAGGAATGGGGTGAGATCAACAGTAGATAGTCTTTGGTTAAAGCTTTGGGGATTTTGGGAAAAGACCACGGAGTCAGGTAGTGCATTCCAGGCATTAACAACTCTGTTACTGAAGTCATATTTTCTACAATCAAGACTGGAACGGTTCACATTAAGCTTAAATCTATTGTGTGCTCATGTATTGTTGCGGTTGAAGCTGAAGTAGTCTTCGATAGGAAGGACATTGTAGCAGATGATTCTATGAGTTATACTCAGGTCATGCCGAAGGTGGCGGAGTTCTAAATTTTCTAAACCCAGGATTTCAAGTCTGGTGGCATAAGGTATTTTGTTGTGAACAGAGGAGTGGAGAACTCTCCTTGTAAAATATTTCTGGACACGCTCAATTTTATTAATGTCCGAAATGAGGTGTGGGTTCCAGACAGTCAAGCTGTATTCGAGAATTGGTCTAGTAAATGTTTTGTATGCTCTGGTTAGCAGTGTAGTGTTTCTGGAGAAGCAGCTACGCAAGATTAAGTTTACAACTCTTAAACTTTTCTGCCAGTTCTATGGCTGTGGCTTGGTGGGGGGGGGCGGTCATGTGACCAAGTGGGTGTGGCCGACGCGATGCCACTCACAGTGAGGTGCTGCCCCCCCACTTGCCATGAGTGATGCCGAGTTGACCACACCCCCTCAGTCACATGACCCCTCACCAAGCCACGCCCACCAAGCCATGCCCACAGAACCGGTCGTAGTGAAATTTGAATCCCACCACTGCATACCCGTGACAGTTTTACTGTTGTGGTCCACCAACAGCCTGCGGAGCTAGCAACAGACTCGGACAGTGATAAGTCTGAGGAAGAGTGGGGTTTTTTTTTTGCCTTTAAAAGAAAAAAAGCCTCTGACGATCAGGCAACTCAGCTGGGATTGTCAGAGGAACCTTTTAAAAGCATTTTTTTACAACGTCTTCGGCTGAAGAGGTTGTAGAAAAAATGCTTTTAAAAATAAAAAAAGGTGGCCACGCCCACCCAGTCACATTAACCCCGCCCCCCCACCAAGCCACACCCACAGAACCGATAGTAACAAATTTTACATTTCACCACCGGACACTGGGTATCCCTGGGCGTTCCACTTGGTGACCATGGAAAGTTTAACAGGTTAACAGAGTTGGAAGGGACCTTGTAGGTCATCTAGTCCAACCCCCTCCCCGCCCAGGCAGGAGACCCTACACCATTTCTGACAGATGGCAGTCCAGTCTCTTTTTGAGGGATGAAGCTCCCACAACTTCCAAAGGCAACTTCTGTTCCATGGATTCACTGTTCTCACTGTCAGAAAATTTCTCCTTATTTCCAGGTTGAATCTCTCCTTGATCAGTTTCCATCTATTGTTCCTTGTCTGGGGCCAACTGCACGTATACGCCATCTAAGCTTTCTCCACCCGACGTTCCTTCCAACTCTTGTCATTCTGTGTTTTCTGATTTTTTGCATTGGTCCCAGGAAGGAACTGCAAGTAACAAGGGTATTGTTGTGACCCAGGCCCAAGTAGGTAGTAATAAACTTAGTCCGTGGAAAAACAAACTTTATTCGAATAGCTGGGAATTACTTCATTCCCAGCGTTGCTCAACTCAAAGTAAAACAAATGCCTCCCAACACAAATTCCTCAGATATCTCACAAACCTTATTCCAATTAGGCAACCTGCCAATGGCCTTTCCTGGCAAACGTCCAGAAGCCACAAAAACAAAAATGTACAAGGAGCAGAGGACAAAGCAGAAGACGCAGCTACAATGTTGTTTTCCGGCAAAGCTGAAACACTGATGCTGGTCTGTTTTAAGCCTTATGGGAGGGGCCAATCATCTCTTGGCGTTACTCCTGAGTTGTCCTCTCTGCTTGAGCTGCTCTTGCCTTCTGGCAGCTCTTCTCATGCGTGCATTAGGAACAGGCTCCTCCTGTTCCTCTGCCTCACTACTATCAGTCTCTGGAGGCTCTGGAGTCAGCACCTCACTCCCCGATGGCCCTGGCCTCACCTCAGCCTCATCGCTCTCCAACTCCGTTGCCAGCTCCATAGACTGCTGGCGGACCACAACAGGTATATCTGATCTTTTGTTTTGTTTTTTAATTTTTATTTCTTGCAAACCGTCCTTCTATCCAAATTTTGATGTCGGTTGCGAAACGCCTCAGCAGCCTGTTTGTGTAGTTAGCGCCGGATCAATGCAACTGCTGAGTCAAACCTTTCTCTATCGCTGCCTATCACACGGACAGCTCTCGCTCGCTCTCGCCCCCCTCCCCTTCCACACCCAACCGAGATCAAGGCCCAAATCATTCACATTATCCTGCCTGGGTTGGAGGCATGAATGTTCAATTTCTCCAGCAGAGCCGTTTTTTTAGAAAATTGGAAATTTACTGCTTGGCTGTATTATTTGTGTTCTTTTAAAAATTGATTAAAATTAATGAAAACAAACAGATGGGAGGGGGAGTCTCGTCAAAACCAAAGACATTGTTTGTTGTTGCTTTGGAGTAGGTTTTGGGAGGGAGAGAGAGAGGGAAAGGGAAGGAGCTAACTTGCACACACTCCAGGAGTCTGATGGTTTGTTTCCCTCCTTGGTTGGTGTTTTTTTCTTCCCCCCCCCTTCCTCCCCTTCTCCTTCTCCAAGCAATTAACTATTTTCTTAATTGTTTCTGTTTCTATTTAAAATATGCCATGCCAGCTTCGCAGCGGGAGTAAGTATTATTCTCCAGGAAAAAAAAGAGAGCAGGAGGTTTTTTGGCAAAATGCATTTAACATTTGCAAGAGAATAATTGGGCAGGATGGAGGTGTAGAGGGGGCTGTGGTCCACAGAATGCTTCATTTATTTTTTTAAAAAAAATAACAGTCATGTCTTCGCATGATGCAGAAGCTAATTTAGTCCGTGAGCATTTTCAAGAAAGGCATTTAACCCTTTGAGTGGAACCACCTGTAAGTACATCATCAGAGCCTGAATCAGGAGTGAAATGCTACTGGTTCACACCGGTTCGGGTGAATTGGTAGTAAAAAAAATGCTACCGGTTCGTCTGAACTGGTATTTCTGATGATCAGCTGTGCCGCGCAATTTATATTCACTAGAAATCCTGCTTTCTACTGAATCTAAATAGCGCGGCACAGCTATTCCCCCCCTCGCTGTTCTACTTACCTTCTTAAGCCTTCTTTTTCCACGCGCAGCATGCGTTTGGCACACACTGTGCATGTGCACATGCAGTATGCGTTTGACGTGCATCACACATGCGTGTGCAGCGAACCGGTGGCAAACTGCAGAGGATTTCATGGCTGGCCTGTATTTTTTAATAGGAAGATGCAAGGTCTCTTAGATCATCCTCAACTTGGGGAAAGTCACTGGGAAGTTTTTCTCTGATTAATTTGGATGAAGACATCAGCTTGATGGCAGCGTGTGGAAGCCTTCAGCCTAGTATGGCTTCCAAAGGGGTTTTCTGGAACGCTGACACTTGAATCTTTTGATATGGGGAGACACACTCTCTTGGATCATCCACTACTTGGCTAGAGTAGAGTTGGATCAACTCTATGGTACCTGCAGTGTTGATGTGGCTGTAGGAGATGACCTGCCTGAGCTCGAGGGAGGGGGAAAATGCATCATAAGTCATGAATCCCTGCATACCCGCAAGAGATTTAAGTCCAGCCACCTTGAATGCCTTTCTTATCTCCCACTCATTTCTCTTAACTGTTAGTTGGCCAGGTTCTTGTAGTGAGCTTAAGTTTGCAATAAATCTTTATACTCATTTTGAACTCCCTGAATCTCCTGACTTCTCTGGTGCTTGACAGGTGGCTTTGTTTTTACATATACCACCTTGAGCTTTTCTACCCACTATCCCTTGCAGACGCCCCCTGGTTGTGAGATGCACAGAGCCATTATTATTTTCCCATGGTCCGGATGTCCCAGAAGTGCTTTTTTTTCAAAAAGCAAGTGGATTTTCTTTGTTTTTCCTTGAAGACGTTTCTCATCAGAGATGGTATTCAGACAGTTCGTACCGGTTTGAGTGAACCGGTAGCGGAGATCGCAGGTGGGCCGGCCCACCCCGCCATGGCTCTATGCCGTCCTATTTAGGCACGTTTTTGAGGCCAGATGCATGCACGGAAGGCACGTGTGCGGCGAACCAGTGGTTAGAATATTGGAAACCCACTGCTCCTTCTCATCCAAGAAGCTTCCTCAGTTCAAAGAAAATGCACCTTTGGGACAACCGTGACCTGGATGACTGAGAATCTCCATAGATACCTGCAGTCTGGATGCCGTCAGCCTGCACCCGGTCTCTTTGCTGCATCTCTGCCTTAAGTTGTGCTTCATTCAAAGAATGAAGAAAGGAATGGAGGCTTGACGGTTAGCAATAATCCTTTATTAACAACAAACTAATGGCAAGTAAAAACAAGGCAATATTACCGAACAAACCAACTTCTCTTACAGCTGCTACTTATATAGCAGCAATGACCTATTGACCAATGACGGCCGCTCATTTCTGAGCCAATAGGCAATGATTCTCTGGCCTCATACGCTGCACTCCTCCACCCGTGGATGGCACATGCATAATCCTGCAAATCGTCCCAATCGACGCAGTTCAGGGCTTCCAGCAGGTTGAGCAGAAGGAGGTAGCTCCAGAACCGCAGGAACAACCGGGACTGATGAGGGCGATACCTCAGGAGGACTGGAGGGCGGCACCGCAGGAGGGCTGGAGGGCAGCACCTCAGGAGGGCTAGCCAATGGAAAAGTTGAACCATCTGATAAAGTAGCCATCAGAAAATTTGGTTGTAGTGAGACATCGAAATTGCCGACTGGCTGAAGAGTAGGAACCGAATGTAATCCATCAGGAGTCCTGTCCGGCGAATCTCGGGGTATTACAGGGGCAGTAAATTTACATCCCCGAATCTGGTCCACATGACGCCGCCAAATCTGCCCATCCTCGAGCTCCACCCTGTAAAAACGAGGCCCCGTTACTTGGACAATTCGGTTGGAATGCGGGGAGAAAAGAAACCCTTTCATTGCGAGTTTTCCTATGGCTTCCCTGCTTTCCTACTTCCCAGTTGAAGCAGATGCCTCCGACAAAGGAGCAAAATTACACAGCCAAGTGCTTTCCAAATGAGGGAGGCTCAGTTGTTTAAGTTTGCCCACCTGGAGTGAAAAAGAAGCCTCCAGCTTCTGAAAATTGCAGACTTCTCCATGAGTCAGCTGGGTGTCCTGGAGCACTCACAGCCCAAACAATATTTCCCAATATTTCATGGTTGTGTGTGTGCACCATCTGGTACTTCAATACGGAGATGATGGCGCGAGAGGAATAAGCAATATTTCTAGAATTAACGTGGTATGTTTTTTTTATAAATACCGAGGACTTTTCCAAGCAGCCTTATAGCAATGCGCCGTAGTGGCGTAGTGGTGAGAATGCAGTACTGCAGCCAACTCCTGCTGACTGCCAGCAGTTCGATCCTGTCTGGCTGAAGGTCGACTCAGCCTTCCCATCTTTCCAAAGTCGGTAAAATGAGGGCTGAAATTGTTGGAAGCAATAGGCTGATTCTATAAACTGCTTAGATAGAGCTGTAAAAACATTATGGAGTGGTAGATAAGTCTAAGTGCTAATGCTATTTTCCTTCCTTCCTTCCTCCCTTCCTTCCTTCCTTCCTTCCTTCTCTGTCTCTCCCTCCCTTCCTCCCTCCTCAGTTGTCAGACTGTAGTAATGTAGGCTAACTCTGCCCACTGCCAGCAGTTCGATCCTGACCACCTCAAGGTTGACTCAGCCTTCCATCCTTCCAAGGTCGGCAAAATGAGGACCCAGATTGTTGGGAGCAATAGGCTGATTCTGTAAACTGCTTAGAGAGGGCTGTAAAAGCACTGTGAAGCAGTATATAAGTCTAAATGCTATTGCATTTGCTATTAGATTTGTGTTAGTGGCCCAGTTTAAATTCCTTTCCCCTTCACTGTAAGAAAGCACAGGATTCTGGAGAAATGTTGCACCAAGTTCATTGCCACAGTGACGGGTGATCTGCGAATAACAGACTTGGAAGGGACCTTGGAGGTCTTCTAGTCTAACCCCCTGCTTAGGCAGGAAACCCTACACCACTTCAGACAAATGGTTATCCAATCTCTTCTTAAAAACCTCCAGTGTTGGAGCATTCACAACTTCTGGAGGCAAGTCATTCCACCGATTAATTGTTCTCACCGTCAGGAAGTTTCTCTTTACTTCCAGACTGCTCCTCACCTTGATCACTTTCCATCCATTGTTTCTTGTCTTGCCTTCAGGGGCTTTGGAAAATAGGTTGACCCCCCCCCTCCTCCTCCTTTTTGTGACAGCTACTTCTCAAATATTGGAATATTGCTATGAAAAGAATGGAACTGGTATAACAAACACCCTTAATTCACCACTTCAGACTGTTTGAAGAGAGAGCATCAAACAACTCAATTGTCTTTAATCTAGATTGCAGAAAATATGACTTCTGTAACAGAATCATCAGTGCTTGGAATACTTTACCTGACTCTGTGGTCTCTTCCCATAATCCTAAAATCTTCAACCAAAAACTTTCTACTATTGACCTCACCCCATTCCTAAGAGGACCATAAGTGGCGTGCATATAAGTGGTAGATAAGTCTAAGTGCTAATGCTATTTTCCTTCCTTCCTCCCTTCCTCCCTCCCTCCCTCCCTCCCTCCCTCCCTTCCTTCCTTCCTTCCTTCCTTCCTTCCTTCCTTCCTTCCTTCCTTCCTTCTCTGTCTCTTCCTCCCTCCTCCCTCCCTGCCTACCGTTCCTGTCCTATTGTTTTTCTTTTCTTCTTCCTATATACATATATGCTTATACCTCCTTATATTTACCCATAAATGTGTTTATATATTATATAATCTTTTTGTATGATACCTACATATATTGTTATGACAAAATAAATAAATAAATAAATAAATAAATAAATAAATAAATAAATTTCTGCTTCCCTGCCCCCTTTCTTCTTTTCTTTCTTTCTCACCCTCATTTCTTCTCTTTTGGTGTCTGAGAAATGGCCAGCCAGCAGATCCACGCTGAATGACTGTGATGCCGCTAAATTAGCATATATATTGTTTGTCCTGCTTTAAATTTATAGCAAACAGCAATATTTTACACTCCAGTAAAGTTAATAAATGAAGCTTTGGGCTATAAAAATTTCATGTTCTTTTGTGCAAAGGTCAATTATAAATAGTTAAGCACATATTCATCCAGATGCTTTAGGCTTCGTCAGTGGGATGGATGAAATATTTTTTTTCTAGCCGATTTGCACTAACCTGGGAGAAGAGAGTGGTTTTATAGCTTTGGTGACAGTCCTCGCTTACCTTCCCTGGGAAAAAAATGCAGCTTATGGGGGTAGAGCCTTAATCATCTTCCCGGGGGATACAGGAGTAGCTGATTTCTCTGATCTATGGACCATAAACAACTATAGACATCAGAAGCAATGTCATTATCTCAACCGCTGCTCAGGTTCTGATGCTGTAAAATTATCCAGGTTTTTTTTTTGGTTTTTCATCTCGGCTGAAAAACGAAGAGAAGTTTCAACGGGAAAATTCTTAGGTGGGAAATACAGATTTTCTTATTTCCTTCCAAGATTCCGCTAGAACCAGAGAAGGCAACCATAGGACACTAGAAGAAGACATGTTTCCTCCGATGGTGCTAAATGAACCCCTTGTGCACACTTTGAAGGACCTTGTCTATGGAGGTTCTCAGTCATCTAGAGCAACAAAGATTATTAGGGGACTGGAGGCTAAAACATATGAAGAACGGTTGCAGGAACTGGGTATGTCTAGTTTAATGAAAAGAAGGACTAGGGGAGACATGATAGCAGTCTTCCAATATCTCAGGGGCTGCCCCAAAGAAGAGGGAGTCAAACTATTCTCCAAAGCACCCGAGGGCAGGAGAGGAAGCAATGGGTGGAAACCAATCAAGGAAAGAAGCAACTTAGAACTAAGGAGAAATTTCCTGACAGTTAGAACAATTAATAAGTGGAACAACTTGCCTGTAGAAGTTTTAAATGCTCCAACACTGGAAATTTTTAAGAAAATGTTGGAAAACCATCTGTCTGAGATGGTGTAGGGTTTCCTGCCTGGGCAGGGGGTTGGACTAGAAGGCCTCCAAGGTCCCTTCCAATTCTGTTGTTGTTGTTGTTGTTGTTGTTGTTGTTGTTGTTGTTGTTGTTGTTGTTTAGCAGGCCATCACTCTGCTAAACAAATAATTCCATCAACACTGTCAAACTATTTACTGAATCTGCATTACTATTAATCTTTTCATCGTTCCCATCACCAATCTCTTTCCACTTATGACTGTATGACTATAACTTTGTTTCTGGCAATCCTTATGATTTATATTGATATATTGACCATCAAATGTGTTGTAAATGTTGTACCTTGATGAATGTATCTTTTCTTTTATGTACACTGTGAGCATATGCACCAAGACAAATTCCTTGTGTTTCCAATCACACTTGGCCAATAAAAAATTCTATTCTATTCTATTCTATTCTATTCTATTCTATTCTATTCTATTCTATTCTATTCTGTTGTTGTTGTTGTTGTTGTTGTTGTTGTTGTTGTTGTTGTTGTTGTTGTTTAGCAGGCCATCACTCTGCTAAACAAATAATTCCATCAACACTGTCAAACTATTTACTGAATCTGCATTACTATTAATCTTTTCATCGTTCCCATCACCAATCTCTTTCCACTTATGACTGTATGACTATAACTTTGTTTCTGGCAATCCTTATGATTTATATTGATATATTGACCATCAAATGTGTTGTAAATGTTGTACCTTGATGAATGTATCTTTTCTTTTATGTACACTGTGAGCATATGCACCAAGACAAATTCCTTGTGTTTCCAATCACACTTGGCCAATAAAAAATTCTATTCTATTCTATTCTATTCTATTCTATTCTATTCTATTCTATTCTATTCTATTCTATTCTATTCTATTCTATGTTAGGTCCTGGTTGTCCCAAAGGTGCTTTTTCAAGAGGCAACTGGACTTTCTGGTTTTTTTTTTCTTTAAAGACATTTCACTTCTCATCCAAGAAGCTTCTTCAGCTCTGGTGTAGCTAAATATTTATGGAGATTCTCAGTCATCCATGGTTGTCCCAAAGACAACCATTCTTTTTCAAGAAGCAACAGGACTTTCTGGTGTGGTTTTTTTTTCTTTGAAGACCTCTCTCTTCTCATCCAAGAAGCTTCAAAGTCAGAACTGGAGAAGCTTCTTGGATAAGAAGCAAAATGCCTTCAAGGAAAAACGAAGTCCAGTTGCTTTTTTTTGAGAAAGGGCCTTTGGGATAGCTGGGTAGAGAAGACACGCAGAGTGGTTTCAAGGGGAATTTCTGGTAGTAGGTGTAGGAAGTTTAGCACCCAACCCTCTCCTAGGAAAATGAGCTATTTTTAGGAAATATTAAAAGGACAGAATATCCCCCCCTTACTTTTGTCAATGGGCCATTAAGGCCTGGATCAGTCTATTCTACATAATAAAGATCTACCTCCTTCAAGAAGAGTCATAATAGGAATCCCAAAGCCCTTTCATTACATCATCACCCAGCAAGGCTCAACCAAGCCTGGGACACAAATAACCTACAAAGTCACCCCTGCATGGCCCCATGGGAGTCTGACAACCAATCAGAATACAAGCTCAAATTCAAAAGCCCCACAGCGGGCATAATACCCAGGCACTCTCAGCATCTCTTCTCTTTTTTTTTTCTTCGCCCAAGATCTTCGAGGCATGTGGTCCTATCCACCATTAAAAACTATTTTTCCAAGCCGCCACCGTGTTTACAGTGTCTTTTTTCCCCCACTTGGATCTGAACCCAGAACCCAAAGACAGCTGACTAGGTGGCTCAGTGGTTAAGACACTGAGCTTGTCGATCAGAACAGTTGGCGGTTCGGCGGTTCGAATCCCTAGTATGCTGTGTGAGCAGGGGGTTGGACTAGATGACCTCCAAGGTCCCTTCCAACTCTGTTACTATCTATCTATCTATCTATCTATCTATCTATCTATCTATCTATCTATCTATCTATCTATCTATCATCTATCTCTATATTTATATCTATCTATCTATCTATCTGTCTATATCTATCTATCTATCTATCTATCTATCTATCTATCTATCTATCTATCTATCTATCATCTATCATCTATCATCTATCTATCTATCTATCTATCTATCTATCATCTATCTATCTATCTATCATCTATCATCTATCTATCATCTATCTATCTATCTATCTATCTATCTATCTATCTATCTATCTATCTATCATCTATCTCTATATTTATATCTATCTATCTATCTATCTATCTATCTATCTATCTATCTATCTATCTATCTATCTATCTATCATCTATCTATCTATCTATCTATCTATCTATCTATCATCTATCTATCTATCTATTCATCTATCTATCATCTATCTATCTATCTATCTATCTATATATATCTATCTATCATCTATCATCATCTATCTATCTATCTATCTATCTATCTATATCTATCTAACTATCTATATCTATCTATCTATCTATCTATCTATCTATCTATCTATCTATCTATCTATCTATCTATCTATCTATCTATCTATCATCCATCCATCTATTTTCTATTTATCTATCTATCTGTCTATCTATCTATCTATCTATCTATCTATCTATCTATCTATCATCTATCTCTATATTTATATCTACCTATCTATCTGTCTATATCTATCTATCTATCTATCTACATGCACACACACACATACTATATATCTTCCAGCAGTGCACAATTTACCAGATTTTTTCTCACATTCTAAGGTGATTAATTTCTCAGCTCATAATATATACCCACGCATTCCGCAAGCTGGACAAACTTATGTTCCAGACCAATGAGAATTATGAGCGCTGACAAATTTCGCGGCTCTGTGGTAAACAGAACGAAGGCGGGACGCAGGCCAAAGGAAAACTGGAATTTGAACCTCACCTCAAACATATGGTGTGGTCCTCAAATGTACCGGCTTTTTTTTTCTTTTTCCTGAAGCCAAGTAGCGTCTAATATAAACTATTGTTGTTTACTTTTGACGTGTCGTCAAATCGCCAGCATAATTGCAGCATTTGTTCTGCTCAATCAACTTGATTTTTCTAAGCTCTGGAACAGGAATAAAGAGAAGTCATTGTGTGTGTGTGTGTGTGTGTTAGGAAGATGTGGTAGAAGGAGCAGAGGAAGCAAAAAGGCCAAGAAAGACAGAGCAGATTACCTTAATGGGGATAAGGTCTCCTGCTTGAGCGAGGGGGTTGGACTAGACGACCTCCAAGGTTCCTTCCAAACCTATTATTCTTTGCGTTCTTTGTGTGGAAGTTGGACGACACAGCCGGCCCATCCCTAGGCATTTGTCATCAGTTCTAACCTGGTAACTAGGCAACTGAAAGATGCACAGTGAGCTCCCAACATCATTCAGGGATGTGCTCCAAGGTGACAAGAGAAAAGACGCACAACTGTGTGACGAAGAGTCTGGGCAACTCATTCAGGCTTTTGGGATCCTTTCCCTGTAGACTAAGGATTCTGTTGTGGCTCCAGCCACCGAACCTGGCTCCATGCCCAAAAGTGACTCCGAGAGTGATGGGGAAGGGCCGGTAAGGCTTACCTCAGAAGCACCGATTCCTTTGGCCCGGCTCCAGGAGCCAGAACCAGACCAGTTGGAGGACGTAATGAAGCTGTCATCCCCTGATTCCTCCCTTCCTCAGGCTACGCCTTCAGACCCAGCTGATAATCATACTAATCAAGCCTGGATCGACCCGCACTTCAGAAAATTAGAGAGACAGCGTCATCAAAGGGAAGGATATATAAGGATATACAGGATATATAAGGAGCTTTGGGACTGTTCTCAGTTCCACGGGAAGCAAATTAGCGTGTCGAAGTGAGCTGAAGTCTTAATCTGTTTGAACTTTTTGGCAGGCAGCTGCGTTTTCTCAACCAGGACTGATAGGACCCGTGAACCCACTGGCTGTAGGCCAGCTCGTTACTCCAAAGTGAGGACGGAGATAGAACAGATTCCCAACCTGTGGGTCGCGGTCCATTACTGGTCCACAGCCTATACAGCATGAGTGCTTGGCTGGTGTGCATGTTTGCATGGGCACGCAAACAGCCTTACTCACGAAAGTAAGCCCCACTTGTAAAGTGTCGCAGGTACTTGGGGCCTCCTTTATACGAGCATCATGGAGGCCCTGGGCTTTTCTCATGTGACCAATGGGTGCTCGTGTGCCCTCTCCTCCTCCACTCCCGGCTGCCAAGCCAGGACGTGGCGACCGAAACTGAATGCATGAATGGAAACCAATCAAGGAGAGATTCAACCTGGAAATAAAGAGAAATTTTCTGACAGTAAGAGCAATCAACCAGCTTACCTTCAGAAGTTGTGAGAACTTCATCACTTGAAGCTTTCAAGAAGAGACTGGACTGCCATCTGTCAGAAATGGCGTAGGGTCTTCTGCTTGGGGTGATGGTGGTTGGGCTAGATGACCTACAAGGTCCCTTCCAACACTGTTAATCTGAATCTGAATTGTAAAAAAAAGGACAAGGGGTGACCTGATAGGCGTCTTCCAATATCTAAAGGGTCACCACCAAGAAGAGGGAATCAACCTATTCTCCAAAGCACTTGAAGGCAGGACAAGAAGCAATGGATGGAAACTAATCAAGGAGAGAAGCAACCTAGAACTGAGGAGAAATTTCCTGACAGTGAGAACAATTAACCAGTGGAACAGCTTGCCACCAGAAGTTGTGGATACTCCATCAGTGGAGGTTTTTAAGATGAGATTGGAGAGTCAGTTGTCTGAAATGGTTTAGGGGAGCGGTTCTCCACCTGTGGGTCACGACCCCGTTGGGGGTCGAATGACGATTTGCCAGGGGTCGCCTAAGACCATCGGAAATATGGGAAGTATACTTGCGAGTCGAAGAATCGCGCTCCAACGGTTGACTCCACAAGCCAGCTGCAGGCTCTTCAAATCGCTAGCCGAATTCGGCTTCAGGCGCAATGAATTAAAAAAGAGAGAAATCTTTGCTCTTCTCAAGCCAGCTGCAATCACTCCCAATCGCTAGCCTAATCTAGCTTCAGGCGCCATAAACTTAATAGGGGAGGAGTCTCCGCTTTAATGCCTCCGTCCTCAAGGCAATCGCAAGCAGTTCAGATCGCTACCCAATACGGCTTCAGGCGCAAAAAAACCCAGTTTGCCGCTTCCCCCCCCCCTTCTGCAGCTGCTGAGGCGCATTTTACGGTTGGGGTTGCCACATCTTGGGGAATTGTATTAAAGGGATCGCAGTGTCAGGCCTGGAAACCATATTAAACTTTAGGTTTCCAGACGCTGCCACATTTTTATCTTGAGGGGAGGAGGGGGGGTTGAGGGGTATGGTAACATTCTTCCAGCGGTCAAGGTCGGATGGTGTTCACGTCTGCAGGAAGAGTGGCAAGAAGTTACTCGAATGAACTGGAAGAACGTGGGACCGTGTGATCATCAGAGGGGTCAGGGGGGGTGGGACTATTGGGGTTTGTATAACTGGGGAAACGAATCCGGAACTTCAGTTTTGGGAATTGCACTCATCGTGTGCCAATCTCCTCATGCTAGTAAAGGACTTTGAGAAAAAGAAAATATGCCTCCGAGTCTCTTTTACGCAGAAGAGGTATTTCTGGAACCCCGACACGCAGCACTATAAAGGTTGAGAACCACTGGTTAAGGGTTTCCTGCTTGAGTAGGGGGTTGGACTAGAAGACCTCCAACCCTGTGATCCTGTTAAAGGAGACGAAGCAAAGCCTTGACAGAGTTCTGAGAAAATTGCCATTAGGAAACATTTCGGCTCAATTCTCATTACCCGTGAAAGTACTTATTTCATGCAGGAAGCTATATTTTTTAAAAAAAACATACTGTCCCCCTTTGTTCATTTATAAGGTGTCCTTGGCTTTTAAAAATCCGTTGCATTCAATAACAATGCACACGCCGGGAGATAATAGCTAGGATGGAACACTAGACAAAGGTGAAGGAAAACTGCTATTACAGGGCCTTGAAGACTGATGGAGTTTGCTGCTATACAATTAATCAATAAAAGCCAAAGAGAGAATACATTGCCTGAATGAAAGGCAAATGCATTGCGCCATAGACTTCATCTCCATTTCAGAAGTGGTAGCTAGTGTCGTTCTCATTGACTCTTCATACAGAGATAAAAATCTTATTTGGAAACCACAGAGCCTAGAAAGTCCGTTGGCGGGATGATTCATAATGTTTATTATTTTTCACCCAACGGAAAAAAAAAACCCCTGCTTTGGTAGACTTTACACATTGTTCAAAAAGGTGCTTTTTGAAAAAAAGCAACTGGATTTTGTTTCTCCTTGAAGACGTTTCGCTCATCATCCTCCCAAGAAGCTTCTTCAGTTCTATGTCAGTTTTGGGTCAGAACCGAAGAAGCTTCTTGGACGAGAAGCAAAACGTCTTCAAGGAGAAACAGGGGGCAGAGATAAACCTCCAAGTGGCCTCAACAACCCTCTAAAAGGATGCAAATGACCAGCTGTCTCCAAGGAGTATAAATCCTTCCATTCCCCACTATCATCCAGTCAGAGCTGAAGAAGCTTCTTGGATGAGAAGTGAAGTGTCTTCAAAGAAAAAACAAGGAAGTCCAGTTGCCTTTTCAAACAGCACCTTTGCGACAACCACGACCTGGATTTTATTTATTTATTTATAATTTATTTATTTATTTATTTATTTTTGTCACAACATCATACAAAAAGATTATATAGTATATACACATATAAACATATATAGGAAGAAGAAAAGAAAAACAATAGGACAGGAACGGTAGGCACGTTTGTGCGCTTATGCACGCCCCTTATGGTCCTCTTAGGAATGGGGTGAGGTCAATAGTAGAAAGTTTTTGGTTAAAGCTTTTAGGATTATGGGAAGAGACCACAGAGTCAGGTAAAGTATTCCAAGCACTGATGATTCTGTTACAGAAGTCATATTTTCTGCAATCTAGATTAAAGCGGTTTACATTAAGTTTAAATCTATTGGTTGCCCTTGTATTATTGCAATTAAAGCTGAAGTAGTCTTTGACAGGAAGGACATTACAATAGATGATTCTGTGAGTTAAACTTAGGTCTTGTCGAAGGCGACGGAGTTCCAAGTTTTCTAAGCCTAGGATTTCAAGTCTGGTGGGATAAGGTATTTTGTTGTTTTCAGAGGAATGGAGAACTCTTCTTGTAAAATATTTCTGGACACGTTCAATTGTATTGATGTCAGAGATGTGGTGAGGGTTCCAAACAGGTGAGCTGTATTCTAGAATTGGTCTAGCAAATGTTTTATATGCTCTGGTTAGTAGTGTGGTGGAAAAGAAGCTACGCAAAATTAGGTTTACAACTCTTAGAGCTTTTTTTGCTATGTAGTTGCAGTGGGCTTTGGCACTTAGATCATTTGACATGAAAACTCCAAGGTCTTTAATGGGATGGGGGTCGTCTGTAAGGTAATGTCCATCTAGTATGTACTTAGTTTTAGGGTTCTTTTTTCCTATATGTAAGACTGAGCATTTGCTGGTTGAAATTTGGAGCTGCCAATTTTTAGACCAAGCGGTTAGATGGTCAAGGTCGTTTTGAATGATAGAAGTGTCGTCTGTGGTGTTAAATAGTTTGACATCGTCAGAAAAGAGAACACAATTACTCAGGGCGGTTTACAGCCATATTAAAACACAAAATAGAAATAACAAATTTAAAATCAAAGTTAAAAACAAATATTTAGTAGGCCGAAACAATTTAAAACGGTCGTAGACCGACATAAACCCATATTAAAATGGATGCCTGAGAATCTCCATAGACGCTTTATACGTTCCTTCTTTCCTCAATCTTCAGGAGAATTAGGTATGTGTGTGCTTTTATTTTAATGTACAGTATTTGTTACTCCAGTTCTTCACAGTAACAAGAGGTAGACCTTTTGCATTCCTTTGATACACTTGGGTCCAGGAGAGAATAGATACTAACAATTTGCAAAGAAATATCTTTTATCTTGGTCCTGATAAGTAACAATGAGGGCTATGAGCCACTTCTCTGAAGGAAGGGAAAGATGAAGGAAGGAAGGAAGGAAGGAAGGAAGGAAGGAGGAGGAGGGAGGAGGGAGGAGGGAGGAGGAGGAGGGAGGAAGGAGGGAGGAGGGAGGGAGAAAGGAAGGAGAGGAGGGAGGAGGGAGGAAGGAGATGGAATGAGAGGAAAGAAAAGAAAGAAAGAAAGGAAGAAAATAAGAAAGAGAGAGAGAGAGAGAGAAGGAAAGAAAGAAAGAAAGAAAGAAAGAAAGAAAGAAAGAAAGAAAGAAAGAAAGAAAGAAAGAAAGAAGGGAGGATATGAGAAGGAGAGGGAGGAAGGGAGGAAGGGAGGGAGAGGGAGGGAGAAAGGAAGGAGATGGGAATGAGAGGAAGGAAGAAAGGAAGGTAGGAAGGTGTAGAAAGTTAGCAACCCCCCCCCAAGAAGAATGAAATATTCTAAGAAATTTTAAAAAGGCAGAATATTTCCCCTAAAAGAGAAATAAAAAATCTTAAAAGAAACAGAAACAAAAGACCCCCACCCCCTGCCTGCTAGCAGATACTTATCTACAAGACAAAAGACTGGGCCAGTCTATCTACAAAACAAAAGACCTTAGCTCCCAGGATGATGTCATCATCCTTCAGGGCAAAGCCATTCAGCTTCAATAGGAAATTGCCCTTCATTGCATCACCCAGCAAGATTCAACCAAGCCTGGGACACAGACAGCCTACAAATCCTTGACGTGCATTTATAATCATGTTTACGCTTGTATCTGTCATAAAATACATGCTTGACGAAATTAAATAAATAAATAAACAAACAAACAAACCCCTTGCTAAAATTTTTGAAGCCCACCCCTGATCATAATAGCATCAAAAGCTGATGGACCATTGATTGACCAAGTCTCTTTAAATGTGATGAATCTTTAGGAATTTCCCATGAATCTTTGCGGTACCCTTGCCTCAAGTTTCTTTCTTTCTTTTTTTAAAAAAGTTTTTTATTTATAACACAACACAAAATAACAAAAACACAAAACACATAACGTACATTCCCTTTTTACAACTGTTTCGTAGCGGTGATCTCCTCATATTTACATTTTCTCCCAATTCCCTTTATAATATTTATAGCCTTCTTGTCCCATTTATCCCATATTACTCTATAATTCCTATCCTTTATAATATTTAAATTTGTGCACTTTGTATACTATCTTACATAAATCTTGCATTTATTTGTTTCTCCCCTTTCATTTTTTCTAATCTCCAGCCACTGATCCCATATTACATAATATGCTGTATCTTCCTTTTCTTTAATTTCTTTTTAAAAAAAGTTTCTTGATCCTTCTCGCCTTTTATACTCTTTTCAAGATGCTGAATTCTGCCAAAGGTCCAGCTCATTACAGCGTCTTATCAGCATAACATTTTATTTTCTTCCTTTTAGTCCCCCCCCTCTCCCCCCATGGTACAAGAGGCCACGCCCACCCAGCAACTCGGCAGCGCACACAATAGCTACAACCTCCTGGTAAACCGATCCAAACTAGACTGCAGAACATACGACTTCAGCAACAGAGTTGTTGGTCGACGCCTGGAATGCACTACCTGACTCTGTGGTTTCTTCCCCAAACCCCCAAAACTTTAACCTTAAGACTGTCTGCTGTCGACCTCACCCCATTCCTAAGAAGGTCTGTAAGGGGGCATGCCTAGGCGCACCAGCGTGCCCTACCATCCTTGCCCTCATGTTTTCTTTTATTCGTATCCTTTACGTGCATTTATAATCAGGTTTACGCTTGTATTTGTCATAAAATACATGCTTGACGAAATAAAATAAAATAAAATAAACCAACTGTCGTGTCCCACTCCTCCTCTGACGGCCGGGTCTGGGAAGTCTGTATCCAGCGTGGCCACGAAGCCTCTGCAGCTTTGCCAAATTCCTGTCAGAGTTCTCAGGGCAGGCAGGAATCCAAGGTGTGACTTCAGCAACCAGATGAGACTTTGCCTGACTCAAGGAATGCCAAAAAGCAGACCCTTTATATAGGCCCATGGGGTGTGACTCCATGACTCAGCACTTATCCAGGCCTGCCCCTCCCTTCCTTTTGCTGACGTCGCCTCTCCATTCTCCGGAAGCGGGGATCTGTCCACGTTTTGTCCTCCTGCTCAGCTGCCGGCAATTCTAGTTCGTGGATGGCTTCTTGCTCACACGCTGTGGGAGGGAGGTTTATTTGCTCAGTCTGTCCGGGCATGGTGCCAGGGCTGGGGGCTGGAGGCATGCCAGGCCATTCTTCTTCACTATCAGTCTCTGGCTCAGATAACAGGAGATGGGAGGGGCCCGGCTGCGGAGAGGGGGGCGGGCGAGGCACAACACCAACCAACCAACCAATCAACCCCTTACTAAAATTTTTGAAGCCCATCCATTGGTCGACCAAGTCTCTTTCAATGTGATGAATCTTCAGGAATTTCCTACGAATCTTTGCGGTACCTTTGCCTCACGTTTCTTGACCCTTCTCGTCTTCAATTCTCTTTTCAAGACGCTGAAGTCCGCGGAAGGTTCAGCTCATTACAAGGGCCTTATCAGCATAGCCTTTTATTTTCTCCCTTGGCATAGCACACAGTGACCTGAAAAGCAATATCTCATTGTAGGTTTATTCAGGAAAAAAAAATATGAGTCACAGTCCCCTTTTCCTCACCTTCTCTTTCTCTAAACACTCCGGCTGATCTTTTTTTTCTTTTTTTAATCGGACGTTTTATCTTAATTGCACAATTTAAGGGCACACGCAGCCAAGAAAAACAAAAAAATATATAAAGTCAAGGGGTTGTTTGTGTTTGCTAATAATATCGGGGGAAAAAGAGAAGAAGGAAAAAAAAACCTTTTTGAAAGTGAAAAAAAAAACCCCTATTTTTTTTGATTCCTGATCATCCTATGAAAATTACAGACCAGGGTTTCATTTCTGTTGGTAATTTAGGTTTAGTTTATCCAACAATTTCTTTTATTGCTTTATTTTTTTTTCTCCGTTAGAATGATGAAGAAAAATGCATGTTTGATTCTGGCTTTTGAGTTTTAAGGTGCCCCGAGACCTTCTTTTTTGAGCTGCTCCCTAAAAATATCTTGAATTGCCTCCCTGAGTGTTTTGGCCCATGGGAGGCATGTAAAGAAATGTATATATCATCTAGCAAAGTGAAAAAAAGCTATCTTTGGATTTAATTTAATCCACCACAACTGCTTTTCTTTTATATCCAGAGCTGGGAATTGTAGCCCATAAATATATTGGAATGGAGTGGAATGGATTGGAATGGATTGGAACGGAATAGAAAATATAGAATAGAATAGAATAGAATAGAATAGAATAGAATAGAATAGAATAGAATAGAATAGAATAGAATAGAATAGAATAATTAGGATTGGATTGGATTGGATTGGATTGGATTGGATTGGATTGGATTGGATTGGATTGGATTGGATTGAAATGGAATGGAATGGAATGGAATGGAATGGAATGGAATGGAATGGAATGGAATGGAATGGAATAGAAAGAATGGAATAGAACAGAACAGAACAGAACAGAACATAATAGAATAGAATAGAATAGAATAATTAGGAATGGAATGGAATGGAATGGAAAATATGGATTGGAATAGAATAGAATAGAATAGAATAGAATAGAATAGAATAGAATAGAATAGAATAGAATAGAATAGAATAACAGAGATGGAAGGGACCTTGGAGGTCTTCTAGTCCAACCCCCTGCTCAGGCAGGAAACCCTACACCACTTCAGACCAATGGTTATCCAACATCTTCTTAAAAACTTCCAGTGTTGGAGCATTCACAACTTCTGGAGGCAAGTTGTTCCACTGATTAATTGTTCTAACTGCCAGGAAATTTCTCCTTAGTTCTAGGTTGCTCCTCTCCTTGACTAGCTTCCATACGTTGCTTCTTGTCCTGCCCTTGGGTGCTTTGGAGAATAGATTGACTCCCTCTTCTTTATGGCAGCCCCTGAGATATTGGAAGACTGCTATCGTGTCTCCCCTAGTCCTTCTTTTCATGAAACTACTAGACATACCCAGTTCATGCAAACATTCATCACACATTTTAGCCTCCAGTCCCCTAAGCATCTTTGTTGCTCTTCTCTGCATTTTTTCTAGAGCCTCAACATCTTTTTTTATAGTGGGGTGACCAAAACTGGATGTAGTACTCTAGGTGTGGTCTTACTAAGGCTTTATAGAGTGGCATTAGCGCCTCCCTTGATCTTGACTGTATCCCTCTGTTAATGCAGATTAGGACTGCAACTCGTGCCCACCCCTCTGGGTGGCTCGATAAGAGAAGATGACAATGGAGCAAAAGTCCATAAAAACTTTGCAATCGTTTGTTGCAGATCATTGGTTTGGAGACTAAGGGGACTATCTGCAGAGGGATAGATGTTTATGACAGATTTTATAACTCCAGGCATTGTGCCTGTCGTCCCTGGAAGGATGAAATTCAGTCTCACCTCTAAGGTGGGCAGCAAAGCGTGATAACGTGTGGGATCACGACTTCTAGACACCTAGGAGGTGCCATTTAATTGTCTGGGTTTCTATTGTTGCAACTTATCTCTCTGTGTCATATGGCTGAGAACTGGAGCCTTGCCTGCCAGGATGATAATGAATGAACAACACTTAGAGCTTGTACCTCAGTTGTCTTCTTCAGTTCCGTTGAACACAGAGAGAAAGAGAGAGAAGTGAATAAAACAGCACCTCTTGGAAGGAAGTACATGGGTGACAGACATGTAGAAAACAGACCTAACCCAAAGAATAGAATAGAATAGAATAGAATAGAATAGAATAGAGTAGAGTAGAGTAGAGTAGAGTAGAATAGAATAGAATAGAATAGAATAGAATAGAATAGAATAGAATAGAATAGAATAGAATAGAATAGAATTTATTGGCCAAGTGTGATTGGACACACAAGGAATTTGTTTTGGTGCATATGCTCTCAGTGTACATAAAAAAAAAAGAAAGAAAAAAAATACCTTCATCAAAGGTACAACATTTACAACACAAATGATGGTCATAGGTTGCAATTTTACCCTTAATGATAGCAACAGAAAGTTACAGTCATACAGTCATAAGTGGAAAGAGATTGGTGATGAAAATGATGAGAAGATTAATAGTAGTGTAGATTTAGTAAATAGTTTGACAGTGTTGAGGGAATTATTTGTTTAGCAGAGTGATGGCATTCGGAAAAAAACTGTTCTTGTGTCTAGTTGTTCTGGTGTGCAGTGCTCTATAGCGTTGTTTTGAGGGTAGGAGTTGAAACAGTTTATGTCCAGGATGCGAGGGATCTGCAAATATTTTCACGGCCCTCTTATTGATTCGTGCAGTATACAGGTCCTCCATGGAAGGCAGGTTGGTAGCAATTATTTTTTCTGCAGTTCTAATTATCCTCTGAAGTCTGTGTCTGTCTTGTTGGGCTGCTTAACAGACATGGAACATTATAGAAGGAGAACATCCAAGAATGGTGTCTATGGAGATTCTTGGCCATCCAGGTCATGATTGGCCCAAATGTGGTTTTTCAAGAGGCAACTGGACTTCCTGGTTTTTTTCTTTGAAGACGTTTCGCTTCTCATCCAAGAAGCTTCTTCAGTTCTGGCGTAGCTAAATGTCTATGGAGATGCTTAGTCATCCAGGTCATGGTTGTCCCAAAGGTGCTTTTTTCGATAGGCAACTGGTTTTTTTTTTGTTTTTTCATGAAGACGTTTCGCTTCTCATCCAAGAAGCTTCTTCGGTTCTTTGAGAAGGTTTCCATAAGATTCGGTTTATTAGGAGAAGCTTCTGCTAGATTTGATCACCATTGGTTTAGATGGGAGAGAGAGAGAGAGAGAGAGGAAGCTGAGAAAAATGTAGATGAGAGGTTAATGAACCACTATGCTGCCATATGCTTATTTTAATCTCTCTCTTGCTTTCTCTCTTTCTCTCTTTGCCTTTCTTTCTTTCGCACGCATGCCTTTGCTCATGGACCATATGAGCTCTTAAGAAATTAAATCTTTGCAGATTTCAGCCAATTTTTTTTAACTTTCCTGGCTCATGCCTTATCAGAATCATGTAGATATTCTTCTGTTATTGAAGCTATCAGAAGGGAAGGAAGGTCAACCTGCTTTATAGAAGAGGGGGTCAACTTATTCCCCCCCCAAAAAAAAACCACAAAAGACATGGATTTTCTCCTCCTTGGGGGCTTCTTAGAAAATAGACCGCTCCTGCAGTTCAGAAATCTTGCTTGGCATTAGTACTAGTAAGACCACACCTGGAATATTGCAACCAGTTGTGGTCACCACACTACAAAATAGATGTTGAGATTTTGGAAAAAGATCAGAGAAGAGCAGCTAAGATGATCAAAGGCCTGGAGACTAAAACATAGAATAGAATAGAATAGAATAGAATAGAATAGAATAGAATAGAATAGAATAGAATAGAATAGAATAGAATAGAATAGAATAGAATAGAATAGAATAGAATAGAATAGAATAGAAAATATGGAATAGAATGGAATAGAATATAGAATATAGAATATAGAATATAGAATATAGAATATAGAATATAGAATATAGAATATAGAATATAGAATATAGAATATAGAATATAGAATAGATTAGAATAGAATAGAACAGAACAGAATAGAATAGAATAGAATAACAGAGTTGGAAGGGACCTTGGAGATCTTCTAGACCAACCCCCTGCTTAAGGCAGGAAACTCTACACCACTTCAGACAAATGGTTATCCAACATCTTCTTAAAAACTTCCAGCATGGGAGCATTCACAACTTCCGGAGGCAAGTCGTTCCACCGATGAATTGTTCTAACTGTCAGGAAATTTCTCCTTAGAACTAAGGAGGAATTTCCTGACAGTTAGAACAATTCATCGGTTGCTATGATGAACGGCTGCAGGATTTGGGTTTGGCTGGTCTAGAGAAAAGAAGAATTAGGGGTGACATGATAGCAGGATTCCAGTGTTTGAGGGGCCGCACAAAGAAGAGCGGGGTGTCAAATTATTGTCCAAAGCACCAGAGGGCAAGACAAGAAACAACAGATGGAAACTAATGAAGGACAGAAGCAATCTAGAACTAAGGAGAAATTTCCCACCAGTAAGAACAATAAACCAATGGAACTGCCTGCCACCAGAAGTTGTGGGTACTCCAACACTGGATGGTATTTAAGAAGAGAAATAGTTTGAAATAGTATAGGATCTCTAGCTTGGGCCGAGGGTTGGACCAGGCTAGAAAACTTCCAAGGTCTTTTTCAACTCTGGTAAACTATGTTCTATATAAAAGCAACTTCGTAGAGCAAATATATTTAAAGTTTTAAAAAGGAGGAAGACAGTCCCTGAAAGAGATCTTCCCCCAAGGAGGAAGGTGGCCCAGCGTCCTCTTTCCCGCCTTCCGTTAGAAGATATTTTAATTTTCCTCAGGCATTTTATCCATCTGACCTTCAAGTTACTTTTAAGAAGAGGCTGTGCGCTTAAAGCCCTGGATGGCAGGATTTTACCACCGCTCCCTTCGTTTGTCATATATATATATAGCCTGTTGTCTTGACGATGCTATTTTGATTAGGAGGGAGTTATTATTTTCTCTCAGAAGTGTATTTTAAATTTTCCCTGGGAGAAATATTATGAAAGGCTAAATGCGGCTTACAATCCAGTACAAATTTGTGACATTCCGTTGAACGGATGGTGGGTTTTTCGCCTTTCGTCCTCTTTCTTTCTTTCCTTCTTCTTTTTTTTTTAATCCACCGGGAGGGATAAAACCCACCCACCACAATTGACTCCCCCTCCCCGTCTTCTGACATCGCTTTCATTCCTCTCTTCCCTGGTTTACGCATCCCAATCTGTCTCTTGAGTAACAGCATTTTTATCCGTCTTTCTTGCCTGCCTTTGACGTTGCCATTCACAAAGCCGTTGACCTGCTAGGAGAGGTATATAATCCAGTCAAAATTCTAAGCAGCCCCAAATCAGAGGTCTGAGTTGCAAGCTTAATTTGCAAAACACCAGGTTGCATTGGTAGGGCAGATTTGAACAGCATGGCTCTCTCTCTCTCTCTCTCTGTGTGTGTGTGTGTGTTAACACGCAGTCCATTTGGGATGTAAAGTAGTAATTGGGGCAGAATACTAAAAATAAAATCCAATTCCTAGCTCTTACAGATTTTGACCTTCAAACATGCTGTGCCCAGAAAATGAAATTCTAAAAGAAACAAAATGCCTTCACAAACACATACACACACTACACACACACACACACCAGTTTGCTATTTAGCTGTCTATCTCTATTTTTGATTTGCTGTTTTTTTTTTCTGGTGGTCCCGCTCAAGAGAGCATTTGGCTGTGTCGAAAAAGTTGGAAAGGAAAACAAAGGCATCTGGCTGATGCAAACTCTCTTAAAAAGTTTTTTTTTTGGGGGGGGGGGTGTTTGTTAGTTCCAATTTAAAAATAATGTGTGAACTCTGCTTCCTCTGAACGAACAATTCAGAGTACAATTGTGATGCATATTTGAGTAAATGTTCCCACAAGTGGATGCGGAATATATTCAATTATCCCATCCCATTGTTATGCTTTTACATAAACTACTGTACTGAACAACTGAATTTTTTACCCATTTGGAGGGTTCCCACAATCTGCTGAATGATGAGCTGACCTGAATTTGCACGAGAGGAAGAGGAAGAGGAAGGGGAAAAGAGAGGAGGGAGGGAGGGAGGAAGATAGAAGGTATGAAAGGAAAGGAAGGAAAGAGATAGAAGGGGAAGGAAAGAGATAGAAGGGGAAGGAAGGGAGGGAGGGAAGGAGGGAGGAGATAGTAGGAAAGGAAATGAAGGAAAGAGATAGAAGGGGAAGGAAAAAGATGAGGAAGGAAGGAAAGAGATAGAAGGAAGGAGATAAGGGAGGGAGGGAGATAGAAAGTATGGAAGGAAAGGAAGGAAAGGAAGGAAGGAGGAGGAGATAGAAGGAAGGAAGGAAGGGAGGGAGGAGGAGGAGGAGGAGGAGATACAAAGTATGAAGGAAAGGAAAGGAAGGAAAGAGATAGAAGGGGAAGGAGGAGGAGGAGATAAAAGTATGAAAGGAAAGGAAGGAAAGAGATAGGAAAAGGAAGGAGATGAGGAAGGAAGAAGGGAGATAGAAGGAAGGAGATAAGCGAAGAAGGAAGATAGAAAGTATGAAAGGAAAGGAAGGAAGGAAGGAAGGAAAGAAGGAAGGAAGGATGGATGGATGCATTTCTCTCCATATGTACAGAAACATTATCAAGGTCAGCTTTTTGAGAAAGCAGCAATCCATCTCCAGAAGATCTGATAAATCAGGTTACAAGAATATAGCGTATTTCACTGATGCTTCTCACTGATTTTAAACTAAAATAATATACCCCTTTTATGATGGCAATGCACTTGTGCTAATGAAACACTTTAAGCTTTTCCAAGTAGAGGCAGTCATGAAAACCAGAGCGTAACTTTTAGAATGTTTTCAGGGTGAATTGCATGTTCGGTGTTGAATACATCAACCAGGTTTCCCCCAAACCACCGTTCTCCAGTTGTTTTCGGACCACAAATCCCATGTTTCGGGTCATAAGGCCCGTACTCCCATCCCCACGGTCCTGTCCCCAATCCAGATGGAGGGAATCCTTTTGAATGCCTTTGTATGCTGCTTCAGCTGAATCGAGGTGGTCTTTGTGCTTTCCTTCCTGCTGTAAAAATAGAAAATAATTTACGAGACTTGCTCTCTAAGAGTCTTTGCCGTATAAAAAACAGCTCCAGTAAAGCACAGATCTCCATACAAATGCTAGAAAGTTTTATGGTGTTTCTTTAAATGGATCCATGGGGCTTCCTCATGTATCGCTCGTATTTGAAATGAAGAGATTTAGAAGTTTGGAAAACTATCAAGAGATACTTGGCTCAAGCAATTCAAGGGAACTGGACTTACCCATTAACGGTGATTCACTAGACAGAACATAGAATAACAGAGTTGGAAGGGACCGTGGAGGTCTTCTAGTCCAACCCCTTGCTCAAGCAGGACACTCTACTATTTCCACTTATTACTACTTATGATTGCATGACTGTAATTTTGTTGCTTGTATTCTTATGGGTTCTATTGATATTGATTGTCTCCTAGTATGATTCGATTGCTTATTTGTACCCTATGACTAACATTAAGTGTTGTACCTTATGATTTTTGACGAATTTATCTTTTCTTTTATGTACACCGAGAGCGTGTGCATCAAAGGCAAATTCCAATCACACTTGGCCAATATTCTATTCTATTCTGTTCTGTTCTGTTCTGTTCTATTCTATTCTATTCTATTCTACTCTACTCTACTCTACTCTACTCTACTTTACTCTACTCTACTTCTATTCTATTCTATTCTATTCTATTCTATTCTACTCTTAGTCTAGTCTAGTCTAGTCTAATCTAGTCTAGTCTAGTCTAGTCTAGTCTAGTCTAATCTAGTCTATTCTGACAAATGGCTCTCTTCTTCCAGTGTTGGAGCATTTACAACTTCTGAGGCAAGTTGTTCCACTGATTAATTGTTCTAACTGCCAGGAAATTTCTCCTTAGTTCTAGGTTGCTCCATTAGTTTACATCCATTGGTTCTTGTCCTGCCTTCAGGTGTTTTGGAGAATATTGTTGGTTACCACCTTTAAAGCGCTCCATGCCTTAGGGCCCGGGTACTTACAGGACCGCCTGCTGTTACCTTATGCCTCCCACTGACCCGTACGCTCACACAGAGAGGGTCTTCTCAGGGTGCCGTCCGCCAAGCAATGTCGGCTGGCGGCCCCCAGGGGAAGGGCCTTCTCTGTTGGAGCACCTACCCTCTGGAATGAACTTCCCCCTGGTTTGCGTCAATTACCTGACCTTCGGACCTTTCGCCGTGAATTGAAAACACACTTGCTTATCCAAGCGGGACTGGCTTAATTTTTAAACTTTTTGAATTTTAATAATTTTAATTGGGGTATTTTTATGAATTTTATGGGTCAAATTTGACGGTTTTAAATTTTCGGCAATTTATAAAATATGTTATTTTAACTTTTGTCTTAATTTGTATATTGTACTGTTTTTATTCTGCCTGTACACTGCCCTGAGTCCTTTGGGAGAAGGGCGGTATAAAAATCTAAATAATAAATAAATAAAATAAATTTTGCAACTCCCCCCCATCTTTGTAGGAGCCCCTCAAATACCAGAACACAGCCATCATGTCTCCCCTAGTCCTTCTTTTCACTAGACTAAACATACCCAATTCTTGAAACCATTCTTCATACATTTTAACCTCCAGCCCCCTAATCATCTTTGTTGCTCTTCTCTTATTTTTTTCTCCAGAGTCTCAACATCTTTTGATAGATAGATAGATAGATAGATAGATAGATAGATAGATAGATAGATAGATAGATAGATAGATAGATAGATAGATAGATAGATAGATAGATAGATAGATAGATAGATAGATAGAGGGGACCCAAACTGGATGCAATATTCCAAGTTTAGCTATACTAAGGCTTTGTAAAGCGGTAGTAATACCTCCCGTGATCTTGATTCTATCCCTCTGTTAATGCAGCCTAGGGTTGCATTGGCTTTTTCGGCTGCCACTGCACACAGTTGGCTCACACTTTTAGATCTTTGATGATGCTCCTGAACTTTGAACCAAAGGATTCTTTGAGTCTGCAGCCCAAGGAATGACAAAGGTTCAAACTCAGTCTGAGGTCATCCAGAGAGTGACGAGATGTGACTCCACCATACAATCTTATAGAAAATTGTATCTGTTCCAGTGGTGGGTTTCAAATTTTTTTACTACTGGTTCTGTGGGTGTGGCTTGGTAGGCCTGGCGTGGCTTGGTGGGCCTGGCATGGCTTGGTGGGCATGGCTTGGTGGGCCTGGCAGGGGAAGGATTCCCTCCCCACTCCAGGGGAAGGATACTGCAAAATCCCCATTCCCTCCCCATTCCAGGAGAAGGATATTGCAAAATCCCCATTCCCTCCCCACTCCAGGGGAAAGATACTGCAAATTCCCCATTCCCTCTCCACTTCAGAGGGAAGGATAATGCAAAATCTCCATTCCCTCCTCACTCCAGGGGAAGGATACTGCAAAATCCCCATTCCCTCCCGATCAGCTGGGACTTGGGAGGCAGAGAACAGATGGGGGCAGGGCCAGTTAAAATTTTTATTACCGGTTCTCTGAACTGCTCAAAATTTCTGCTACCGGTTCTCCAGAACTGATCCGAACCTGTTGAAACCCACCTATGGTCTGTTCTAGCGAGGATGAGCTGGCGAAACCCATTAACCAACATTTACTCTAATGGCATTCTTCAGAAAAATAGAACTAAATATTATTGACAGAACGAAATGCCTCTCTCCCTATCCAATAGTGAGAATCAACTCTGCTTTCAGTGAATTTCACTCAGGATTTAGTGGGGAATAGATTTTATATCTTGGTCATGAATGATTTTCCAAATTATATGCCATTTTCCCTAACTGGTTCGGTTCCCCTCCTTCCCCTCTCCCAGTTTGCAATAAACATGCAAAAACATCTTCATTTGCTTCATTTAGGTAATATTCTGTGCAAAGCGGAATAATTATTCTTTATGTTAGCGATGCTTTAAATAGACGCATACACCAAGCATAACTACAGACAGACATACTTATATACTATAATAGTATAATTGATTCAGAATGGGAGGCTATGTCCTTAATGTAATTCTGGTCCTGTTTTTTTTCTTTTTTTAATGTTTGGATGTTTTATTTCTGTACTGGATTTCCGACTTGATAGATTCTGGACTGAGTGGAATTCATGCACAAAATCATAGCAGGGAAATGTTGCAGATATGTCCCTTGGTTTGCTACAGTCTTATTTGAAAGGCAATATACTATTCCATCTTTAAATGACAATAAGTGCTGAGATGACGCAGTGGTTAGAGTGCAGTACTGCAGGCTATTTCTGTTGACTGCCTATTGCCAGCAGTTCGGCAGTTCGAATCTCACCAGGTTCAAGGTTGACTCAGCCTTCCATCCTTCCGAGGTGAGTCAAATGAGGACCCAGATTGTTGGGGGCAATAGGCTGACTCTGTAAACTGCTTAGAGAGGGCTATAAAGCACTGTAAAGTGGTATATAAGTCTAAGTGCTATTGCTATAAAGCATTCAAATAGTGATTTGTGATACTGTACTAAGTCAAGCTGGCTTAGTGCCTGGAGGCTGTAAGGACCTGGATGGGGAAGAACCCATTGCAACTCAATCCTAAATGAACTGAAGACTCTTCTTGGATGAGAAGTGAAATGCTCTCAAAGAAAACAACCAAGAAAGTCCAATTGGTTTTTTTGGAAAAAGATAGCTAGATGACTGATAGATAGATGATATAGATAGATAGATAGATAGATAGATAGATAGATAGATAGATAGATGGATGGATGGATGGATGGATGGATGGATGGATGGATGGATGGATGGATGGATGGATGGATGGATGGATGGATGGATGGATGGATAATATCAGATAGCGACAGATAATTGATAGAGATGATAGACAGACAGACAGATAGATGACAGATACAGATAGATAATTGATAGAGATGATAGACAGATAATAGATAGATAGATAGATGATAAATAGATAGATAGATAGATAGATAGATAGATAGATAGATAGATAGATAGATAGATGATAGATAGATAGATAATAGATAGAGACAGATAGATAATTGATAGACAGATAATTGATAGAGATGATAGATGGAAAGATAGATAATTGATAATTGATGATACAGTAGATACATAGATAGATGGGTGATAGATAGATGGATAGATCGATCACCTACAGCTGTTTAAAGCCTTGCTTTGTTTATTTTTGCTCTGTCTGTCTTCTTGTAGTCTTAATGTTTAGAAGGGTTGAGCTGGTCAACATGTGCATTCTTTAAAAAAAAGAAATTAAATATTAAAAACACATTCATACCCATGCAACATCAAACCAGCTCTTCCCAGAAGTTAATTGGCCAGTTTGAAAAAAAAAATGTCTGGGTTTTTAGCATAACCTCCCTTAAGATCTGGGAATGACGTTCCTATTAGTTCTCTTCAACTGTGCATTTCATTAGTGACTCATACTAAGCCTGTAATTTTGCAGCAAAGTCTTTTTCAGCAGAATTGGATAGTAGAAACTCTTCATTTTTACTAGAACCACGCTGATTCGGACAGGGTCTCTTGGTCAGAGCCTTTAGATTGAGGCTTCAAAAATTCTTATTACAATATATCGGTTGTCAGGGTTCCAACCGATGCCTTAATTAAATCATGAGCCTCGAGCCAAGCTTCAAAAGAAATCCAGTTATTTATTAGGAGCTTCATGTCGGTACATTCCAAGTGAAGCCAACTCTGACCTCACTTAATTTACGCCCCGGCTCTGACCCTGTTCCCCCCTTCCCCCATGGTGTGTCATCAGTCACATTTCCCAATGAAGCAATTTCACGGGTTGTAGACGTCCCTCCCTCCGGCCCCTGTGGGTCTCCATGGAGATGGCCTTGACAGAGAGATGGCTGGAATGTGCTTTTGTTTTGATTGAAGTGCAATTCCCTCACTGCAGCTGTGAGGCTCAGTTCCACATCCCCCAATCATCTCCTGGTCTTACTCCTGAGTCGTCCTTTTTGCTTCAGCTGCACTTGCCTTCTGGCAGCTCTTTGCATGCATGCACTAGGAACAGGCTCCTCTTGTTCCTCTGCCTCTCTGCTATCCGCCTCTGGAGGCTCCGGAGTCCACGCATTGCTCCCAGATGGCCCCGGCCCCATCTCTGCCTCCAACGCAGAGCCCTCGTTCAGGCCTTCCCCTGACTCCAGGACTGGCCGATCGTCCTCCCCAGCCTCCTCACTCTCCAACTTCGCTGCCAGCTTCGCAGGCTGCTGGCAGACCACAACAAAAAGTAGGAACTCCATCACATTTCATCTCCTGCCAGGTGGCTGAATAAATTCCATGAATCAACCTGCTTGGTTAGTTTAGGATTCTAGCCAATCCACAACATATTAATGCAAACACCTGGATAAGTTCATGGTAAGGATGGATCCCATCTGTTCATCAGCCTTTGGTTTATTGCTCTTTTCAACCAGGGAGTCCACTATTAATTTCGGCTTTGCTGAATTTGACCAGCCTGCAGATTTTAGAATAGAATAGAATAGAATAGAATAGAATAGAATAGAATAGAATAGAATAGAATAGAATAGAATAGAATAGAATAGAATAGAATGGGAAGGGAAGGGAAGGGACCTATGAGGACTTCTAGTCCAACCCCTGATCATGCAGGAGACCCTATATCATTACAGATAGGTGGGTGCCCAGTTTCTTCTTAAAAACCTCCAGTGAGGAAGCACTCACAACTTCTGGTGGCAATCTGTTTCACTGGTTAATTTCCTCACTGTTAGGAAGTTGCTCCTTAATTCCAGTCTGCTTCTCTCCTTGAGTAGTTTCCATCCATTGTTTCTTGTCCTGCCCTCTGGTGCTTTGGAGAATAATTTGACCCCGTCTTCTTTGTGGCAGCCCTTCAAATACTGGAACACTGCTATCATGTCCCCCCTAAGTCCTTCTTTTCTCTAGACTAGCCAAACCCAAATCCTGCAGCCGTTCATCCTATGTTTTAGTCTCCGGGCCTTTGATCCTCTTAGTTGCTCTTCTCTGAACCTTTTTCCAAAGTCTCAACATCTATTTTGTAGCGTGGTGACCGAAATTGGTTGCAGTATTCCAGGTGGTCTTATAAGGGCTTTATAATGCCAAGCAAGATTTCTGAACTGCAGAAGGAACGGTCTATTTTCTAAGAAGCCTCGATGGAGGACAAGAAAGTGATTGAATACGCCAAACAAGATATCAATAGCCACATATCTGATCCCTTTCCCCCAGCTTGCTTGGCTTGTAACGAAGATTATTGCTGTTCTAACATCTTCAAAGTCTAAAGATTCTATACTTTGATGTTATATATGTTGACGGCAGCAAGAATACTTTATGCACAAGAATGGAAGGACAGTTCAATCCCGACAACGGCTGCAAAAGTTGATGGAATTAGCAGAGAGGGCTAATTTTGATTGCTTTGATAAAAAAAAATTCAAAAGCAGAAGTACTTTTATTTCTACTCGGAAACCGCTTCCGAGTTGGACTTTGTGCTTAAAGTGGCCCAACAAATGAAACTTTGATTTTGGGGTTTACCAATTAGAATAGGAAGGGAATAACAGAGTTGGAAGGGACCTTGGAGGTCTTCTAGTCCAACCCCCTGCTTAGGCAGGAAACCCTACACCACTTCAGACAAATGGTTATCCAACATCTTCTTAAAAATTTCCAGTGTTGGAGCATTCACAACCTCTGGAGGCAATTTGTTCCACTGATTTATTGTTCTCACTGTCAGGAAATTTCTCCTCTGAGTTCTAGGTTGCTTCTCTCCTTGATTAGTTTCCACCCATTGCTTCTTGTCCTGCCCTCAGGTGCTTTGGAGAACAGCTTGACTCCCTCTTCTTTGGGGCAGCCCCTGAGATATTGGAAGACTGCTATCATGTTATCCCTAGTCCTTCTTTTCATTAAACTAGACATACCCAATTCCTGCAACCGTTCTTCATGTATTTTAGCCTCCAGTCCCCTAATATTCTTTGTTGATCTTCTCTGCACTCTTTCTAGAGTCTCCACATCTTTTTTACATCGTGGCGACCAAAACTGTATTCTAAATGCAAAACTGGATGCAGGATTCCAAGTGTGGCCTTACCAAGGCTTTATAAAGTGGTATTAACACTTCACGTGAACTTGATAGCTTTGTTGTTATAGAAATGGCTAATTTATACTATTATGTAAAAGCAAAAAGTTGAGGTTTGATGTTACTGCCTTATTCTACTGCGCCAAAGGGAGGCAGAAGTCAATCCCTTTTCTTTTGTTTTTCCCCTTCTTTTCTCCTCTCTTTTCCCTATTCCCGATCCTTCCTATTATTTGCTTTCGCATTTTTGAATTTTATATGATCAACTAATAAAAAGGACAACCGGCAAAAAAAAGTCTAAGGATCTAAAGATAGTGGAAAAAAGAGTTGTCCAGCAGTGGGGGTTTCATGAGGAGATCAAATCCATATTTGAAGCTTCGGGGAAATTGCGCCAAACTTTTTACAAGGTTTAAAGGATAAATTGCACCTTTTTCTTTCTTTAAAAGAACACACGTACCTTCTAAGGTTCTATAGGTTTTGTAAAAATTTCATTTTTTTGAACCGTGCCTCCTTTCCTGCGTGCTCTTTAGATGTGCTGCTCACAGCGTTCCTTTGGGTCCCTTCGCCTTCCTTCCGGGCCCTTCTGCAAAGCAAACTTCAGAATCGAGTTTTCAAAACTAATTTTTTTTAGAAAAAATAGTAATCGCTGTGCGATTACTCCAGGCTATGAATTTTTGTGTACGGAGTCAAATCCATAGCCCGCATTGGTGGACCTCCTTGTGATTTTCTTCCACGGTATGATTTAAGTCTTCGACGATGTTGTTATAGAATTCTATATTTTCTGGTCACATTGTACTGCTAACTAGGGCATACAAAACCTTTGCCAGACCGATTCTTGAACACAGCTTGTCTGCCTAGAATCCACACGGTATATCGGACGTTCATACGATTGAGTGGGTCCAGAGATATTTCACGAGAAGAGTCCTCCACCCCTCTGCTCACAGCAGAATCCCTTATGCCACCAGGCTTGAAATGTTGGGCTTGGACCATCTGGAACTGCGCAGCCTGCGGTATGATCTAAGCACAGTACACAAAATTATCTGCTACAGCATCTTACCTGTCAACGACATCTTCAGCTTCAACCTCAATAATACGTGGGCAAACAAATTGGTACAGACACAAGGTAAACCGCTCCAAACTTGATTGCAGAAAATAGGACTTCAGCAACAGAGTGGTCAATGCCTGGAATGTTCTACCCGACTCCGTTGTTACATCCTCAAACCTTCACGGCTTCAACCTTAAACTGTCCTACCGTGGACCTCACCCCATTCCTAAGAGGTCCGTAAAGGGGGGGTGCATAAGCACACCAGTGAGTCTACCGTCCCTGTCCGACTGTCCCCATTTATTTGTATTCATTTCCTTCGTTCATGACCATGTTCATATTTATACCTGCTATCTTGTACATGTTTGACGAACTAATAAATACAAACGCAATAGATGCTAAAACTGGTCCACGGTTGCCTTGAACCATTCTTTGTAGGCATCAGAGGTGGCTTCAGGCCGAGCAGAAATGGGGGACGAGAAGAATTTCAGAAGCAATCCTTGTGGCAGAGTTGAGCAACTTGTCACCCTAGGAAACTTTTAATAAGCCATCAGGAAATCCAAGATGTGGTGTGGGGGGGGATGTAGAGAGAGATTCCGAATGTAATTGCCTTTTGCGGAACTCGGATTTCCTCCTGACACATGGACCCATTTGATTTTCCAACTGTCTTAGCCCCCACAACTTATCTGATGTCAGAAGTGTACATAGGAGATTTTCATGTGTATTTTATAAGCAGCTTAATGTACACTTCCCTACATAATAACGCAGTTATCCCGCAGTAAAAAAAAAACAAAAAACCCTGAGTGTTAAGACAAATTTATTCTGTAGTGACAGATTTAGGTCAGGCTCCCAAATAGGAATAGGCAGATTGATGGGCCCAGCAGAAAATGAAAGAGAGAGAGAGAAGGAAAGAGAGAGAGAAGGAAAGAGAAGGAGAGAGAGAGAGAAGGAGGGAGAGAGAGGAGAGAGAGAGAGGGAAGGAGGGAGAGAGAGGAGAGAGAGAGAAAGAGAGAGAGAGGAGGGAGAGAAGGAAAGAGAGAGAGAGGAAAGAGAGAGAGAGAGAGAGAAGGAAAGAGAGAGAGAAGGAAAGAGAAAGAGAGAGAAAGAGAGAGACTTCTCACAAAAGTAGCAATTGCACAGCCGATCAGATTGGATCATGGACTTTTAGCAAGCCTGGAGCTGAACAAAATCTTGTATTTCCCCCAAGAGCCAGTCTGGTCTAGTGTTTAAAAGACATTGAGCTAGGAACTGGGAAGCCAGTCACACTCTCTCATCCCTAGGAAGGAGGCAATGGAAAACCACTTTTCAAATGTGGGTTCCTTGCTGATCTTTGAGCTTTGTGATTTTCTTGCAGATGTTTCATTACTGTTCATTTCATTTCAACCCTGAGCTACAAATATTGTCTTTTGTTGATATTCATTCATCTCATGCTAGCAGTGATGATGTTCCCTGTTGGATCATGAAGCCTCTGCAAGGAAACAACCAAGTTCAGCGAGCTCCAAGGACTCTACAGTTCTCCTCCTCCTCCTCCTCCTCCTCCTCCTCCTCCTCCTCCTCCTCCTCCTCCTCCTCCTCCTCCTCCTCCTCCTCCTTACACACCCCACTCTCTTCTCTAGCACTGATGATGTTCCTTGTTGTATCATGAAGCCTCTGCAAGAAAACAACCAAGTTCAGCGAGCTCCAAGGACTCTACAGTTTTCCTCCACCACCACCACCACCACCTCCTCCTCCTCCTCCTCCTCCTCCTCTTCACACAGCCCACTCTCTTCTCTAGCACTGATGATGTTCCTTGTTGTATCATGAAGCCTCTGCAAGAAAACAACCAAGTTCAGCAACCTCCAAGGACTCTACAGTTTTCCTCCACCACCTCCTCCTCCTCCTCCTCCTCCTCCTCCTCTTCCTCCTCCTCCTCCTCCTCTTCACACAGCCCACTCTCTTCTCTAGCACTGATGATGTTCCTTGTTGGATCATGAAGCCTCTGCAAGAAAACAACCAAGTTCAGCGAGCTCCAAGGACTCTACAGTTCTCCTCAACCTCCTCCTCCTCCTCTTCACACAGTGGAATAGAATGGAATGGAATAAAACTTGAATAGAATAGAATAGAATAGAATAGAATAGAATAGAATAGAATAGAATAGAATAGAATAGAATAGAATGGAATGGAATTGAATCGAATCGAATCGAATGGAATCGAATGGAACGGAACAGAATAGAATTCTTTGCTGGCCAAGTGTGATTGGACACACAAGGAATTTATCTCCGGTGCATAAGCTCTCACTGCACATATAAACAACAAGTGATACCATTAGCCTTACCCTTCCACCCCATCTGTAGAAAGCGGTGGCCTTTTAATGCAAATACTCTCAAGCTTTTGTGTCTTGGCATCACCAGCTAGAAGCACGCCAAGCCCACAGACAGCTCTTGGAGATGGTTGTCCCCTTAAAACGAAGGAAGTCTTTAGAACTGAACCTGGGACATCAAGAATTGCCGAAGGCACACAGCTGTCGCCAGACTGGGTCTGGATTCATTGGTGAGACTTTGGATAGAATGTCTGAATGGTGTGGGAGTTGTCATGGCTATTCCTTCCTCATTTCCATGAACGTGGAGAACCGGGGCCTCTTGAACCCAGAATGTGAAGAAAAGAAACACAGACAGTGTGAGCAGCTTACCTTGCACATGTGTTCGAAAGCAGATTATGCACAGAGAACCGTTCTTCCCGTCATCATCTATCATCTTTGCCCTGTTTTCTTGGAACTAGGAGATGTGATTCACTTGTTATGGTTTGTTGACATGAACAAGCTGACAGATGGACAAGCTGTCCATCGAGTTGAGATCTTGTGAAAATCTTGGACACGCAGGACCCATTCGCCTACTGACAGCCAGATTACCATGGAATTTTAGCTAGCGTCTTTATGATTTCCGTGGCATTTTTTTTCCACCCGTCGTTAAATGTCTAGTTTCCCTCTACAGAATTTTTAACCTGGATCTATTTTGGTGATCCGGGTGGATTTCTACACCAAAAGAAAGAAAGACAGCCGCCCTGGTGGCACAGTACTTCAGGCTAACTTATTGCTCACTCTAGGAGTTCGATTCTGAGTGGCTCAAGGTTGACTCAGCCTTCCATCCTTCCGAAGTGGGTAAAATGAGGACCCAGATTGCTGGGGGACAAGAGGCTGACTCTGTAAACTTAGAGGGGGCTGTAAAGCACTGTGAAGCGGTATATAAGTGGAAGTGCTATTGCTATCTATCTATTTCTATGTCTGTTTATCATCTATCTCTCCTATCTCTATCTCTAACTCTATCTCTAAGAGCCGCGATGGCACAATGATTAAAATGCCATATTGCAGGCTAACTCTGCCCATTGTCATCAGTTCGATCTTGACCAGCTCAAGGTTAACTCAGCCTTCCATCCTTCCGAGGTGGGTAAAATGAGAACCCAGATTGTTGAGGCCAATAAGCTGACTCTGCAAACTTAAGAGTGGGCTGTGAAGCACTGTGAAGCGGTATATAAGTCTAAGTGCTATTGTTATTGCTATCCTATCTTCTTCAGCAGCCTTCAACCAGTGTGAACGCTGCTGTTCTTCTCAGCAAAATAAGAGAAGAAACTGAGGAGAAAGGACCACAATTGCTAGACTCCCCAACTCCCCGCTATAGAATCCAAGGCCCTTCCCAAGGATTTAATGTAAGAGCTAATTAAAGAGCTCCTCTCATTTCCATGGTAACCTCAGGCCTTCTCTGAGTGGGCATTCAACATCCTTAGCTGCTTTAACATCAACATACTAATAAGATGCAATGCATTTGCTCGTGCACATAACCAGCTCTGACAGTAATTGAGAGGGGGGGAGAGAAAGGAGGAGAGAGAGAGAATGAATTCACCCAGTGTGGTATGGTGCTTAAAGATGGTGAGCTAAGAGATGGAAGACCAAGGTTCTAGGTCTCTCTTAACCATGGAAGTAAGCTGGATGACTTCAGCCTGTCATCCTTACTCAGTCTGAGCCTTGGGGAGTCAAAACAACAACAACCATAAATCAACCAATGTGCACTGGACCATGATGGAGTTTATGGTCCATAATCTTCAACCAAGGTGTCATCTTCACACAGTGGAATAGAATGGAATGGAATAAAACTTGAATAGAATAGAATAGAATGGAATTGAATCGAATTGAATTGAATCGAATGGAATCGAATCGAATGGAATCGAATCGAATGGAATCGAATGGAACGGAACAGAATAGAATTCTTTGCTGGCCAAGTGTGATTGGACACACAAGGAATTTATCTCCGGTGCATAAGCTCTCACTGCACATATAAACAACAAGTGATGCCATTAGCTTTACCCTTCCACCCCATCTGTAGAAAGCGGTGGCCTTTTAATGCAAATACTCTCAAGCTTTTGTGTCTTGGCATCACCAGCTAGAAGCACGCCAAGCCCACAGACAGCTCTTGGAGATGGTTGTCCCTTTAAAACGAAGGAAGTCTTTAGAACTGAACCTGGGACATCAAGAATTGCTGAAGGCATACAGCTGTCGCCAGACTGGGTCTGGATTCATTGGTGAGACTTTGGATAGAATGTCTGAATGGTGTGGGAGTTGTCATGGCTATTCCTTCCTCATTTCCATGAACGTGGAGAACCGGGGCCTCTTGAACCCAGAATGTGAAGAAAAGAAACACAGACAGTGTGAGCAGCTTACCTTGCACATGTGTTCGAAAGCAGATTATGCACAGAGAACCGTTCTTCCCGTCATCATCAATCATCTTTGCTCTGTTTTCTTGGAACTAGGAGATGTGATTCACTTGTTATGGTTTGTTGACATGAACAAGCTGACAGATGGACAAGCTGTCCATCGAGTTGAGATCTTGTGAAAATCTTGGACAAGCAGGACCCATTCGCCTACTGACAGCCAGATTACCATGGAATTTTAGCTAGCGTCTTTATGATTTCCGTGGCATTTTTTTTCCACCCATCATTAAATGTCTAATTTCCCTCTACAGGATTTTTAACCTGGATCCATTTTGGTGATCCGGGTGGATTTCTACACCAAAAGAAAGAAAGACAGCCGCCCTGGTGGCACAGTACTTCAGGCTAACTTATTGCTCACTCTAGGAGTTCGATTCTGAGTGGCTCAAGGTTGACTCAGCTTTTCATCCTTCCGAAGTGGGTAAAATGAGGACCCCGATTGTTGGGGGACAAGAGGCTGACTCTGTAAACTTAGAGGGGGCTGTAAAGCACTGTGAAGCGGTATATAAGTGGAAGTGCTATTGCTATCTATCTATTTCTATGTCTGTTTATCATCTATCTCTCCTATCTCTATCTCTAACTCTATCTCTAAGAGCCGCGATGGCACAATGATTAAAATGCCATATTGCAGGCTAACTCTGCCCATTGTCATCAGTTCGATCTTGACCAGCTCAAGGTTAACTCAGCCTTCCATCCTTCCGAGGTGGGTAAAATGAGGACCCAGATTGTTGAGGCCAATAAACTGACTCTACAAACTTAAGAGTGGGCTGTGAAGCACTGTGAAGCGGTATATAAGTCTGAGTGCTATGTGTTATTGCTATCCTATCTTCTTCAGCAGCCTTCAACCAGTGTGAACGCTGCTGTTCTTCTCAGCAAAATAAGAGAAGAAACTGAGGAGAAAGGACCACAATTGCTAGACTCCCCAACTCCCCGCTATAGAATCCAAGGCCCTTCCCAAGGATTTAATGTAAGAGCTAATTAAAGAGCTCCTCTCATTTCCATGGTAACCTCAGGCCTTCTCTGAGTGGGCATTCAACATCCTTAGCTGCTTTAACATCAACATACTAATAAGATGCAATGCATTTGCTCGTGCACATAACCAGCTCTGACAGTAATTGAGAGGGGGGGAGAGAAAGGAGGAGAGAGAGAGAATGAATTCACCCAGTGTGGTATGGTGCTTAAAGATGGTGAGCTAAGAGATGGAAGACCAAGGTTCTAGGTCTCTCTTAACCATGGAAGTAAGCTGGATGACTTCAGCCTGTCATCCTTACTCAGTCTGAGCCTTGGGGAGTCAAAACAACAACAACCATAAATCAACCAATGTGCACTGGACCATGATGGAGTTTATGGTCCATAATCTTCAACCAAGGTGTCATCCTGCAGTGGATTGATTTAGGTTGATAAGTAGGTAGTTGATGGATGGATGGATGATGGACTCAAGATAGAATGGAACCAATGGGGGTTCTTGATGCTCTCTAAGCTTGCTTGTTTTCTTGCAGAGGTTTCATTGCCCAAACTAGTAACATTATCAGTGCTAGTAGGGAATGGGGCTTGCTCTCGATTTATATTCTAGTGGCTTGCCCTGTGAATGTTGGTGCGGGTAGTCTTAGAGATTCTTTGATCGGACTGTTTGCTGTTGGCTCCTTTGGCGGGTTCTTGATTGGGGTATTGCTTACTTAATTCTTGGTCTGAAGTTAATTTTGGAATTAATCTATGCTGATCTGGCTGCTGTTTGCTGATGGAGAAGTGCTGGAGTCTTTTTTCTTCTCTTTTGGGATGGTTGATGGTCACTTTTGCATAGTCTGCAGATGTCATTAATGTCTATGTGTTTATCGATGGCTAATTCGTCAGAATGCCGGGCTTCTAGAAATTCCCTGGCAGTTTTTTTTTTTCCAACTTGGTCTGGAAAAGACCAAGAAAACAAGCAAGCTCAGAGAGCACCAAAGACTCCTCTGAGCTACAAATACTCCCCTTTATCCAGAATGGAACAAAACTACATATGTTGTAAGAGATCTCATTTATGCTGCTTGCAAGGGCATCTTTCTCAATGAATAAAAATAGACCCATGTAAGTTATGAACATTTACGGGAAGTGGGAAGAATCAGATGATGATGACATCTTCATGATGGCCTCCCACATATGGTAGATATGATATCACTTATATCATTTATGATATCACGGGATGCAACCTGACACGAGGACAGAACTGCTACCGTATTGCTACCGGTTCTCCCCGGTTCGGTAGCGGAAATCTTGATATGAGAGCAAACCGGTTTGTACCTAATGCTAACTGGGTCTTCCTGCCCATCCCTGCGCTATACTTACCTTTATTCCTTTGTTTTTAGCTCAGCTGTAAGGTGCAGCAGAGCGAACTGCCATGCCTTCGCTGTTTTTTTACTCAATGCGCTTGAGCGAAAGGCAAGTTTGGCACGCATGCGAGCGAAGCGAGGAAGCGCGTGGCGATTACGCGCAAAGCATGTGCGTGATGCGAACCGGTGGTAAAACTGGTTAGAACCCACCACTGATCCGTAGGATTGTCTCTTTGGGTACGTGTTGTCATGTTGATATCCCAACGGTGCTTTTTCAAGAGGCAACTGGACTTTCTTGGTTTTTCCTTGAAGACGTTTCGCTTCTCATCCAAGAAGCTTCTTCTGTTCTGACTGGACTTTCTTTGTTTTTCCTTGAAGACGTTTCGCTTCTCATCCGAGAAGCTTCTGCGGTTCTTGCGGAGGATGGAAGTCAGTCAGAACTGAAAAAGCTTCTTGGCTGAGGAACAAACATCTTCAAGGAAAGACAACAATGAAGTCCAGCTGCCTCTTGAAAAAGCACCTTTGGTGACTGGGCTAGATGACCTACAAGGTCTCTTCCAACACTGTTAATCTGAATCTGAATTGTGAAAAGAAGGACAAGGGGTGACATGATAGGTGTCTTCCAATATCTAAAGGGCCACCACCAAGAAGAGGAAATCAACCTATTCTCCAAAGCACTTGAAGGCAGGACAAGAAGCGATGGATGGAAGCTAACCAAGGAGAGAAGCAACCTAAAACTGAGGAGAAATTTCCTGACAGTGAGAACAATTAACCAGTGGAACAGTTTGCCTCCAGAAATTGTGGGTGCTCCATCAGTGGAGGTTTTTAAGAAGAGACCGGACAGCCACTTGTCTGAAATGGCATAGGGTTTCCTGCTTGAGCAGGGGTTGGACTAGAAGACCTCCAAGGTCCCTTCCAGCTCTATTCGGAATTGAAAATGGCTTCCATTTCCTTCTCTATTCGATCAATTTGCATTTTCAGATCTAATCATCAGATTAAATTCATTTTATTTGGACTGTTTGAGGTTGGGGGGAGGGAGGCCTTTGTCACATCCAGTTGAGGGACCATGTCAGAAGCCATCAACTCAAGGAGGTAATTTATACTGCATCAACTTGATTCAGATCGTCAATTCAGGTTGGAACTTTGATAGTACCATCTCCAAATCAAATCTCTGCATAAACCTAACTCCATTTTTTCCCCCTTTTTAAAACCGATTAAGGCCCGGTCTAGCAACCTAATCACAATTTGCCTCCTGTTCTGACCTAGGCTTCCCCAGCAGCACGAAGCCGAGTCCTCGTCCCGATAAACCCCTTTTATTTAATTTATGGTGAATTCCTCTCCTGCAAAGTCTTTCCTCTCCCACAGTCTTTCAAGACAGTTCACAATTACCGACTTTTATCAGGCTTGGAGAGTGGCCAGGCCAATATCTTTCAGACATCAAGAATGCAGGAATGAACTAATTGTCTCTTGCAAACTCCAGTCCCCTTTTGCTCCTCTTTGATTCCCTCTGGGAGGGGCCATTCATCCTCCACCTGTGGCCTTACTCCCAAGCCGACCCCTGTTCTTCAGCTGTTCCCTTCATCTGGCAACTCTGCACATGCACACACTGGGAACAGGCTCCAGCTGTTCATCTGCCTTACTGATGTCAGACTCTGAAGGCAGCTGATAACTGTCAGACGGCCCTGGCCCCCTCTCTGCCTCTGATGCAGAGCCCTCCTCAGAGCCTTCCCCAGACTCCAGGACTGGCCCATGTTCCTCCCCAACTTCCTCACTGTCCGAATCTGCTGCCAGATCCGCTGGCAGGCCACAAAACCTCCTTCATCTCAGGATGGAAGGCAAAAAAAGAAAGAAAGACCAGTTTATCTCAGGATGTCAAGACAAAATGATTCAGAATAAAACTGCTCTCACACTTCACAAAAGAAATATGTTTTATCTTTGGCCATTCACCCCCAACCGGGAGAAATGGCAATTCTTTGTACATGTACACAGAATTTTTCTCTCTTCCACACTCTTATCGTCTTCTATTTGGCACCTGCATAGCTGAAATCTTTACAGTTACATACAAGAGATCTCCAAAGACCATCTGTCCCCCACCCATCTCTGCTGTTTCAAAATCCGATGGAGCAACAACCTTGTGGAAACTCACATCCTGACTTCCTTTTGTGTGTTGTGTGATTAGAGGAGGCAACAAAACACGCTCGTCTCGTTTACACGGCCGCCCAAATCCAATCGCATTTCATTTCCCAGTGAATAAGGACCTCCGATTCTCTTCCCTCCCACTCTTTCATTTATTAATTACATTTTACATTTTTTCCCCCTCCGTATTTTTGTTTCAATCTTTTTTTTTCATCTTTTTTTTTTTTCATTTTTAAACGTCGGTTGATTTCCTTTCTTCATTTTGTTTTGTTTTGTTTTGAGTGTGTCTGTTTACAGCAAAAAGGATTAGTTTGTATAGATAAGTACATAAAATTGGGGTTAGCAGAGTTTCGCAGTCATCTGATCTGATTGTTTAAGGATCTCAGTGTTGTATAGATCCAGCGCGTGGTTCACCCGGATGATTTCTGTGTTGGTCAGTTTCAGACGGTGTTTGAGCATACAAGAGAAAAGATCTAGCTGGGGTTTTCCAGGGGCTACCGGCGGTGCCAATCTGTTGATTCGGTCCCGTATATCCAACATCAACAACATGACCGAAGAAGAGGAGTAGAACTGTCCACCTTGTGTGTAGGACTGATTGACTTGTTGAACGGCGCTACGCAACAGATCGGCATTGAAGCGCAAGCTGTATCCAAACACTTGAATGTCCGAAATTTTGATGTAGAACTGGCGCTTGTTAGGATCGGAAAGGTCTACAGGCCCTTGACCGGTCTCGTTGCGCATCAAAGAGGGCAACCGAGTCCGACTACGTAGATAGATGTGGACAGTCTCAAAAAATGTTTTCCATCGGTTCCCCAGCAAGAGAGTCCAGTTGTAGCACTGGCTGTTCTGCAGACGGATTTTCTCCCAACGTGGGTAGCCGAACTCGCCAAAGGGCATGTTCCAACCTTCGGAGTGGCTCCCGCTGAAAGGGTTCACGTAGACAAAGAACATGGGGTCCAGGCTGCTGTTGCGCATCTGGCAGATACGCATGGAGATCCCGATGACCATGTGGATGAAGTCCATCCGGTTCTTGTTGCTCTTCAAGGTGAGGGACATGCGCCTGCGCCACCGGGGGTCAAAGAAGGTGTCCAGGCGGATCTCGTTACTGATGAAAGTCGTGTGGACGTACAAGCGGGAATCCATCTTTTGAAGGAGGTATTTCAGCTCCAGATCCTGGAAGTCCAAATCGGTCTCGAAGCTGATGAATTGCTCGCTGCGCTCAGAGTCCACGTTCTGGGGCTCGCAGCGGCCCCGAGAGAGACGGTAGCCCTTGTTGCAGGAGCCGCAGAGGGAGATGTTGGCCAAGCTGCACATGGCACAACTGTTGTTGCCGCCGATGATGCACGGGATTGGCCGTTGGCACAGACTGGTGCTTCCATGGCAGACACAGCTCCGTTGGCTCTCCAGAAAAGTCCCCCAGAAGCCATTCTCATTGCAGTAGAGCAAAGATTGGACTCGGGAGAGCCACTGCTGTATCGTCCTACAAGTGACAAAGCATAGGTTATAAGATAGCATCTCTTACTACATCTCAAAGTACTTCTGAGGAAACTCAATGGCTGGGTTAGCCCAAGATCAGTTTCTCCAACTCAATGGCATGCCTTCTAATCAATCTAAAGGATGACTTTCTGCAAAATCACCTTCCCTTACAAGCCCAACCAGTTTCTCACATCAACCACCCATCATCCTGACATGCTCGTACCTACTCTGGACCTCCATTTCCACCTAGAATTACAGATAGCTCCAAGAAATGGAAAGATTGACTGCCATTGTTGTAGAACATCAACCAGAAACTCTCCCTTTTTGCGGTCTATAGTTTACTGAAATGTATTAGCCGCTCAACTCCAGGGGACTCCAATAATTTCAACCCTAGGTTGTCCCCTCTTATTCTAGAACATAGGTAAAAGGTAAAGGTTCCCTCGCACATATGTGCTAGTCGTTGCTGACTCTAGGGGCACCCACGTAGATGAGACTCTAGAAAGAGTGCAGAGAAGAGCAGCCAAGATGATTAGGGGACTGGAGGCTGAAACATATGAAGAACGGTTGCAGGAACTGGGTATGTCTAGTTTAATAAAGAGAAGGACTAGGGGAGACATGATAGCAGTCTTCCAATATCTCAGGGGCTGCCCCAAAGAAGAGGGAGTCAAGCTATTCTCCAAAGCACCTGAGGGCAGGACAAGAAGCAACGGGTGGAAACTAATCAAGGAGAAAAGCAACCTAGAACTAAGGAGAAATTTCCTGACAGTGAGAATAATTCATCAGTGGAACAAATTGCCTCCAGAAGTTTGTGAATGCTCCAACACTGGAAGTTTTTAAGAAGAGGTTGGACAACCGTGTGTCTGAAGTGGTGTAGTGTTTCCTGCCTAAGCAGGGGGTTGGACTAGAAGACCTCCAAGGTCCCTTCCGACTCTGTCATTATAAATTCTAGCTGACTCCTGGTTAAAAAAATGCAAAAAAAAACAACCCCAGAACTTCCATGACATACAAAATAAAGGTGCGTCTCCAAAATCTGGTGATACACTCCAAGATGAATTGGAGAATTATTTCCAACTCTTTTACTTTTTTAAAGATCTGGTCTGAACTTGGCGCCAACCTCTCTCTACCTGTCATTTCTCAGTTTTTCATCTGTTAGCAACAGCTAGCGGTACATCCCCGGGGGGCAAAAAAATGAAGTTTTGGGGATTTTGTTTTTACATATGCAGGGCAATCCCTTCAATCCATGGCTTCTGCCAGTCGGTGGCTCAGCCCAAGGCCTTTATAAATCATGCAATGCTTCCCATTCACAAATTATAAAACCAGGTCAGCAAAAAACAACGAATCCCCAGCTCGCTTCTTCTTTCTTCCTTTCCCCCCCCCCCATCCGAGTCACCTCTGGCATTGTTTTTAATTAACGCATTGACTGGGCTTGTTTTGCAAACAAAACTCTTGATGTGCAAGACGAAGAAAAAAAACAGAAGCAAACACGAATTAAAAAGAGCTTTTTTTTTTCTTTTTTAACTCATGCCTTTCCAAACCATTACGGTTAGCTAAATGCAACATCTTTCTCTCTCTCTCTCTCTCTCTCTCTCTTTTTAAAGCTTTCTGTTCTATTTGCCTTCATTTCCATAAAGGGTAGTTGAGTGTCAGTGTGTTGCTTCAGGCCATAATCTGAATATAGAACATGCTATTTCTATTACAGCTTTGTGAATGGCATGGGGAAAAAAACATATCTCACGTTGTTAACAGTGGAGGGTTGCCCCCGGTTCGTACCGGTTCGCAAGAACCAGTAGCAAAACCGGCGGGAGGCTCCGCAAACTAACCCGGACGTCACCAGAAAGCTTCTGCGTATACGCAGAAGCGTGTGGCCCTGTTGCAAACTGGTAGTAAAGGGAAGTAGAACCCACCCCTGGCTGTTAATATTACCACTCCGATCTTTTGGAAGCCTGCCCCACATATTAAATACTGCTGTCTCTTCTCCAGAACATTCAGACAGCCCAAAATTGCCTGGGGACGATGCTTCTTTGGGGGTTTAATTGGAGGCAAAGGGTATTTGGTAACATCGTGGCAAAGGTTTGGTGGGTGGGTGGGTGTGGGTGCATTGCAAAATTTGCTCCTTATTTCCAGGGGAGAGAAAACCACACAAGCTTGGTGCCAAGCAAACTTTGATTGTTAGGATGGGATGCAGTGGTTAGAATGCAGGATTGCAAGCAAAACTCTGCCCGCTGCCAGGTGTTCGATCCTGACCGGCTCAAGGTTGAACACAGTCTTCCATCCTTCCGAGGTCAGTAAAATGAAAGCTCAGATTGTTGGAGGCAATAGGCTGACTCTAAACTGCTTAGAAAGGGATGTAAAGGACTGTGAAGTAGTATATAAGTCTAAGTGCTTTTGTTATTCTGTTCTATTCTATTCTATTCTATTCTATTCTATTCTATTCTATTCTATTCTATTCTATTCTATTCTATTCTATTATCTATCCCCTATTCTAGTCCAGTCCAGTCATCCAGTCCAGTCCAGCCCAGTCCAGTCCATAGTCCTAGTCCAGTCTTTAATCTAGTGTAGTCTAGTCTAGTCTAATCTCCCCTTAACCTCACCCTTCTATCCTCCACTCTATTCTATTCTATTCTATTCTATTCTATTCTATTCTATTCTATTCTACCCTACCCTACCCTACCCTACCCTACCCTACCCTACCCTGAGCTGTGGTGATGCAGTGGTTAGAATGCAGGATTGCAGGTAAATTCTGCCCACTGCCAGGTGTTTAATCCTGACTGGCTCAAGGTTGACTCAGCCTTCCATCCTTCCAAAGTCGGTAAAATGAGGACCCAGATTGTTGGGGACAAGATGCTGACTCTGTAAACCGCATAGAGAGGGAGGTAAAGAACTGTGAAGCGGTAGATAATTCTAAGTGCTATTGCTATTCTTCAGCCTGATCCCTCTCCCTGCATGGCCTTAGAGGATCTGTTTATACCTTGCCTGTGTCACTCAGCAGCCACCTTGTTTCGGAGCAGGATCCCAATTGTCGTCTTAAGTAGAGGACTACCTGTACTCATACACCCAATACACCAGCTAAAAGCAGAACGCCAGTACCTTTCCCTAGGCAGCTGGTGGTGTGGATTGTGCCGACAACGGATGCTGAGGCCAAAGAGTTTACGGGAAGTACGCTGGATCTTCTGCCGTTGAGCCTCCATGGAACTCTGCAAGAGCTTATAGCGGTTTTGAAGATCCCAGTCATTCCCCCAGTGTTGATGGATGCTCCCAATGGTCAGGAAATGGTTGTTAGGTAGTTTCTTCATGAAGGACTTAAATTCATCTAGGAAAACCATGCATACAAACACATCTACATACAGGTAATTCCAAGATGGGATCATTTGATGGGAGAACCTGTAGATCATCTTTCTTCCCACCATAGAATGTTGGGCATATCTACATTCTTGAGGTTTTCAAGAAAAGGGTTGGACAACTATTTGCCTGGGATGGTATAAGAACTCCTGCCTTGGGCTGGAGGAGGGGTTAAACTAGAAGACCTCCAAGGTCCTGTCCAACCCTATGATTCTATCAGAAGGAATCAGAATTTAACATCCACTCATCCCATAAAGAAAGTCCAAGGCTCAATGCTCAGGATCTCCAGTTCGGGAAATCACCAGAGGGAACTCCTTCTTGGGCAGGAGGTTGGTCTAGAAGACCTCCAAGGTCCCTTCCAGTCCTAGGATTCCACAAGAAAGAACCAGCGTTCAACATCCACATCCCATAGAGAAAATCCAAGGACCAATGCTCAGGAGATCTCGAGCTCAAGGATTCATAACATAATAACAGAGTTGGAAGGGACCTTGGAGGTCTTCTAGTCCAATCCCTTGCCCAGGCAGGAAATTCTTCATCACCAAAATTGATTCACCACCAGTGATGGGAAAGAGTCATCCAAAAGACAACTGGGCATTCCTTGAAGACATTTTCCTTCTGACCCAAGAAGCTTCTCCCGTTCCAAGAAACTTTTTCGCTTCTGATCCATTCTTCAAATGTGAAGAAGCTTTTTGAATGAGAAGCGAAACTTCTTCGAGGAAAAACAAACTCCAGTTAACTTTTGAAAAGCGCCTTTGGGACAACCATGACCTGGATGACTGAGAATCTACAATAGCCCTCTTTCTGAGCATCTTCCAAAGGGCTAATTTGTCTGGGCATAAAGCCACTTACTATCAGGGGTGGGCTTCAGATCCTTTAGCAACAGGTTTGCTGCTCCATTGCTGGGTGGGCATGGCCTACTCGGCCATCTGCACCACGGTGGCGGTGGGGGGTTTGCCCTCCCCAGGTTCCGGAGGCTTTGCTCAAGCCTTCGGGAGGGCAAAAATAGCCTCCCCTGGGGTCTTGAGTCCCTCGGAGGCTGGAAACAGGCTGGTAGACCCATTTTTGCCCTCCCAGAACTTCCGTATGGCCCCTGCACTTACCTGCAATGATGACCAGACCATGTGCAGGGTGAGTGCAGCCAGCCAATGGTGGCATTTGTGGTTCACCGAACCCCAGCGATCCTTGGCTAGAGGATCGCAGCGGACCCTGCCGAACCCCCCTCCCTGCTTACTATATCATCCCACCAAAACCCTCTTGCCTTTCCCCACAATTACCTGAATTCTCTAGATCTTTGTAGGCCTCCGTCCAGGATTTGGCCATGTTAGCCAACGTGTATTCCATTATCTGGATGTCGGTGATGGGGCAATTGCACTGGGGAAACTCTTCGGCACATTGGCATCCACACTGGCTGTCTCGACAAATGTATTCGCCTTCTCCATTGCACATGATGTAACTCAGTGCCGACTGCACAAATTTCTCTTGCAAATACCGAGGAAAGATGACCTGGAGACCTACAGGGAGGAAGAGAGAAAGAAGAGAGAAAGGAGATCAAAATAGGACGAGGGGAGAGAAAACCGGGACTAGTTTTGCATTTCCTGCTTAGCCTGTGTGGTGGGAAAACTGACCCACTTTGGAGGTTTGCATCATCATCACCATCATCACAACAACAACAACAACAACAGCAGCAACAACAACAACAACAACAGAGTTGGAAGGGACCTTGGAGGCCTTCTAGTCCAACCCCCTGCCCAGGCAGGAAACCCTACACCATCTCAGACAAATGGTTATCCAACATTTTCTTAAAAACGTCCAGTGTTGGAGCATTCACAACTTCTGCAGGCAAGTCGTTCTACTTATTAATTGTTCTAACTGTCAGGAAATTTCTCCTTAGTTCTAGGTTGCTTCTCTCCTTGATTGGTTTCCACCCACTGCTTCTTGTTCTACCCTCAGGTGCTTTGGAGAACAGCCCGACTCCCTCTTCTTTGTGGCAACCCCTGAGATATTGGAACACTGCTGACATGTCTCCCCTAGTCCTTCTTTTTATTAAACTAGACATAACCAGTTCCTGCAACCGTTCTTCATATGTTCTAGCCTCCAGTCCCCTAATCGTCTTTGTGGCTCTTCTCTGCACTCTTTCTAGAGTCTCAACATCTTTTTTACATCATTGAACCATAAAGAATAATGTTGAACCATAAAGAATCCAACAGGCAAAGTTGACCTAACATGCTGAACCTCACACCCAGAAAGGTCTAATCATAGAATCACAGAGCTTGAAGGGACCACAGAGGTCTTCTAGATGTTGGAGTTCATTGTTGCAATGTATTTATATGCAACCGCTACAGTTGGGACAACCATGACCTGGATGACTGAGAATCTCCATAGACATTTAACAACTACGGTAGTATTCAGCCAGTAGATGGCAGTATTTACAGGTTTGGATCTATGGTATATACTCTATGCTCCTTTGTTCCGAGTAGTGTTTCCTGTTACAGTTCAATAGCTGAGCAGTAAAGCACATGGTGACTGTACTTTTGTTTGCTCTGTGGTGCTATATATGAACAGAATTTCTAACACTAGTCCAACCCCCTAATCAAATTGGGCTCATTCTTTGACAAATTTGTGAGGTTCTGTATCTGATCTCGTTAAAGACCTTATGAGAACATGGTCTATACATTTGCAGACTTTTAATGTCTCCCTCCAGCTACCATTTTGGTAGTTCTAGTGTCCCAGACACCGAACTGAAATTAATGTTTGCAAGGTCGCTGCAAGAAACCAACTTTTCTGGGCTAAGTGGACATCAGTGGTTTTGCACAAGTGGCTGGCCATGCAATCGTTCAGCAATCCATGCTTTTTGTTCACGTTGGCAGTTTTCACCGGGCAGCCCGAGGCCTGTAGTGTCTCTGCAGCTGTTTCTTCACATTCGGGAAGCTCGGCTTGTCAAAGCTGATCAACTTCTGGGAGGTATCCAAGGATGGTGAACAAGCACTGCAAAAAGCCCAGCCTTCCTGCGGATCTTTGAAATATTCGCCTGCGTGTCTCACTCAGCCAGATGCAGGCCTAAATCTCAGAGTGGCAGATGAAGCAGCCGAAAAGCGTAGCCTCATTAATTATTCTTCTGTGGGAAGACATATCCATCTGGTTCAGTTCTAAGCCAGGAGAAAGGCGCTGGAAACAAAATGGCGGCTGGAGGCCGATTGAAAAGAAGGCCCGTTTATTGGTGAAGCAGAACCTCCAAGCATGTGTGATTCTGGGCAGCTGACCAAATGGAGTTGAGAGTGGGCGGGTTTTTTTTATACCTTCTTTGGGCTTTGCACTTGAGCTGCCTGTTCCTGTGCAAGAACATGTCTTCTATTGGCTGTTGTCAGATTCCTATGGGGTCATTTAGGGGTCATAGCTGGCTCTATAGGCTCTATGGGCAAAGAGGAAATACAAATCCTAGGTGTTTGTCTGAGCTAATTTGGCCAGCCTCTGGCTTATTGTTTATCTGGGCTCCCAGGCTTGAAGTTTGAACTGCTCTGGGATGATGCAATGAAGAGGCTTGTGTTATGAAAGAGGAAGACAAGTATCTAGATAGCTCTATTCATAAGCAAATGCCCTCATTGTTGGGCCATTCCTATTGTGGCTTAATGGCTTTCGTCCTGTTTTGGATCTTGGGTGAGGGCATTTGCTTATGAATAGACCTATCTAGATACTTGTCTTCCTCTTTCAATGAGCTCTTTTTTTTTTTTTTTTTTTTTTTATTGAAAGAGTTTTAAAAAAAACAAAAACATTTTTCCCCCTTTTTTCCCCCTCCCTCCCAAAAAAAAAAACCCACCCCCCTCCCTCCCCCACCCCCCGGCTTCCCGGGTCAATCACAAGGTAAAGTCCAATCCAAATAACCACATCCAAAGCTTTTCGTCTCCCAACCCCCTCCCCATTACATAAAATAACTTTCTAATTATTCAAAGGCAATCTGATATTTCTTAATCTGATATCTGTTTTGTAGATAATCAATCCATTTTTTCCATTCAATTAAATATCTTTCCTGCGTATTGTCTTTTAAAAAAGCCGAGATTTTAGCCATCTCAGCCAAGTTAATAACTTTCAATATCCATTCTTCTATTGTAGGTATCTCTTCTTTCTTCCAGTATTGTCCAATCAACAGTCTTGCTGCTGTTATTAAGTTCAAAATCAATTTAGTCTCAATCCCTGTACAATCCATTATAATTCCCAAAAGGAAAAATTGTGGCAGGAACTTTATCTTCTTCTTCAGTACATTTTGAATAATCCACCAAATTCTTATCCAAAAGACCTTAATTTTCTTGCAAGTCCACCAAATATGAAAATATGTAGCATCATCACAATCACACCTCCAACATTTCGCTTGGATATTAGGATACATACATGATAATTTTTTGGGATCTAAATGCCATCTATAAAACATCTTATAAAAATTTTCCCTTAAATTCTGTGCTTGTGTAAACTTAACATTTCTAACCCAAATTTTCTCCCATGTTTCCAACATTATTGGTTCCTGAATATTCTGTGCCCATTTTATCATACAATCCTTTACCAAATCCTTTCCGAATCTATTTCAAGCAACACATTATACAATCTCTTTATATGCTCCTGGGACTGATTTCTAATTTGCTTTATTAAATTTTCCTCCTTTGCATTATACCAATTTTTGATCTTCTTTCCATCTAGCACTTATTTGCCCATATTGAAACCAAGTATAATTCCTCCTTCTTCATTTTAATACCTGTAATGATTTTAATTGCAATCTACCTCCTTCAGCATACAAAAGTTCTTTATATGTAATCATTTCCTGTTTCTGTTCTATATTTATATTCTCTATTGCATGTCTAGGGCTCGCCCATATAGGAATCTTATAATCTAATATATAGGAATATTTATTCCAGACCATAAAGAGCACTTCTCAACACATGATTCTTAAAAGCCCTATCCACTTTTTCCATAAAATAAATCGCATGCCATCCATATAACAAGTCATAACCTTCTATATTCAAAATTCTTTCCTCTGTTAAGTTAAACCAGTCACTTATTACTGAGAGGGTTACTGCTTCATAATATAGTTTAAAATTAGGCATTCTTAAACCACCTCTTTCCGTGAATCCTGTATTATTTTCATTTTAACCCTCGCCTTTTTACCCTGCCATATAAATTTATTAATCCCTCTGCCAATCTTCCAAATTTTTATCCTTTTTAATTATAGGTATCATCTGGAACAGAAACAAAAATCTAGGTAACACATTCATTTTAATAGCATAATCCTTCCCAATAGGGATAACTGCAATTTCTTCCAGCCATTCATATCATTCTGAACTTTTGCCATAGCAAGTCATAATTATTCTTATAAAGTTTCTTGTTCGATGAGCTAATATAGACCCTAAATATTTAACCTTTTTACTACCTCAAATCCTGTCATTTCCTCTAGTTTTGTTTCTGTTGTATAGACATATTTTTAATTATCACTTTTGTTTTTTCTGATTTATTTTAAATCCTGATACCTTTCCATATTTATCAATTACTTCCAACAAAAATCTACTTGAATTTATAGGATTCATTAACGTAACCACTACATCATCTGCAAAAGCTCTAACTTTGTACTCATATTGTCTAATCTTAATTCCCTCTATTTTCATTAATTCTCGTATTTTATCTAATAATGGTTCCAGAGTCAAAACAAACAATAATGGTGATAAGGGACATCCCTGTCTTGTTCCTTTCGCAATCTTAATAACTTCTGTCAAACTACCATTTACTATAATCTGTGCTGTTTGCTCTCCATAAATCGCTTTAATTATTCTAATAAAACAGTCTCCAAATTGCATTTTCTCTATTAATTTAAATAAAAAATCCCAATGCAATCGATCAAAGGCTTTCTCTGCATCCAAAAAAATAAGTGAAGTATTCTTCTTTTCCAAATATTCCAATATATTAATAATCTGTCTAACATTATTCCTCATCTGCCTCCCTTTTATAAAACCAGATTGATCAGTATGAATTCTTTGTTGTAAAACTAACATTAATCTATTTGCTATTATTTTTACAAAAATCTTATAATCATTATTTAAAAGTGAAATCGGCCTATAGTTACCAGGTTTAGAGCAGTCTTGCTCCTCTTTCGGTATCAGTGAAATAAAAGATGTTTTCCATGACGGGGGTATTCCCACTCCTAATTGTATCTGATTAAATAATTCTTTAAGTGGGCCTAATATTTCATCCTGTGTTTTTTTATAATAAGTTGCTGTAAGACCATCTGTACCAGGGGTTTTCCCCATTTTTAATTGTTTAATTGCCTCCACTATTTCTCCAGTAGCTATCGGCCGGTTCAGCTCCTCCCTCTGTTCTAATGTTAGAATATTCACCTTATAATCTTTCAAATAATCATAAATATCCCTATCCAATATTTTGTCTTTTGCATATAGTGCAGTATAAAATTCTGAGAATGCCTTTTTAATTTTATCCTGTTGATATGTCTCTTTACCTTTATATTCTATTTTTTGTATGACATTCTGCCTTTTTTTTTTTCAATATTTCCCAAAATATTTCATTCTTCTAGGAGGGGTAAGTGCTGACTTTCTACCCTTCCATTTGTATGGTATCGCTCAGATCTTATCCAAAGAAGGGGAGATTTATCAACAATGCCAGGGAGAATTTAACCATCCGGAGCAGAGCAAGAACGCCCCAATTCACACACACAGTGACAGGCCTTGATTAAAAAGCTGTGAATTGTTACACAACTTCAGTTTGCTTATCAGAACTAGAACGATGTCCTCGCGGGCTCCAATTCACGCCTCTCTTCTCTTCCCTTACTTAGAATAGAAAAGAAATATTCCCCGTTTCCACATTTGGCTTCACGACAGTATTGGAGACTGTAGAATCGTTATTCCAGCTAAACAAAACTCTGAGAATGCCATATGTGTTTGTTGGATCGCTTTGGAGATGAGTAAGAATGTAATAGGCTTAAAAAAAAAAATACTCCTTCTAATTAAAAAAAAACAAAAAACCCTCCACTTCTAGGAATCGGAACGCCAACCTGCTCAGGTTGACTTTGAAATATGTACAACTTCAGAGACTTTTGTCAAAAGAAGGAGAAAGGAGAAATCTCATTTTTGGGGTCGGTGGGTGTAGAGCGGAAGTGGGCTTCATATACTGTAGGCAACCGGTTCGCTCAGCATCGGAAATGTGAGCACGAGCGCGCATGCGTGTGACATCACAACACACAGCAATTCGCTTGCGCGCGCCGTCAAACAACGCCGCAATTCCCTCACACTCGCCGTTCGCGCATGCATGCGACATAAAAAAACATAGCGGATTGTACAGGGATTGAGACTAAATTGATTCTGAATTTAATAACAGCAGCAAGACTGTTGATTGGACAATACTGGAAGAAAGAAGAGGTACCTACAATAGAAGAATGGATACTGAAAGTCATTAATTTGGCTGAGATGGCTAAAATCTCAGCATTTTTAAAAGACAATACGCAGGAAAGATATTTAATTGAATGGAAAAAATGGATTGATTATCTACAAAACAGATATCAGATTAAGAAATATCAGATTGCCTTTGAATAATTAGAAAGTTATTTTATGTAATGGGGAGGGGGTCGGGAGATGAAAAGCTTTGGATGTGGTTATTTGGATTGGAAGGGAAAGTTTTATTCTATGTTTGGTTTATGTATAACAATACCTTGTGATTGACCCGGGAAGCCGGGGAGGAGGGGAAGGGTTTTTTTTTTTGGGAGGGAGGGGGGAAAAAGGGGGAAAATGTTTGTTTTTTAAAACTCTTTCAATAAAAAAAAAAACAACAAAAACATAGCGATATATGACAGGATTGCTCCCGGGCTGCCCCACCCGCAGGTCACCACTACCGGTTTGACGGAATCGATCCGAACCGGCTGATCCCACCTTTGATTTGGTGGGGACAAAGAAATAGAAGAAGAAACTGTTGAAAAAAAAAATACGATGAGTATGACCATAATGGTGCCCAAAACGTCTGTTGCTAAATGAGACATTCTTAAGTGAGTCTTTCCCCCCCCCCTATTTTACGAGCTTTCCTGCCACAGTTGTTAAGTGAAACACGGCAGATGTGAAGTTACTAACCCGGTTGTTAAGTGAATCTGGCTTCCCCCTTGACTTTGCTTTTCAGAAAGCCGCAAAAAGGGATCACCTGACCCTCCCCCTCCCTCAAGGACACTGCAACCGTCATAAACACGAATCAGTTGCCAAGCGTGTGAATTTTGATGACGGACCATTGGGGGATGCAGCAATGGTCATAAGTGTGAAAAATGGGGTTAGAAGTCACTTTTTTTCAGTGCCGTTGTAACTTCGAACAGTCACTAAATGAACTGTGTTAAGCAGCGGTTGGTTTCACATTATGCTGCCACTGGTTCGCCGCACACACACCCGATTCACACGCGTGCCTACCTCCGCGCATGTGTCCAACCTTCCACGCATGTGCTTTGCTTCACACATGTACCTTCCGCGCATGCGCATGGCCTCAAAAATATGCCTAAATGTCGGCTGGCGGCCCCCAGAGGAAGGGCCTTCTCTGTGGGGGCTCCCACACTTTGGAACGAGCTTCCCCCAGGCTTACGTCAAATACCTGACCTTCGGACTTTCCGCCGCGAACTGAAGACATACCTTTTTATTCGCGCGGGGCTGGCCTAAATTTTAAATTTTATATTTTAAGTTTTAAATTTTAAATTTTAAATTACATAAATTTTATCGATTTTAATTTTTTTACTAATTTTAAATGGGGTTTGGTTTTATAAATTTTAAGGTTCTAGGCTAATTATAATAAGTTTTTTAATTCGTATTTTAAATGGTATATTGTGGTGTTTTGTATTTTATTGTTGCCTGAGTCCTTCGGGAGAAGGGCGGTATAAAAATCAAATAAATAATAATAATAAAATAATAATAATAAATAGGATGGCATAAAGCCAGGGCAGGTGGGCAGGCCCATCTGCGATTTCCATTACCAGTTCGGGCAAACCGATTCGAATTGGCTGGATTCAGCCGGTTCGGACAAACCGGTCCGTACCAACTGAATATCACCTCTGGTTTTAATTCGACGATTACCTGCGGCTACAAAACGTTAAATAAGAAGATTGGAGGAAAATGTTGGATTGATGGAAAGGGGCTGGTTTTCCAACTCGCAGAAGATTAACATCAGAAAAAGCGAGCTCACTTCCCTCGTATGAAGATGCAAACACATAGCTCAGTCCTTGGTGACAAGTTCCATTTATAGCCTCATCCATGGCAACTTGGAATTAAGGGGAGGTTTGGGAAAAAAAAAATAAGTCAAGTCACAGTCTTTAAGGGATGCTTTTCGGAATTAGAAATTTCAGTCGCCTGCTTTGGGAAATCATTTTTGCTGTCTTTGACCTAATTTCCTGCAACCCGATCGATAGAAATGGTATTTGGGACACAGAACCGGGGGGAAAAAAAAGGAGGTGGTGGTGGGAGCAAGAACCTCCTTGGGGAGGGAGGGGGGTGGCATTGGCCCCAAAGTAGCAGCTTCATTTGGAGAACTTTGGTAGAGGGGGGAAAAATGAAAGTGCACCAATTTCTCTTGCAAATGTTGAAGAAAGATGATCTGGAGATCTGCTGGGACCATCTTTGACCGTCTCATTATTTGTGGGCGGGGGGGTCTTGGATATTATAATACAGGGATGAAGTATGATATAAGAGCGGTCTGAAGCTGCCCTCAACCAACACTGTGACTCCGTATCAGTCAAAAGTATATAGACAAGAATGATGGAAGGTTCTCCACGGGAGAGAAGGATAAACCAGGCGTCTCATTACCAGCGACCTTTAAAAGTGTGCCTTTTACCTTTCTCCATTTTTCTACTAGCTCCACCATCGAGAAGGTACCTCTCAGAATAATTAATGGAAACCTTTGTGTTCCCAGCTGCTGTATAACTCCCTCATTAGTAAGTATTTACAGGGCTGCTGGTAATGGATCGGCAACTTCAGTCTCCTCCGAACGCTTTGCCAACCCGATGTCGTGTCCCACTCCTCCTCTGACGGCCGGGTCGGGGAAGTCCATATCAAGCGTGGCTGCAAAGCCTCTGCAGCTTTGCCAAAGTTCTGTCAGAGTTCTCAGGGCAGGCAGGAGACCAGGATGTGACTTCAGCAATCCAAGTTAGACTTTGCCTGACTCAAAGAATGCCAGAAAGCAGATCCTTTATATAGGCCATGGGGTGTGGCTCCATGACTCAGCACTTATCCAGGCCTGCCCCTCCCTTCCTTTTGCTGATGTCGCCTCTCCATTCTCCGGAAGCATGGATCTATCCATTGCATCGTTTCGTCTCCAGCTGCCGGTAATCCCAGCTCGTGGCTGGCTTCAGGCGCACATGCTATCGGAGGGAGGTTTGTTTGCTCGGTTTGTCCAGGCATGGTGCCAGAGCTGGGGGCTGGAGGCATGCCAGAACATTCTTCTGTACTATCAGTCTCTGGCTGAGATAGCAGGAGATGAGAGGGGCCCGGCTGTGGAGGGGGCGAGCGAGGCATAACACCCGGTGTAAGATGTTGCAAGAAACTGTGGTGGCAGAAAACAACACTAATTGTAGCCATACATCTCACCGACGTCTATTATTTTCGACTGGATACCACTCGGAAGCTGGGAGGAAGGAAAGGTCCTATGCACCCGTTGGCACACATACAATGCACAATTTTAGATAAAAAGTTGTAATGCAGACAGGTGGCTGTCCAGTCTCTCTTAAAAACCTCCAGTGATGAAGCACCAACAACTTTGGAATGCAAACTGAACAATTGGTTGATTGTCCTCCCTGTTAGGAAGTTTCTTCTTAATTCCAGGTTGTTTGCGTAGTTAGAATAGAATAGAGCTAGAAGGAACCTTGGAGGTCATCTAGTCCAACCCCCTGCTCAAGCGGGAGACCCTACATTATTCCGGACAAATGTTTATCCAACCTCTTCTTAAAAACTTCCAGTGATGGCGCACCCACAACTTCTAGAGGCAAGGTGTTCCACTGGTTTATTGTCCTCACTGTTAGGAAGTTTCTCCCTAATTCTAGGTTGCTTCTCTCCTTGATTAGTTGAATTTCCATCCATCGTTTCTTGTCCTGCCTTCTGGTGCTTTGGAGAATAATTTGATCCCCCCCTTTTTTTTGTGGCAGCCCCTCAAATACTGGAAGACCACTAACATTTCCCCCTTAGTCCTTCTTTTCTCTCAACTGGCCAAACCCAAATCCTGCAACCGTTCTTCATTTGTTTTAAGCCTCCAGGCCTTTAATCCTTTGGAAAAGATGACTTTTTCCAAAGTCTCGGCATCTTTTTTTTTTTTTTTGTAACATTGGTGACCAAAACAGTCCCTGGTTTACAATCGCAATTGCATTCAGAATTTCCATTCGCTAAGCAAGGAGGTTGTTCAGGGAGTCGGTCCCGATTTTAGGACATTTTTCGGCAGGGTTGATAAGCGAATTGCTGCAGCTGTTCCGTCGAGCACATTCGGCTTCCCACATGCTTGTTGTAATGTGGCTGGGAAGGTTACAAAATCACAATTATATGACACACACACACCCCGCCCCCCGCACACTGCAATTGTTGAAAATCCATGCCAGTTACCAAGCTTCCAATTTTGATCACTTGATTGTTCATAGATTACAGATTAACAGAGTTGGAAGGGACTTTATAGGTCATCTATAAGGTAAATATAAGATGAAGCTCCCACAACTTCTGAAGGCAGCTTCTGTTCCATGGATGGATTGTTCTCACTGCCAGAAAATTGCTCCTTATTTCTAGGTTGAATCTCTCCTTGATCCGTTTCCATCCATTATTCCTTCTCTGGCCTTCGGGTGCTTTGGAAAATAGGTTGATCCCCTTCCTCCTCTCTGTGGCAACCCCTCAAATATTGGAAGATGCTATCCTGTCTCCCCTGGTCCTTCTCTTTCCTAAACTAGCCATGCCCAGTTCCTGCAACCGTTCTTCATATATTTGAGCCTCCAGTCCCCTAATCATCCTGGTTGCTCTTCTCTGCACTTTTTCTAGAATCTCAACATCATTTTTTATAGTGTAGACCATACACTATAGACCAAAACCGGATGAAGTTCTCTAGGTGTGGCCTTACTAAGGCTTTATAGAGCGGTATTAGTACCTCCCTTGAACTTGATTGTATCCCTCTGTTAATGCAATTTAGGATTGCATTGGCTTTTTTGGCTGCCCCTGCACACGGCTGGCTCATATTTGGAGGCATGCTACAACCGTTGTGCTTGTAAGGAACATCTGTAAGTCCTTTTTGGGAGTGCCATTCAATCGGTCACTAAACGAATTGTTTTAATTTTACGGTTACCTGTCATTGTTCACTGCTCCTCGGATTTTTTTTGCTTTCATGCTCCAGGACAAGTTGGAGGTTTGCGCTAACCTATTACTTCTATTGTTTCTGATATATTGTCGCAGGGCGGGAATTTAATAATATGCTCAGGAACCCCAGGAAAACATTAGAGGCAAGACACACGTAAACAAAATAATAATAATAATAATTAAAAAAAGGATTTAATGTGACAATTTAGTGTCCCACAAGGAGATGGTGACTAAATATGTCTGGAGGAAAGTTTGCAAAGAGAACATTAAATAGGAAACACGAAGGATCTCATATGCCATGCTAAATTTCCCTCCTTTTTTGGCTAAATAAGAAGAGCTACGACCTAGAGGCAAGATTTGGCTATGAATAATTTAAAAGGTCTTTGGTGTTTTCTGGTGTTTGGTTGATTTCTTGCAGACGCTTCATTACCCAACTAGGTAACATCATCAGTGCTAGGAGGGAGTGGGGTTTGCAGAATGAAGGTGGAGGAAAAAGGGAAGAAAGGGAAGAGGAAGAGAAAAGGAGGAGGACGATGTCTGTGGGGTCCTTGGTGCTCTCTGAGTTTGGTGGTTTTCTTGAAGACATTTCATTACCCGACTAGGTAACATCATCAGTGCTAGAAGGGTTTGTTCACTTTCTGCAGGAAAACCACCAAGCTCAGACAGCACCAGTGACTCTTCATTTTAACCCTGAGCTACAAATATCCTTTATTGCAAATAAATTCAAAGCAAATTGCAAGAGTGCTTTCGCCAAAGGCAACTGGACTTCCTTTTTTGTGTGTGTTGTTTCCCTTGAAAACGTTTCGCTTCTCATCCAAGAAGTTCATGACCTGAAGAAGCTCCTTGGATGAGAAGCGAAATGTTTTCAAGGTGAAGAAAAACCAAGAAAACCCAGCTGCCTTTTGGAAAAGCACCTTCGGGATAACCGCGACCTGGATGATTGAGAATTTCCATAGACATGCAAGATGGGTGCCAGCCAAGGATGAAGCCTCCCGTATCTCACCTGCATACAGTTCCTTGAAACACCTTGTCAAGGACAGTGTTGTGACCTAGGCTTCCTTTATCTCCCTTGCCACGCTGCCAAAGACCTAATTGGCAATTAGCTTTGCAAGGCCACCCCGGAGCACAGAGTCAAAACGGAGCTTCAGAATTTTAACCGACCAGAATGAACAAAGTTGCTTCCGGCAAAGGCTCATGTGCCTTTGTTCCTCCTTTATGTCTTATGGGAGGGGCCAATCATCTTCAAGCCCTACTCCCAAGTTGTCCCTTTTGTCTTAACTGTTCTTGCCTCCTGACAGCTCTGCGCATGTGCGCACTGGGAACAGGCTCCCCCTGTTCCTCTGCCTCACTGACGTCCGACTCTGGAGGCTCCGGAGGCAGCACATAACTCCCAGATGGCCCTGGCCCCCTCTCTGCCTCTGACGCAGAGCCCTCATCAGAGCCTTCCCCAGACTCCAGGACTGGCCCATGTTTCTCCCCAACCTCCTCACTGTCGGGCTCTGCTGCCAGCTCCGCAGGCTGCCGTCAGACCACAATAGACAGATATGTTAGAGAGTGGAGGAGACCATGGTCACCAAGTCTGGGCATTTGTGTCTTTTATTCCCTTTTCCTCCTTACCTTGGAGGTGGAGTTTGCTCTCCGTGCTTTGCAGAAGGACAGAACTCACAGAGTCCAGATTGTCATAACTGTTGCAGCCCAGAGGACCTGTCCGTGTTTCGGTGACCTGGAGAACATCAAAAGAAAGTGAAACCATAGCAGCTGCCCCACCACTGAAGAGCGGGCTGAGCAGTGTTCTGACCAAGACTCCCTTAACAAGCAGGAGGCAAACATTACTGGCAAAACCTCTTTTATTTACACGACTGTGAATTACGTTCATTCACAGTCAGCAAGGTTCATCCAAACAGTTTTTCAAAGGTATATTTATCAACACAAACCTTATCTCGCTTGGCGAGCTGCCAGATAAATAGTTTCCAAAGGCAGGGCAAGGCAAAACTTGGCACAGAGTCTCTTAGAGTCACGAACAGAACTTTCCACTCTTGAAACGACCGACTGAACAAATTGTTTCCTGCAAAAGCCCCCTCCCTGTTCGCTCCTCTTTTGATTCCTATGGGAGGGGCCAATCACATCCAAGGTATAGCTTTATCCCCGAGTTGACCCTGCTTTCTTAATTGTTCTTGTCTTCTGGCAGTTCTGCACATGCACACACTGGGAACAGGCTCCACCTGTTCCTCTGCCTCGCTGCTGTCTATCTCCCTCTCTGCCTGTGACACAGAGCCCTCGTCTGAGCTTTTCCCAGCCCCCAGGACTGGCCCAAGTACCTCCCCAACCTCTTTGCTGGCCACTGGCGGGCCACAACAAGCAGCAAGCGAACCAATTTGGTCAAAGCACGGACAGAATAGAACCAAGAACCCAAGAAGTTCTTGGGTTCTTTCTCTTTCTCTCTCTCCTCTCTTTCTCCCTCTCTTTCAATTCTCTCTCTCTTTCTCTCTCTCTTTCTCTCTCCCTCCCTCCCTCTCACTTCTCTCTCTTCTTTCTGTCTCTCCTTCCTCTCTCTCACTTCTCTCTCTCTCTCTCTCCTATCTCTCTCCCTCCCTCTTTCTCCCTCCCTCCTCCCTCCCTCCTCCCTATTTTGTGGTAGTTTTGCTGAAAGCATTGACGTTGTCACCATGCTGCTTTTGAGACAGTTGGGAAAGGTACATTCTGAGTGAAATAACTTCTGGCAAGTAGATCAAAGGCACATCTCTATTTTCCAACCTTACACATCAACCGTTCGAAATGCACCTAACTCCCCTCTTCCCAAACTTCAGATGCTTTCAGCCCACCTCTCTGGCACCTTTAAGCACTCTCAGCCTCAGAAATAATAAAAAAAAACTGATCTCCGATACGGTGACAAAGGCCAAACCTTTATGGAAACTCTCTTCCATCCACTGTTTTGTAGGTCAATTGCTAAGGAGCTCCAGATAGTTTTCCCTTCTCTTTGCCAGTGCAAGTAGATTACTTTGAAGGTCTCAAAGGACCTTTGCCCTGGCCATTATCCCATCCTGTGAACTATGTTACCGAGCACTTCTGAGGTTTTCGACTAGGTGCACTGTGCTTTTCCATTCACTCACACACCAAAAAGCCACTTAACTGACTTCTAAGTAAGTCTGCAGGAAAAAAGGACTGTCAAGGATGAGAGAGGTCTTTCCACACTGCCTCTCTCGAAGGCACACGGCTCCTGCAGTTGCTCCTTCAAAAGGCAACTGGACTTTGGTTTTTTCCTTGAAGACGTTTCGCTTCTCATCCAAGGAGTTTCTTCAGTTCTGATGGAAGTTCTGAAGTCGGAACTGAAGAAGCTTCTTCAAGGAAAAACGAAGTCCAGTTGCCTTCTGAATAACTGGAGAAGCTTCTTGGATGAGAAGTGAAATGTCTTCAAGGAAGAACAAAGTCCAGTTGCCTCCTGAAGAACTGAAGAAGCTTCTTGGATGAGAAGTGAGATGACTTCAAGGAAGAACAAAGTCCAGTTGCCTCCTGAAGAACTGAAGAAGCTTCTTGGATGAGAAGCGAAACCTCTTCAAAGAAAAACAAAGTCCAGTTGCCTTCTGAAGAACAGGAGAAGCTTCTCTCCTTGATTAGTTTCCATCCGTTGTTCCTTGTCTTGCCTTCTGGTGCTTTGGAGAATAATTTGACCCCACCCTCTTCTTTGTGGCAGCCCCTCAAATACTGGAATCCTGCTATCATGTCACCCCTAGTCCTTCTTTTTTCTAGACTGGCCATACCCAATTCCTGCAACTTGGACACCATCAGGAAAAAAAAATCCAGAATATGTTCCCAGGCTTACAGTTAAGACCACTTAGAAGGTCAACCAGAACATCTAGACTTTATGTACGTATTGGGCGGAGGGGAGAGAAATCAGGCACTGACATCAGGGTGGTGGAAGAGTGATACAGTGGCCTAGAGGTGGAGCTCTCACCTCACAATCAGAAGGCTGTGAGTTCGATCCTAGGTAGAGGCAGGTATTTCTCTCTCTGGGCACAATGATAATATTATCTGCTGAACAAAACTCTGCACTGGCAACAGGAAAGGCATCTGGCCAGTAAAAACTCTGCTAGCTCCATTCAGGTGCCCAGACTCCACCCTGCAAGGGATTATGTGGTTCTTAAAAGAGGAAAGTTCACCCTGATCCACCCTGGTGGGAGCAAAATTTGAAAGAAAAGCAAAGGAGATCCACCTTTTGCAGGATCTGGTTTTTCCCCCCGCACTCATTTTGCTCAAACCAAACTATGTTTATAACCCGGCTCTACCTTGATTGCTCCCGTGGAGATCTGAATCTCGTGGAGGCGTCTCATGGTTCCATCCCGGTCCACAAAATACGAAGAGGCAAGCTGGTGAAGGGACTCAACACTTTGGGTGGCATTGCCCGACTTCCGGTCGAGTCGGTTTTTGTCCATATACATGGTCAGCGCTTCCTCTCCTAGCGAGGCACCCCAAAAAAATTGGAAGCAGGAGGCAGAAAGGAAGAGAAGGAAGGAGGGACGGAGGGGGAGAAAAAAGAGAGAAGGAAGGAAAGAAAGAAAGAAAAGGGAGGAGATCAGAGTTACATTACTTTTGGTGCCAACAGGTAAAAACAAATGTACAATTGATGTTCTGATTTGAGTTACACTGACCAATCAACGGCATTTCAAGCTTTTGCTTTTCATGGCAGAAGACCTCAAGGCTGATGTATCTTCTATGCCAAACTGATGATATTTCCCTGAAAAGCCCTCAAATTCATTCCCTCGTTCAAGAACCAAGCTAACGAACACCACTAAATCTAAAAAAAAATTAGGCCGAGAGCCGTAAATATCTTGGCGTGCGTCTCCAACCTGCAGCTCTGTCCCGTTCTCCATCCCTTATGTCTCGCAACCCCTCCATCCTTAAGATAAACCCCCAAAACGAAGAAATAAAGGGGCAACCGGAGCCCCAATCTCTTTCAAGGGGGAGGGGATAATGTGACATTTCCAACACGAAAGACGCCAAATGTATTTATTTTATTTTTTCCCCAGAGGATTCATTTGGATCAGATTCAGCGAGGTCCAGTTAGGGTGTTTCAGCCAAAACCGTGGGTGGATGGATGGGCGGGGAGAATCTTCTGTTGATCTAACACTCTGGTCATTAGGGGATAATTAATTTTGTGCTTGTGACACAGAACGGGCAATCACAACCTAGCAATGGTAGAAGAGAGGGCTTTTATTCCCCCTTAAAATATTTGCAGAAGTAGGACAATCGATAGATAGATTGAGAGGGAGGGAGAAGAGGAGAGGGAGGACTGCCCTATTTCTGCAAATGTGTGTGTGTGTGTCTATGTGTAGACACACCAAAGGCACACACACACACACACACCCCACATACACACACCAGGACATAGCAACAGGGACTTCAACCAAAGAATGAAACATTTTTTCCCCTTATTCCTGCCATGATTAGATAGCTTTACTCTTTCTTTCTTTTTATACAATTCTATAATGACATATTCCAGAACGTTTTCAGCCAAAAAAACAGTAAGCATGACAACTGTAAATTAAAGAGAGGGAAAAAATAATGAAATAATAACACCCAGTCCCCCGCACAGGTAGTCCTCGACTTACAATGGTTCATTTAGTGACCGTTCAAAGTTACGACTGGAAAAAAGTGACTTAAGACTATTAAAGCACCTCCTATGGTCCCATGAAATTTCATTTTAATGTATGCCAATTAGTGTACATTCAAAGTGACAATAAAGTTTCTATTCTATTCTATTCTATTCTATTCTATTCTATTCTATTCTATTCTATTCTATTCTATTCTATTCTATCCTACCTGACTCTACCCTATCCTACCCTATCCTATCCTACACTATTCTACTCTACTCTACTCTACTCTACTCTACTCTACTCTACTCTACTCTACCCGACCCTATCCTATCCTATCCTATCCTATCCTATCCTGAACTGTGGTGGTTCAATGATTAGTATGCAGGATTTCAGGCAAACTCTGCCCACTGCCAGCAGTTTGATACTGTCTGGCTCAAGGTTGACCTATCCTTCCATCTTTCCGAGGTCTATAAAACAAGGACCCAGATTGGATCATGCAGAATATTTTGAAAAAGAAGATTAAGTTTACCCCGCAGTTCTTTTTACTAGGAATAATTATGGATTGTACAGCTATAGAGACTAAATTGATTTTGAACTTAATAACAGCCGCAAGACTTTTGATTGCTCAATATTGGAAGAAAGAAGAATTACCTACAATTGAAGAATGGACACTTAAAGTATCAAATCTGGCAGAAATGGCAAAAATCTCTGCTTACTTGAAAGACTATACACAAGAAAAATATATTTTAGAATGGAAAATGTGGATTGATTATATTCAAAATAAGTATCAGATAAAAAAATATCGAATAGCATATGAGTAAATTTAGGAAATAATTTGTATTAGATATATTTCTGAAGGAGAGGGGAATTGAGAGTGTGACTAAGCGTGGAGAGACTAGAGATTATAATTTAGGAATTATTTTAGATTATGATTGTTAGTTTTGATACCCTGCATTTTGTTCTGGGAAGTCGGGGTGGGGGGTGGGGGGTAAGGGGGAGGGGAATTGGGGGGTTGAGGCTAGTGATGGAGTGATGGTTAATGTACAGGGATTATTGAAGATGTATAAATATAATTAATGTAGGGTCGGGTCTGACCAGTTGCCATTTTAGAACGGTGGGGAGGGAAAAAAGAGAGAGTAGGAGGTAGGAAAGAGGAGAAGAGGAAGGAGGGGTAGAAGAGGGAGAAGGAGTGTAGGGTGGAGGGAGGAGAGGAGGTAGATAAGAGAAGGAGAGGAAGGTTTGGAAAGTAAAAGAAGGTAGAAGAGGGAAGAGTGTTAAAAAGGGGGGTGGTGACTGGGCAGACCCGACTAATTGTATATAACTAAGAAAATAAGAAAAAAAAAACAGAAAAAAAAAAAAAACAAGGACCCAGATTGTTGGGGGCAAGAGGCTGACTCTGTAAACTGCTTAGAGAGGGCTGTAAAGCACTGTGAAGCGGTATATCAATCTAAGTGCTATTCTATTCTATTCTATTCTATTCTATTCTATTCTATTCTATTCTATTCTATGCCATGCCATGCCATGCCATGCCATGCCATGCCATGCCATGCCATGCCATTCCATTATATTTCTATTCTATTCTATTCTATTCTATTCTATTCTATTCTATTCTATTCTATTCTAGTCTAGTCTAGTCTAGTCTAGTCTAGTCTAGTCACTGAGTGACCCAACTCCCTTCTAGCACTGATGAAGTTACCTAGTTGGGTAATGAAACGCCTGCAAGGAAGCCACCGAGTTCAGACAGCACCAAGGACCCCTCATTTCAACCCCGAGCTACAAAGATTCTCCGTTATTATAGTTTATAGTTCCATTCCATTATATTTCTATTCTATTCTATTCTATTCTATTCTATTCTATTCTATTCTATTCTATTCTAGTCTATTCTAGTCTAGTCTAGTCTAGTCTAGTCTAGTCTAGTCTAGTCTAGTCACTGAGTAACCCAGCTCCCTTCTAGCACTGATGAAGTTACCTAGTTGGGTAATGAAGCCTGCAAGGAAGCCACCGAGTTCAGACAGCACCAAGGACCCCTCATTTCAACCCCGACCAACAAAGATTCTCCGTTATTATAGTTTATAGTTCCATTCCATTATATTTCTATTCTATTCTATTCTATTCTATTCTATTCTATTCTATTCTATTCTATTCTATTCTATTCTATTCTATTCTATGCCATGCCATGCCATGCCATGCCATTCCATTCCATTCCATTATGTTTCTATTCTATTCTGTTCTGTTCTATTCTATTCTGTTCTATTCTGTTCTATTCTAGTCTAGTCTGGTCTAGTCTAGTCTAGTCTAGTCTAGTCTAGTCACTGGTGACCCAACTCCTTCTAGCACTGATGAAGTTACCTGGTTGGGTAATGAAGCCTGCAAGGAAGCCACCGAGTTCAGACAGCACCAAGGACCCCTCATTTCAACCCCGAGCTACAAAGATTCTCCGTTATTATAGTTTATAGTTCCATTCCATTATATTTCTATTCTATTCTATTCTATTCTATTCTATTCTATTCCATGCCATTCCATTCCATTATATTTCTATTCTAGTCTATTCTAGTCTATTCTAGTCTAGTCTAGTCACTGAGTGACCCAGCTCCCTTCTAGCACTGATGAAGTTACCTAGTTGGGTAATGAAACGCCTGCAAGGAAGCCACCGAGCTCAGACAGCACCAAGGACCCCTCATTTCAACCCCGAGCTACAAAGATTCTCCGTTATTATAGTTTATAGTTCCATTCCATTATATTTCTATTCTATTCTATTCTATTCTATTCTATTCTATTCTATTCTATTCTATTCTAGTCTATTCTAGTCTAGTCTAGTCTAGTCTAGTCTAGTCTAGTCTAGTCTAGTCACTGAGTAACCCAGCTCCCTTCTAGCACTGATGAAGTTACCTAGTTGGGTAATGAAACGCCTGCAAGGAAGCCACCGAGTTCAGACAGCACCAAGGACCCCTCATTTCAACCCCGAGCTACAAAGATTCTCCGTTATTATAGTTTATAGTTCCATTCCATTATATTTCTATTCTATTCTATTCTATTCTATTCTATTCTATTCTATTCTATTCTATTCTATTCTATTCTATTCTATTCTATGCCATGCCATGCCATGCCATGCCATTCCATTCCATTCCATTATATTTCTATTCTATTCTATTCTATTCTATTCTATTCTATTCTAGTCTAGTCTAGTCTAGTCTAGTCTAGTCTAGTCTAGTCTAGTCTAGTCTAGTCTAGTCACTGAGTGACCCAACTCCCTTCTAGCACTGATGAAGTTACCTAGTTGGGTAATGAAACGCCTGCAAGGAAGCCACCGAGTTCAGACAGCACCAAGGACCCCTCATTTCAACCCCGAGCTACAAAGATTCTCCGTTATTATAGTTTATAGTTCCATTCCATTATATTTCTATTCTATTCTATTCTATTCTATTCTATTCTATTCTATTCTATTCTAGTCTAGTCTAGTCTAGTCTAGTCTAGTCTAGTCTAGTCTAGTCTAGTCTAGTCACTGAGTGACCCAGCTCCCTTCTAGCACTGATGAAGTTACCTAGTTGGGTAATGAAACGCCTGCAAGGAAGCCACCGAGCTCAGACAGCACCAAGGACCCCTCATTTCAACCCCGAGCTACAAAGATTCTCCGTTATTATAGTTTCTTTGGAATCGCCCTGTTTTAAGAACTCTTCCTAAATATGATTGGGATGGCAGCCAACCAACTCCTTTAGAGGAGGCAGATGTTATTAACGTTATTGCTGTTGTTCCCATGCAAATCAGACAAAATCCAGTTGGAACGGACCATTTAATAAAGGCGCGCATTACCGCAACGGCGCTAAGATACGCCCAGCCTACGAGCTAAAATTAAAACTCTCCATACATTCCGCCAAAGTCTTGAATGCCAAGGGAGAGTTTCAAATTTTCGCTTTTGGCAACGAATAAACGGGGAGGCTGAGAGCCGTGCGAACGAGAAAGTTAAACAGCGGAGAACCAGGATGTTAAAACGGCGGGCGCCTTTCCAACCCCCAATTTCAAAAATAACTTGAGTTCGAATGAGAGAAAAAAAACAACAACATAAAAAACATTGCCTGGAAATAAAAGGCAGCCACAGCAATCAAGAAGGGTTAATAGATTTTCACTGCATTATTAAGTCCTAATTTCTCATTTATTAAAACATTGAAAGTCATCTTGCCTTCGGGGTATTCCATGCAAATTAGCTCTCCGCGATGTTTCTCCAAACCTCCAGAATTAGCAGGAGGAATGCTTGGGGTGGTATCTTTAGATAGTAACTAAGAACCGAGAGCCCCTTTTAGTGGCCGTGGGAGGACCGGTGGACGTATAGGTCCAGATGAAACCGAGAGAGCCGGATGAGCTTCTCAGCCCCGCTGGGCTTCCTGTTTGGAAGCCACCTCCACCATTACTCAAACCCGCGTCCATTAGAGGCAAGCAGCAGCTTTGTGGAGCGTTCTCACTAGCTGCTATTTATATAGCAGGAACAGTTGGGGGTACGTGGTGGTGGGAAAAAAATTACACAAGGCTTGGGAAGAATGCCTTTTAGAGATCTTTGCTGTGAACATCAAAATGGGGCCAGAGAGAGAAAGAGAGAGGGAGGGGGAGAGACTTGATAGATAATTGATAGACAGAACAGATAGATAGATATAGATGGATGATAGATAGTTACACACAGAGACAGATATTGTAGATAGATAGACATAGTTAGATGATAGATAGATGATAGATAGATAGATAGATAGATAGATAGATAGATAGATAGATAGATAGATAGATATAGATAGACAGACAGACAGATGTACATAGATAGACTAGATAGATTAGATAGATAGATAGATAGATAGATAGATAGATAGATAGATAGATAGATAGATAGATAGATAGATAGATAGATAGATAGATGGATGATAGGTAGGTATAAGTAGGTAGGTAGGTAGGTAGATAGGTAGGTAGGTAGGTAGATAGGTAGATAGGTAGGTAGATAGATAGATACCCTGTTTCCCCCAAAATAAGACATCCCCTGATAATAAGCCCAATCGGGCTTTTGAGTGCATGGCAATAAGGCCGTGCTTATTTCAGGGTTCAAAAAAAATATAAGACAGGGTCTTATTTTTGGGGAAACATGGTAGATCTAGATAGATAGATGATAGATAGACAGACAGACAGACAGCAATAGATAGATAGATAGATAGATAGATAGATAGATAGATAGATAGATAGACAGACAGACAGACAGACAGACAGAGACAGACAGACAGACAGACAGACAGACAGACAGACAGCAATAGATAGATGATAGATAGATAGATAGATAGATAGATAGATAGATAGATAGATAGATAGATAGATAGATAGATAGATAGATAGATAGATAGATAATAGTTACACACAGTCAGATATTGTAGATAGATGGACATAAGATGTTAGATGACAGACAGACAGACAGACAGACATAGACTAGAGATAGATAGATAGATAGATAGATAGATAGATAGATAGATAGATGATAGATAGATAGATAGATAGATAGATAGATATAGATGATAGAGAGATAGAGACAGACAGACAGAGACAGAGATAGAGATAGAGGCAAAGACAGAGAAGGAGAGAGAGAAGGAAAAAGAGAGAGCTGGCTTGGTATACTGCTACCACCACAGACATATTTGTCTTCTTTCCTGCTTCCAATAAAGCATGTTAAACAGCTTTGTCGTTTCTGTGAAGCTCCTGCTATAAACAAGTTGCCGAATGCCTTACAGGCTTGAGCGTCTGATGCACTGAGAATTAGCATCATCGCTTTGTCTGGATTCCCACAAATAGCCCTCTAGGGTATTCTAGGATCCCACCGGTGCTGAGCAAACGGCCAATGATTTCCGAACGGGTTATTTTTGCGCTTAATTTTAAGGAGCCGTTGCAAGTCTCGCCTCCCAGATCAGCCGAGCCTCTTGAGTTGGGCTGCTGGGGCTCTGTGATGAGACCGAGGCTGGAAAACACTCTCATTCATGAACAATACATGCTCTCGGGGAGTGTCTTCCACTTTTACTGCTGTCAAGAGAAATTTTTCTTCTTGCATTATTCTCCTGGCAGCTTTCCCTCCTGCATCGGGCCGTAGCTAGCTCTCCCTTCCATGCCTGTGCATATTTTAAAGCAGAGCATCATAAAAAACAGGAGCACAGAGGAAAAGCGTGAGGTGAATAATTCACCAGCGGACCCAGGCAAAATTAAAAAATATATTTCATCGTTCCAAAGGTCGGAAAGGGTGGTTTGGAAAGGCCAGGGACTAAGCCGCCCACACGGTGGGAACAGATGAAAAGAGAGGGAAATAAAATAAAACAAAACTAAGTCTCAACGTTTCCCCTCTCCCTGTTTGTTCAAAATGATGCCTCGTTTTCTGGATTTAACTCACAGTTAAGAAAGTACGGGTGAGCTCCCGTTACTTGTCCCAGCTTCTGACAACCTAGCAGTTTGAAAGCAGGTAAAAAATGCAAGTAGAAAAATAGGGACCACCTTTGGTGGGAAGGGAACAGTGTTCCGTGCGCCTTTGGCGTTGAGTCATGCCGGCCACATGACCACGGAGACGTTTTCGGACAGCGCTGGCTGTTTGGCTTTGAAACGGAGATGAGCACTGCCCCCTAGAGTCGGCAACGACTAGCATGTATGTGCGAGGGGAACCTTTACCTTTTTAAAGAAAGTACATCGTTGTAATCTTACTAAGTAAAACTGTGTAAAGAGTTCTGGAATTGCCAGGCTCTGGAACACAGAAAGGACCCCTTGTTTCTCATTTACTTGCCCAACTAAAGCAACTATTGAAGGTCCTTGGAACTCTCTGCGTTTGGTTGTTTTCTTGTAGACATCTCACAACCCATCTAGGGAACATTATCAGTGCTAGGGGAGGTTGGGAGGAGAAGGAAGAGCAAGAAGAAGAGGAAGAGGAAGAGGAAGAAGAGGAGGATGAGGAAGAAGAAAGAGAAGGAGAAAAAGAAGACGAGGAGGAAGAGTAAAAGGAAAAAGAAGAGGAGGAAGAAGAAGGAGAAGGAGAAGGCGAAGAAGAGGAAGAGGAGAAGAGGAGGAGGAGGAAGGAGAACGAGAAGAGGAGGAAGAAGAAGGAGAAGGAGAAGGCGAAGAAGAGGAGGAGAAGGAGGAAGGAGAACAAGAAGTGGAGGAAGAAGAAGGAGAAGGAGAAGGAGAAATAGTAGTAGTAGTTGGGTTAGGGTTAGGGTTTTTTCCTTGGTTTTTTCCTTTCAGACATTTCATAACCCAGCTAGGTAATTTCTTCAGTGCTGGAAAGGAGGAGGAGGAGGAGGAGGAGGAGGAGGAGGAGGGGGGGGGATTGTGAGGCCCTTGATGCTCTCTGAGCTTGGTTGTTTTCTTGCAGCCATCTCATGACCCAACTAGGTAACATCATCAGTGCTACAAGCACAAGCACTAGCACTACTCCTCATTTCAACCCTGCACTACAAATATTCTCCTTGGTTGGTAAAGTATCTTTTTCAGTTTAAAAGGTCTACTATGACAATTGATAGGGAGGTGCCTTCTTCACTCTTCAAGCCTCTCAACCAGACTAAACTTCACCGTCTCTTGGTCCCCTAGAATACAGCCCCTCCCTTCTGGGAATCCAGGCTACACTCCACCACAGCAACCTATCCGATCCTTACAAACCTCCCATTTCCATTCCTCTCTTGAAGTCATTCTCAGGGACTTCACTGGCCTGCAAAAGGGCTCTGCATATGCTCAGAGGCATCCCAAACTGATCTCCAGTTAGTTTGCAAACACCATATATTTTTAATTCTTAGTTCAGCTAGGTCTATCCTTTGGTTTGGGAAGAAAAAAACATTGCGGTGAAGTTGCACACAACCAGAAACCAGAAAGCATAACAACGAGGCAGCAAAACAAGGATAGATGACATTTTAAATATAAAACAAAGCTGCAGAAAGTCAAATTCCTTTTTTTTTTTAATAATAACTTTAAAAATTCCATTCCATTTGCTCAAACCTTTCTTCCGAATTAACACTGCAAACATTTTGGTTTCATCCAGCATACATATTTATGCGTATACAGCCCTACATTCTTCACATGGCTTTGGATTATTAAATGCATGTATATGCAGAGCTGGGTATCAACATTTGCAAACTTCAAGAAGTGAGAAAGGGAAAGATAAAAAGCATTTTAGGTGAGATGCTTGATTCGAAAAGCAATGAAATGCCAACAGAACAGGTGCGTGCCTCAGTCCTAGTCAACGCAATTTTTAAAGAAGGGTTTAAAAAAAACAAAACCCACAATTTTCAAGAAGGATTAGAAAAAAAAAATTCCTTGTCTCCACTTTGGAAATGGATACCTTTGATAACTTTTAAATAACATATCAAAAAGTGCCCTGCAGGGATTTTTCTCTATTTCCAGCTGGAAAGTATGCGTATTTTTAAAAAAGGTATTACTTTTTGCCTTCTTCACTCTTCAAGCCTCTCAACCAGACTAAACTTCGCTGTCTCTTGGTCCCCTGGAATACAGCCCCTCCCTTCTGGGAATCCAGGCTACACTCCACCACAGCAATCTATCCGATCCTTACAAACCTCCCATTTCCCTCCCATAGAATAATAACATTTAAGGGTCGAACCAAAGCTGACGTGCAAAGCCAAACCATACACTCCGAGAATTTTTTTTTTTAAAAAAATCAGCAATTAATCCATCGACGGGGACAGCTAAGATCAGGGGTGGGCTTCAAAAATTTTAGCAAGGGGTTCTCTGCCCGGTTGCTGGGTGGGTGTGGCCATGGTGGGTGTGGCTTAGTCGGCCTCCTGCACCATGGCAGGAGGGGCGTTTTTTCCCCTCCCCGGGCTCCGGAGGCTTTCCTTGAGCCTCTGGGAGGACGAAAATGGCTCTGGAGGCCCTCTGGAGGCCAGAAACGGGCTCGTTTCCAGCCTTTCCGAACTTCTGGTAGGCCCGTTTTTTGCCTTCCCTGAGCCTCTGTACGTGCCCTGCACTTACCTGCATCCAAAACGGGCTGCGTGGAGGAGTGGGGTGGACGGGGACAGCCAGGAGTGGGATTTGGGGGTTCTCCGAACTGCACAGCATCTTAGCTAGAGGTTCTCCCGAACCCCTAGCAGCCCACCCCGGCTAAGATGCATTAACCTCCAGCCATGTTTGAGAGCACAAAAATGCCGAACTTTTGTGTTGTTCTCACCACCGTCCTCGAGGGGGTTAAAAAAAAAACACTTCCTCCCAAATAACTTTGGGAGACTTTGTGATCTATGAACCGAAATCTGGCTTCAGGTTATTCCAAGGCAAAATGTATTTTCCGAAGCCGTTCAAACAGATTGCTGACCCCTTTCCAATTAGCTTCTCTTGTTCTACCTTGGCCAGTTCATTTTTCAACTAGCGGTGTGCAACCAGGAAGCCAAACCAGACTTTTGAATGATGTGCTCTAGGATATATTAAAAAAAAAGAAAAAGAGAGAGGGGGTGGACAGACCAGGTCAGGAAACTAACAAGGTATGTTTCCAAAGGAAAAGTAGTTTCGTTGAGTAGAAAATTAATTAAAACTAGACACGCCGTCACCTCTTGGGTTGCTGCTTTGGAGAGATTTACCATATTTTTGGACGATAAGACGGACCTGAATTTAGAAGAGGAAAACAACAAAAGAAAGTTTTTGGCCTCCCTTTTTTCAGTCTGTTTTCAGGGCTTTTCTTGGCCTTTTCCTAGACTTTTCCTGGTCCATTTTCAGGGCTTTTTTTCAGCCCATTTTTGAGGTCCTTTTTTGGGAAAAACCAGGATCCAGATTGTTGGGGCAAGTGGCCAACTCTGTAAACTGCTTAGAGAGGGCTGTAAAATCACTGTGTAGCAATATATACATCTAAGTCCTATTGTTATTGCTTGCTTCCTTCTCTTCGTTCCCTTCTTTCCTTCTTTCTCTTCCTCTCTTTCCTTCCTCTCTTTCCTTCCTTCCTTCCTTCCTTCCTTCCTTCCTTCCTTCCTTCCTTCCTTCCTTGCCATGGTGATGCAGTGACTAGAATACAGTATTGCAGATTAATTCTGCCCATTGCCATCAGTTCGATCCTGACCAGCTCAAAGTTGACCCAGCCTTCCATCCTTCCAAGGTGGGTAAAATGAGGTCCCAGATTATTGGGGGCAAGTGGCTGATTCTGTAAACCACTTAGAGAGGGCTGTAAAGCACCGTAAAGTGGTATATAAATCTAAGGACTATTGCTATTGCTTGCTTCCTTCCTTCCCTTCCTTCCTTCTTTCTCTCCCTCTCTTTTCGCCTTCCTTCCTTCCTTCCTTCCTTGCCATGGTGACACAGTGACTAGAATACAGTATTACAGATTAATTCTGTCCATTGCCATCAGTTCGATCCTGACCAGCGCAAAATTGACTCAGCTTTCCATCCTTCCGAGGTGGGTAAAATGAGGACCCAGATTGTTGGGGGCAAGAGGCCAACTCTGTAAACTGCTTAGAGAGGGCTGTAAAAGTCCTGTAAAGCAGTATATCAGTCTAAGGGCTATTGTTACTATAACAGGGCAGTTGTGACACTCTTTATTTCTAACAGAAAGGTCAAGGTGAACCCAAGTCAAAAAAACAAACAAACCACCCCTACATCCGAGCCCTGAAAGAAGGGGTCGAGCCCACCGAACCGCCGCTTACCTCCTAAAGTGGCAGAGATGAGGATGTGGGTGCCGTATTTTTTGATGATGGTATCGATGAACTGCTGTGTTGTAGGTCTCCTGCCCAGCAGGCGTACGCTCCTTTGGAACTCGGGCATCAAGGGGACGGGGTTGCGGAGTAGATCCCTCCGTTCAATGGCAGTGTTCCTCACCTTCCAACGGGCAAACTCCCTGAGCCACAAGAAAGCAAGACAAGCATGGGTGAGGAGATGGATTTGGAAGGGTCAACGAGGAGACGGTCAGGATGGGATGTGGTGGACAGAAGGAACACCACAAAACATTCCCCCCCAACCCCGATATTCTAAATGTTCCATTTCCAGTTCTGACATAAATGTTTTTGGAAGGTGCGGAAATGGATAAGCTTACGAAGGAGATACCAGAAAAAGAGGAAACAGAATATTATCTAGCCTGGGAAAGATGATATAAACCACGGGGTCTCCAACCTTGGCAACTTTAAGACTTGTGGACTTCAACTCCCAGAATCTAATAGAGTTGAGCTGTAACTGGAATGATCTAAAAGATAACAGAATAACAATGTTGGAAGGGACCTTGGAGGTCTTCTAGTCCAACCACCAGCGCAAGTAGGAGACCCCATAGATATTCCAGACTGGCTGTCCAGTCTCTTCTTAAAAACTTCCAGTGATGAAGCTCCCACAACGTCTCAAGGGACAACTTCTGTTCCACTGATTAATTGTTCTCACTGTCAGGAAATTTCTCCTTAGTTCTAGGTTGCTTCTCTCCTTGATTAGTTTCCATCCATTGCTTCTTGTCCTGCCTTCAGGTGCTTTGGAGCAGGGGTCTCCAACCTTAGCAACTTTAAGACTTGTGGACTGGCTGAGGAACTCTGGGAGTTGAAGTCCACAAGTCTTAAAGTTGTCAAGGTTGGAGACCCCTGGTATAAATGGTTGGAGGAAAAGAGGGGGGGAAAAATAAAAGGACAAGGAAAGATTAAATAACGGATAAATTAGGAGTAGAAATAGAAGAACAAATAGGAAGAAACAAAAATTGTGGAAAGGAAATTGGGTACACGTGTATATCTAAGTATATATGTAAATAAAATAATTAGAATAATATAATATATTATAGTGAGATATATATGATATATTAGAAATATATGTAGGGTTCGAATCCCTAGCGCTGCGTAACAGGGTGAGTTCCCGTTACTTCTCTAGCAGTTCGAAAGCACGTAAAAAATGCAAGTAGAAAAATAGGGACCACCTTTGGTGGGAAGGGAACAGCATTCTGTGCGCCTTTGGCATTGAGTCATGCCGGCCACGTGACCATGGAGGCATCTTTGAACAGCACTGGCTCTTCGGCTTTGAAACGGAGATGAGCACCGCCCCCTAGAGTCGGGAACGACTAGCACTTGTGTGCGAGGGGAACCTTTACCTTTAGGAAACTGCTTCGAGAAGAAGAACGTCCACCTTAACAAACTTACTGAGAACATGGGGCAGTTGAAATATACATCTCCCAAGGTTTAGTAACTTAACCCCTTTTTTGGCTGTCCGTAAACCTAGTTAATAAGACGGTGTGAATCTAAGCTTCTGGTGTTGAGCAGCTGCTGGAGGGCCGCTACAAACGTTCTCCTCTCTTGAGGAAGGAACTGTTTCCTGTTTGTCTTTGAACGTTTGTTCCCAGAGGACAAAATTCGAATTAATTTTATCAGAGCTTTATCAGAGCTTTTTATTCCCTGGAAGATTGCGGGAGGGGTGTGTGTCTCCTCCTCCTCCTCCTCCTCCTCCTCCTCCTCCTCCTCCTCCTCCTCCTCCTCTTCTTTCTTCTCCTCCCCCTTCTTCTCCCCCTTCTCCTTCTCCTCCTCCTCCTCCTCCTCCTCCTCCTCCTCTTCCTTTCCTCCTCCTCCTCCTCCTCCACCTCTTCCTTTCCTCCTCCTCCTCCTCCTCCTCCTCCTCCTCCTCCTCTCCTCCTCCTTCTTCTCCTCCCCCTTCTTCTCCCCCTTCTCCTTCTCCTTCTCCTTCTCCTCCTCCTCCTCCTCTTCCTTTCCTCCTCCTCCTCCTCCTCCTCCTCTTCTTTGCTTTTTGAGCAAATCCACTCTCTCACCACCCCATCATCCCACTGCCCCTATTTTGGAAAAGGGGCTCCTGAGTCTATCACCCACACTCACCCTGCGGGCCAAACTGGGGAGGAAGCTGCAGAATATGGGAGGGAGGGTTGGGTGAAGGTCAGGCAGGACATCCCTTTGCACTTACTCAGCCATTTCCATCCCCTTAACACACACACACACAATCTTTTCCCTCAATAGCAAATTCTTTTTCCATCAAGATCAAAGGAAAAAAGCCAGAGGGGAGAAGAAGAAGGGGGAGAAAAAAAATACAGAAAGCCATTTTGCTATGATTCTAATACTGAGCCACGAGGGGGTGGGGGGGGACGTTTGGCATCCATAAGAAAGTGGGGTGGGGAGGGGGAGAAAGGAAGGGAAGGAAATTGTCCTGCTTTTGAAATGGAGCAAAAGGCGATAAATATCTCTTTCACCCAAAGGCAGAGTTGATTAATGAGCACAAGACGCAGGAAATACAGATTATTTCTCCCCCCCCCACCCTCCCTCCTTCCCAAAAATAAATAAATAACAGAAGGAGTCACCCGGAGGCAATCCGGATGCTTGTTAGCACTAGGCAGAATAGTGGGAAATTGCTGAGAAGGTTCAAACTGCAGGGCAAGGAATCATAAGGGAGAGCTTCTGGATATAGATCGGCTTCTAACCACCCTTTCCAACCCAGTGTGGAAGACACAGGGCTGGGGGGGGGGGACGAGCTTAGGAAAGCAAGAGACAAGGATATAACAACAGAATTGGAAGGGACCTTGGAGGCCTTCTAGTCCAACCCCCTGCCCAGGCAGGAAACCCTACACCATCTCAGTCAGATGGTTATCCAACATTTTCTTAAAAATTTCCAGTGTTGGGGCATTCACAACTTCTGCAGGCAAGATATCCCCAAGATGCTTTTTTAACATTGGATTTTGTTTTCCCTCGAAGATGTTCTTTCGGGATTAAATGTCTCCAGAGATTCTCAATCATCCAAAGTCACGGTTGTCCCAAAGGTACTTTTTCAAGACTTCCTGATTTTTTTTTCCTTGAAGACATTTTACTTCTCATCCAAGAAGCTTCTTCAGTTCTGGTGGAGGATGGACGTCACTGTTGTGACCTAGGCTCACTTAGGCGTCAAAGACACAATTAGTCTTAAACCATCTTATTTTATTATAACAGTCTGAGCCTCTGTGGCCTCTGTGGCTCAGACTGCTAAGACAGTCTGTTATTAACAGCAGCTGCTTGTAATTACTGCATGTTCAAGTCCCACCAGGCCCAAGGTTGACTCAGCCTTCCATCCTTTTTATAAGGTAGGTAAAATGAGGACCCAGATTGTTGGGGGCAATAAGTTGACTTTGTATATAAATATACAAATAGGATGAAGACAATTGCTAACATAGTGTAAGCCGCCCTGAATCTTCAGAGAAGGGCGGGATATAAATGCAAATAAAAAAAAAACAGCTGGGAATTACTTCATTCCCAGCTTAGTCCAAATTAATTCCAAAACAAGTCTTTCAGAAAAAGTCCTTCAGCCTTATCTTTGTCTTCTTTGGCACCCTGCCAAAGGCTTTTCTTGGTAAAACCCCACAAAGTTCAGAAACAAGAGACACCAACTAGAAACAAATGTAGTAACGTTGCTTTCCTACAAAGAGCTCAAGAGCCTTTGCTGCTCTTTTAAGCCTTATGGGACGGGCCAATCATCTCCTGGCCTTACTCACAAGTCGTCCCTTTTGCTTCAGCTGCTCTTGCCTTCTGGCTGCTCTTCTCATGCGTGCACTAGGAACACGCTCCTCCTGTTCCTCTGCCTCTCTGCTGTCTGCCTCTGGAGGCTCCGGTGTCCGCGCATCATTCCCAGATGGCCCTGGCCCCATCTCTGCCTCCGACGCAGAGCCCTTGTCCGGGCCTTCCCCTGACTCCAGGACTGGCCCATTGTCCTCCCCAGCCTCCTCACTGTCCGACTCCACTGCTAATTCCACGGGCTGCTGGTGAACCACAACAGTCAGTAAGAACTGAAGAAGCTTCTTGAATGAGAAACAAAGCATCTTCAAGGAAAAATGAAGTCCAGTTGCCTTTTGAAAAAGCGCCTTTGGGATTGAATGTCTATGGAGATTCTCAGCCGTTCAGGTCATGGTTATCCCAAAGGTGCTTTTTCAAGAGGCAACTGGATTTTGCTTGAAGGCGTCTCTCTTCTCATCCAAGAAGCTTCTTCAGTTCTTGTGGAGGACGGAAGTCAGTCAGAACTAAAGAAGCTTCTTGGATGAGAAGCGAAACATCTTCAAAGAGAAACCAGAAAGTCCAGTTTGCCGCTTGAAAAAGCACCTTCGGGACAACCATGATCTGGATGACTGAGAATCTCCAGACAAGAGAACAGAATAGGCAAGCAGAAACATTAAAGGCAAACTCAGTGGCACCTGGGAGGTAGATAGAATGATTCAGCTTCAGCCAGGATTTTGCCATCGACAAAGTCCTCTGGCACACTCTCGGTGTTTTTCAGTTGCCCTTTCTCCTTCTTCTGGCTTATTATTCAAGGTCTCCCAAGGGACACCATCTGCTCCATGCCACCCACCGCCTGATCAGTCAGCTGGTGCCCTTTCTCCATCGATGCTCGCGTCAACGTTTTTCTATTCCTGGCCTCACTCCTTAGCTGCTGGGTCAGCTTCTGATCTGCTGCACTGAACGTCGTCGCAGCAGGGAGGGGTGAACTGGTACAAATTGGTCTACAGAAGCCACCAATAAAGGAGAACATTTGTAGCCTAGAACTGAAATGAAGGGTCCTGTTCTGTCTCTTTCCCCACTTCAGAGTAAAGAGCTGGCCTTCAGCCAGTGGATTCACGGCTCTTATCAATCCTGGCAGAGAAATCGCAGCTGCCTGCCAAAGTTCAAACAAATGACTCACATAGCAAGACTTTCAGCTCTCTTTGAAACGGTTCAGCTAATCTTTTGCTCCCCGTGGAGTGAGAGCAATCCCAAAGCTCCTTATATATCCTATGGGGTGGGGCTCCTGCCCCACCCTTCCCTTTGGTGACGCCGCCTCTCTAATCTTCTGAAGCGTGGGTTAATCCAAGCTTGATGATGATGATGATGAAGCTAAGCAAGATCACATCAAATACCTGTACAATTAGCACAGGGGCCCCCCAAGGCTGTGTGCTCTCCCCACTTCTCTTCTCTCTGTATACCAATGACTGCATCTCCAATGATCCATTTGTTAAGCTACTGAAGTTCGCAGATGACACAACAGTGATTGGTCTCATTCGAGACAATGACGAATCCACATATAGACGAGAGGTCGAACGACTAGCCTTATGGTGCAACCAAAACAATCTGGAACTGAACACACTCAAAACCGTAGAAATGGTGGTAGATTTTAGGAAAAACCCTTCCATACTTCCACCTCTCACAATACTTGACAACACAGTATCAACAGTAGAAACCTTCAAATTTCTGGGTTCTATCATATCGCAAGATCTCAAATGGACAGCTAACATCAAAAACATCATTAAAAAAGGACAACAAAGAATGTTCTTTCTGCGCCAACTCAGTAAGCTCAAACTGCCCAAGGAGCTGCTGATCCAGTTCTACAGAGGAATTATTGAGTCTGTCATTTGCACCTCTATAACTGTCTGGTTCGGTTCTGCAACCCAACAAGAAAAACACAGACTTCAGAGGATAATTAGAACTGCAGAAAAAATAATTGCTACCAACTTGCCTTCCATTGAGGACCTGTATACTGCACGAATCAAGAAGAGAGCCGTGAAAATATTTGCAGATCCCTCGCATCCTGGACATAAACTGTTTCAACTCCTACCCTCAAAACGACGCTATAGAGCACTGCACACCAGAACAACTAGACACAAGAACAGTTTTTTCCCGAAGGCCATCACTCTGCTAAACAAATAATTCCCTCAACACTGTCAGACTATTTACTGAATCTGCACTACTATTAATCGCCTCATAGTTCCCATCACCAATCTCTTTCCACTTATGACTGTATGACTATAACTTGTTGCTGGCAATCCTTATGATTTATATTGATATATTGACCATCAATTGTGTTGTAAATGTTGTACCTTGATGAACGTATCTTTTCTTTTATGTACACTGAGAGCATCTGCACCAAGACAAATTCCTTGTGTGTCCAATCACACTTGGCCAATAAAATTCTATTCTATTCTATTCTATGATGATGATGATGATGATGATGATGATGATGATGATGATGATCAGCTGGGTCTGAAGGCGTAGCCTGAGGAAGGGAGGAATCAGGGGATGACGGCCTCATTACATCCTCTGACTGGCCTGGTTTTGGCTCCTGGAGTCGGGCCAAAGGCATCGGTGCTCCCGAGGTAAGCCTTACCGGCCCTTCCCCTTCACTATCTGAGTCACCTTCAGGCATGGGGCCAGGTTCGGGGGCTGGAGTCACAACAGGTCCTTGATGCTCTCTGACTTTAGTAAAGGCTCCTTACTAGCACTGATAGTATTACCTAATCTGGGTAATGAAACGTCTGCAAGAAAACAACCAAGCTCAGAGAGCTTCAAGGATTCCACAGTCGTCATCGTCCTCCTCCTCTTTCTCATTGTAATCCCCATTCTCTTCTGGCATTGATGCTGTTACCTAGTTTGGGTAATGAAACATCTGCAAAAAAACAATCAAGCTTGGGGAGCACCAAGGACCACACACAGTCCCTCTCTTCCTCCTCCTCCTCCTCCTCCTCCTCCTCCTCCTCCTCCTCCTCCTCCTCCTCCTCCTCCTCAGACCCCACTCCCTTCTAGCACTGATGACATTCCCTAGTTTGGGTAGTGAAACGTCTATTTTAATCACTAATGATTTGTTTTTCAGAGTGAAAAAGACTAAAATTTAAAAGGTTGACTCAGCCTTCCATCCTTTATAAGGTAGGTAAAATGAGGAGCCAGATTGTTGGGGGCAATAAGTTGACTTTGTAAATAAATATACAAATAGGATGAAGACTATTGCTAACATAGTGTAAGCCGCCCTGAGTCTTTGGAGAAGGGCAGAATATAAATGCAAATTAAAAAAAAAAACAACCTAGCTCAGAGAGCACCACAGTCCTCCTCCACCTCCTCCTTGTAACCCCCATTCTCTTCCGGCATTGTTGATGTTATCTAGTTTGGGTAATGAAATGCCTGCAAGAAAACAAGCTAGCTCAGAGAGCACCAAGGACTACACAGTCCTCCTCCTCCTCCTCCCTTTTGTAACCCCTATTCCCTTCTAGCACTGTTAACTAGTTTGGGTAATGAAACACCTGCAAGAAAACAACCGAGTTCAGAGACCGCCAAGGACCTCCCTACAAAAATCATATCAGCAAGAAAGCGAGGAGGAACAAGGGCCTTCTTTTAAGGTGTTGAAGCTTGGTTGTGATATAAAACCAAGCTCAGAGAGCCTCAGAAACCCCCTCATTTCAACCCTGAGCTACAAATATTCTCCTTTTATTGATAAAAAAAAAAAAAACCAGCTCCACATCTAACGAAACATCCTCGCGATGAGTCAGAGGAACCGAAGCCTCTTTCACAGGGAAAAAAAAAAAACAACAACTTAAGAAATCAAGTGTAAAAACCTTGACTACAAGCTCTCTATAGTTCAACGTTTTGTTGAACGTCTCGTTCTTAGCTGATGGGCACGCAACTCTATTTAGAACCGCCTATAGAAGATCCTTCAAGATTCAAATGGCAGAGACGTTACCCAGACGAGAAATGCACAAGGAAAAACAAAACAAAACTATCTATTTTGGAACCCGGTGGCAGATTCCGCACAGCTCCAAAATGTTCAGTAGAAGCATTTGATTTCTGTTGAGTAATGGGGAAGCCACCTTGTCTCTCGGAGGAGAGCAGGGTAAAGAACCCCCTGCAGCAAGATAATAAAATAAACAATAAACAAATATGTTGCCATCAACCATGCAGCTGTCTATTTTGACATCTTGAGAAGCTCAAAACCCACTTCTGCTGTAGAGACGTCTCTCAAAGAGCTGCACTTTAACTGCGCAGAACAAAACAAGGGAAGGAAACGGGCGAGAGATAAAACTTGGAAGATAAGCTGTGATGGCATGGGGTGTTAAACGGTTGATGCTCAGGATGTAATGTCGATGCAGAGGTTGGGCTTCCGTTTTGTACATCAAATGCTTCTGCCAATTAAAATGGCAGGGAGGAGGAGAAGATGGAAGAGGAGGAGGAGGTAGAGGAGGAGGAGGAGAAGGAGGAGGAGGAGAAGGAGAAGAGGAGGAGGAGGAGGAGGAGGAGGAGGAGAAGGAGAAGGAGAAGGAGAAGGAGGAGGACTGTAGGGTCCTCGCTTGCTCACTGAGCTTGGTTGTTTTCTTTCAGATGTTTTATGACCCAACTTGGTAACATCATCAGTGCTAGAAAAAGAAGATGAGGAGGTGATGATCGGGGGTTCATCATCAACGCCAACCATAAGTATCATGATTTATCATTATTTAGAATCAGGAACAGAGAATGCAAGCCAAATAACAGACTTTTGGAAAAGCTGACTGGGCAATAATGTCCCCATTATTGATGTGACTTTCACATGCTTCCTTCCTGGATAGTTCCAGAGATAGAGACGGGATATCCCACCCTGTTGGCAGATTTAAGGCGCTGGGGCTGGGGTAGTCTTGCTTTTCTGTACTGATGACTACATCTTCCCCTTGGCAGAACCCACCACCTTCTTTCTTTTCTCCTTCTTCCTTTTCTAGTCTTCTTCCTTTTCTAGTCTTCATCTCCAGACAACTCTGAAATAAATATTTCTCGGAGGAAACACGTTCTGTATTGCAGGCACATTTTGCCACGATGAGATTTTCTCAACAGATATTTTCAAAAGTTATTCTCCCTTGGGCAGACGCTCCACCCGCATGCGCTGGGTGTATTACAGAGCCAGAATGTCCAAATAACATCTTATTTCTCCCACCCACTTTGACTCACTCCCTGTTTCTTTCCCAGTGACCTTTCTCTCTCTCTCTCTCTCTGTCTCTGTCTCTCTCTCTCTTCATAACAGATGGGTCTGTTGGGATACACACTCTCTCACATACACAACACATAAAAAAGTTGGGTGGTTTAGACAGATCAGGGAGGGAGGGAGGGAAGGAAAGGAAGGAAGGAAGGAAGGAAGGATAGAGCTAGGAAGAGCTTTTCAAAGTTCTTGAAAATAATTCTTTCAGATTAAGAAGGGAGGGAGGGAGGGAAGGAAGAAGGAAGGCAAAGAGAGAGAAAGAGAAGAAGAAAGGAAGGAAAGAAAGAAGGGAGGGGAGGGGAGGGAAGGAGGAAGGCAAAAAGAGGGAAGGCAGGCAAGAAAGAAAGAAAGAAAGAAAGAAAGAAAGAAAGAAAGAAAGAAAGAAAGAAAGAAAGAAAGAAAGAAAGAGGGAGGCAGGGAGGCAGGCAAAGACAAAGGGAAGGAAGGAAGAAAGGAGAAATTAGGAAGAAAGGAAGGCAAAGACAGAGAGAAGGGATGAAGGAAGGAAGGAAGGAAGGAAGGAAGGAAGGAAGGAAGGAAGGAAGGAAGGAAGGAAGGAAGGAAGTAGACACAGAGGTTGGATATTTTAAAAGACTACAGAAGATATAGTATTTGACAGTGACGTTACTCACACGTAACACAGCATTGCTTGGAACGGGTCCAAAACAAGCCCACCTTTGACTCTTTGATCTTGACTTAAAACCAAGGTATCACCTGGAATTTTTTCCCATAGACACAGCATCACTTCACCAGCAGTAATGCATAACACATTTAAAGTCTTTAGCCAATTAATATTCCTACAACGTTTGTTCAGGTCCGTCAGCTGGCTAAGAGAATTGCCATCCAGGATCGCATCACCACCATCCTGCTAGATGATAATTGGACGATCTATGGCAGATTGTCTTCTCCATTCTGCACCCTTGTCTTCCCGTTCCATCCTTCATCGCCACCCTGTGTCTAATTCATCTCTCTTTCCTAGCTTTCCAAATCACTTGTTTATCTTGCACGACTACGTCCAGTTTCACAAACCCTACATCAACAACATTACACCTCCATCAGTGTCTCCACCTGGACCGAGTTGCTTCAGTCCACACTACTTCTTTGACGTTGCTGACTTGTCCCTCTAGTTCCGAACAGGGGTAGGCTTCAAAATTTTTAGCAAGGGGTTCTCTGCCCAGTTGCTGGATGGGTGTGGCCATGATGGGAGTGGCCTAGTCAGCCTCCTGCACCACATTGGGGGAGTGGCGTTTTTGCCCTCCCCACGCTCCGGAGGCTTTCCTCGAACCTCCAGGGGAGAGAAAGTGGCCTCCCCAGGCTCTGGAGGCTCTCTGGAGGCTGGAAATGGGCCCGTTTCCAGCCTTCCCAAACTTCCGGTAGGCCCATTTTTCACCCTCCCCGAGCCTCCACTTGCGCCCTGCACTTACCTGCATCCAAAACGGGCTGCGTGGGGACTCCTGGGAGGGGTGGGTTGGGCGGTGCCAGCCAGGAGTGGGATTTGGGGGTTCTCCGAACTGCACAGAATCTTAGCTAGAAGTTCTCCCGAACCCCTGCGAACCTCCAGCAGCCCACCCTGGTTCCGAAGCTGTCAACTCGCCTATCTTGGGATCAATTCAGGGGGGCAATCTTTATGGCGGGTGACCGCCAATTTTTAAACCCTGTCGAAAAAAACCACATCTCCATCCTTCACAGAACTTCGAACGATGAACCTTTTCACAGCTTGTCTCTCTTGAGCTGTTAGAACCTGAAATTCCACTCGTGCTCTCACTGAACTTCAAAATGCAGTTAGGAGCTCTTAATTCACACATTTTCCATCAGGGTTGCGAGTGGGGGGGAGGTCTAGAAATATCAGTGTGCTATGATCTGATGCCTCTTCTGTCTGCTCAGCTTTCCAATCCTCTAAAGATTTGCCCAATCGCCATGAATAACTCCCGTGCAATTATCACACTTTCTGTCAACATTTTACGGCAGAAACTGGTGACTCAGAGCGAAGTTCCGCAAAGCAAAACATACGGAGAAACCACCTTTGAGCACCGCCAAAAATGACACATGGCGTCCAAGCCCAAATGGGTGGATGAACCACTTCTATGAGTAGCACCCATCATCTGGAGGAAGGGGAGAGTAATTTAATCTTAATATTTACGCCGTTGTGAATGCCATACACTCTGCGAAGGGGTAATCCTCAAGGCAATTTATGGCTGCAAATGCTGGAAGCATTAAGAGAGACGGTCACCCAATAATTTTCTCGATCGTCAGGAAATTGGCCAGTGTAAATCCACCCCCCCAAAAAAAATCAATTATCAAATGAAAAAGCTAAACAGAAAAATTATCAAATGAAAAAGCTAAACAGAAAGCAAAGTAGAAGATCCCAAATAGCTCCAAGGGATTAGGATATGTTTTATTTTTTTAAAAAAATCTGGATTGCTTTGAGCAACTCAATCCCATGAAAAATTGCATGATAGAAACCCATAATTATTAAGACTTGATGTCAGGCTAATTTTGTCTTCCTTTTTCTTCTTCATTCATTCTCCTCCTGCCCCCCCAACCAGCACTGATGGAGTTATCAAGCTGGGTCATGAAATGTCTGCCAGGAACCAACCAAGCTCAAAGAGCACCAAGGACCTAGAGTCCATCCCTCCTCTTCCTCCCTCTCCTCCTCCTTCTCTCTCTCTCTCATTCCCTCCCTCCTCTCCATATATATTGAGGCCTTTGAACAATGGTGCTGGAGAAGACTCCTGAGAGTCCCTTGGACTGCAAGGCGATCCAACCGGTCAGTCCTAGAGGAGAGCAACCCTGACTGCTCTTTAGAAGGCCAGATTCTGAAGAGGAAACTCATATACTTTGGCCACCTAATGAGAAGGAAGAAAGGACTCCCTGGAGAAGACCCGAATGCTGGGAACGATGGAGGGCAAAAGAAGAAGGGGACAGGTGGCTGGATGGAGTCACTGAATCAGTTGGTGTGAGCTTAAATGGACTCCAGAGGATAGTAAAGGACAGGAAGGCCTGGAGGAACAATGTCCATGAGGCTGCGATGGGTTGGACATGACTTTGCAAGTGACAACAATACATACATACATATATAAGGTAAAGGTAAAGGTTCCCCTCACACATGCGTGCTAGTCGTTGCCGACTCTAGGGGGCGGTGCTCATCTCCGTTTCAAAGCCGAAGAGCCAGCGCTGTCCGAAGACGTCTCCGTGGTCATGTGGCCGGCATGACTCAACGCCAAAGGCGCACAGAACGCTGTTCCCTTCCCACCAAGGTGGTCCCTATTTTTTCTACTTGCATTTTTACGTGCTTTCGAAACTGCTAGGTTGGCAGAAGCTGGGACAAGTAACGGGAGCTCACCCTGTTACACGGCAGCACTAGGGATTCGAACCGCTGAGCTGCCGACCTTTCCGATCGACACGCTCAACATCCTAGCCACCGCGTCCCTCTACATACATATATACATACATACATATACACCAGTGGTGGGTTTCTACCGGTTCGTAGCGGTAGTGACCACCGCTAACCAGTAGTAGCAGCAGTGGGAGGCTCTGCCCACCTGCCCTGATGTCATCACGGATGCTTTGCGCAGTTTTGAACCGGTAGCGAAGGTAAATGGAAACCACTACTGATACACACACACACACACATGGCAGATACCGGAACTTTAATTACTTGAAAGTTCTTTCAGGCTGAAGTGCAGTGGATAAACATCTTAAGTAAAAATCAAGAGAACTGTAATTGATTTCACCTTTCTGCTGGTGCCTTTTTGTCTGCTGCCGATCTGTCTGCTGGGAAAGGTCTGTCTCCAAGAGTAACCATTAAAGCAACCTTTCCCAAAACGGGGCCTGTGGTTATAGCTGATCTAGAGCAAAATTTGTCTCTACGCATCCAAGCTAGGTTGGTAGAGATTTTTTTTGAACGATTGTAAACGGGAACACAAAGACCAGGGAAGATTGCCCCTGGTCTCAATTTAATTAGGAGACGGTACAGGTAATCTTCGACGTACGGCCACAACAGAGCCCAAAATTGACGCTGGTAAACGAGACGGTTGTTAAGTGTAGCTTTGCTCCATTTTGCCACCTTTCCTGCCCCCATTCAGTGGTGGGTTTCAAAATTTTTCACTACCGGTTCTGTGGGTGTAGCTTGGTGGGCATGGCAAGGCTTGGTGGGCGTGGCTTGGTGGGTGTGGCAGGGTAAGGATACTGTAAAATCTCCATTCCCACTGCACTCCAGGGGAAGGATACTGTAAAATCTCCCTTCCCTCCCCAATCCAAGGGAAGGATACTGTAAAATCTCCCTTCCCTCCCCAATTCAAGGGAAGGATACTGTAAAATCTCCATTCCCTCCCCAATCCAAGGGAAGGACACTGTAAAATCTCCATTCCCTCCCCAATCCAAGGGAAGGATACTATAAAATCTGCATTCCCACCCCACTCCAGGGGAAGGTTACTGCAAAATTCCCATTCCCTCCTGATCAGCTGGGACTCAGGAGGCAGAGAACAGATGGGGGCGGGGCCAGTCAGAATTTTTACTATCGGTTCTCCGAACTACTCAGAATTTCTGCTACCGGTTCTCCAGAACTGGTCAGAACCTGCGGAAACCCACCACATTGTTCGGTGAGTCACTGCTGTTGCTAAGTCCGCAAGACGGATGTTAAGAGGATCTGGGTTGCCCATCGACTTTGCTTCTCAGAAGGTCGCCAAAGGAGATCACGTGACCCAGCAACGCTGTAACCGACATATGTTCATGTCAGTTTCCTTGTGTCCAAATTTTGATCCCGTGACCATGGAGACGTTGCAGCAGGGGAGGCGAGATGAGGAGTGACTGGGCGGGGCAGGGTGGGGGCCATCCAGAGGTGGCATTTGCCGGTTCTGCGAACTAAAAATTCAAACTCAAAATGTCTGCTAATGGTTCGCTCGAACCGGTTCGAACTGGCTAAATACCACTTCTGGTCCTAAGTCATTTTTTCTGGTGCCTTTGTAACTTTGAAAGGTCACTAAACGAACTGTTGTTGAGAACTGCCTGTAAGGAGCAAACTGTATTGAATTAAAGAGAGCATCTTCTTTTTCATTCAAGCAAATCTTAGAGGCACCAGCTACTCCTAGCATAGCCCTCCAAGGCCTAAGTTATCCGATGAATATACAACAGTAATTTGCAGAAAGAAGGCAAGGGGTTGTGCCTTCAGCAACTTCGTTTGATGTCATGACTCAAATCATTCCTATTTTTTTTTCCTAATGGTTCTCTCTGTCGGTTCAACTGTTCTCTCGGCTTTTCCTCCCCGAGGACAATTTATGTTCTCCCCACTCACATATTCTCGGCAAGATTAGAAAATCCATGCTATTCTTATCGGGCCGAGATAGGAAGTTGTGCAGGAAAGGAAATCTTCATATCTCTCATTAGGAGCCTGAATTAATTATCTTGACAAACCTCCTTTGCATACTGAGGATGTTCTAAGGCAATCGAGTATATCAGTGGTAAGTATAAGGCATTGAATAACCACGGGAGGCTTAAGTCAACCTTTCCAGAAAATGTTCCAAATGCGAAAAGGTCTTCAAGGAAAAACAAAGGAAGTCCAGTCAGAACTGAAGAAGCTTTTTGGATGAGAAGTGAAACATCTTCAAGGAAAAACAAAGAAAGTCCAGTCAGAACAGAAGAAGCTTCTTGGATGAGCAGCGAAATGTCTTCAAGGAAAAACAAAACTCCAGTCAGAACTGAAGAAGCTACTTGGATGGGAAGCGAAGCATCTTCAAGGAAAAACAAAGAAACTCCTGTCAGAACAGAAGAAGCTTCTTGGATGAGAAGTGAAACGTCTTCAAGGAAAAAGGGATTAAAGGTCTATGGAGATTCTCAGTCATCCAGATCATGGTTGTCCCAAAGGTGCTTTTTCCTTGAAGACGTTTTGCTTCTCATCCAAGAAGCTTCTTCAGTTCTGACTCCTTCAATAAGAACGGAAGAAGCTTCTTGGATGAGAAGCGAAATGTCTTCAAAGAAAAACGAGAAAGGCTAGTTGCCTCTTGAAAAAGCGCCTTTGGGACAACCATGACCTGGATGACTGAGAACCTCCACAGACTTCCCGGAAAACCCAACCTAATTTCTTGTGGGAACCCAATTCAGTGATTTCACTACTGAATATTTCCGTCCACAAACGTGGCCAAAGGTAGGATTTCTTTCCTCACATTTATTAGGAGGAGGACTGTGTATATTTGTGTGTCTATGTCACTGTGTGTGAAGAACCCTTTCTTCACAGTTTTCAGCCCACCTTAAGGGTCATGCCACAATTCCACACCTGTCCTTTACAGTTCCTCTTTCCACAAACTCCCCCAAAATTGTCGGCTGCTTGCAGACTCAGGAGCATAGAATAACAGCATTGGAAGAAACCTCGGAGGTCTTCTAGTCCAACCCCCATGGTTAAGCAGGAGACCTTATACCAGAGGTTCCCAATCTTTTTCGGTTTGCGGCTCCCATAACACTTCGGATTTTTTCCGCGGCTCCCTTAATAGGTACATCCGATTTTTTTTTTAATTTTTGTCTTTTTTTCTGAATTTTTTTCTGAAAGCTGAAATCTTTTCTGTTAACTTTAAAATGTGCATATTGCCTCCTTGTAAAGAGAGATTCAACACATTCAACTTTTCAAAGATATCACATAGGTATGTGAGTTTAATCAAAAAGTCTGTTTCTACAAAGTGTTTGGCATACTCATGTTTTGCTGATGGACGCGCCGTCTCCTTTGATGGGAGCGGCCTCTGTGGAACTTTCCCAGGCGTGGGGGTCCCTGCTTCGGTCTCGGAGTTTGGCCTCGCGACCCCCTTGTTCCCTCGGGTCTCCGCCTTGTGGAGGAGGTGGCTGTTCTCGCCTCCAGCCTGGCTCACCTGGGAGGAACTAACGGGGTGGTTTTGCTATTTTCTGCGCAGCCCCTCTTTCCCGATGCCGTCGAGCGTGGTGGCCGCGGCCGTGTTGGGCAGCGTGTCGGGTGGTCTGGGAGGCCAGTGGCGTCGCGGGCAGACTGGAGGGGAGGTGCGCCATTGCTCGCCAGGCGGCGGGTCTGGGCGGGCGCTGTGGTTCAGGCGGGCGGGCGGGCCGGAGCTCGCGCTTCTCCTTTGGTCCGTCGTCGGCGTCTGCCGTCTTCCTGCCTGCTGTGGCCTGCCCATGGTGTGTGGAGTGCGGCTGCTGGGGTCCCTTGGCTTTTGGAGTTGTCCCGAGTTGCGGTGTGCGAGTCCCGGTCGCTGCGGCCGTGTCCGGCTTTGTCGTCTGGGATCTCGCGGCACGCGTGGAGCGGACGCTGCTTCTTCAGCGGCTCCCTTGTGGCGGTGGCGCGGCTCCCTGGGGAGCCGCGGCTCACAGTTTGGGAATCACTGCCTTATACCATTCCGGAGAAATGTGTTCTGTCTCCTTCCCCACTTCAGACCCACGAGCTGGCCTTCAGCTAGTGGATTCACGGCTCTTATCAGTCCTGGCAGAGAAATCGCAGCTACCTGCCAAAGTTCAAACAAATGACTCACATAGCAAGACTTTCAGCTCTTTTTGAAACGGATCAGCTAAACTTTTGCTTCCCGTGGAGTGAGAACAGTCCCAAAGCTCCTTATATATCCTGTGGTTCCTTTTATTTATTTTATTTATTTATTTATTTATTTATTTATTTATTTACATTTATATCCTGCCCTTCTCCGAAGACTCAGGGCGGCTTACAGTGTATAAGGCAATAGTCTCATTCTATTTGTATATTTTACAAAGTCAACTTATTGCCCCCCCAACAATCTGGGTCCTCATTTTACCTACCTTATAAAGGATGGAAGGCTGAGTCAACCTCGGGCCGGGCTTGAACCTGCAGTAATTGCAGGCTGCTGTGTTCTAATAACAGGCTTCTTTACAGCCTGAGCTATCACGGCCCCTTTTGATGATGCCGCCTCTCTAATCTTCTGAAGCACGGGTCAAGCCAAGCTTGAGTATTATTATCAGCTGGGTCTGAAGGCGTAGCCTGAGGAAGGGAGGAATCAGGGGATGATGGCCTCATTACGTCCTCCGACTGGTCTGGTTCTGGCTCCTGGAGCCGAGCCAAAGGAATCGGTGCTCCCGAGGTAAGCCTTACCGGCCCTTCCCCCTCACTTTCTGAGTCACTTTCAGGCATGGGGCCAGGTTCGGGGGCTGGAGTCACAACAAAATGGTTGTCCAGTCTCTTCTTAAAAACCTCCAGTGATGGAGCACCCCCAACTTCTGGAGTCAAGCCATTCCACGGATTAATTGTTCTCTCCATTAAGTATTATCTCTTTAATTCTAGGTTGCTTCTCTCCCTGGCTGGTTTCCAACCCATTGTTTCTTGTCTTGCCTCTGGTTAGTGACTTCTAATGTGAAATAATCCCATTGTCAGACCTGGAAGCCATCTTTTTTCGTTAGATCTTCAGGCCTGCCACGTTGACTACTGTGGGAAACTGGGAGGCGGGGATTGTATGGAGCAGGGGTGATATTTATGCACAGAACCGGAAAAATGAGAACATGCCATCGGAGGAGGAAGTGATAAGGAAAATTCTGGACCGTGCTGAGATGGATAAATTAACAAAGGAGATAAAAGAAAAGGAAGATACAGACTATTATATTGTATAATTGGATAGAAATTAGAAATGGTAAATGACGAAAAAGGGGGAAAGGTTACCAGAGAAAGGTAGTGCACGAAAGAAAATATATTGTTATAATGACAGGCATGATGGAATATATATAGAAATAAGGGATAATGGGACAAAAAGATAAGTATAATTAAAGAAAACGAGAGGCGAAAATGCAAATAATAGAAGATTACCGATATGAAGCTGATGGAAAGAAGGAGTATATGTTTTATGTTAGACTTTGTTATGTCTTGTTCTTTTTTAAAAAATAAAAAGTATTTTAAAAAATAACATTCCTTTCTCAGAGGGTCAAGGCCATCTTGCCCTGCACCTGGAGGCCTGGAACTGGGAGGCATCTCCAGTTGGGATGGTGCATGGATTGGACCATTTGATGGACATGTGGGGTGCAGGGGGAAGGGACTTGGACTTTCCTTTGGGTGGGGAAAACTGGAAGCTTTCAGATTCAGGTTTTGCCAGATGTGCCAATATGACATCTCTAATAAAACTCTGAGGAAATTCAAGCCTTGGAGTCTTCTTTTGTTTGGGGATGTTACTTGGAACCCTGACATTAACCCAAATCTCCTTTTTAAAAAAGTCAGCCAGCTCCCTAAATACTGGGACGCTGTCCAGGGTCCTGAGCCCTGAACGTCAAGCTGAAGACTCAGGGAAGATGGAGGAGAACAAGAAAGCCATGGAGGGAACCACAGGACTTGGCTCAGCGATCCATGTCAAGACCATCTACTCTCCTTCCCAAGCTGTAGTGGAAGCTGAAGCGGCTGCAGTAAGAGAACACCAGCTGAGTGCCCGGCGCCTGAGCAAGGACACCCATGCCTTGTGAGCAAATGAATTGACGATGGAGAATTGAGACCTGCAAGTAACTAAAATCCAGTTTGCATCGAGCAACAGTGTTACAACGTACCAACCAGCTATTCTGTTCTTCTGTATGATCTTCCTGCTCTCGAGATTTCAAGCGTGCTGCTCTTGTCTTCTTTGGACCATCCCACCCAACCCCTGACGATGCCCTTTGTCTCCTTACTTCCCACAATGCAGTTAACATGAAAGACCCATCTCCTAAACCTAGTGATGTATTATGCAAGGAGAACCCAGCGAGGTTTTTCTCTGCAACTTCAGAGGACCTGAAATTCATTGCTAGTGTGATGAAGTCTACTGGCATAGCCAGAAGGAGTGTGCCAACTTGCAAAGCATCCCTGAGCTGCTCTCGAGTTGCCATAGGCAAGGGGGATGGAAGAACAAACTCGGCAGCTGTGGCAAGGCAGTCAAAACAAAAGCACATTCCAGCCGTATCTCTGTCAAGGCCATCTCCGTGGTAACCCACAGCAGCTGAAGGGGAGTGATCTTCTACAATCCGAGTGTCTTCTGACACACTGTAGTGCGAAACTATAGAGTGGGGAAACTAATGAGGACAACACTAAGGTGGTTTCACCAATGGAGAAGAACAGTATGGAAAAACCCACCGAGTGTCATACTTCACACACTATCATCATTGCCTTTTAATGGACAACTGAATGGAGCTGAGGGTTTACTGGCCGGATGTCCTTCCTGTTGCCAATATGGAGTTATGTTCAGCAGATATATTCTCATCATGCCCAGAGAAAGAATTATGTGCCTCTACCTAGGATCGAACTCACAACCTCCTGCTTGTGAGGCGAGAGCTCCACCTCTAAGCCACCGTACCACTCCATACTTCACACACTATACAAGGATCTAACAAACATGCATTGCTTGTGTGGCTCACAGAGATCAGAGTTTTTCATCCTAGTTCTCGTTCTCCAACTTGCAAGATGTGATGGGAGTAAAAGAGTGCCAGATAGGGGGAGGGGGAAAAAACACAATATAGAACATAGAATAGCAGAATTGGAAGGGACCTTGGAGGCCATCTAGTCCAATCCTCTACATCAATCCTCTACAACTGCTTTCCTGCCCTGCTTGCTGTCCATATGCCACCCAGCATCTCCTCTCCTCTTCTTTCCCCAGGTCGATCAACAATTCAGCTTTGTTAGCAAATGTCCACACTTGCGAGGAATTTATTGACTTCACCCTCCGGCCTTTAGCTTCTCCTGAAGTAGGTGAGAAGATCTGATGTGCCTTGATTGGATGACAACAAATCTATCTTTCAGAGATGGGCAACTTGGTGACCCCCAGGTGCTTGTGGATTGCCGTTCCCACCATGTCTTGCCATTGGCCATACACATGTGAACCGGAAGTTAATGCTGGGTCATCGGGTGTGACCCTGAAGCCCCCTACTCTCATGACTAATTTATAATTTGGTCTGTTGTTTCTGCGCTCCCGGAGCCGGGCCTGCTGCCAGAAAGTGACTTGAACAGTGAGGGGGAAGGGCCGTCAGGACTTACCTCGGGAGCACCGGCTTCCCTGACTCAGCTCCAGGAGCCAGAAGCAGGCCAGGTGGAGGAGGGAACAACAGAAGCAAGGGTGGGGCAAGCCCAGGAAGTGCTGAGTCATGGAGCCACACCCCACAGGATATAAAATACAGCGAGAGCTGCTGTGTCTCTTTGTAACAGGCAAATCCACTGATTAAGAGCTGAAGTTTGTTTCTGGGTGACTCACCAGCGTCGTGGAAGATAACGGAGGCTCTTGGCATACGCTGGCTATTCTGCTGCCAGAGCTGATAGTGCCGGCTAATTAAGCCATCACTCGGACGGAGGCGAGGGAGGACACAACATGGTCCTTCAAACTACATCTGGATGTCACCACAGACATCTTAGACCCAAACACTTGACAAATAGGAACACAGTGGATTGCATGGTTAAGATGCTGGGTTGGAGGTTAGCAAGGCCATGTTCGAGACCCAAGTGGTGCCAGAGGGTGGGGTGAGCTCCCGTCCTTTGCTCCCATCCTTTGCTGATAGGGCCAATTTATAATTTGGTCCTATCTCCCTTGAAACTACATCTGGATGTCACCATAGCCTTCCTCTTAGACCCAAACACTTGAGGAATAGGAACACAGTGGATTGTGTGGTTCCGATGCTGAGTTGGCGGGCTAGAGCCCCAACAGTAGCTTGATAAAGCAAAAGAAAGGCACCGGGTTTGCAAAAGGAGGATTGTGGCTTTCACATTTCTGAGCTCCTGCATCGATTCCACTGCCTGGAAGGTAATTTGATATGGCTGCCAGTTGCCTGTGCTTGCATAACAAGTCCTCATGTTCCTCCTCTTTCGAAGAATCTCAGGAAGTGAACACAGGAATATGCAGGTTTCCCAATGTATCTCTTTCAGTTTTCAGTGTCCACATTCAGGACACTCTAATCCATTCAAGTAGAATTCCAAGAGTTGTTTAAAAGTACGTTGAGACTCCAGTTTTCTGAACATTGGTTTCAATGGAGGGAAAATGGCAGTTTCTCTCCCCCCATCACTGTCTCTCACTCTCCTCCCCTCCCCTCCTTCTTTCCTTCCTTCCTGCATCCCCTACCCCCACAATAGGTCAGCCTCTCTTTGCCTGTGGTGGATTGTAGTCTGGATTCCGGGGAAAGAGGGGATGCATTTCAGATAGTTGTTTTAGTCTGGCAAGATTCTGTCTATATTTCAAGAGCAATAAAAGAAACTACTCAGAACTAACTCCCCATGTCAACCTTGGGATCTGAGATCACCTCCCTCTGACACTTCAGCCTGAAGTTTACATCTCTAAAGGTGATTTCTAAGCTCAAAGCAGTGGCTCAGTGACTCACTCAGTGACTAAGACGCTGAGCTTGTCGATCGAAAGGTTGGCAGTTCAGCGGTTCGAATCCCTAGTGCTGCATAACAGGGTGAGCACCCGTTACGTGTCCCAACTTCTGCCAACCTACTGGGAGCAATTCGAAAACATGTAAAAAATGCAAGTAGAAAAACAGGGACCACCTTTGGTGGGAAGGCCACAGAGTTCTATGTGCCTTTGGCGTTGAGTCATGCCGGCCACATGACCACGGAGACGTCTTCGGGCAAGCACCGGCTCTTTGGCTTTGAAATGGAGATGAGCACCGCCCCCTAGAGTCAGGAATGACTAGCACATATGTGCGAGGGGAACCTTTACCTTTAAGCTCAAAAAAAAAAAAAAGATACTTTCAAAACATTAGATTCCAGCACACAGAGTTATCTCAGAAATGGGAGAACGGGTGGACCGCTTACCCCCCAAAAAATTGCCCGACCTTTTCTAATATCGTGAGGTTTTATGAAGTCTCCTTGTTTTATCAGTAGCAAAATGGGAACGAAGGAGAGGGCTGCTGCGGCGTACGAGAACGCAAGCACACAAAACTCTTTCTACAGAACATCGGAAGAATAATTCATTCTTAAAACGATCACGGCATCGGCCTCACTTCCGAAGAAGCACCGGGTAGCACCAAGCAAACAGAAAGTGGGAACCCATCCTCAGCTCGATGAACGAGCTGGCAAAACTATTGTAGACATAGGGGTCAACTCTAAGGCCGGACAAGGAATAGTGGATAGTGGACCAAGGAGAGATTCAAGCTGGAAATGAGAAGGAACTTTCTTATTTTTTTAAAATCAATTTTTAATTGATTTTTTTCCCCCTACAAACATACCCACATATTTTATGAACACACTATTGGCCATATCCTATCTTATACAACTTCACATATCCAAATACATTTTACTTAATTACAATTTCAGCCAAAATATTCTTTTTCCATATTTTTAATCATGTCTTACTATTTCTAATGCGCATTTATATAAACCACATCTTCTAAGTTCTCAATTCTCCATTTTTACTGATATATATTCTCTTGTATTGTTTTTTAACTGATTCAATTTTTATCCTGATATATTCAAACATGTTCGGGGTTCTCTTTCTTCCATTTCATCTTTTCTGTTTTACAGCAATCTTTCTTCTCTTTCTCATTCCTCTCCCTCCCTTCTTTTATCCTTCCTACGTTCTTCTCTCCTCTCCTATTCCTTCTCTACTTCCCCGTCCTTTCTCCCCCTCCTCCTTTCTTCCTCCCTATCTAACCTTCTCTCCTACTCTTATTTCCCCTCCCTTTCTTCCTCTCCTCTTCCCTTTCTTCTTTTCCTCTCTCTCCTTCTCCCTTTCTTCCATCGCTTTCCTCCTTCTGTTTGCTCTCTATTGCTGTATTCATTTTCATTTCAATATTTTTCACTAGGGTCTCCAGACAACCCTGATTTTCCCATTTATTGAGTATATTTCTCAGAATCCTGCTCATATGTTTTAATTATTAACATACATAACATCCTGGACATAAACTGTTTCAACTCCTACCCTCAAAACGACGCTACAGAGCACTGCACACTAGAACAACTAGATACAAGAACAGTTTTTTCCCGAAGGCCATCACTCTGCTAAACAAATAATTCCCTCAACACTGTCAAACTATGTACTGAATCTGCACTACTATTAATCTTCTCATAGTTCCCATCACCAATCTCTTTCCACTTATGACTGTATGACTATAACTTGTTGCTGGCAATCCTTATGATTTATATTGATATATTGACCATCAATTGTGTTGTAAATGTTGTACCTTGATGAACGTATCTTTTCTTTTATGTACACTGAGAGCATATGCACCAAGACAAATTCCTTGTGTGTCCAATCACACCTGGCCAATAAAATTCTATTCTATTCTATTCTATTCTATTCTACAGGAGGAACTTTCTGACAGTGCGAACAATCAAGCCATGGAACAGAAGTTGCCTTCGGAAGTTGTGGGAGCTTCATCACTTGAGACTTTCAAGAAAAGATTGGACTGCCATTTGTCAGAAATGGTGTAGGGTCTCCTGCTTGAGTGGAGGGGGGGAGGGTTGGACTAGATGACCTACAGGGTCCCTTCCAACTCTGTTAATTTGTAAAACTTAAGAGAGCACCAAGCCATCTTCCCACCAGCTTCACAAAGTCCCGTCTGTTTCCAAGAATCTAGAAGAAAGAAAGAAAAAAACCTCCAAAACTGTAGCTTGCTTTATGCTAGTCACGTAGCTTTGACGCTAAGGTTTATCTCAGAGGCTTTCCAGTGGAAACGACACAATTCTAATGTGTCATGTCCATGTTCCCTCTCAATGAGAGCTCCAGGGAAATTGCCAGGAAAAAAAAAATAACCTACCAAGCACGGTATGCAAATTAGCAATTGGATGGAACAGCAGGCGGGCAAGGGAAGAAAGATTTTCGGGTTTCCAGCATGCTGAAGGGAGCTTAAGAAAAGGGGATGGGGAGGGAAGTCTTCGGTGGAAAGGGAGGATCGGAAGCCCAAGCAGCGAGCTGAAGAGGATGAATAAATGAATCTTATCGGTTGTGCATACTAAAAAGCAAAGACATCATCCTGCCAACAAAAGTGCGTATAGTCAAGGTTATGGCTTTCCCAGTTGCAATGGATGGCTGTGAAAGTTGGAGCATAAGGAAGGCTGACCGCCAAAGAATGGAGGCCTTTGAACTCTGGTGCTGGAGAAGACTCCTGCGAGTCCCTTGGACTGCAAGGCCATCCAACCGGTCAGTCCTAGAGGAGATCAATCCTGACTGCTCTTTAGAAGGCCAGATCTTGAAGAGGAAACTCCAATACTTTGGCCACCTAATGAGAAGGAAGGACTCACTGGATAGGGGGCCTCATGCTGGGAACGATGGGAGGGCAAAAGAAGAAGGGGACAGCAGAGAACGAGGTGGCTGGATGGACTCACCGAAGCAGTCGGCGTGAGCTTAAATGGACTCTAGAGGATGGTAAAGGACAGGAAGGCCTGGAGGAACATTGTCCATGGGATCGCAATGGGTTGGAACGGCTTTACAAACTAACAACAATGATAGATAGATGATAGATAGATAGATAGATAGATAGATAGATAGATAGATAGATAGATAGATAGATAGATAGATAGAGAGAGAGAGAGAGAGAGAGAGAGAGAGAGAGAGAGAGAGAGAGATACAAGAGACTCCTGCGAGTCCCTTGAACTGCAAGGCAATCCAACTGGTCAGTCCTAGAGGAGATCAACTCTGACTGCTCTTTAGAAGGCCAGATCCTGAAGATGAAACTCAAATGCTTTGGCCACCTAATGAGAAGGAAGGACTCCCTGGAGAAGAGCCTAATGCTGGGAACGATGGAGGGCAAAAGAAAGAAGGGGACGGCAGAGAACGAGGTGGCTGGATGGAGTCAATGAAGCAGTCAGCGTGAGCTTCAATGGACTCCAGAGGATGGTAGAGGACAGGGAGGCCTGGAGGAACATTGTCCATGGGGTCACGATGGGTCGGACACGACTTTGCAACCAACAACAACAACCACCACCATCGGTGATCCAATGTCTCCCCCTCCCTTTCTGTAAAATCTACAGGCTTTTCACCCCAACCGATTTTTCATTTTTTTAACATGACGGTTTACATTAAGAAAAACTGTTGGGATCCGGGTCGGTGAGCCTGTGGTTGAGCAAGCTGGAGTTGCTCTCCCAAAATAAAAAAATAAAATAAAAAAATGGCTGAGAAGGAGATTGTCATGTTGATGGCCCTCAATGCTCCCTGTTTCCCTTTTTAAAGCCACCCCTCTGCAGATCAGTAAAGGCCTGGGTAGCATCCGTCTCTCCTTTGGAACCTTCCAAGGAGGCCTTGGAGACAAACGTGAGACATTCCAGTGGTCAAAACAATGAGGGGAGAGAACCAGTGGTGGGATTCAGCCAGTTCGCACCACTTCATGAGAACCGGTTGTTAACTTTCTGAGCAGTTTGGTGAACTGGTTGTTCAAAGAAATCATTAGGGCAGAGAACCGGTTGTTAAATTATTTGAATCCCACCACTGGAGAGAACCAACGCTTGCATTATGGGCACATGAGCTTACTCTATTTTTTTTATTATTATTATTATTATTCCATTTAAAAAAAAATAGTCGTCAGATGGAAAGGATGTGTTTTGTGAGGTCCTCGGTCCTGTCTAAGCTTGATGGTTTTCTTGTAGACATTTCATTACCCAATTATGTAACAACTTCCGTGCTAGAAGAGTGGAGTTTGGAGGGTGATAGTGGTGGTGGGTGGAGGAAGTGGAGGATTGTGGGCTCCTTGGTGCTCTCTGAGCTTGGTTGCTTTCTTGCAGACATTTCATGACCCGACTAGGTAACATCATCAGGGGTAGAAGGGAGTGGGATCTGGGAGCAGGAGCAGGAGGAGGTGAATGGCGACTTTGGTGTCCTTGGTACTCTCTGAGCTTGGTGGTTTTCATGCAGAGGTTTCAGGACCCAACTAGGTAATATCAATGCTAGAAGACTGTGGGGTTTGGGAGGAGCAGGAGGACTGTGGGGGTCCTTGGTGCTCTCTGAGCTTGGTGATTTTCTTGCAGGCATTTCATGACCCGACTAGGTAACATCATCAGTGCTGGAAGGAGGGAGGTGTGGGAGGAGGAGGAGGGCTGTGGGGTCCCTGGTGCTCTCTGAGCTTGGTGTTTTTCTTGCAGACATTTCATGACCCGACTAGGTAACATCATCAGAGCTAGAAGGGAGTGGGATTTATGGAGGGGAGGAGGATGAGGAAGAGGAAGACAACAACTGTGGGGTCCTTGGTGCTCTCTGAGCTTGGTTGTTTTCTTACAGACATTTCATGACCCAGCTAGGTAACATCATCAGTGTTTAAAGGGAGGCGTTCATCAGGACCTGTGGGTTGCCCAGAGTTGCTGGGAGCCAGCCCACTTGCAAATTTAATAAATTAATTTAATTTTTGGGGGGGAGGGGAACAACCAAACTATTTGAGCCTGGATGAGAATGGCTCATGAGCTGCTCCTGCAGGGTTGCTCTTGTAGGTATTAATTACATTTATAAGCCACCACCATAAAATCTCTCTCTCTCCATATCCACTGTACTCTCCCATTAAATCACCCAGCTAAGCATGGCCATTTACTGACGTGCAAAGCCTGTAAATTGGTGTGAAAACATCCCACACAAAAATGGGAAATAAATGCAGCCGTTTTCGCATGACATCACGTTTCCCGCCCCCCCCCCCCACCCCGAGTTAAAAAAATATCTTCTAGCAGCTCTTTTAAAAATAAATTGTCTTGAGTCTTTCTATTTTGGGAGCAGACAGAGGTTATGTGCCATGAAATGACTTTTTTAAAAAAAAAATCCTGTGAAATAAGTAATTTTAACCCATAAAGGGAGGGGGGGGAATGTCTCTCCCTACCCTTTCATTATAATTATAATTAAATCAGCCTTAAGTGTTATTTAGTCAGCCAATTACAACTTAGGGAAGAAAGGCTGTTTTCTTAGAGAAGAGACAAGATTCTTCCAACCCGTGCATTTTCCCCAGAAATCCTACTCCCGTGATGGCGAACCTTGGGCACGCCTCTCTAGGAGTCTCTGGAGGCTGAGGACAGCAAAAAAACATCACTTCCTGTCCAACTGGAAGTTGGTAAATGGGCTGTTTTTGACCTTCAGGGGGGTGGGAAAGGCCGTTTTCGCCCTCCCCAGGCTCATAGAAAGGCTCTAGAGCCAGGTGAGAGAGAAAAACGAGCCTACCGGGCCACGGTGTGCCAGGAACATGGGAGAGGGGTCGTGCGCACATCCATGGGGGTGAGGCGCATAGAATTATGGGTGTGGGCACGTACACATGTGACCCCCCGCCCGGCCCCTCATGGCACATGATCGCAAAAAAGTTAGCCATTACTGTCCTACTCTATTGGTTTTTGATTTTGCTTTATTACAAGTTCTTCCCTAACGGAGAAACTAAATGGATTTAGCATATTGTACTAAGCCATAGTTTATTTAACCCAGTTTTACTGAAAAGCTCATGGTTCACCAGGCAAACACAGAACAGCCTCCCCTGGCTTCTGATGTTTTCATTCCAGGGGTGAAATCCAGCAGGTTCTAACAGGTTCTGGAGAACTGGTAAGTGGAAATTTTAAGTAGTTCAGAGAACCAGTAGTGGAAATTTTGAGTAGTTCGGAGAACTGGTAGTGGACATTTTGAGAAGTTCAGAGAACCAGTAGTGGAAATTTTGAGTAGTTTGGAGAACCAGCAAATGCCACCTCTGGCTGGCCCAAGAGTGGAGTAGGAATGGAGATTTTGCAATATCCTTCCCCCAAGAGTGGGGAAGGAATGGAGATTTTGCAATATCCTTCCCCCAAGAGTGGAGAGGGAATGAGGATTTTGCAATATCCTTCCCCCAAGAGTGGAGAGGGAATGAGGATTTTGCAATATCCTTCCCCCAAGAGTGGGGAAGGAATGGAGATTTTGCAATATCCTTCCCCCAGGAGTGGGGAAGGAATAGGGATTTTGTAAAACCTTCCCCCAAGAGTGGAGAGGGAATGAGGATTTTGCAGTATTCTTCCCCCAGGAGTGGGGAGGGAATGGGGATTTGCAGTATCCTTCCCCTGGAGTGCAGTGGAAATGGAGATTTTGCAGTATCCTTCCCCTGCCATGCCCACCAAGCCATGCCCACAGAACCGGTAGTAAAAAAATGTGGATTTCACCACTGTTTCATTCAGGCTAACTCTGCTGACTGCCAGCAGTTTGATCCTGACCGACTCAAGGTTGATACAACCTTCCATTCTTCTGAGGTCAGTGAAAACGAGGACCCCAAACTGATGGGGGCAATATGCTGACACTCCACCAAACCACTTAGAGAGGGCTGTAAAGCAGTGTGAAATGCTATATAAGTATATAGAAATAGAAATAGAAATAGAATTTCCTATGCCACTAGGCTTGAAATCTTAGGTCTAGAAAGCCTTGAACTACGTCTCCGTTTCGACCTATGCATAGTTCATAAGATTATTTACCATCTCATTTGCTTCTTGCTCTTTCATATAATGAATTATGGGTTAGGTTTAGGTTTAGGTTGTATTAGATTACATAAGTTAGGTTACAGCATACACTTTTCAGGTTTTTATCTCTTTTAAATCAGATGCCATCTATCCATTAGTTTCCTTAAGTTGGAAACTGGAACCTCATTTTGAGCTTTAAGATTTTTTTTGAAGGACTTTTTGCTTTTCTGTGAGTTTCCATTTTCTGTGAGTTTCCATTTTTCTGTGAGTTTCCATTTTGATTGTTGTTACAGATGTCATTATAACATGGCTTCTGGTCTCTGATAATAGCTCTCAAAAAGATTATTGTAAGTGAATACTTTAAATTCAACCATAATAATAAAAAGGGTCATCAATAGATTTAAACTCAATGTAATTCGCTCTAATCTTAATTGTAGGAAATATGACTTTTGCAATAGAGTAGTAAATGTCTGGAACGCTCTACCTGATCCTGTTGTTAGTCTCTCTGACCCCCAGAACTTTTACCGTAAACTGTCTACCGTGGATCTTTTATGTTTCTTAAGAGGTCCCTAAGGGGTCATGCATAAGCGCACCAGCGTGCCTACCGTCCCTGTCCTACTGTCCCCAATTATATGGAATCATTCTATGTGTTTATGGCTACATTTTGCCTATTTATATCTTTTTTGTGTGTGCCAAAAAATTTTCATGCGTTCATGTCTGTGTCTACTCTGTTACTTGTTTTCTTGTATTTGTTGACAAATAAAATAAATAAATAAAATAAATAAATAGTCTTTAACAAGCCATTTCATGGCACATAACCTCTCTCTAAATCTAAGTGCTATGGATAAATACAATTATTATTATGGGTGGATTAGATTCACAGTCTAAGACTGCTGGAAACTTAATAATCCAACTCCTAACCAAGGACCCAGCCAAGGACTATTAAAGTTGCTGGAATTGGGTATGTCTAGTCTAATGAAAAGAACGACTAGGGGAGACATGATAGCAGTCTTCCAATATCTCAGGGGATGCCCCAAAAGAAGAGGGAGTCAAGCTATTCTCCAAAACACCTGAGGGCAGGACAAGAAGCAACAGGGGGGAAACTAATCAAGGAGAGAAGCAAGTTAGAACTAAGGAGAAATTTCCTGACAGTGAGAACAATTCATCAGTGGAACAACTTGCCTCCAGAAGTTGTGGGTGCGCCAACACTGGAAGTTTTTAAGAAGAGGTTGGATAACCATTGACTTGAAGTGGTGTAGGCAGTGTTGGGATTCAAATAATTTAACAACTGGTTCTCTGGCCTAATGATTTCTTCCAACAACCAGTTCATCAAACTGCTCAGAAAGTTAACAACCGGTTCTCCCAAAGTGGTGCGAACTGGCTGAATCCCACCACTGGGTGTAGGGTTTCCTGCCTAAGCAGGGGGTTAGACTAGAACAGAGGTCTCCAACCTTGGTCCCTTTAAGACTTGTGGACCTCAACTCCCAGAGTATGGGAGTTGAAGTCCACAAGTCTTAAAGAGACCAAGTTTGGAGACCCCTGGACTAGAAGACCTCCAAGGTCCCGTCCAACTCGGTTATTCTGCATCTAAAAATATAGACATCCTTATTATAATAATACAGATATTATTCTGTCTCAGTTCCTCAGGAAGGACTCTAGAGGTGGAGCCAAGCCTCCAGATCCACCTAAACATCTGGACGACTGTGCAATTATTATTGCTATTTAGAATTGGCAAATGTGAACAGCCCGTCAGAATATCTCATGCCGACGGGGGAAAAAAACACACACCTGTCTTAAGTGGAAAGAACAGCCGCTTCCTCGGAGGCTTTCAGCAATAAAGGCAACGATAAAAAAAAAAACACATCCCCAGCAGAAATTTGAAAGTAGTTCTAAAGCACCTTGAGAATAAGCTTTAAAAAAAAAAGAAGAAGAAGAAAAAGAAGGCTTTTTCTCAGGGGAGAAAAAAAAATTTGGGAGACGCGCGAGGCAAATTTTCAGCGTAGCGTCACTAAACTCAACAATACCGCACTATACCTCTGAGCCTTTCCCGTTTGAAAGTAATTTGAAAAGCACACACTCTTTCTTCAGAATGAAGGAAAGTGCTGGGAGGAAGGAGGGAATGCGAGGCTGTATAGCAACAAGTGAATGTAGAAAGCAAGAAGAAAAGAAACTCGCCACGGCAGAAGGAAGCAAAACGCTTTTTCCTTGAGTCACCACTCCGTGCGATCAGAAGAAAAACATTCAGTTCCAGCTTCAAAGATTGCAAAGGTATCGAGTCTACCAAGGAAAGCCAAGTGAAGGCTTGGTCTCAGTTCCAGGAGGGCCTATCTCCAATTTACAGCTGATTTTGACCCCATTGTGTGGCTGTCGAGTGAAGAAAGTGAGATACGATTTTTAGAGTGTGTCTAGTCTAATGCAGAGAAGGATAAGGTGAGGGGGACACAGATGATAACGGTCTTTCAATATTTAAGGGACCGTCACAGAAAAGATGGGGTCCACCTATTCTCTAAAGCATCTCAGGGCAGGAGAAGAAGCAACGGATGGAAACCAAGCAAGGAGAGAAGCAACCTGGAGAAACTTCCTAACATTGAGAACAATTTACCAGTGGAACAACTTGCCTCCAGAAGTTGTGGGTGCTCCATCATCACTGAAGGTTTTTAAGAAGAGATTGGACAGCCGTTTGTCTGAAATGGTGTAGGGTTTCCTGCTGGAGCAGGGGGTTGGATTAGAAGACCTCTGAACTCCCTTCCAGCCCTATGAGTCTATGTTCTGAGAGAGAGCGAGAGAGAGACTGAGAGATATGAGAGATAGATAGATAGAGAAAGAGAGAGAGAGAGAGAGAGAGAGAGATGGTAGGTAGGTAGGTAGGTAGGTAGGTAGGTAGGTAGGTAGGTAGGTAGGTAGGTAAGTAGATATAAAGATAGAGATAGATAGAGTTGATAGATAGATAGATAGATAGATAGGTAGGTAGGTAGATAGATAGATAGATAGATAGATAGATAGATAGATAGATAGATAGATAGATAGATGAGAGAGAGATGATAGATAGATATAAAGATAGATCGATGATAGATAGATAGATAGATAGATAGATGATAGATAGATAGATAGATAGATATAGATATAGATATAGATAGAAATAGAGAAATAGATAGAGATAGATAGATAGATAGATAGATAGATAGATAGATAGATAGATGATAGATAGATAGATAGATGAGAGATGAGAGAGATAGATGATAGATAGATATAAAGATTGATTGATCAGTTGATCGATTGATAGATCGATCGATCGATCGATCGATCGATAGATAGATAGATAGATCGATGATAGATAGATAGATAGATAGATAGATAGATAGATAGATGATAGATAGATAGATAGATAGATAGATAGATAGATAGATAGATAGATGATAGATAGATAGATAGATAGATAGATAGATAGATAGATAGATAGATAGATAGATAGATAGATAGATAGATGTAGATATAGATATAGAAATAGATAGATAGATAGATAGATAGATAGATAGATAGATAGATAGATAGATAGATAGATAGATAGATAGATAGATAGATAGATGAGAGAGATAGATGATAGATAGATATAAAGATTGATTGATCAGTTGATCGATTGATAGATCGATCGATAGATGATAGGATAGATAGATAGATAGATACATAGATAGATAGATAGATAGATAGATAGATAGATAGATAGATAGATAGATAGATAGATAGATAGATAGATAGATAGAGATAGAGATAGAGATAGAGATATAAATGAGATGGTGAGGATTTGGACTATCTAAGCCATCATAAGGAAATGGCAGAGGAAGCTGAAAAGATTTTGAACTGCTTTTCATTAGTTAGCCTGGAGGAGTAGACTACAAAAGGTTCCACAGAAAGCTCTCCAGAAGGTTTTCAGATCTCAAGAAACAAGCTGACCAAATTTGTCTCCAGATGTAAACAAGAACTTCAACTCTAGACTGAAAACCGAACCCCTTTTCCGTGACCGTTGACAGGAGAAACACCATGACGTTCCCAAGAGACTTTCCATGAAGAGAAGCTGTCAACTCACCCCAAAGCTGAGAAGACCTTGATCATCCAAAACATGTTATTACATCTTCTACAGAATAGAATAGAATAAAAGAGCTGGAGGCCTTCTAGTCCAACCCCCTGCTTATTAGGCAGGAAACCCTACACCACTTCAGACAAATGGTCATCCAACATCTTCTTAAAAACTTCCAGTGTTGGAGCATTCACAGCTTCTGCAGGCAGAAATTGTGAATGCTCCATAAAGTTTGACAACCTCCTCAGAGGCAGGTCCCCTTCTTAGCATTGGCCATAAACATTTTCCATTTACTAGGAAATTGAAGATTGGGCCATTTACCAGGATATCGCGCAAGGTGGCTTATTTGCTGAGATACCCTCTCAAAATGTTGGATAACCATTTGTCTGAATTGGTGTAGGGTTTCCTGCCTGGGCAGGGGGTTGGACTAGAAGACCTCCAAGGTCCCTTCCAACTCTGTTTTTATTATTATTATTAAAATACAATGAGAAACAGACCTAAAGATCTACAAAAAAGACCCTGTAAAAACATTAACAGCAGAAAAGAAGAGAGAGGGGAAATAGAGAGAGGACAGGAGCATATTATCACCTCTGGTGGACCTGTCCGGTGGCAAAACAATTCTGGGCCAGAATCAAAAAGTGGTTAGAAGAGATAATATAGGAATCAATAAAGGGAGAGCCAGAACAATTTTTATTAGGGATCCCAACAGAAAACTATAAAAACAATACACAATACTTAATACTACACATATTAACAGCAGCACATATAGCTTACGCGCAAAATTGGAAGAAGGAGAACCCACTAACAGTAGAAGATTTAATTAAGAAAATCCTAGAATGTGCAGAGATGGATAAGCTCACAAAAGAAATAAAAGAAAAAGAGGATACAGAATATTATAAGGTCTGGTGTAGATGGTATGAATGGTTAGAAAATAGGAAAGATAATGAAAATTGAACAACAGGGTAAAATCTGTACGTAGAAGAAATAAAGAAAATGTAGATGAAATGTAGATGAAATAAAGGAAGATAGATAATATAAAAGTAGAATAAGATAAAATTAAAATATGTATAAATAGTAAGAAAGGGCCGCTTTGAATAGCTGATAAGAAACAGTGATATGTATATACCGTATATACTCGAGTATAAGCCGAGTTTTTCAGCACGTTTTTTGTGCTGAAAAACGTCCCCTCGGCTTATACTCGAGTATATACGGGTTATACTCCAGTTTTTTTCTTCTTTTTCACATTATACCGATGGTGCAAACTTGGCGGGCTTTTGCATTAGTGCGGGAAGCCCTGCGGTGCAGTGAGAGGCGGGCGGGGAGCCGCCAGCCTTCTCGGCTGAGGGAGGAGGCTTTCCTGACCGTAGCTGCCTCATTTCCTCCCTCGGCTTATACTCGAGTCCCCAGTTTACCCCAGTTTTTTGGGGTAAAATTGGGGATCTCGGCTTATACTCGGATCGGCTTATATTCGAGTATATACGGTAAATGTTGTATGTTTGTCTTGTGTTTTAATGTGTTCAAAATAAAAAACTTTTTATAAAAGAGAGAAAGAGAGAGGACAGGAGAAGGAGAGAAGGAGAAAGGGAAGGAGAGGGAAGGAAAGAAGAACGAAGGAGGGAAGGAGAGAGGAAGGAGAGGGGAGTAGAGAAGAGAGGGAGGAGAAAGAAGAGGAAAAGAGAGGGATGTTGTAAAAATGGGTGAAATATAGTGTACAGGAGAAAAGAAAACAGACGGACAATTTCGTATTTTTTTTTCTTGAGGGTTATACTATTGAAACTACAATGGCCAACAAAGTTGGCTAAAATGTACCCAAACTTAAGCCCCAAGTGCTGGAAATGCAACCAGCACTAAGGTACCTTCATTCACACCTGGTGGTTATGCCAAAGCGAAAAAGTATTGGACCAAAATACAAGGCTGGCTACAAGGTTTAATAAATTGCCAAATTGAGTTAAATCCGGAAACATTTCTCCTGGGAATATTAAAAACTAAACCTGATTTTTTTTAAAAAAAAGAAATCTGGTCCTACATAACAGCAGCAAGAATTGCGTTTGCGCAATATTGGAAGGAACATAACTTCCCGCCAGAGGGATTGATTATCCAGAAAATATTTGAACGTGCCGGAATGAATAAACTAACCTTAGAATTAAAAGAAAAAGATGATTCGGAATATTATGCGGTTTGGGGGAAATGGTATCGGTGGATAGACAACAGAAACAAACAAAAACAAAAACAAAAATAGATAATATTTATAAGGAAGTTGAGGATGTATATATATGTATATAATATAGATTTTACTTGAATTGTTAATCTAAAGCATATAAAAATGACACTGTCTGTTTGACTATGTATTAGAGTTATGGAAAAGAAAAATTGCCATAAAAATTATTTATATATAAAAAAAAGAAAAATAGAAACTATAACGGAAGATAATATGGATGCTAAAGCACATCGGTTTAGATGTTATGTTAATATTTATTTGAAAATTAAAATTTTGTGTAAAAGGAAGGAGTAAATAGTACGAAATAAGGAGAACGGAATGTAATAATTAGGAATATGCTTATATGTATTGAAATGTATGATACTCGAACATCGCGCCATTCACACAATGATACGTATAAATTAAAAATAATAATAATAAAAACTTGATTAAAAAAAAGAATATTTACACCCTAAAATGTAGTAAGATGATAGCAGAGTGTTACAACGCTTGACTGTAAGGGCAATTCTCCCATGTTGAACTTCCAGCATAAGGATAGTTCAACCTCCCATGTCTTTAGGTCAAATCAACGGATCGATTTGCTACATCAGATCCAATCAGGGGCCTTCAAACTCAATTGGAAGATCTGAAGGACTTTTTGCACATGCTTTTTATCCAATCAAATCAATGCGTCTTGGCAGTTTGAATGGACTGTTCAAATCAATTTGTCAAACTGAAATCTAATCTCGGCGGAGCCACACACCCATATAACAGCCGAAAGATCAAATCAGTCAAATCGGGAGTAGATAGAATTACCTTTCTGAAATCCTATCTTGGCTTTCCAGAAACTCCAGAATGCTTCCGTGCAGGAAGAAGAGAAAAATCAATCTTAGGGATCATGGTAACTACGTGTCAGAGGTCTTCGACTCCAACCACCTGTTCACCCAGGAGACTTTAGACCATTTCAGACAAATGGCTCTCTAGTCTCTTCTTGAAAGACTCCAGTGATGAACTTCTGAAGACAAGCCATTCCACTGATAGATCATCCTCACTCTCAGGTAATTTCTCCTTAGTTCTAGGTTGCTTCTCTCCTTGATTAGTTTCCACCCATTGCTTCTTGTCCTGCCTTCAGGTGCTTTGGAGAATAGCTTGACTCCCTCTTCTTTGGGGCAGCCCCTGAGATATCGGAAGACTGCTATCATGTCTCCCCTAATCCTTCTTTTCCTTAAACTAGGCCTACCCAATTCCTGCAACTGTTCTTCATATGTTTTAGCCTCCAGTGCCCTAATCCTCTTGGTTGCTCTTCTCTGCACTCTTTCTAGAATCTCCAAATCAGATCCTCAGGGGCTTTCAAACTCAATTTGAAGATCTGAAGGACTTCTGGAGACCAAAACTGGATGCCGTATTCCAAGGGTGATCTTACCGAGGCCTTATAAAGTGGCATGATTTTTATGGACAGTTTATGTCCAGGACTCCTCACATCCTGGACATAAACTGTTTCAACTCCTACCCTCAAAACGACGCCATAGAGCACTGCACACCAGAACAACTAGACACAACAACAAGTTTCTTCCTGAAAGCCTTCACTCTGCTAAACAAATAATTCCTTCAACAGTGTCAAACTCTTTACTAAATCTGCACTACTATTAATTTTCTCATCGTTCCCATCACCCATATCCTTCCACTTATGACGGTATGACTGTAACTTTGTTGCTTGTATCCTTATGATTTATATCAATATTGATTGTTTCCTGATTGCTTATTTGTAACCTATGACTATCATTACCTTGTTGTACCTTGTGATTTTTGATGAATGTTATCTTTTCTTTTATGTACACTGAGAGTGTATGAATCAAGACAAATTTCTTGTGTTTCCAATCACACTTGGACAATAAATATTCTATTCTATTCTATTCTATTCTATTCTATTCTATTCTATTCTATTCTATTCTATTCTATTCTATTCTACTCTTTCCCAATTTCATTCTATTCTATTCTATTCTATTCTATTCTATTCTATTCTATTCTATTCTATTCTATTCTATTCTATTCTATTCTCCTTCCTTCTTTCCCTATTCTCTTCTCTTCTCTTCTCTTCTCTTCTCTTCTCTTCTCTTCTCTTCTCTTCTCTTCTCTTCTCTTCTATTCTATTCTATTCAGACTTCATGTGATCTTGACTCTATCCTTCTGTTTATGCAGCCTGGGATTCTGTAACTAAGGTCACTTAATGTGGAAGATGCACACTAAGAACTAACAACATTCTGAATCTCGGAGCTTGTTTTGAATACTAGAACACAACCCAATTCACAGCCTCTTCCAACCCTCAAAATTAACTTCTAATTACCTCTTATTGCTCTTCTTTCAGCAATACGGCACATGTGTTTGCATAAAAGAGACGCGTTTTTATTGCTGCATTAGTGAAACAAGGAGCTCAGAAATCCTTGCCAATCTTCTGCAAATCAGCCACTTATACCTTCTTCTTTTTTTCTTTTTCTTTCTTTCTTTCTTTTAGCCATGCACCATAACAAGTCCTCGTCAATCTTGTGTTTTAGAGCAGAGGTCCCCAACCCTTGGGGCTGCGGCCTGTTCGAAACTGGGCCTAATAAGTGATGAGCAAGCACGAACGCGTGCGAACCTCCCCTCCCCTTGCACGAGCGTCCAGCCTTTGCCCTTGCGCACCAAGCTTCACTCGCGCGAGTGGAAGGCACTTGGGCTCACGCATGAAGTTTCGCTAGTACAAGTAGACGACATTTGCACAAGCATTCTCTGCTCATTTAGTTTAGTTTAGTTTAAGCTGCCGGTGGGACTCCGTCTTCTCCCCGATCTTCGGACCTTTAAACGCGAGCTCAAGACTTTCTTTTTTCATCAAGCGGGGCTGGCCTGATTGATCGATTTTAATATTTGGGGGTTTTAGCGGGTTCTTAACAGGGGTTTTTATCTTTTGTATTTTTTTATCTAATATTTTTAAGTATGCAGCGGTTTAATTAGATTTATAACTTTGTTACGGTATTTTAAATTGTTTTTGGATTATTGTCATTTTATTTGCTGTACACCGCCCTGAGAAGGACGGTATAAAAATATGAATAAATAAATAAATAAATAAATAAATAAATAAATAAATAAATATGGTCATGGCACCTCGTACAACAAAATTAAATGCCATATTCAGGGTACATTAGAACTATAAAAATAAAACACACACACACATCCTTCGCAGTTTATACAATTGAATTGAAAACCCCTGCTATTGCATTAATATTGCACTACACAGTGGAATTCAATATAGTTACTGCCCTGGGATAGAAGCTGTTTTCCAGCCTATTTGTCCTTGCCTTTATTGCCCTGTACCGTCTGCCAGATGGTAATAGTTCAAAAAAAAAAAAAAAAAGGTGTCCAGGATGAGATGGATCTTTAAGAATGTTTTGAACTTTTGTAAGCCAGCAGGAAGAGCTATCAAGCTCTTCCAAAGAGGAGAGAGGGCAACCAATGATCCTCTGGGCAATGACGTTGATCCTCTGGAGCGCTGTCCTATCTTGCCACTGTGCCATTGGCAAACCATACACAGGTGCAGTAAGTTAGAATACTCTCTATGGTGCAGCGGTAGAAGGCCACCAGCAGTGTGAGTGGAGTTTCATGCACGAGCACAAGAGCCCTCTGCTCAAGCCCTCCGATCACACACTAAGCTCCATTCGCACGACTAGAGGACGCGCACACTCCTATTACTCACACCAATGGAGATGTGCACATGTGTGTGTGCCTGCCTCTCTCTCTCTCTCTCTCTCTCTCTCACACACACACACACACACACACACACACCATGCCAGACCGGGCCAGACCACCAAAGGTGGAAATGTTGGGGAATCAATGATTTAGAGGCTGGTATCCTTGCAAAGCGACCAATTGCAAAATTAGACGGCTGGGGTTAGGTGGAGAAGAAAAAGAAGAGCATATTACAAGTTTAAAGAACCCCTTGGAGACCTTTTTTGGTTCAAAAAGTCTGAGGTTAGGGTTACCCCATTCTTCCTGGAGGTCACCTGCAAGAAGGTTTTGATGGGACTATTGTCAGAGTATGTTCATAAACTGGAATAGACATGGCAACAGGTCAGCCAATGGGGACTGTTTGGAAACCGAAACATGATATTTGTTTGTATGGGACCATAAGAGACAGTTTGGAGGCTGGGTGTGGCTTAGACTTACTGAATTGTGGATAAGGGTTGGTTTGGCCTCTGTAATGGCTGCCTCTGTACCAGGGGCGGGTTTCAAAACCCATCGCTACAGGTTCGCGCTTGTGCGCTTGTGCAGCACTTCTGTGCAGAAGCATTTGGGCAGCTGGGCGAAGACTTCCGCCGCTACCAGTTCTCCCAATTCGGGGCAAACTGGTAGCAACCCACCACTGCTCTGTACAATACATTAGCCTCTGTATCTGTCTACTGTGTAATGACTTGCTTCTATGAATATTGCTTCTGGGTTCCTGATACTGTGTGCTGAATTCTGCTGTATGGTATTGTACACAAAGACGTTTCGTATATGTAGTTGAATCCTGCAGAATCATTTAATTGTGTGTCTGACTGTGTGTGCTGCAACAAACCCTGATAACCGTAAATATGGAAGGACTTTTATTGGCTACCTGCAACCAGCAACTGGGATTCCTCAACTATCCAACCGATTATGTTCTGCCATTTGACTGAGAGCGAATCCATTTCTTGTTTAAAAATAGCTTATCAAATGCCCATTGTCTGAAAGAAGAGGCTACCCATACTCCTTCTCCTTTCCTTCTCCCTTCCTTCCCCTTCTCTTTCTCCTCCACTCTGCAAATCTCACACCTTTCTAGCACTGATGATGTGACCTAGTTTGCTAAGAAGAAACATCTGCCAAAAAACTACCAAGTTCAGAGAGCATCAAGCAACCCATAGTCCTTTTCCTTTTTTTTCTCCTTCTTCTCTTTCTCCTTCTCCTCCACTCTGCAAACCCTACTCCCTTCTAGCACTGATGATGTGACCTAGTTTGCTAAGAAGAAACATCTGCCAAAAAACTACCAAGTTCAGAGAGCATCAAGCAACCCATAGTCCTTTTCCTTTTTTTCTCCTTCTCCCCTTTCTCCTTCTCCTCCACTCTGCAAACCCTACTCCCTTCTAGCACTGATGATGTGACCTAGTTTGGTAATGAAACGTCTGCAAGAAAACTACCAAGCTGAGAGAGCATCAAGGGCCCAACTGTATATTCTACCTAAGCAGATAAGAACGGCATGCACTGTTTATTCCAAAGCATCAGACCGCCAGCATCATATTCCACGGGTGATAAACACCTCCAGATCGCAAACTTGCGTGCACAATTACATCGTCGTTCCTCCTACCTGTATATTTTATACCGGGTTGTAAATCCCTGACGATGTCTTTCCACAAAGGATAAGTAGCTCCGCGAATGGTGGAACGGCCCCCTGTCTGAAATAAGCCAATCAAATTCCTTGGAGACATGTTGGTTGGTCACGGCAGGCTCCTGGTGGGAAGGGTGGACAGTGAGATGGTCCCATATAAAGAGGAAGTACAGGAACTCAGTAATCCTCCAGCTCATGCTTTTCTGTCTGCCTTTTCCCTCTCATTCTTGCGCCATTCCGTGGACTCCTGCAGAGGAAGAGAAGGAAAGAGAGAAAGGGTGAATTCGGCTTCCCTATGGACTTCAAAAGTTGATGTCGTTGGAGTCTGAATCTGTGGGGGAAGATGAGCTGGAACAAGAGCCAACAGATAGAGAGGGCGGCTCCTGTTGTGGTCCGCCGGCAGCCTGCGGAGCTGGCAGAAGAGTCGGACAGTGAGGAGGCTGGGGAGGAACATGAGCCAGTCCTGGACTCTGGGAAGGCTTGGACAAGGGCTCTGCATCATAGGCAGAGATGGGGCCAGGGCCATTTGGGAGTTATGTGTGGACTCCAGATCCTCCAGAGTCGGACATCAGCGAGGTGGAGGAACAGGGGGAGTCTGTTCCCAGTGTGCGCATGCACAGAGCTGCCAGAGGCAAGAACAGTTAAGACAAATGGGGTGACTCGGCAGTAAGGCTTGGAGATGACTGGCCCCTCCCATAAGACATAAAGGTGGAGCAAAGGGACATGAGCCTTTGCAGGAAGCAACTTTGTTCATTCTGGTCGGTTTAAACTCTGAAGCTCCATTTTGACTTTGTGCTGTGCTTGGCCTCTGCTCGTTAAGTGTGAAAAGTGATCCCAAGTCACTTTTTTTCAGCACCGTTATAACTTCGAACAGTCACTAAATGAACTTGTCAAGGTTCCGACTGATGAACCCTGCCAAGCAAGCACTGTTGACATGATCCAATCTCTTAATGCAAAACTTTACTGAATATATCATTTTGGCACAGAATGCAAGCAAAATCAGCTCTGGCTAATTCCTGGGCAATTCAATATAATTAAAAGTATAGAATCCACCCTCCCCCTATTAGCACAGATCACTATGTCCAGGTGTTGTTATGGGAAAATCTCCATAACTCTGGCGGATAGGTGCTGAAATGTCCTTGGTTCCCATGAGACCGTTTCTTATTATCATCTGGAATAAACATTCCAATTTCTCCCTCCCTTTCCCGGGGGTCTGTTGGCAAGCTGTGAAGCCATAAAAGTGAAAGCTGCCTGAATACACTTCAAAGCTTGACAGAACTGTTGTAACTTGAGGACTACTTGCAGCAGGTATCTACAGGCAGATAGTTTTAAACAGGCAGTTTTAAACTGCCTTCAGATACAATTTGTTGTTCAAATTGGAAAAAAATAATAATCCCAAATTTATAGAGACCGCATGGAAGTTGGCAAGCAGACGGGGGACTCTTTGAAGTGTCGTGTCCCAGTTGTTATAACTGGACTCTCACGGAAGTTAAGACTCCCTCATTTTCCAGTTAGCAAACCAAGTTAGCTCTGCATCCGAGCAATTAAGAAACAAAAGGCAATTAAACATTGTCAGAAGCGATTAGGTAAATATGTTGAGTAATTAAGCCTATGATTTGTGGGCTGCTGCATTGGAATGGATGGATGGTGTCATTAAAAAAGAAAAAAAAAGCAACTTTTAGGAAGAAAGGAAAATGTGGAAAGTTACGCCAGAGATGTCAGGATCTGTGATGCTCTAATTGTGTCATCATGGGGATCTGGTTTTTCGATCCAACTAAGCAGCTGCAACCGTGCCGACTCTCTCAGATTGATAAAGTGGGAGATTTGGGATAAATCTCCCCCTTTATAGATTCAGTGATGGCACATGGCAGGAAAGGAAGATCGCAATTTATATTAAAATATTTTATTTACTTACTTGTTCAACCTGTCTGCCATCCGTCTCCTCTAACGTATTTTATGTATGTTTTTATGAGGCACTGCAACTTATTTATGCATTATTGTTTAACCGTTTCTGCCAGTTGTTTGTATAAATATGGTTCTGAACACAGCTCATTAAATTCTTAAATAAATAAATCCATTGAAGGAAATATACAGAGAGCAGGGTTGAACTCTGAGGACTTTGGTGCTCTCTGAGCTTGGCTGTTTTCTTGCAGTCGTTTCATGACCCAACTGGGTAACATCATCAGTGCTCATAGGGAATGGGGTTTGTTCTCTTTCTATTTGCTAGTAGCTTGTCCTGTCAGTCTTCCTGGTTCCTCCTTTCCCTTCTGGCACTGATGATGTTGCCTGGTTGGGTAATGAAATGTCTGCAAGCAGACAACCAAGATCAGTCCTCCTTCTCCTTCTCCTTCTTCTCTTTCACCTCCTCCTCCTCCTCCACCATGCAAACCCCACTCTCTTCTAGCACTGATGTTGTTGCCTAGTTGGATAATAAAATGTCTGCAATGCCTCCTTCTCCTCCTTCTCCTCCTTCTTCTTCTCCTTCTCCTTCTCCTTCTCCTTCTCCTCCTCCTCCACTATGCAAGCCCCACTCTCTTCTAACACTGATAATGCTGCCTAATTGGATAATAAAATGACTGCAATGCCTCCTTCTCCTCCTCCTCCTCCCTCTTCTTCTCCCTCTCCTTCTCCTTCTCCTTCTCCTCCTCCTCCACTATGCAAGCCCCACTCTCTTCTAACACTGATAATGCTGCCTAATTGGATAATAAAATGACTGCAATGCCTCCTTCTCCTCCTCCTCCTCCTTCTTCTTCTCCTTCTCCTCCTCCTCCTCCTCCTCCTTCTTCTTCTCCTTCTCCTTCTTCTCCTTCTCCTTCTCCTCCTCCTCCTCCTCTATGGAAACCCCACTCTCTTCTAGCACTGATGATGTTGCCTAGTTGGATAATAAAATGACTGCAATGCCTCCTCCTCCTCCTCCTCCTCCTCCTTCTCCTTCTCCTCCTCCTCCTCCTCTATGGAAACCTAACTCTCTCCCAGCACTGATGAAGTTACCTAGTTGGATAATGAAATCAGACAAACAGACAACCCAAGCTCAGAAGGGACCATAAATGTACCTACCTCCATCATCATCACCAGTGGTAATACATTCTTGAATAATTAACATTGGATAGTGTGAACTAATGTATGCGAGACCTGGTGAGCAGCTGGCATGATCCAGCTGGATTTATTTCCCTCCCGCCGCGATATTCTGCCTTGCAACCCAGAGACAGCGCTATTTTAAGTCCGTTAAACGTCCCATTTCAATTTTTTTGTCTCCCTTCTGTTAAGGCCCGCCAGGGACTGACAAGTCCACTTTACACTTTTCCCCTTCGCACCTCACAACCGCTTCTCAACATCTGTTCCCTCTGCAAACGAGATGTTCTTTCGCTTTTCTGCCCTCCGCCCACCCCACCCCACCCCCTATGTTCCTGCGACACTTGGGTGGAAATCAAAACACCGCCAAACCCGATAATGAAACAAACCTCTTTGCACTTGTAAAAAGTTCGCACATAATTAATCGGCGTGCGAGATTGATCCGTCGCGTTCCGCGTTCCGTTTTTTCCCAAGCAGGAACAAAGTAACGACAACAGCAGCAACAACCGCCACAACTTGGAAAGAACGCCGTCTAAACAGGGTGGAAATTTCATCATGTGTTCCCGCATCAAACATTCACCAACCGCATCCTTGAGGTTCGAAGCCTGGCGAGGTGGCTCAGGGGCTAAGACGCTGAGCTTGTCGATCGGAAAGGTCGGCAGTTCGGCGGTTCGAATCCCTAGCATGGGTCTCCTGTGTGAGCAGGGGGCTGGACTAGATGACCTCCAAGGTCCCTTCCGACTCTGTTTACTGTTACTTTCTGAGTTCGGGGGATGTGTTACCCGCATATGACGTTGTACCCAAACGAAAGCTAAATCCTTGATGGGAAGCTGTGCATGCGCAGAATGCACTAAACCCCAGTTGGCTCCTGCCTGATTTATTAAATACAGGGAGCCTTCGACTTATAATAATAGTTTGTTTAGCGACCATTCAAAGTTACAATGGCACTGAAAAAGTGTTTGTTTTTCACATGGGGAAGGAGGAAGGAAAGAAGGAAGGAAGGGAAAAAAAAGAAAGAAGAAGAGAGACAGACAGAGAGAGAGAGAGAGAGAGAGAGAGAGAGAGAAAGAAAGAAAGAAAGAAAGAAAGAAAGAAAGAAAGAAAGAAAGAAAGAAAGAAAGAAAGAAAGAAAGAAAGAGTGTCAGGGTTCCAAGTAACACCCCCAATGGGGTGTTCCTCAAAGGAAAGAAGGAAGGAAAGGAAAGAGAGAGAGAGAGAGAGAAAGGAAGGAAGGAAGGAAGGAAGGAAGGAAGGAAGGAAGGAAGGAAGGAAGGAAGGAAGGAAGGAAGGAAGGAAGGAAGGGTGTCAGGGTTCCAAGAAACACCCCCAATAGGGTGTTCCCAAAGGAAGGAAGGAAAAAAGAGGAAGGAAGGAAGGAAGGAAGGAAGGAAGGAAGGAAGGAAGGAAGGAAGGAAGGAAGGAAGGAAGGAAGAGGTTCAACCAGCAAGCTTAATGTAGATTAGTCCATTGCAAAGAACTGTCCCTGTACCTTTTCATAAACCACGACTGACTTTGGAAAGCCGGCTAAACAAACCAAATATGTGACTCAGTTCAGCGACTGGCCCAGGGACCGGGCCCAAAGACTGACTTAGGCATTCCCTGTCCCAAACACAAGCGGTTCCACCTTGACAATTTACCAGGTCTTTAAACAAATCTACCTCAATGTCCAGACAAATGCAACACGCATCGCGCCTGGGAAACCACCTCAACTCTTAAAGAGACGGTTATAAGCGGCAGGAATCCATCGCACCAAAATCCAGAGGCAGGTTTGAAAAGACATTATCTGAGCTAGAGACGGGATCAAAGCAGAGTTATGGACTTCAAACAGCAAGGCTGACCTTCTACGGTTCTCCTCCAGCAGATGGGGGGACCCAGAGATCAAATGAGGAAGGTGTCTTCAAGGCAAAATCCCTCATCAATCAAACTCCCACTGCTTTCTCTTCTGCAACCCAAGCATTAACCTGCCCCTTCTCTCCCTTGGTAACAAGCTGAAAATGGTTGTTTCTCTCCCTGTACGAAATGGAAGGGGACGGAGAGTTTGCAGCAGGGTGCAGAGATGGAAAATAGGCCTTCTTCTCGAGTCTCGGCCTCTCCAAATAAATGCACCTTTCTTGAAATAGATCTGTTCCAGTTGAAAGAAGAACTGAAAAGGTCTTCTTTCTGGGTCAATTTGGCTGCAAACAATGTTCCTTAGTGTTCCCGTAAGTCTGTAAGCAAAGTCATAATACAGGAGGTTCAGGAATGGAATGGAATGGAATGGAATGGAATGGAATAGAATTTTTTATTGGCCAACTGTGATTGGACACCCAAGGAATTTGAAGAATGGAATGGAATATGATTCAGAATGGAATGGAATGGAATGGGATGGGATGGGATGGGATGGGATGGGATGGGATGGGATGGGATAGGACAGGACAGGACAGAACAGAACAGAACAGAACAGAACAGAACAGAACAGAACAGAACAGAACAGAACAGAACAGAATAGAAGGATGGGATGGGATGGGATGGGATGGGATGGGATGCAATGCAATGCAATTGAATAGAAAATGGGATGGGATGGGATGGGATGGGATGGGATGGGATAGGATAGGATAGAATAGAATAGAATAGAATAGAATAGAATAGAATGCAGAATGGAATGGAATGGAATGGAATAGAATAGAATAGAATAGAATAGAATAGAATAGAATAGAATAGAATAGAATAGAATACACTGAAATACACTGTTGATAATTTAAAAAGGTGATGGTGATTCTGAGAAATATATTCAATAAATGGAGGAAAAATTGGGGTTGCCTGGACACCATAGTGGAAAGTATTGAACTGAAAATGAACACAGCAATAGAGAGTGGAAGGAGGAGCAGGGAGATGGAAGGAAGGGAGAAGAGAGGAAGGAGAGAAAAGAACAGAAGAAAGGGAAGAGGAGAGGAAGAAAGGGAGGGGAAATAAGAATAGGAGAGAAGGTTAGATAGGGTGGAAGAAAGGAGGGGGGGGAGAAAGGAAGGGGAAGTAGAGAAGGAGTAGGAGAGGAGGAATGAAGAAAGTGGTAAGGATAAAAGAAGGGAAGAACGGGAAAGAGAAGAGAGGGAGAAGGAGGATTGCTGTAAAACTAAAAAGATGAAATGGAAGAAAGGCAATCCTGAACATATTCAAACTTATCAGGATGAAGAATGAATTACTATGAAAGTTTAAAAAGAATATATATGATTAAAAATGCAGAAATTAGAATTTGGGGGCAGAAGAAGATACTGTTTATATAATAAGCATAGAAGTATTAAGATAAAATTAAAAATACGGAAAAAGAACATTTTGGCAGAAATTGTAACAATGTAAAATGTATTTGGATATGACAAGTTGTATAAGATATGATATGGTCAATACTCTGTTCATAAAATATGGGGGGGGTTGAAAGAAAAAAAGTCAATAAAACTTGATTCAAAAGAAAGAATAGAATGGGATGCGATGGGATGGGATGGGATGGGATGGGATGGGATGGAACATAGAATATAGAATATAGAATGTAGAACGTAGAAAATAGAATGTAGAATGTAGAATGTAGAATGGAATGGAATGTAAAACAGAATCAAAATATCAGAGTTGGAAGGGACCTTGGAGATCTTCTAGTCCAACCCCCTGCTCAGACAGGAAACCCTATACTATTTCAGACAAATGGTTGTCCAATCTCTTCTTAAAAACCTCCCATGTTGAATCATCCACAGCTTCTGGAGGCAAGTCGTTCCACTGATAAATTAAAGTATTCTATATAACAAACAACTTTTTTTAAAAAAAACGAACGAAGAGAACACAGTGGCTTGTGTACCTTTATAAAGATATCAAGATCCTAGCAATAATCTTTGACAGTATTAAAGGCATTCAACTCTGGCTCTTTTGTACAGCCCATAATATCCGACTCCATGCACCATTGTTACTAAGGAAACAACTCCACTGAACTTAAATGGCATCGACGTGGGGATGAATGGATATGAGATGTTTGGTTTTTTTCCTCTTTAAAGAAGATTAATATCATCAAAGTTTTATAGGCTTTAGATGACTTCCAGTGCCTTTATTACTCATTGCATTTGGTGCTGCCGAAGGGAGTTTAATAATATCTGGAAGACCAAAATTCCTAATCTCTGATTTGCCCAGAAATGAGATTGAGGATTAAAATATATATCGTACAGGTATCATTGTTTGTCGTGCTTGTCCGTGATCTCGAAGGTGAAATTGTCTTCTTTCCCTAATCTGGAAGGACTAGGAGGTGACATGAGACTAGTGTTCCAATATTTGAGGGGCTGCCACAAAGAAGGGTGGGGGCTCAACCTATTTTCCAAAGCACCAGATGGCAGGAGAAGAAACAACGGATGGAAACCCCTCAAGGAAAGACGGCAACCTAGAACGGAGGAAGAAATTTCTTGAATTGTGAGAACGATTAATCAGTGGAACAGCTTGCCTCCAGAAGTTGAGGGGGCTCCAGCACAGTAAGCTTTCAAGAAGACATTGGACAACCATTTGTCTGAAATGGCATAAGGTCTTCTGATGGAGCAGAAGGTTGGACTGGAAGACCCCCAAGGGTTTTGATTATTTTGATTTATTCTTCCAGGTACCTGAAGCAACAAGTACAAGAAGCAACAGATAGAAACTAATCAAGAAGAGAAGCAACCTAGATCTAAGGAGAAATGTCTTTAGTTGTGAGAATAGAATAGAATAGAATAGAATAGAATAGAATAGAATAGAATAGAATAGAATAGAATAGAATAGAATAGAATAGAATAGAATAGAATAGAATAGAATAGAATAGAATAGAATAGAATAGAATAGAATAGAATAGAATAGAATTAGAAATAAAGTAGAGGAAGAGAAGAGAAGAAAAAAGAAGAGAAGAGAAGAGAAGAGAAGAGAAGAGAAGAGAAGAGAAGAGAAGAGAAGAGAAGAGAATGGGAAAATAGAATAGAATAGAATAGAAAATGTGGAATGGAATGGAATGGAATAGAATAGAATAGAATAGAATAGAATAGAATAGAATAGAATAGAATAGAATAGAATAGAATAGAATAGAATAGAATAGAATAGAATTAGAAATAAAGTAGAGGAAGAGAAGAGAAGAGAAGAGAAGAGAAGAGAAGAGAAGAGAAGAGAAGAGAAGAGAAGAGAAGAGAAGAGAAGAGAATGGGAAAATAGAATAGAATAGAATAGAATAGAATAGAATAGAATAGAATAGAATAGAATAGAATAGAATAGAATAGAATTCGGAATAGAGTAGAATAAAAGAGAAATCAGAAGAGAATTGGAATAGAATGAAAGAATAGAATAGAATAGAATAGAATATTTTATTGGCCAAGTGTGATTGGACACACAAGGAATTTGTCTTTGGTGCATCTGCTCTCAGTGCACATAAAAGAAGATATGTTCATCAAGAATCATAAGGTACACGACTTCATGATAGTCACACAGGGTGCAAATGAGCAATCAGGAAACAATCAATATAAATCGTAGGGATGCAAGCAACAAAGTTACAGTCATGCAGTCATAAGTGGGAGGAGATGGGTGATAGGAACGATGAGAAGACTAATATTAATTGTAATGCAGACTTAGCGAATAGTTTTGACAGTGTTGAGGGAATTATTTGTTTAGCAGAATGATGGCAAGTGCGAAAAAAACTTCCTTTGTCTAGTTCTGGTGTGCTCTATAGCGTCATTTTTAGAATAGAATGGAATGGAATAGAATAGAAAGAATAAAGTAGAGTAGAGTAGAGCAGAGCAGAGCAGAGCAGAATAGAATAGAATAGAAATTGGAAAGAGTAGAGTAGAGTAGAATAGAATAGAATAGAATAGAATAGAATAGAATAGAATAGAATAGAATAGAATAGAATAGAATTCTTTATTGGCCAAGTGTGACTGGACACACAAGGAATTTGTCTTGGTGCATATGCTCTCAGTGTACATAAAAGAAAAGATATGTTCATCAAGAATCATAAGGTACAACATTTCATGATAGGTCATAGGGTACAAATAAGCAATTGGGAAACAATCAATATCGATATAAATCGTAAGGACACAAGCAACAAAGTTACAGTCATGCAGTCATAAGTGAAAGAGATGGGTGATGGGAATGATGAGAAGATTAATAGTAGTGCAGATTTAGTAAATAGAACAAATAATTAGTGGAATGGCTTATCTCTAGAAGTTGTGGGTGCTTGAATAGAATAGAATAGAATAGAATAGAATAGAATAGAATAGAATAGAATAGAATAGAATAGAATTATATATATATAATATATCTATTTATAACTGGAGGTTTTTAAGAAGAGACTGGACATCCACTTATCTGAAATGGTATATAGGGTCTCCTGCTTGAGCAGGGGGTTAGACTAGAAGACCTCCAAGGTCTCTTCCAGCTTTATTCTGATTGATTGAACTTCTTTCCTCTGGCTAAAAAGTCTGAATAACACAGGCAGTTTCTCTCTTCTGCAGCTTCTATCTTTACACCGCATCTCCTCATTACTTCTACAATCTACACGTTGCAGTCACTCAGTCTTCAATGCTATCTTATCTCTGTATTGACAACCATCTTATCCATGGATGCCATGTCCATACCTGACAGAGTCTATAAACACTTCTTTCTCCAATTTTTGCTAGTTCCCCGCCTGCTCCTTCTACCTCTAGCTTCTACAAAAAAGGTGCTTTTTCAAAAGGCAATTGGACTTGCTTGGTTTTTGTTTCAGTTCTCATCCATGAAGTCAGAACTGAAGACTTCAGTCAAAACCGAAGAAGCTTCTTGGATGAGAAGTGAAACGTCTTCAAGGAAAAACCAAGAAAATCCAGTTGCCTCTTGAAAAAGCGCCTTTGGGACAACCATGACCTGGATGATTGAGAATTACCACAGACATTTGGTTGAGTAGGTCTTCTTTCACCACCGATAGATTTGGGACATCCTGGTGGGACAAGAAACAAATTTCTTGAAACAAAATTTCTTGAACAAATTTCTTTGTTCAAGAAATTGCATCATAACATCCATATACCCTAACCTTCCCAGAATTGTTTTTGAGAAAGGGGCATAGTGCGATTTTGAAAAATCTTGTCTATGGAGAGTCTCAGTCATCCAGGTCATGGTTGTCTCAAAGGTGCTTTTTCTCAAGACAACTGGATTGTTTTTTAGGAGGAGGAGGAGGAGGAGGAGGAGGAGGAGGAGGAGGAGGAGGAGGAGGAGGAGGAGGAGGAGGAGGAGGAGGAGGAGAAGAAGAAGAAGAAGAGAAGAAGAAGAAGAAGAAGAAGAAGAAGAAGAAGAAGAAGAAGAAGAAGAAGAAGAAGAAGAAGAAGAAGAAGAAGAGATTATGTTGAAGAAGGAAGGAAGAGAAGAAGAGGAGGAGAAGAAGAAGAGCAGATGATATTGAAGAAGGAAGAGAAAAAGACAAAGGAGGAGGAGAAGGAGGAAAAGAAGAAGAGATTATGTTGAGAAGAAGAGAAGAAGATGAAGGAGGAGGAGAATAGCAGATTATGTTGAAGAAGGAAGGAAGAGAAGGAGACGGAGGAGGAGGAGGAGGAGGAGAAGAAGAAGAAGAAGTAGTAGTAGTAGTTGTTTCGCTTCTCATCAGTTCAGGATACTTCATGGATGAGAAGCAAAATGTCTTAAAGGAAAAACAAAGTCCAGTTGCCTTTTGACAAACCTTTGGGACAACCACGACCTGGATGCCTGAGAATCTCCATGAACCTCTAGCTTCTACCTTCTCTGTTTTCCATCCCCTTTCATCTTCCTTCCCTTTCTTCTGGGGGAAAAAAAACCCTATCTCAGTAGAAACTTTCCCCCATTACCCCTTTGGCTAATTTTGCAGACATCTCAGTTCTATCTGGATGTGAAAGCCGAGCTGTGCCAAAATGACTCAGTTGGTCTGGAATTTGTTTAGCGCTTCCCCTCCCTGGATTGCTGTGGCTGAGCTGCAGCTAAAAAAGGAGGAACAAGATCACTCTAGACCTGCAGATGTTTGGAAGGAGATGAAGGCAGAGAGATACAAATCACTAATACCAAAAGAGTCAAAAGATATCTTTTTTTTAAAAAGCATATTGCAGTGGTTATTTGTGGAATACATTGCCACGAGATAACAAACCGTTGGGAGGTCAGATAACATGGTACGAAAAGTTTGCGCCGAAGCCAACAGTGATAAAACAGCATTAAAAGTCTGGGAACTTGTCTAAACGATTTCTTATTTAATGAAAAGAAGGACTAGGGGTGATGTGATAACAGTGTTCCAATATTTGAGGGGCTGCCCCAAAGAAGAGGGAGTCAAGCTATTCTCCAAAGCACCTGAAGGCAGGACAAGAAGCAATGGGTGGAAACTCATCGAGGAGAGAAGCAACTTAGAACTCAGGAGAAATTTCCTGACAGTGAGAACAATTAATCAGTGGAACAACTTGCCTCCAGAAGTTGTAAATGCTCCAACACTGGAAGTTTTTAAGAAGAGAGTAGACAGCCATTTGTCAGACTAGACTAGACTAGACTAGACTAGACTAGACTAGACTAGACTAGACTAGACTAGACTAGACTAGACTAGACTAGACTAGACTAGACTAGACTAGAATAGAATAGAATAGAATAGAATAGAATTCTTCATCGGCCAAGTGTGATTGGACATACAAGGAATTTGTCTTTGGTGCATATGCTCTCAGTGCACATAAAAGAAGATACGTTCATCAAGAATCATAAGGTACACGACTTCATGATAGTCACATAGGGTACAAATAAGCAATCAGGAAACAATCAATATAATTGGGAGGTCAGATAAAATGGTACGAAAAGTTTGCTCCGAAGCCAACAGTGATAAAACAGCATTAAAAGTCTGGGAACTTGTCTAAACGATTTCTTATTTAATGAAAAGAAGGACTAGGGGTGATGTGATTAACAGTGTTCCAATATTTGAGGGGCTGCCCCAAAGAAGAGGGAGTCAAGCTATTCTCCAAAGCACCTGAAGGCAGGACCAGAAGCAATGGGTGGAAACTCATCAAGGAGAGAAGCAACTTAGAACTCAGGAGAAATTTCCTGACAGTGAGAACAATTAATCAGTGGAACAACTTGCCTCCAGAAGTTGTAAATGCTCCAACACTGGAAGTTTTTAAGAAGAGAGTAGACAGCCATTTGTCAGACTAGACTAGACTAGACTAGACTAGACTAGACTAGACTAGACTAGACTAGACTAGACTAGACTAGACTAGAATAGAATAGAATAGAATAGAATAGAATAGAATAGAATAGAATAGAATTCTTCATCGGCCAAGTGTGATTGGACATACAAGGAATTTGTCTTTGGTGCATATGCTCTCAGTGCACATAAAAGAAGATACGTTCATCAAGAATCATAAGGTACACGACTTCATGATAGTCACATAGGGTACAAATAAGCAATCAGGAAACAATCAATATAATTGGGAGGTCAGATAAAATGGTACGAAAAGTTTGCTCCGAAGCCAACAGTGATAAAACAGCATTAAAAGTCTGGGAACTTGTCTAAACGATTTCTTATTTAATGAAAAGAAGGACTAGGGGTGATGTGATTAACAGTGTTCCAATATTTGAGGGGCTGCCCCAAAGAAGAGGGAATCAAGCTATTCTCCAAAGCACCTGAAGGCAGGACAAGAAGCAATGGGTGGAAACTCATCAAGGAGGAAGCAACTTAGAACTCAGGAGAAATTTCCTGACAGTGAGAACAATTAATCAGTGGAACAACTTGCCTCCAGAAGTTGTGAATGCTCCAACACTGGAGGTTTTTAAGAAGAGATTGGACAACCATTTGTCTGAAATGGTATAGGGTCTCCTGCTTGGGCAGGGGGTTGGACTAGAAGACCTCCAAGGTCCCTTCCAACTCTGCTGTTTTGTCCTTTTCAGTCCCAACACACCTGGATCATACCGAAAACAAGCCATGTTATTTATTTTTTTTCCTCCTGCACCTTGATGGCATAAGCTGTCACCTTCTATTAAATCAGGGCATCCATCCATGTAAAATAAGCTGGCATTGTCAGCTTTAAGTGACAGGAATTCTCTTGAGGTTGGAGAGAAGATCACCTCTGTCTGGCCTTTTTTTTTCTTTTTTCTTTTACAAGAGTCGCCAGATACTGAAGTTGGAATTTCTATGGGTAGTTTATCCTCAAAAATTTAATCAAAGCCTTGCACGAGTTAAATAGCAGTGTCTAAGTGAGGCTGAAAATAGCAATGCTTTATCCCACGCCGAACAGATTGGAGTTTGCATCCCAGAGTTCCTATCTCTCACATAGAGCTGAAGAGTTCCTTTTCTGAAGAGAGACTGTGATTTAGTGGTTAAAAAACTGTTATTATAACTGGGAATTATAACTGTTATTATAACTGTTAAATTGCATTAACAGAGGGATACTTATTATTATTATTATTACTTATTACTTATAATTATTATTACTTATTATTATTATTACTTATTACTTATTATTATTATTACTTAGATGAAAATATTTAGACCCCTCGCATCCTGGACATAAACTGTTTCAACTCCTACCCTCAAAACGACGCTATAGAGCACTGCACACCAGAACAACTAGACACAAGAACAGTTTTTTCCCCGAAGGCCATCACTCTGCTAAATAAAATAATTCCCTCAACACTGTCAAACTATTTACTGAATCTACACTACTATTAATCTTCTCATAGTTTCCATCACCAATCTCTTTCCATTTATGACTGTATGACTATAACTTGTTGCTGGCAATCCTTATGATTTATATTGATATATTGACCATCAATTGTGTTGTAAATGTTGTACCTTGATGAAGGTATCTTTTCTTTTATGTATACTGAGAGCATATGCATCAAAGATAAATTCCTTGTGTGTCCAATCACACTTGGCCAATAAAGAATTCTATTCTATTCTATGCTATACAGTCAAGATTAAGGGAGGTACTAATACCACTCTAGAAAGTCTTAGTAAGACCACACTTGGAATGCTGCACCCAGTTTTGATCACCACACTATAAAAAAGATGTTGAGACTCTAGAAAGAGTGCAGAGAAGAGCAACTAAGAGGATTAAGGGACTGGAGACTAAAACATATGATGAACAGTTGCAGGAACTGGGCATAGCTAGTCTAGTGAAGAGAAAAACCAGGGGAGACAGGATAGCAGTCTTCAAATACTTGAGGGGCTGCCACAGAGACGAAGGGGTCAAGCTATTTTTTCCCAAAGCACCAAACAAGGAATAATGGATGGAAACTGACCAAGGAGAGATTCAACCTAGAAATGAGGAGGAACTTTCTGACAGTGAGAACAATCAGCCGATGGAACAGAAGTTGCCTTCGGAAGTTGTGGGAGCTTATCACTTGAGACTTTCAAAAACGATTGGACTGCCTTTGTCAGAAGTGGTGTAGAGTCTCCTACTTGGACAGGGGGTTGGACTAGATGATCTACAAGGTCCCTTCCAACTCTGTCAATCTGTTATATCCGTTAATCCACCCTTCTTCAGAAGATTGTGGTAGAGATGAAACAACAGCAGTAAAAATACTGTGAAGTTTATCTTGAGCTCCCAAAGAACAGAGGTACATTAATTTAACAGAACAAAAATCCTCAAAAAAAAAAAAACACCAAACAAACCCAAAAATTCCAATACAGAAAAATGGTTACCATCTTGAGCTTGGCTTAAGCAACACCTTCTCCCAAGTTGCAAAGAGCTTCATTTGGTTGTGTCTTACTATAGTCCTGGGTGAAGCACAACCATGGTTTGTTGCTTAACAGAGAACTGTGATATGCACAAAGGGGCTTGATTGAACAAACCATAGTTCCACAAGGAGTCTCCTGACAGAACAATTCATCAGTGGAATGACTTGCCTCCAGAAGTTGTAGATGCTCCACCATTTGTCTGGTATAGGGTCTCCTGTCTGAGTAGTAGGATTGGACTAGAAAACCTTCCAACTCTGTTAATAGAATAACAGAGTTGGAAGGGACCTTGAAGGTCTTCTAGTCTAACCCCCTGCTTAGGCAGGAAACCCTACACCACTTCAGACAAATGTTTATCCAACCTCTTCTTAAAAACTTCCAGTGTTGGAACATTCACAACTTCTGCAGGCAAGTTGTTCCACTGATTAATTGTTCTCACTGCCAGGAAATTTCTCCTGAGTTCTAAGTTTGCCTTGGTAAGGCCACACTTGGAATATTGCATCCAGTTTTGGTCGCCACGATGTAAAAAAGATGTTGAGACTCTAGAAAGAGTGGAGAGAAGAGCAACAAAGATGATTAGGGGACTGGAGGCTAAAACATATGAAGAACGGTTGCAGCAACTGGGTATGTCTAGTTTAATAAAAAGAAGGACTAGGGGAGACATGATAGCAGTGTTCAAATATCTCAGGGGTTGCCACAAAGAAGAGGGAGTCGGGCTGTTCTCCAAAGCACCTGAGGGTAGAACAAGAAGCAATGGGTGGAAACTGATCAAAGAAAGAAGCAACTTAGAACTAAGGAGAAATTTTCTGGCAGTGAGAACAATCAGCCGATGGAACAGAAGTTGCCTTCGAAGTTGTGGGAGCTTATCACTTGAGACTTTCAAAACGATTGGACTGCCTTTGTCAGAAGTGGTGTAGAGTCTCCTACTTGGACAGGGGGTTGGACTAGATGATCTACAAGGTCCCTTCCAACTCTGTCAATCTGTTATATCCGTTAATCCACCCTTCTTCAGAAGATTGTGGTAGAGATGAAACAACAGCAGTAAAAATACTGTGAAGTTTATCTTGAGCTCCCAAAGAACAGAGGTACATTAATTTAACAGAACAAAAATCCTCAAAAAAAAAAAAAACACCAAACAAACCCAAAAATTCCAATACAGAAAAATGGTTACCATCTTGAGCTTGGCTTAAGCAACACCTTCTCCCAAGTTGCAAAGAGCTTCATTTGGTTGCGTCTTATTATAGCCCTGGGTGAAGCACAACCATGGTTTGTTGCTTAACAGAGAACTGTGATATGCACAAAGGGGCTTGATTGAACAAACCATAGTTCCACAAGGAGTCTCCTGACAGAACAATTCATCAGTGGAATGACTTGCCTCCAGAAGTTGTAGATGCTCCACCGCTGAAGGTTTTAAAGAAGAGATTTGACAACCATTTGTCTGGTATAGGGTCTCCTGTCTGAGTAGTAGGATTGGACTAGAAAACCTTCCAACTCTGTTAATAGAATAACAGAGTTGGAAGGGACCTTGAAGGTCTTCTAGTCTAACCCCCTGCTTAGGCAGGAAACCCTACACCTCTTCAGACAAATGTTTATCCAACCTCTTCTTAAAAACTTCCAGTGTTGGAACGTTCACAACTTCTGCAGGCAAGTTGTTCCACTGATTAATTGTTCTCACTGCCAGGAAATTTTTTCTGAGTTCTAAGTTTGCCTTGGTAAGGCCACACTTGGAATATTGCATCCAGTTTTGGTGGCCACGATGTAAAAAAGATGCTGAGACTCTAGAAAGAGTGCAGAGAAGAGCAACAAAGATGATTAGGGGACTGGAGGCTAAAACATATGAAGAACGGTTGCAGGAACTGGGTATGTCTAGTTTAATGAAAAGAAGGACTAGGGGAGACATGATAGCAGTGTTCCAATATCTCAGGGGCTGCCACAAAGAAGAGGGAGTCGGGCTGTTCTCCAAAGCACCTGAGGTTAGAACAAGAAGCAATGGGTGGAAACTGATCAAAGAAAGAAGCAACTTAGAACTAAGGAGAAATTTCCTGACAGTTAGAACAATTAATAAGTGGAACGACTTGCCTTCAGAAGTTGTGAATGCTCCAACACTGGAAATTTTTAAGAAAATGTTGGATAACCATCTGACTGAGATGGTGTAGGGTTTCCTGCCTGGGCAGGGGGTTGGACTAGAAGGCCTCCAAGGTCCCTTCCAACTCTGTTGTTATTATATTATATTATATTATATTATATTATATTATATTATATTATATTATATTATATTATATTATATTATATTATATTATATTATATTATATTATATTATATTATATTATATTAAGTTGCTTCTCTCCTTGATTAGTTTCCACCCATTGCTTCTTGTCCTGCCTTCAGGGGCTTTGGAGAATAACTTGACTCCCTCTTCTTTGGGGCAGCCCCTGAAATATTGGAAGACTGCTATCATGTCTCCCCTAATCCTTCTTTTCCTTAAACTAGACATACCCAGTTTCTGCAGCCGTTCTTCCTATGTTTTAGCCTCCAGTCCCCTAATCCTCTTTGCTGCCCTTCTCTGCACTCTTTCTAGAGTCTCCGCATCTTTTTTACATCGTGGCGACCAACATTATTATTCTGTTATTCTATTGAGCATCTTAACATGATCTACAAGGCCAGGTTCTCGTTGTTGACCTTGTTTCAGAAGTACCTGGAGATTTTTCCGATTAGAAGGACAGCTGTCTACATCCAAATCAAGCATCTTCTTCCCCCTTAGATATCTCCACTTCAACGCACGTCAGTCTTTTTTATCTCCATGCAGAGCCCACAAAACATGGAAAGAAACCCAACTTCCTTTCACTCCATCTAGTCATTCCCAGAAACGTATCCTTCTGCTCGATGCCAGAGGGCACCACAGCCATTTCCCTTAATTACCAAAAGCCGAGTAGAACTTGACCAGGACTGAGCATCGCATTGTCATGAATTTAATTCTTGCGATGCTCTCCCGACCTCTGCAGCTGGGAATTCATCTGCCCTTGCAGATGTTCATTTTCTCCCCTTCAAAAGGATTCGTTTTATTTGTTTTTTGTTCCATTTTCATTCAAAGAATTCTGTCTTTCTCATCATCATCCTAAATGGGCCCCCTCAAGGCTTAATATTTTTTATTTATTTACATTTATATCCCGCCCTTCTCCGAAGACTCAGGGCGGCTTACATTGTGTAAGGCAATAGTCTCATCCTATTTGTATATTTATATACAAAGTCAACTTATTGCCCCCCCAACAATCTGGGTCCTCATTTTACCTACCTTATAAAGGATGGAAGGCTGAGTCAACCTTCGGGCTGGTGGGACTCGAGCCTGCAGTAATTGCAAGCAGCTGTGTTTAATAACAGGCTGTCTTACAGCCTGAGCCACCCACGGCCCTCACTCACACACACACGCACACATACATACACATACACACTTCCTATCCTGATTTTTAAGAATTTTATTTATGTTTCTGGAGCAACTCAAGGATGGTTCAATTGCATTTCTCTCTCTCTCTCTCTCTCTCTCTCTTTTTCTCTCTCTCTGCTTGGTAAAGGCATGTAATAAGTTACATCACCTGAAGGCAGAACAAGAAGCAGTGGATGGAAACTAATCAAGGAGGGAAACAACCTAGAATTAAGGTGGAATTTCCTGATGGTGAGAACAGGGCCTCTGTTGGCTCAACAGACTAAAGCAGTCTGTTATTAACAGCAGCTGCTTGCAATTACTGCAAGTTCAAGTCCCACCAGGCCCAAGGTTGACTCAGCCTTCCATCCTTTATAAGGTAGGTAGAATGAGGACCCAGATTGTTGGGGGCAATAAAAGTTGACTTTGTATATAATATACAAATGGATGAAGACTATTGCTTGACATAGTGTAAGCCGCCCTGAGTCTTCGGAGAAGGGCGGGATATAAATTCAAATTTTAAAAAAACCAAAACCAATTACCATAATCATTGGAACGGTTTGCCTCCAGAAGTTATGGGTGTTCCATCACTGGAGGCTTTTAAGAGATTGGACAACCATTTGTCCATAATGGTCTTCTTAATTCTAGGTTGAGTCTCTCCTTGATTAGTTTCCATCCATTGCTTCTTGTTGGACTAGGAGACCTCCAAGTTTTCTTCCAACCCAGTTATCCATTCCTTCCTTCCTTCCTTCCTTCCTTCCTTCCTTCCTTCCTTCCTTCCTTCCTTCCTTCCTTTCTCCCTCCCTCCCTCCCTCCTTTTTTCTGCCTATCCATCTCCCTCCCTCCTTCCCTCCCTCCTTCCTTCTACCTATCCATCTCCCTTCTTCCTTCCTTCCTTCCTTCCTCCTCCTCCCTCCCTCCTCCCTCCCTCCTTCTTTCTGCCTATCCATCTCCCTCCTCCTCCTTCTACCTATCCATCTCCTTCCTTCCTTCCTTCCTTTCTCCATCCCTCCTCCCTCCCTCCTCCTTCTTTCTGCCTATCCATCTCCCTTCCTTCCTTCCTTCCTTTCTCCATCCCTCCCTTCCTCCCTCCCTCCTTCTTTCTGTCTATCCATCTCCCTCCCTCCCTTCCTTCTACCTATCCATCTCCCTTCCTTCCTTCCTTCCTTCCTTCCTTCCTCCCTCCCTCCCTCCTTCTTTCTGTCTATCCATCTCCCTCCCTCCCTTCCTTCTACCTATCCATCTCCCTTCCTTCCTTCCTTCCTTCCTTCCTTCCTTCCTTCCTTCCTTCCTTCCTTTCCTGAAATGGTATAGGGTCTCAATAGGGGATTGATCTAGAAGATCTCAAAGGTCCCTTCCAACTCTGTTATTCAGTATGCTGTCATAATTAATCTTCATCTGAAGAATATTATCACTTCAAATTGCCCACCTCCCATGAATACTACAACTCCCAAGAACCCGAGCCACCGCAGCTAATGACTAGGAATTACACTTACAAGACTCACGGTCAATAGGAGACACAAAAGTTATTGCCTTGTATAATAGGAAGAACTTGTAGTAATTTCCTGGGTTTGCCAGAGAACTGATGACCTGCAAAATCCTCTTTTTAAAGTCTATGAAAAAATAACGTGGCAACAGACTTTCTAGAAGGAACACCAAGCAGAGAAGAGGCCGCCGGTAAAAAGCACATCACTGTACAGCAGTTAAAAACATCCATTAAAAAAGCACATGCCCAGAAGAGCTAGCCACGCTTTTAGAGGGTTATTTTTTTTTTTTAGCTAATTCCTTTGAAGTCTCTACTATTACTCCAACCTGGCTGACTTCACACTTTCCATAGGGAAAAGTGCCTGCAAATAATCCCTAATGTTCACTCCGAGGTATGTCATTCTTCAGCCATTCCAAATTAGAATCTTCACGCTAAAATCTTCCTCCGTTATTAATATTTCCCCGCACAACAATAACCCTGTGTGGTAGGCTGGACTGAGCGAGACACTGAATGGCTCAAGGTCACCCAGGTGCTTTCATTCCTAAATTGGGATTAGAACTCACAGTCTCCTGGTCAATGGCCCAAAGTCACTAGCCGGCTTTAAGGAGGGGCTAGAAGTCACAGTCTCCTGGTGATTGGCCCAGAGTCATCCAGTTGGCTTTCATACCTAAGGTGGCACTAGAACTCACAGTCTCCTGGTCAATGGCCCAAAGTCACTAGCCGGCTTTAAGGAGGGGCTAGAAGTCACAGTCTCCTGGTGATTGGCCCAGAGTCATCCAGTCGGCTTTCAGACCTAAGGCGGGACTAGAACTCAATAACTTGCAATTTCTAGCTTGGTACTTTAACCACTAAAGCAAGATACCCACCTACCCTCCCTCTTGTAATTAACTTCCCACTGTAGCGCCCTCGATTAATTCCATTTGAAATTTTTTTTTTTTACATGTAATTGGGCAACTGCGCATCCTCTCAAGGAAAAGTGTCCCGCTAACGGATGGAACACATGGATTTCAAGAGGCAACGTGGTACGATGAAGTCTGTAGGAGCTGAGCCCGAGGGAGGGAGGAGACAAATGTGTCAGCAGCCTAGAGTCTCTTCGCACCCACCAGAGAACTTAGTCCAGACCACTTTGAATTCTGTTAACCCTTATCTACTGCCAGTTTGCTTTGACCATTCATAGCTCAGCTTCTCGTAGAGAGCTTAAAAGGTAAAGGTTCCCCTTGCACATATGTGCTAGTCGTTCCCGACTCTAGGGGGCGGTGCTCAGCTCCGTTTCAAAGTCAAAGAGCCAGCACTGTCCGAAGACGTTTCCGTGGTCTTGTGGCCGGCATGACTCAACGCCAAAGGCGCACGGAACGCTGTTCCCTTCCCACCAAAGGTGGTCCCTATATTTCTACTTGCATGTTTTACTTGCTTTTGAACTGCTAGGTTGGCAGAAGCTGGGACAAGGAACGGGAGCTCACGCTGTTACACGGCAGCGCTAGGGATTCGAACCGCTGAACTGCCAACCTTTCAGTCGACAAGCTCGGCGTCTTAGCCTCTGAGCCACCGCATCCCATAAATCCTTCCATTCTGTTGAGCTGCCTGGGTTTCCTGATTTTTGAGCATGACAGTTTTTGGGCTCGTAAATTATTTCACCCAAAAAAAAACCCAACTCAAGAATCACGATCTCTTTTTAAGAAGCTTGTATTCTCTCAAGCCATAAGGCAGCTTGGAAAATAAGAGAGGGATAATAGGAATGGATCCCGTGTGCTTTTATCATAGCTAACATAAAGGATAAAAAGACATCTATTGTCCAATTATTTCACAATGGCCTGAAAGAATTTTCTTTTTCCTATATTGAAGAATCATTTTACCATCCCAGAAATGCAACTGTAGAAATTTGGGTCACTTATTTAGGCAGTCCTCGCCTTACAACCACAATTGAGCCCAAAATTTCTGCCGCTAAGCGAAAACTCACTGGTTAAGGGAGCCTTGCCCCATTGTACGATGTTTCTTGACACAGTTGTTAAGTGAATCACTGCAGCGCTTAAGTTAGGAACGTGGTTGTTCAGTGAATCCGGCTTCCCCGTTGACTTTGTTTGCCAGGAGGTCGCAAAAGGGGCTCACAAGACCTCAGGACGTTCATGCAACCGTCATCAATATGAATCCTTTGCCAAGCAACTGAATTTTAATCATGAGACCGTAGGGATAATGCCACGATCATTAAGCGTAAAGTCTTACTGCTCAGAAGTCACTTTTTTCAGGTGTTCTGACTTCGAACGGTCACTAAATGAATGGTTATAAGTCGAGGACTATCTGTGTTGTTTTATAAATTGTGTTGAAGAGGATGTTAGAGAACCAAAACTTTATTCTACATATGATGATGGGTGGAGAGAGAGAGACGATAGATAGATAGATAGATAGATAGATAGATAGATAGATAGATAGATAGATAGATAGATAGATAGATAGATAGATTAGATTAGATTAGATTAGATTAGATTAGATTAGATTAGATTAGATTAGATTAGACTGATAGACAGACAGACAGACAGGTAGGTAAATAGATTGAGAGGGAGAATAGAGACCGAGACAGACAGACAGGAAGAGGGAAAGAGAATAGGTAGATGAAAGATAGATAGATAGATAGATAGACAGACAGACAGACAGACAGACAGACAGACAGACAGACACACACACACACACACACGCCTAGTTCTGCAACATGGAAAACTAGGCAAAGACACAGTCTACTCATGGGTAAAGCGGTGGTGAAGACTAGTTTTAAGCCGGAGTTGGTCTTTTCAATTTGTCTACTGACGTCCTTCAGATGTTTTGAACAGCCAACCTTCGTGGTGTCAGCCAGCAAGAAAAGATCAGATTTGTAGCTCAAAACTTCTGAAGGCCACATCAGCTGGCAAGCGAGATGATTTGCGGCGTGGTCCCCGGATGGAACATCGCGATTGGTTTTTCGTGGACCTTTTGGTTTCAAGAAGCCATTAACTGTGGTATCCTTTGAGATCTCTGATAGATGAGAGATGTGGACGGCCCCCATCCGTCTTCAAAGGTTGGCTTCAGGAGAAACCATTTGCTGAAAGTCATGATGGATGCGTTCCAATCCCACGGTCGCCTACTTAGATCTTTAACCGACACTGGTTTATGATCATTTTTCGTCCTTTCTTGAAGATTGATTTTTTTCAGGGAATAATAATGAGTTTCTCTTTGATCCCTTTGCTCAGCTAATGGGAACACACGACTGGAAACTTCACGGGTCAAGGATGGTCACTCCTGAAGGATGGGTCAGTTCTGGGGACAAGGGTTTCAGTCCTCGATGTTTACTGGATGGTTATTATGGATACGCTGACCCTTATAACACCCCATCCTGAATTTCCCCAAAAAGGACAGAATAGAAATGCAGTAAACCAATTTAATTTGATGTCCATGGTTAGGTAGTTATCTAGCACGCATGGCTTCACCCTCGAGCACTTAACTAGAAATGCAAAGTGGGGGGAAATTCAACACAGCGGTCATTTCTCCTGCTAGCTGCTGTGTATCTCAGCATCTCCAGTAGTCATGCAATTAAGGCCATTTTTGGAAAACCATCTCACGCGCTTGAAAATTACTTTTGGGAAGCCGAAGAGTCAGACACAAAACCTATCCGCCATCCATTACCCAACCGAGATGGGCTGTGAAACTGAACTGCAAGCCGGCTTTTGTTAAACAACTAAGAGACCTAGACTCAGAATCAGAATAGAGCTGGAAGGGACCTTGGAGGTCTTCTAGTCCAGCCCTCTGCTCAAGCAGGAGACCCTATACCATTTCAGACAGAAGGAAGGAAGGAAGGAAGGAAGGAAGGAAGGAAGGAAGGAAGGAAGGAAGGAAGGAAGGAAGGAAGGAAGGAAGGAAGGAAAAGGACAAAGTTGGAAGGGACCTTGAAGGTCTTCTAATCCAACCCCCTGTTCAGCAGAGAGGCAGAGGAACAGGAGGAGCCTGTTCCTCGTGCACGCATGCAAAGAGCTGCCAGAAGGCAAAGCAGCTGAAGCAAAAAGGACAACTCAGGAGTAAGGCCAGGAGATGATTGGCCACTCCCATAAGGCTTAAAAGAGCAGCAACGAGCCGTTGGGTTCTTTGTAGAAAAGCAACGTTGATTCCATTGTTTCTTGTCAGCGTCTCTTGAACTTTGTGGGGGTTTTGCCAAGAAAAGCCTTTGGCAGGTTTCCAAAGACATCATAGATGGGTGATAAAGCCAGAAGAACTGGTTATTAAGAATTTTGTTTCGGACGAAGCTGAGAATGAATTAATTCTCAGTTGTTTTAATAAAATAAATTTGTTGAGGACTGAATTGTGTTTAGTAATCACTACTTGGGCCTTGGTCACAACAACTACGGGGGATGCTGTAATGGTCGTTAAGTGTGAAAACAAGTCGCAATTCCCTTTTCTCAAGGTGGTTGTAACTTGGAACGGTCACTAAATGAACCGTTGTAAGCCAAGGATTACTTGTAGCCCATTGGCCTGCAGACCAATCACAAAAAATTAGCAAAAGACTAATTGAGGGGATGAATTCCAGGGAACTGCCGCAAAAAATTGGAAGTGGATCACAGACTCGTAAACCACGATTATCGTGGGCAAGAGAGAGAAGCCAATGTTGAAAGTTGTGTTCTTGTCTCTTTCAAAATAATCCTTTAAACATCCAGGGTTTGATTCCTTATTCACGAGAAGTTCTTATAAACCATATCCAATTCATCTCGCCTGCGATTAGCTATTTCAACGTTTTTTCAACCTACTGGTCTTTCCTTCGCTACACAAAGCTTTTCCTGGCATTTAACAGAATAACAGAGTCGGAAGGGACCTTGGAGGTCATTTAGTCCAACCCTCTGCTCAAGCAGGAGACCCGACACCATTCCAGACGAATGGCTGTCTACGGTAACGGCAAAATTGTGGAAACCTTTTGGGAAAAGTGTATTTTCTAAAACTAACTAATAACACCGCTTTTTTTTTTTTTGAAATTATATAATTTCCATTGAAATTATATATCAATGGAAAGATAATTTAATCAAGAATGTAATGCAATAACGTTTATGAAGGATTTGCTGTTACAATAGCAGTTACTGCATAAAGAAGAAAAGGGAAACACGTAGAAAAAAATGAGACATGCAAAAATTATCACCCTAGAAAAAAAGAGATATACAAAAATGGTCACCATGTCAGTTAATCCTTAGTTGGGTAACCTTTAGCATGAATGACGGCCTTACAACATCTTCCCATGGAGTGAACCAAGTCTTTGAGTTCTGCAGCTGTTATCATGTGAAACCAAGATTGAAGGATGGCTTCTATTAACTGGGTTTTATTGCTGGGTCGCTTCTGACTAACAAGTTTCTTTAGTTGGAAAATCCATCAATTTTCAATTGGGTGAAGGTCTGGGCTATTCCCAGGCCATTCCATCAGTGGGATAGGATTATCTTGAAACACACACACACACACAAAAGTGGTGTTGTTAGCCATTCCATCAGTGGTCTGGGCTATTCCCAGGCCATTCCATCAGTGGGATAGGATTATCTTGAAACACACACACACAAAAAAAAGTGGTGTTGTTAGCCATCAAACCACAAAAATACACTTTTCCCAAAAGGTTTCCACAATTTTGGTCACTACTGTAGTCTCTTCTTAAAAGCCTCCATTGATGGAGCACCGACGGCTTCTGGAAGCAACTTCCTTTCCGCTGGTTAGCGGTTCTCCCTGTTAGAAAATTTCTCCTTAGTTCTCTAATTGGTTTACAATGTCAGCCTATCACCCACCCACCCCCTGACAATCTGGATCCTCATTTTACTGACCTCGGAAGGATGGAAGGATGGTTCAGACTTGAGCGACAATTGAACTGCTGGCAGTCGGCAGAATTAGCCTGCAATACTGCATTCTAACCAATGCACCGCCATTGCTTTTATCTTTCCTTCTGGTATTTTGGAAAATAAATTGACTCTCTCTTCTTTGTGGCAGCCCCTCAAATATTGGAAGACTCCTATCATGTCTCCCCTTGGTCCTTCTTTTCATTAAATTAGACACACCCAGTTCCAGCAGCTGTTCTTTATCTATTTTAGCCTCCAGCCCCCTCATCATCTTGGTTGCTCTTCTCTGCACTCTTTCTAGAGTCTCCACATCCTTTTTTTTTATATTATGACGATTAAAACTGCTGGTATATGTGAGCATTAGAGTTAAGCAAAAATGGGATAAGAAGACAGAGCTGGGAACTTAATGGAATATTTTTAATAATCAAAAAGGATGACTCCTCTAGATTAATGGAAAGCAGCTTAAGAGAGCATAAAACAAAAGAAGCCATGGATTTCATTCCATTTTTATTACAGGCCACAGCTCTTAAAAAGTAAATTGTCATGGAGAGTTTGAGATGCATTATATTAACTCGTTATTAAACAAGCTTTAATAGTAATAGGTTACTAAAGATTATTCACCTGTTATTAAATACGAAAGCATTTTTCGCAGGAGGTGGCGACTTCTGAAGAGTGCCATCTCATCAAAGAGGGGTGTTTGGCTTTGAGATACCCAGCCATGTTTAATTTTATGTATCTACTGGCATTTATTCATCGGATTATTGAGAACATCTGTATGCCATCTATTCCGATGGCCACAGACCAAGATTTAATGTGCTGGTATAGATCCAGAACTTCCACATTAGTTCCTTCTAAAGAGACCAAGTACAGCCATCTAAGGTCCTCCAGATGTCATAGACCTAAACAGGATGATTGACTTTAAATTCACCGAGCAGGATAATATTTACTCTCAATGTGTAATTATTCGACAGTCTCTTGCCAGGCCCTCTCAAATTCTGATTAGATAGATGAGAGAGAGAGAGAGAGAGAGAGAGAGAGAGAGAGAGAGAGAGAGAGAGAGAGAGAGAGAGAGAGAGAGAGATGATTGATGAGCTAGATAGTTAGATGTGATAGATTGATGATAGATAGATAGATAGATAGATAGATAGATAGATAGATAGATAGATAGATAGATAGATAGGCAGGAAGGCAGGCAGAGACAGAGAGAGATGGATGATAGATAGATAGATAGATAGATAGATAGATAGATAGATAGATAGATGATAGATAGAGAATAGAAAATAGAAAATAGAGAAAGAAAGATGCAAAGATAGAGAGAAAGACAATGGACAGACAGATATAGACAGATAGACGTTAAACACATATATCAATAAATTGATACACAATTGGACAGATATATGATGATAGACAGGTAGGAAGGAGAGAGAGAGAGAGAGAGAGAGAGAGACAGACAGACAGACAGACAGAATATACAATTAATAGATGATAGGGATAGATAATTAGATGGTTATCTAGCTAGAAAAAATAATTAGCTAGCTATCTAGATGAGAGAGAGAGAATAGATGAGATAGACAGATGATAGAGAGATAGTAGATAGGTAGGAAGGAGAGATATATGGATAGATGATAGATGAATGGATAGAGATAGATAGATAGATAGATAGATAGATAGATAGATAGATAGATAGATAGATAGATAGATAGATAGATAGATAGATAGATAGATATGAGAGAGACAGAATATACAATTAATAGATGATAGGGATAGATAACTAGATAGATAGCTATCTAGCTGGAAAAATAGCTAGCTAGCTAGATGAGAGAGAGAGAGAGAGAATAGATGAAATAGACAGATGATAGATAATAGACAGACAGATAGATAGATAGATAGATAGATAGATAGATAGATAGATATAGATAGATAGATGATAGATAGATAGATAGATAGATAGATAGATAGATAGATAGATAGATAGATAGATAGATAGGCAGGAAGGCAGGCAGAGACAGAGAGAGATGGATGATAGATAGATAGATAGATAGATAGATAGATAGATAGATAGATAGATAGATAGATAGAGAATAGAAAATAGAAAATAGAGAAAGAAAGATGCAAAGATAGAGAGAAAGACAATGGACAGACAGATATAGACAGATAGACGTTAAACACATATATCAATAAATTGATACACAATTGGACAGATATATGATGATAGACAGGTAGGAAGGGGAGAGAGAGAGAGAGAGACAGACAGACAGACAGAATATACAATTAATAGATGATAGGGATAGATAATTAGATGGTTATCTAGCTAGAAAAAATAATTAGCTAGCTATCTAGATGAGAGAGAGAGAATAGATGAGATAGACAGATGATAGAGAGATAGTAGATAGGTAGGAAGGAGAGATATATGGATAGATGATAGATGAATGGATAGAGATAGATAGATAGATAGATAGATAGATAGATAGATAGATAGATAGATAGATAGATAGATAGATAGATAGATAGATAGATATGACAGAGAGACAGAATATACAATTAATAGATGATAGGGATAGATAACTAGATAGATAGCTATCTAGCTGGAAAAATAGCTAGCTAGATAGATAGAGAGAGAGAGAATAGATGAAATAGACAGATGATAGATAATAGACAGACAGACAGACAGACAGACAGACAGACAGACAGACAGACAGACAGACAGATGATAGATAGATAGATAGATAGATAGATAGATAGATAGATAGATAGATAGATAGATAGATAGATAGATAGATAGATAGATCCATTGATCTGGGGCTTAGTCTATACTTGGGAAGGACATAACACCATTCATCAAATATCTCAATCGCTGTTCCTCCAAAGAGGGCAAAGATTTAATGTTCATTCTACATACTAAGCTGCAATCTTTGGCTTACCAACCACACAATGCTAATTCAACATGCTAAGACCAAGTCAAATCCATTGTGTTACGGTTTAGCGCAATCGATCAAGCAAGACACTCGCTTCTCCTCCAGAAGATGTACTAGGTTTACATCAAGCCAGGCGAAGTAGCTCGTAACTGGTTATGACTGTTTATGGTTACAACAACTGGTTGGGGCAATCCATGGCCTGGAAAGGAGGGCAAGATCCAGGGGGTTGGACTAGATGACCTGGTAGGTCCCTTCCAACTCCGTTAATCTGTTTTTTGAAAAAAAGGACTTCAAGCCTAGGCTGAATAATCTTCTTTTGGAAATGCTTTACTTCTGAACTTCTCATAGGAAGTCTGGACTGACTGTTCTCTCCAGCTCTGATTCTAGGGCATTGTTTTCACATCCAGATTCACAGGTCAGGAACATCTGCCAAAAATATCTTTCCTACAGAACTGCGTATTGCTGAAGGCTCAGTTGCTCCACCGGAAGGTACTTTAACATAAGTTCTCTTCCATCAAATAAAAAGACCAGATGCAGGACTTTATATTAACTGTACCCAAGGGGGAGGGGAAAAACGGATAAAGGTGTCCAGGGACGTTTCCGACAGTTCTAAAGAAAGCTCAGCAGCAGAAGCAGATAGGATAGGATAGGATAGGATAGGATAGGATAGGATAGGATAGGGTAGGGTAGGGTAGGGTAGGGTAGGGTAGGGTAGGATAGCAATAGCAATAGAAATAGCAATAGCAATAGAAATAGCAATAGCACTTAGACTTATAGACCGCTTCATAGTGCTTTACAGCCCTCTCTAAGTGGTTTACAGAGTGAGTCTCTTGCCCCCAACAATCTGGGTCCTCATTTTACCCACCTCGGAAGGACGAAAGGCTGAGTCGACCTTGAGCCAGTGAGATTCGATCTGCCAGACTGCTGGCAGCCGATGATCAGAAGAAGTAGCCTGCAGTACTGCACTTTAACCACTGTGCCACCATAGCTCATGGATAGGATAGGGTAGGGTAGGGTAGGATAGGATAGGATAGGATAGGATAGGATTACAATTGGAATGGAACGGAACGGAACGGAACAGAACAGAACAGAATAGAATAGAATAGAACAGGGTAGGGTAGGGTAGGGTAGGGTAGGGTAGGGTAGGGTAGGGTAGAGTAGAGTAGAATAATAGAATAGAATAGAATAGAATAGAATAGAATAGAATAGAATAGAATAGAATAGAACAGGGTAGGGTAGGGTAGGGTAGGGTAGGGTAGGGTAGGGTAGGGTAGGGTAGGGTAGGGTAGGGTAGGGTAAGATAGCATAGCATAGCATAGCATAGCATAGAATAGAATAGAATAGAATAGAATAGAATAGAATAGAATAGAATAGAACAGGGTAGGGTAGGGTAGGGTAGGGTAGGGTAGGGTAGGGTAGGGTAGAGTAGAGTAGAATAATAGAATAGAATAGAATAGAATAGAATAGAATAGAATAGAATAGAATAGAATAGAATAGAATAGAATAGAATAGAACAGGGTAGGGTAGGGTAGGGTAGGGTGGGGTAAAGTAGAGTAGAGTAGAGTAGAGTAGAATAATAGAATAGAATAGAATAGAATAGAATAGAATAGAATAGAATAGAATAGAATAGAATAGAATAGAATAGAATAGAATTCTTTATTGGCCAAGTGTGATTGGACACACAAGGAATTTATCTTTGGTGCATAAGCTCTCAGTGTACATAAAAAGAAAAGATACATTTATCAAGAATAATAATGTACAACACATAGAATAGAATAGAATAGAATAGAATAGAATAGAATAGAATAGAATAAGAAATAATAGAATCGAACAGATCGGAAGAGAAGAGAAGCTTGAGGGGGGGAGAGAGAATAACAGAAGAACAGAGGTAGAAGGGACATTGGAGGTCTTCTAGGCCAACCCCCTGCTCGAGCAGGAGACCATATACCACTTCAGACAAATGTTCGTCCAACCTGTCCTTAAAAACCTCCAGTGTTGGAGCACCCACAACTTCTGGAGGGAAGCCCTTCCACTGATTAATTGTCCTCGCTGTCAGGAAAGAGAGAGGGAGTCCAGTTCCCAAAACTTCAATCCATGCAATAAAGGAGACTATTTGTAGCTCAGGGTTCAAATAGACTAGACTAGCTAGTTTGAGTAATGAAACATCTGTGTGAAAACAACCCAGCTCCCAGAGCACTTGCTGTTGTTATTGTTGTTAGTTGTGAGGTCATATCCGACCCATCGCGACGCCATGGACAATGTTCCTCCAGACCTTCCTGTCCTCTGGAGGACAGGAAGACATCCCCTGGAGTCTATTTAAGCTCCCGAGAGCACTAAGGGCCCCCTCAAGTCCATGCAAGTTAAGAATGATGGAAGTTGTAGGTGTAAATCCTATCCAGAAACACCAAGCAGAGGGTGGAGGGTTTTCTCAGCATCCCCCCAAAAACCTGCATTTCCAATGAGCTCTTTATATTCATTCATAGAAGAGAAGAGAAGAGAAGAGAAGAAGAGAAGAGAAGAGAAGAGAAAGGGAATAGAGAATAGAATAGAATAGAATAGAATAGAATAGAATAGAATAGAATAGAATAGAATAGAATAGAAGAAGAGTAGAGTAGAGTAGAGTAAAGGGCCTCTGGTGGCTCAACAGACTAAGCAGTCTGTTATTAACAGCAGCTGCTTGCAATTACTGCAGGTTCTAGTCCCACCAGGCCCAAGGTTGACTCAGCCTTCCATCCTTTATAAGGTAGGTAAAATGAGGACCCAGATTGTTGGGGGGGCAATAAGTTGACTTTGTATATAATATACAAATGGATGAAGACTATTGCTTAACACAATGTAAGCCGCCCTGAGTCTTCGGAGAAGGGCGGGATATAAATTCAAATTTTAAAAAAAGTAGAGTAGAGTAGAGTTAGAGTAGAGTAGAATCGAACAGAACAGAACAGGAGTAGAGTAGAGTAGAGTAGAGTAGAGTAGAGTAGAGTAGAGTAGAGTAGAGTAGAGTAGAGTAGAGTAGAGTAAAATAAAGCAGAATTCTTTATTGGCCAAGTGTGATTGGACATACAAGGAATTTGTCTTTGGTGCATCTGCTCTCAGTGTACATAAAAGAAAAGATACGTTCATCAAGAATCATAAGGTACAAGACTTCATGATAGTCATAGGGTACAAATAAGCAATCAGGAAACAATATCAATATATTGAGTATATTCAATTCATTCATTCATTCATTCATTCATTCATTCATTCATTCATTCCTAAACTGCCATCTTAACCAGAAGACTCTGAGGAGGTTAAAACAGCTTCATTAGCTTTGCATTTTTTGCTACCCGAATCCTCACAAAAGGAGGGGAAAGCTCCCTTTCAGACGACCTTCAGACAAAACAAGCTAATGTCTGGGAGCTAGATGGTCAAGACAGGTTGGTTCACAGGTTGGATTGAATAATCTCACAGTTTGGTTGTATTGGGTTGACCTGTCTTGTCTGAACCGAACCACTTGTGCTTTGTTCCTCGAAGCTCCCCTTGAAGCAAGCCATGAATTAACACTGAGTCTCATCTCATTCCTACTCCTTACTTCTCGTCAAGGGCTTAGTTGCCTTCAAAAGGTCAAAAGTTGGTTGGGTTGGGTTGACCTGGTTGTCTGAACCGAACAATTGTGCTTTGTTCCTTGAAGCTCCCTGAAGCAACCCATGAATTAACATTGAGTCTCAACTCATTACTCCTTACTTCTCGCCAAGGGCTTAGTTTCCTTCAAAAGTCAAAAATTGGTTGGGTTGGGTTGGGTTGGGTTGACCTGGTTGTCTGAAACGAGTTGCTTGTGCTTTGTTCCTTTAAGTTCCCTGAAGCAACCCACAAATTAACACTCTCATCTCATTCCTACTCCTTACTTCTCGCCAAGGGCTTAGTTGCCTTCAAAAATCACAGAGAAAGGATCTGTGCATAGTAGCAACGAGACCCGGTGGCCAAACAGATCTTCCTGGTGCTAGAGACGTCTCGTTCTCTAGTGTTTCCTTCGTGGCAGATTCACAAGGTGCTTGGAGGTGTCCAGGTAACCCCTGGAGAAAGGAGGAGACCAAGATAGGCAAAGTCTAAGTCAACCTAAATCCACGGTCTTCAATTTTTCCTTTCTCAGAGGCATAGAATCAAAATCACATGAAATATAAAGGTAAAGGTTCCCCTCGCACATACGTGCTAGTCGTTGCCGACTCTAGGGGGCGGTGCTCATCTCCGTTTCAAAGCCGAAGAGCCAGCGCTGTCCAAAGACGTCTCCGTGGTCATGTGGCTGGCATGACTCAATGCCAAAGGTACACGGAACGCTTTTACCTTCCCACCAAAGGTGGTCCCTATTTTTTCTACTTGCATTTTTACATGTTTTCGAAACTTCTAGGTTGGCAGAAGCTGGGACAAGTAACGGGAGCTCACCCCGTTACACGGCAGCACTAGGGATTCGAACTGCTGAGCTGCTGACCTTTCGATCGACAAGCTCAACGTCCTAGCCCCTGAGCCCTATACATGAAATATTAGTACCGCTTTAATAAAGCCTTCATAAGGCCACACCTGGAATCCTGCATCCATTTTGGTCCCCACATTACAAAAAAAAAAAAAAAGATGTTGAGATTTTTGGAAAAAGTGTAAAGAAGAGCAACTAGGATGGTTAAAAGCTCTGGAAACTAAAACATATGAAGAATAGCTGCAGGATTTGGGTTTGGCTAGTCTAGAGAAAAGAAGGACTGGGGGGGTCAACTTATTTTCCAAAGCACCAGAAGGCAAGACAAGAAACAACGGATGGAAACTGATCAAGGAGAGAATCAACCTAGAACTAAGGAAAAATTCCCCGACATTGAGGACTATTAACCAGTGGAACAGCTTGCCACCAGAAGTTGTGAGTGCTCTATCCCTGGAGGTTTTGAAAGGAGAGATTGGACGACCATTTGTCTGAAATGATATAAGGACTAGAAGATCTCCAAGGTCCCTTTCCAGCTCTAATTCTGATATTACTCCAAGGAGTAGAGCCGCTCTGAATCAGACAGCGCACCATCACGGTCGTAAATCAATACACAAACGCGCTGCCAGGTTGGCACAGATGGCAACCCCTCGCACCGGCGGTGGAGAACAGAACAAGTTTAGTGAATCGTTCTTGCTGGTAGGCGACTAAGCCCTGCTCTGTATTCCTCTCTAAAGCCTCGTCAAGGCGAAAACCCATCGAGAATTTGAATCACTTTGGTGTTCAGGCCGGCAGTGGTGGAAAATCGCTCCCAGGACCCCCAGGAATAGAGTTAGGGCTCCCCCTTCTGGGAGATGTTGCTTTCTTAAACTCGGCTCCGTGCGGAGAGCCAAGAGCGGAGCAGGGGCTGTTTGGCCCAAAGGGGCTGAAACCGATAAAACAAATGAATTCAACTGATGCTGCTAATGTACGGTTGCAGGGGATTGCAGGGGTAGCTTGACGATGTACCCCCCTCCCCCCGTGACATTCACCTCTACTTCCCCATCACAGTTTTTGGCATTCCGGTTTTTCCCAAAGATCTCCTGATCCAGCCTAATTCTCTTCTTTGTGGAATCATTTTAAGGGCCTTCTTCTTTTCCTTTCCTTTCCTTTCCTTTCCTTTCCTTTCCTTTCCTTTCCTTTCCTTTCCTTTCCTTTCCTCCCTCTCCTTCCTTCTCCTACCTTGTCTTCCTTTCTCCCCTCTCCTTTCTTCTTCCCCTCCCCTCCTCCCTCTCCTTTCTTCCTCCTTTCTTCCTCCTCTCCTTCCTTCCCTCCTCCCCCTTCTTCTCTCCCTCTCTTCCTCCCTCTCCTTTCTTCCTCCTTCCTTTCTCCACTCCCCTCCCTTCTTCTCCTTCCTTCCTCTCCTTCCTTCATTTCCTTTCCTTTCCTTCCCTTCCTTCCTTTCCTTCCTTTCTTCCTTCCTTCCTTCACCTACCTTCTTCCTTCCTTCCTTCCTTTCCTTCCTTCCTTCCTTCCTTCCTTCCTTCCTTCACCTTCCTTCCTTCCTTTTCCTCCTTTCTTCCTCCTCTCCTTCCTTCCTTCCTGCCCCTTCCTCTCCCTCTCTCCTCCTCCTCTCCTCCTCCTTCTTCCTCCTTTCTTCCTCCTCTCCTTCCTTCCTCCTCCCTTCTTCTCCTTCCTCTTCCTCCTCTCCTTTCTTCCTCCTTCCTTTCTCCACCCTCCCTTCTTCTCTCCCTCTCTTCCTCCTCCTTCCTTCATTTCCTTTCCTTCCTTCCTTCCTTTCCTTCCTTTCTTCCCTTCCTTCCTTCACCTACCTTCTTCCTTCCTTCCTTCCTTCCTTTCCTTCCTTCCTTCCTTCCTTCCTTCCTTCACCTTCCTTCCTTCCTTTCCTCCTTTCTTCCTCCTCCTCCTTCCTTCCTTCCTGCCCCTTCCTCTCTCCCTCTCTCCCTCTCTCCCTCCCTCTCCTTTCTTCCTTCCTTCCTTCCTTTCCTTTCCTTCCCTTCCCTTCCTTCCTTCCTTCCTTTCCTTCCTTCCTCTCCTTCCTTCCTTCCCTTCCTTCCTTTCCTTCCTTCACCTTCCTTCCTTTCTTCCTCCTTTCTTCCTCCTCCCTCCTTCCTTCCTGCCCCTTCCTCTCTCCCTCTCTCCATCCCTCTCCTTTCTTCCTTCCTTCCTTTCCTCTCCTTCCTTCCTTTCCTTTCCTTCCTTCCTCTCCTTCCTTCCTCCCCTTCCTTCCCTTCCTTCCTTTCCTCTCCTTCCTTCCTCTCCTTCCTTCATTTCCTTCCTCTCCTTCCTTCCCTTCCTTCCTTCCCTTTCCTTTCCTTCCTTCCCTTCCTTCCTTCACCTTCCTTCCTTCCTTCCTTCCTTCCTTCCTTCCTTTCTTCCTCCTTCCTTTCTCCTTCCCTTCCCTTCCCTTCCCTTCCTTCCTTCCCTTCCTTCCACCCCCCTCGCTTTGCCCAAATCCCAGCAATTCTGCCCCCTCCATGCTGCAAGCAGCACAGACTTTGAGGAACAAGTGAGAAGCAAACAACAAGGGAGGCATATTGCGCACGAACACGGTCCACTTGTTCTCGCAGATGGAAAGGGCTCCCCTCAAATTAAGTCAGCTTCCTTCCCGGCTCCCAGGGAGAAATCCCAAGCACCTGCAACACATGGCGAACCCAACCAAAAAAAAGAGAGAAAAGAACGGGTTTGCCCATTGCAAACAATTCTGTAGTACGGCACACGCAAGAGTTGCGCTTGGAAATTGGGTTTTAGAAGCCAGGTTTTAAAGAGAAGGACATAAGGCTGCACATAAAAAGCGAGAAACTCAAAATATCTTCTTCAGGGTGGGTGGGCGAGCATTTATTTTCCATAGACATTCCTTGGCAATTCAACCTTTTTTTTTTTTTTTTAAATGTGCCTTGGCGTTTGGCCTTTGAAACCAATCCCTTCAGCTCTTAAGCAGGCCCCAAGAAAGCAGGAAGAGTTCAGTCTCTCTGCTACGAATGGGGGGCGGGGGGGGGTCATCCCTCCCCACCCAACCCCCAAATAGCTAAGACACCCCCCAACAAGAATCTATTTTGTTCCAACCACCCAGGTAGGATTTGAATCGGATGTTCCGGGAGGAATTGGTATGCAGAATGCAAACACACCCATGGCGGTGCTAGTAAGTGTACTTACACCATCCTCAGGAGCACACGCTGCTCGCCAAGGATGGAAACCGGCACACGCAAAACCCACGTAGGTTTGTACCGAGACGTGCCCCATCTCAAACCTTCCTCCCCGCCTCCTCTCTCTCTCCTGGAGGCTGCCTTAAAGAAAGAAAAAAAACTAGCCATTTTTGCTCTTTTACACATCCACCTAGAATTAAAAAAAACAGAGACTCTGATCCTTATGCACAGCTTGAAGAACCCCTTTCTTGGACCTCGGGTCAAATCTCGGCCTTCATTACTGTATTCCCACATTGCTGTTTTTTCTTCTTCTTCCCCCCCCCCTTCCTCAAATATGCTGAAGTCATGTTGATTTCTCCCCGGCTTGGTGCCCCCCCCCCAATAAATAAATAAATAAATAAAATTAAAAAAATCCACTCTTTGCTCTGGTTTGGGAACCAACTAAAAAATCCGCTTCAGAGATGGCAGCTCCAGAATGTAAAATGAGCAGGCTGGCGGGTGGGCGGGCGGGCGGCTCGACCCGCTGCACACACACACAAACACACACACACACAAACCCACACCACCTTTCTTGTAAAGGAGCAAAGCAAAGCCCTCTTCCATGCAAGGCTCCACACTCAAGAGATCCACACTCAAGAGATCGTGGGCAATATTATTTTTCCTCCTCTCCTCCTCCTCCTCCTCCTCCTCCCCCTTCTTCCTCTTTTTCCTTCTCCACCCCTTCTCCTTCTCTGCCACACCACATTCCATTCTAGCACTGATGCTGTTACCTAGTTGGGTTATGAAACATCTGCAAGAAAAGCAAGCTCAGGGAGCAACAAGGAATCCAAAATTGTCCTCCTCCTCCTTCTCCTCCTCCTCCTTTTTCTCCTCCTCCTCCTCCTCCTCCTTTTTCTCCTCCTCCTCCTCCTCCTCCTCCTTTTTCTCCTCCTCCTCCTCCTTTTCCTCTTCCTCCTGCTCCTGCTCCTCCTTTTTCTTCTCCTCCATCTCATCCTCCTCCTTCTCCTTTTCCTCTTCCTCCTGCTCCTGCTCCTCCTTTTTCTCCTCCTCCTACTCCTCCTCCTCTTCCTCCTCCTCCTTTTCCTCTTCCTCCTGCTCCTCCTCCTCGTTCTTTTTCTTCTCCTCCATCTCCATCTCCTCCTGCTCCTCCTTCCTCTGCCCCCCCCCTTGCAACCTCTGAGCTGTTTCTCCAAGCACATGTCCCTCCCTTGTCTTGTGGATTCCAACTCGGGCATGTATCTGAATAGACTTCCCATGCCCCTTTCCTGCTTTTACAGCTCAATCAGACTAGAGAGCTGGAAGGGACCTCAGAGGTCTTCTAGTCCAGCCCCTTGCCAGGCAGGAGACCCTATATCATAGATAGATAGATAGATAGATAGATAGATAGATAGATAGATAGATAGATAGATAGATAGATAGATAGATAGATAGATAGATAGAAGGATGATAGGATAGATAGATAGATAGATAGATAGATAGATAGATAGATAGATAGATAGATAGATAGATGATAGATAGATAGATAGATAGATAGATAGATGATAGATAGATAGATAGATAGATAGAGATACATAGAAAGAGAGAGAGAGGGAGGGAGGGAGATATGGCTTCTCCTGGCCTCCTGGGATTGGGTTTTTCACCTCCCTGTCAGCAAGTTCTGAGAACATGCAGAGGACGGTTAAAAGAGGAGAGATGGTGAAGCTGGCGAAGCAGACAAGAGAGCGTATGTGCAGCCTTTTTCTGCTGAGTGGTATTAAAAAAAATAAAAATAAAAGCACCCATACAACCAGAGGTGTGAAAAAGATCTACCCTCCCGCAAGATCAATAGCTTGGAAGAAGAAGACACCACCACCCCCCGTGACTTTCATCTGCTTCTAAGAAAAACCGAGGCAGAGCTCAACCGTTGGGATTGTACCGATAAGGAGGAGAGGGCCAGCTTTGGATGAAAGTCCCTCTCTGACATGTGGTGCTCACAGCTGGAAGAAAGGGAAGGAAAGGAGGGATATCAACCCAGAGAGAAACCTGAAGGTTTATCAAGGCAGGCACATTGGCGTTCTGATTCTTCTTCTGACTCTCACACGGCTTTGAATGGACTGATCTCTTTTTCTTCCTCTCTCCTCTCTCCTCTCTCTCTCTCTCTCCCTCCCTCTCTTTCTTTCTCTCTCTCCCTTCCTGCTCCTGCAGTTTCTTCTAACCCGGCTGGCTAATCTCCCCCAAGTCTCAGTTTGCATGTTTGGGAAGGCTAAGCTAGGATGGATTGGGATGTGCAACCTTCCCAGCGAGAGAAGGGAACAGAGGGAGGAAGGGAGCACTGGCGTAGAGCCACGAAAGAAGGCACATTCCCTGTACCACTGGGGTTCCCCAGCACGAGGGTGAAGAATTAGAGGGTTTTGGTAGCTCTGTGGAGAGGAGAAATGGAGACACCAATCTGGGTGGGGGAGAACATTTTTTAGGATGCGGGTAGAAAAGTGAAGCAAAAGCACCCGCAAAGTTTAGGTCGCAGATCCGCCCAAGCAACAGCGGTCCAAAAATAGAATTACTTAGCACATATATGAAGAAGAGGGTTGAAAGGTGAAATGGAGAATATCAAGGTTTTCTTTGAAAGACCTTCTGCGTGGCCCCACATCCGTCACATCTAGCAAACAACCAACAACCTACAGATCCCCCAAAAATGATGCAAACAGGCTGTGTAACGATCGATCGTGGCAGGCAGCCCTGTGTGCCTGTGGCCACAGGAGTGAGCTCGCCAATTTGTGTGTGTCAGTGTGTATCAGAGAGAGAGAGAGAGAGAGAGAAGGAAAGAGAGAGAGCACAATTGTGAGCTATGAAAGAGACAACAACTAGCACTTTGTATGCAGCAGGAGATAGGGAAGGCTGCTCTGTGAATACTTGTGTGTGTGTGTGTGTGTGTGTGTGTTTGTGTGTGCCTGCAGGCGTGTTCAAGGGGCAGAGTAGTGCAGCGCAAACCAATGCCACGATGCCATGATTTGCAAAGTGATCACATCTCTGTGTGTGTGTGCCTACGACAGCAGCACTACAGAGTTGTGTACCGGAGGAGGAAAAAAAAAAATGGTAGGAGAATTTGAGAATTCCCACCGGTTCAAGACTTGTCCCTCTGGTCTACACAGGTCTTCTCCTGATGACACCCGCCCCAAGACTTGTCCCTCTGGTCTACAAACAGGTCTTCTCCTGATGACACCTGCCCCAGTCTCTGGTTAGCTGCAATTCTAGTTCAAGATCTTTCTCACCCATGGTGGCTTCATCCTTCTGGCTACCAAGCATGGGGAGACATCTAGGGTCTTCTGACCTCAACAGCCTTCTTCTCACAGCACCATCAATCTACACTCACCCCCATTTTACATTCTACCAGGGCTCTTCTTCCCCCCTTCTTCCATGTCTTGTTCCCACCACCAACACCAACACCACCACGAGGACCAATGAGACAAAGTTGAGTTGTCCTTCTATCTCCTGAGGTGGCCCCCTTCCTAGATGCTCTCTCCTGACATCTTGCTTTCCATTCCATGTGAAGATTGGCCCTCTCCAGTCCTCTAGCTAAGAACAGGCTCCATAGGTCCATAGAATCCTCCCCGATCCTGTTGGGGGGGTGGGGTGCAGAGGTAACCCTACACACACACACACACACACACACACACACAAGCAATTTGAAAATCTAGAGATTTGTCCAAGAAGCCTTAGGCAACTGCTTGTTCTGAAAACCGAGAAGGGTGATGCCTTCAACAGATCATACCTGATTCAAGAGACCATCTTCATTCAGGACTTTTGGAAGGAGGAAGGAAGGAGGTGATGGAAGGGGCACCTTTCTTGGCAAAGCGAGGGCCCACCTAAGATGAGTGTGTGCAGGGGGCGAGTTGTATGCAGCACACAAGGATGCCTTCCCTCCCTCCATCCCTCTCTCCCACCACCAGTAGATATTCACACCCACATTCCCTCTCCCTTCCCTTACTTGAAAAGGATGAGCCCAGCCAACAGCAATGGGAGACCTTAACCTAATTAAATCTTGAATGGGGATGCGGGGTTCGTTGATTCCAAGAACCCCAACCTGGTGCCCACCGGACGCACCGCCTCTTCCCCGTCCTGCAGGAAGGAGGGTGGGGGGGGAATGAATAATGTGAGTGTCTATGCCCCCCCCCGCGCGCGCGAGCGCCCCCGTCCCCCATGTAACCTCTGCTTCCCCTTGCTCCCCCGTCCATACGAACCAGCTTGGTTTTTCTCCCGCCTCCCCCCCCGCGCCTCCCCAAGAGAGAGCAAGCACGCATGAGCGCAGCCAGACCCGGCGTTGAGATTGCACACTCGGCGAGTGTGCAACGCACACCGAGAGACCCGCCGAGAAAACCGCTTAACCCTTGGCTGGCTTAGGAAGAGCAGAGTGCGGCAAAGAGAGAACCTGCATGGGACTTAGGAGAAAACCTGGGTGGGGGGGGGGGGGAGAGAGAGAGGAGAAGAAGAAGAAGGCACGTTCCGCGCCCCCCTCCCCTCCGCACGAGAGTCATGCACAGACCCACAACTGTCCTCCTCTCCCCCCCCCCCCTCGGATTGTGCACACTCACACCCTTTTAAGAACCACACAGCCCCACCCGGGGGGGATTCGTCCGGAGCTGGAGGAAAAATCATTTTGAAAAGGGGTGGGGGGGGGTATAGAAAGCTGGGGCGGGGGGGGAGAAAAGACTGTTGGGGACCCCTGAGAGAGGCTGAAGCCGGGCGGGAGGGGGCGCAGAGGAAACCTGGGGAGAAAAAACGGGGTGGCGGGGTGGTGCGGGGGAGGTGGGGGGGAAGGACGGACCTCTCTCCAGCTCTGCGGTCCAAGCAAGCAAGCAGCCAAGCCAAAGGCGCGTAAAAGAGGAAGAACCGGCTCGCCATCCACAATTATATTATATTATATTAGATATTAATAAATATCTATAGGAAGTCTCTTACCGGGTGGGGAGGGGGGTTAACGCTCCTCTTCGGCGGGGATGCGGGGACCGCCGGGGCTTCTCATTCGCTCGGGGTGGCAGAACTTGGGCGAAGCTGAGCTCCCTTCGATCCAGAGCGCATAGTGGGCGCCGGGCGATTGCTGCAGGCGTGGGGTGGCTAGGGTGCTGCTGCTGCTGCTGTTGCCGGCAGTCCTTTTCATGCTCGGTCGGAAGACACCCGCGCCTTGCTCCGGGGGGCAGGCATTCAAAAGGAAGAGAAGATCTTCCCCCCCCAACACACAAACACACACACACACCACCGCCACCTCTCCCCTCCCGCAGATAAGGTTTGATGGAGACCCGAGAACCTAAAGAGCTCTTCCAAGAAATCCGATAGAATCCCGCGCGCCCTCCTTAGCTTTTCGCCTTCGGGCTTTGCTGGATATTAAACAAGCCAACAAAAATATCAGTGAGAATAAGAGATGCTGGCTGAGATCGCCTTATTGTTATCTTTTTTTTTTTAAAGGGTCCTCTTTTCGGCGGCTCTTCTTCTTCTCCTTCTTCCTCCTCTCTTCCCCTCCTCCTCCTCTTCCTCCCTGCGTTCTTCTTCGGATGGATCAAGCTCGCAGCCACCGGAGGCGAAAAGAAGGCGCACAACAAGCCAAGCTGGAGAAGACGGGGGCGGGCAGGCGGGCGGGCGGGGAGAAGTTGAGGGGGGGTACAGAGAGAGAGAGAGAGAGAGAGAGATGCGGCGGGAAGGGGGCGAGAGAGAAGGAGGAGGGATCCAGGCGATCGAAAAGGAGCCAAAGCGGTTGGGGAAAAGAGCTTACCGGAGGGAGGGGAGGGGCGTCCGGAGGAGGCGGGGCTCCGGGAATGAATGGGAGAGGTGGTGTTGGGGAGGTGGGGGGCTGAGAGGCGGAGACGAGGGATGCTGGAGAAGTGGGGATTTTGGGGGGGAGGGGAGCGGGAAGGGCTTGGCTCCCCGTTGAGAGGCAGAGCTGAGTCGGGGCACAAGGGGAGTCAAGTATGGATGGGGGTGGGTGGGGATGGGGGCAAGAATCGGACCGAGAAGAGAGCCGGTGGGGGTTTTCTTTTCGGGCGAAGGAGAAGAGCGAGAAGGATGGAAATTGGAGAGAGGCGAGAGAGCTGCTCGCCTTCCCATATTCGCATGCAGTAACCCTTCCCTTCCTCCAACTGGCGCCCTCCGGCTGAGGAGAGGGGAGGTGGCCAGCTGGAGAAGGGTCCCTCTTTAACTCTATGCTCCCATCTCTTTTAACTCTTCCTCGCCCTCTTTTCTGCTGCCATCGCTTCTTCCTTCCACCCGTTGAATTCTGCGCCTCTCCATCCAGTTCGCGGGCTCCTCCTCTCCATTTCCTCCACCTGGAAAGATCTCCTCCTCTTCAACCTTCTGGCCATCTTCCAACCTTCGGCGTCCATCATCGTCGTATTCTTTCCCAATTCAACCCCTCCTCTTCCTCCCTTCCTTTTTTTTTTGGAGGGCGGTGGTGGTGCGGAGGGCTGGAGAAGAGAAAGGTCTCTTGCTTCCTCACGGCAGCCAGCTCCTTCGCTGAGTCCAAAGATTCTGGAAAAGGAGTCCTTTAGCTCTTCTGGCTTATCCAGCTTCCAAGTCTGAAGAGGGATCAAGCAGGAGCAGGAAAGATAATGGGGTAAAACAACACCCGGTTGACTCTGGCCAGGTTAGTAGAGGGATTGAGAAGTGAAAGAAGGACCCCCAGACTGTAGACTACACAGCGGGAAGTCAAAAGATCTTCAGGAGATACTTCCATGCTAACATCAAGAAAATGACATGGCTGCATGTTCGTAAGGACTTAACTTGGACACCTTCAGAAATTGATGAATGAATTGATCCAACCGGTCAGTCCTAGAGGAGATCAACCGTGAATGCTCTTTAGCAGGCCAGATCCTGAAGATGAAACTCAAATACTTTGGCCACTTAATGAGAAGGAAGGACTCGCTGGAGGGCAAAAGAAGAAGGGGACGGCAGAGAACGAGATGGCTGGATGGAGTCACTGAAGCAGTTGGCATGAGATTAAATGGACTCCAGAAGATGGTAGAGGACAGGAAGGCCTGGAGGAACATTATCCATGGGGTCGTGATGGGTCGCACATGACTTCACAACGATAGATAGATAGATAGATAGATAGATAGATAGATAGATAGATAGATAGATAGATAGATAGATAGATAGATAGATCGATCCAAGGGACTCCTGCAAGTCCCTTGGACTGCAAGGCCATCCAAACAGTCAGTCCTAGAGGAGATCAACCCTGACTGCTCTTTAGAAGGCCAGATCCTGAAGATGAAACTCCAATACTTTGGCCACCTAATGAGAGGGAAGGACTCCCTGGAGAAGAGCCTCATGCTGGGAAGGATGGACTGCAAAAGAAGAAGGGGATGGCAGAGAACGAGATGGCTGGATGGAGTCACTGAAGCAGTCGGCGTGAGATTAAATGGACTCCAGAGGATGGTAGAGGACAGGAAGGCCTGGAGGAACGTGGTCCATGGGGTTGTGATGGGCTGGACAAGCAACTAACAACAACAAAAGAACAAAAGAAAAAATTCTGAAGACTATCTACTGCAACTTCTCCTCAGCAAAGGACGCCTCAAACTCGGATGATGTCGCAAAGACTAGTCTAGGCTCAACCTGAAAACTTTTAATGAAGGAAAGCTTGATGTAGTCTTTCCAATGTCCTTGGACTATTCAATAGTCAGTCTGAAAGTGTATTTATTTATCAGTCAGATTTATCTCACACAAAGCGACCCTGGGCGACATACCAAAAAAAACAAAAACAAATGAAACAACCCACAGAGACCACTTCTATTTATTAATTAAGATTAATTAATTAATGTTAATTAAGATAATTTTTTTAAAAAAGCATATTCTTGTATATTAACCCTTTCCTGTGAGTTTCTGCCAAAAAAATATTATTGAACAAACCATTGGGAAGCTGATCGCTCTGAGTCTCTGATTTAAGACATTGTAATGACTCCTGAATTGTGCGGCTTTGTCCTGAAAAAGAGATGTGGTGGCTCGTTGGCTAAGACACTGAGCTTGTCGATCAAAAGGTTGGCAGTTCAGCGGTTCAAATCCCTGGTGCCACGTAAGGGGTGAGCTCCCTTAACTTGTCCCAGCTTCTGCCAACCTAGCAGTTCGAAAGCACTTAAAAAATGCAAGTAGAAAAATAGGGACCACTTTGGTGGGAAGGGAACAGCGTTCTGTGTGCCTTTGGTGGTGAGTCATGCGACTCAACACCAAAGGCGCATGAGACGTCTTCGGACAGCGCTGCCTCTTTGGCTTTGAAACGGAGATGAGCACCGCCCCTTAGAGTCGGGAACGACTAGCACATATGCGCGAAGGGAACCTTTACCTTACTGGAAATCACTGACTCCTGGAAACTTTCCTTAAATACATATTCTTATTCATGTTTATCCCTATCTCTATTTCTTAACTGAATTAACTGTGAATCAAGTTGAGTGTTTATTTCTGGAGCAATGTCGGGATTGTAACAACTCAAAAGGGTCCTTGAGTGGCTCAGACTGCTAAGACAGTCTGTTATTAACAGCAGCTGCTTGCAATTACTGCAGGTTCAAGCCCCACCAGGCCCAAGGTTTACTCAGCCTTCCATCCTTTATAAGGTAGGTAAAATGAGGACCCAGATTGTTGGGGGCAATAAGTTGACTTTGTATATAATATACAAATGGATGAAGACTATTGCTTGACATAGTGTAAGCCGCCCTGAGTCTTTGGAGAAGGGTGGGATATAAATGCAAATAAAAAAAAAAGGCAGCTGAAAAACTTTAGGGATTCGGCTAGGACAATCCTGATTTTAAGGACTATGTTGTGAAAAAATGACTCAGAGTCAACCAAAGTGAGTGCAACACTAACACACGTACAGTTTTGGGGGGGGGGTGTGAATGAATCTGAGCTCCTATTGTGCTTACTCCAATATTGGAATTAAGGCTGGGATTTACCCTAATAAAGCCAGAATTTAAAATGAGTGAGAACAAAGGGCAGAGGGAATTACTGGAACAATAAATGAATGGAAGGAGAGACCAGTTCCCCCTGCTCTTGTTTAGATGTTTTTGCTGCCTCTTGTGGTTTTGCTGTGTGATTTGCGGCATTATTATTTGTCACTGGTTGTCCTCGGAATACCGTTTTACTGTTTTATTCCATTTTTGGCAGCCTGCCTGGTGCCGTTGGTATCTGCACTGTGGAATAGAACAAGGGGGGAACGAGCCTTTTCCCATCAGTGATCACCCAGTTGTCCTCTCATCTTCAACCCTCAGAAGTCCCAACCTTTGTCATAATCGTTTTGGCGGAGGGGAGGGGGACATCAAGGTGGCTTTGAGAGGCCTGGGATGCCGTGCAATGCAATACACACTTGTAGGGTTGACATTGCGTCACGCAACTCACACTTTCCTTTCTCTTGTTTAACCCAAAAACTTTGTTCCTCAGTCACTGTATCTTTCAGGACCACAGACAGCTCCTCAAGGCCGCCATGGACTTACTGGCCTTCTAAACTCACCTTACTGTTAGTTGGGAAGGTTGCACTTTCTCCTGACTGCCATCTGATAGAAAATGGTTGTTGTTGTTAGTTGTGAAGTCATGTCCGACCCATCGCAATCCCATGGATAACGTTCCTCCAGGCCTTCCTGTCCTCTACCATCCTCTGGAGTCTATTTAAGCTCACACCAACTGCTTCAGGGACTCCATCCAGCCACCTCGTTCTCTGCCGTCCCCTTCTTCTTTTGCCCTCCATCGTTCCCAGCATGAGGCTCTTCTCCAGGGAGTCCTTCCTTCTCATTAGGTGGCCAAAGGATTTGAGTTTCCTCTTCAGGATCTGGCCTTCTAAAGAGCAGTCAGGGTTGATCTCCTCTAGGACTGACCGGTTGGATCACCTTGCAGTCCAAGGGACTCTCAGGAGTCCCTTGGATCGATCTATCTATCTATCTATCTATCTATCTATCTATCTATCTATCTTCTTTTTCCCTCCATCGTTCCCAGCATGAGGCTCTTCTCCAGGGAGTCCTTCCTTCTCATTAGGTGGCCAAAGGATTTGAGTTTCCTCTTCAGGATCTGGCCTTCTAAAGAGCAGTCAGGGTTGATCTCCTCTAGGACTGACCGGTTGGATCACCTTGCAGTCCAAGGGACTCTCAGGAGTCCCTTGGATCTATCTATCTATCTATCTATCTATCTATCTATCTATCTATCTATCTATCTATCTATCTATCTATCTTCTTTTGCCCTCCATCGTTCCCAGCATGAGGCTCTTCTCCAGGGAGTCCTTCCTTCTCATTAGGTCACCAAAGTATTGGAGTTTCCTCTCCAGGATCTGGCCTTCTAAAGAGCAGGTCAGGGTTGATCTCCTCTAGGACTGACCGGTTGGATCGCCTTGCAGTCCTAAGGGACTCACCTAGAGAAGATTCAAAAAGATTGTGCCTTCTTCAAGCCCTTTTTAAAACAATGCTGACCTACAGACCTAAGGCCTCCCCAGAGATCTTCATCCATGTATTAATCAGTCCCCACCATGATTAACTTGAATGAGAAAGTTAATTTTGCCACCTCGTTGGATTTGATGACAATGGCAACTTAACATCCAATATCTTTTTTTTTCCATACGAGGTGACCCAGTGGCTGAGCTTGTTGATGAGAGGGGTTGGCAGTTCGGCGGTTTGTATCCCTAGTACAACCTAGGGGGTTGGACTAGATGACCTCCAAGGTCCCTTCCAATTCTGTTACTCTTGTGGACTGTCTCATGATAAGGCCAGCTTCTTTCTTAACAGAGATCCTTCCTCAACATGTGTTGTTCATCATAAAGTCTCGGGCTCTTCCCAAGATCAGTGGGACCAGCAACCGTTCCAACTAAGTGGCCATTGAATTACTAATCCTTTCTGAAGTTCCCACAGAATGTTAAACTTTGCAAAGGAACGTGTGGCATACCAAATGGAGGGCTGACCTTTAAAAACAAGGAAAACAATAATTTCCATTGGTAGCTTATGATTATCGATAAATCATCGCCATCAACAACATGGCAAAAGGAGAAGTTATATTTTATATATGTATATATATTTAAGGAGGAAAAATAATCTATGGGGCTTCAATGTAGCGGAAAATAGAAGATTGTTCCTGAAATTGCAGGGCTGTTTTCTTGTATTTCACACTTACAAGGAAGGAAGGAAGGAAGGAAGGAAGGAAGGAAGGAAGGAAGGAAGGAAGGAAGGAAGGAAGGAAGGAAGGAAGGAAGGAAGGAAGGAAGGAAGGAAGGAAGGAAAAAAATAGAGGAGAGGAGGAGGAGGAGGAGGAAGAGGAAGAAGGAGGAGGAGAAGGAGAAGAAATAACAACAACAACAACAACAACAACAATAATAATAATAATAATGGTATTTGTGATGCCTTTTTGAATGTTCAGTTGACTAAGTTTCATGTTTCATGAATTAAGATAATAATAATAATGATGATGATGATGATGATGATGATGATGATGATGATGATGATGATAGTGGATGGACCATGAGGTTCTTGGTGCTTTCTGAGCTTGGTTGTTTCCTTGCAGACATGTCATGACCCAGTTAGGTAACTTCATCAGTGCTGGTGAGGAGGAGGAGGAGGAGGAGGTGTGGTTGAAGGCCAAATGCAGCTTTTCAGCAGGAGGAGGAGGAGGAGGAGGAGGAGGATGGGGAGAGGAAGAGGGAGAAGGAGGAGGAGGAGGAAGGGGAGAGGAAGAGGGAGAAGGAGGAGGAGGAGGAGGAGGAAGAGGAGGAACAGGAGGGGAGGGGAGGGAAGGAGGAGGAGGAGGAGGAAGAGAAGGAGGAAGGAAGGAAGGAGGAGGAGGAGGAGGAAGGAGGGAGGGGAGGAGAAGGAGGAGGAGGAAGGAAGGAAGGAAGGAAGGAAGGAAAGAAGGAAGGATTTTGTCCTTTCAAACTTGTTCTTTTCCTTCCAAATTATATCCTTGGAGAAGAGGAGGGGTTTCCCAGAGGGGAGGAGGAGGAGACGAGGAAGAGGAGGAAGAAGAAGAAGGAAAAAAGAAAAAGAGGAGGAGTGGGAGGAGGAGGGGGAGGGGGAGGGGGAGGAGAAGGAAAGGGTTTTTATGTCATTTCCAATGGAGGGAGCAGGAAAGTCCACATGATTTTGAAGCTCGCCTTTAAGTCCAGATTGTTCCCACCCACCCACCCCCGGGAACAGGCAACCAAAGAAATGTTTAAAATCAGTTTCTGGATTCCTTATCCCAAAATAATTGTACTGGTGAATTTCTTCCCCCCTCCCACCTCTCAAGAACCCAACATGTTTCTCTGTTTTCCCCTCAGCCAACCCGCGAACAGCCTTGCTGGTTTTATTACAGGCTAAAAATGGATTAAACGGGTCCGTCCATAAAAATAATATAAAAAAATGGTGTTGCTATTCTGGTGCACGCTTTTTGTCTTTTGCGAAAGTGGGGTGGTTCTTTTCCCCCTCCCCCCTCTTGCTCTTCTTTTTAGCGAGAAATTCCATGGCGGGGGGGGAATAACACAGCCTCCCCTCCCCCTGCTAGGTTCATCGCTTACGGTGCCATATGGATACATGGGGCTGGATGGGAGCCACCGTTGCAGAGGGGAAAAAAATAAATAAAAATATAAAATAAAATAACTGAGGAGGCCTCACCCTAGCAATTTGCAAATTAAAAAGAGGAGGGGAGAGGGAGTTATTTTAGAATAAATGAATATGCAGAATGTGGGGATTGCATCGTGCAAAGCGGGATTCTGTACGGCGGGGGTCTCAAACTTGAATTCACGGAGGGCCGCATCAGGGTTGTGTTTGACCTTGAGGGTGGGGGAGCGGAGTGACCGTGGCCAGCTCGACATCACTCATGTCAGCGGCGTCTGTGGTGGCCCGAGGGTTCTGCCAGAGAAGACGGGCTCCTGAGCTCCGTTTTCAGCTGCGACGGCATCCTGCAACCCTCTGCCAGTGAAAACGGAGCTCGGGAGGGCCGCACACTGTTTTCGACATCACTCATGTCAGCGGCGCCTGTGGTGGCCCAAGGGTTCTGTCAGAGAAGATGGGCTCCCGAGCTCCGTTTTCAGCTGCGACGGCATCCTGCAATCCTCTGCCAGTGAAAACGGAGCTCGGGAGGGCCGCACACTGGTTTTGCTGGTAGAGGCACCACTGGCCATATCTAAGCACCCCACAGGCTGGATCTGGCCCCCCGGGGCCTTGGGTTTGACACCCCTGCTGTATGGTATCCTATACCGCAGACTGCTAAGAAGCATTTTTAGAACCAACGGTTGGTTCCTGCACTTGAATGGCACATCTAGAATTCTGCTATGAAAGAATCTTAATTTATGGCCGGCAATTTTAAATGGTTGAAGTCCCATGAGACCCGCCTCCAAATTCACTTGATGTTGATGTTCCCACCCGAGGATGTGGTTATTTGAAATGTATTTATCTGGGGTCCACAATTGGGGTCCATGATAGTAGGAAGGGAAGATAGATGGATGGATGGATGGATGGATGGATGGATGGATGGATGGATGGATGGATGGATAGACAATGATGATAGATGGATGGATGGATGGATGGATAGATAGATGATAGATAGATAGATAGATAGATAGATAGATAGATAGATAGATAGATAGATAGATAGATAGATAGATGGATGAATAGATGAGTGGTGTGGTGGCCTAGTAGTGAAGACACTCGCCTCCCACTCTAAAGATTGAGAGTTCAATCCTAGATAGCAGCAGATGTGTCTCTCCCAAGAATGCAAAGAAAAAAAAATACCGTGAACACCATGTGGCATCAGGAAGGGCATCCGGTCAGTAAATGCTCAGATCCATCCAGTCACCCTGTCTCCACCCCAAATTAAGGGACTAAGCGGTCTTAAAAAGGGAGGCTTTTTTTTTAGATCAATAGATGATAGAAGTTAAAAGATAGATGGCACAGAGAGAGAGAGAGAGAGATGGATACCTACTCAACGCCAATGGGTAGGTAGATGGATGGATGGATGGATGGATAGATAGATAGATAGATAGATAGATAGATAGATAGATAGATAGATAGATAGATAGATAGATAGACAGATAGACAGATAGACAGACAGACAGACAGACAGACAGACAGACAGACAGAAAGACAGACAGACAGACAGACAGACAGAATGACGATGGGTGGGTAGGTAGGTAGGTAGATGGATGGATGGATAGATAGATAGATAGATAGATAGATAGATAGATAGATAGATAGATAGATAGATAGATAGATAGATAGATAATGGATGGATAGACAACAACGATGGGTGGGTGGGTAGGTAGGTAGGTGGATGGATGGATGGATGGATAAATAGATGGAGAGATGGATGATGGATGGAGAGAGAGAAAGAGAGAGAGAAAGAAAGAAAGAAAGAAAGAAAGAAAGAAAGAAAGAAAGAAAGAAAGAAAGAAAGAAAGAAAGAAAGAAAGAAAGAAAGATGATAGACAGACAGACAGATGGACCACCAGTAGACCGAAGAAGAAGGCTGTAGGAAAAAAAAATGAAACAGCAAAAGAAAACAACTTTGACACAATCACCAGACACTGGCTAATCAGCTCTGTTGCAAAGTGTCACATATTAAAAACCATATTTGTGGTGTTGAAGGGCATTGTTTTGCTTTGCTAAGGTCAATCTCATCTTAACAGTGACATGACAGGCAGGCAGACAGACAGACACCAACCATGCCTTCCCATTTTGTTCTATCTATTAAATTTGCCTCCCTCAGTTAAGGAGAGAATAATACTCAAATTCATATATAATGCAAAAGAGCACAACTAAATACCAGTGTGGGGGGAAAAATGAAACCAAAATGAAAGGTTAATCATCTTTTAGTAGCGAGAGATAGACATTTCAGCTCTGCTCTGAATTTCATTATTTTGGAGATGTTGCTGATTGATTAATGTCATCTGGTCCATGTTGACTCTTAGCAAATAACAAACAAACAAATAGAATCTCTTCGGGATGGTCTGTCTTGAATTGGCCTTCTGGGTCATTCATTGGTGTATTCATTAACAATAGCAATAGCGCTTAGACTTATATACCGCTTCACAGTGCTTTTATAGCCCTCTCTAAGCGATTGCCCCCCAACAATCTGGGTCCTCATTTTACCGAACTCGGAAGGACGGAAGGCTGAGTCAACCTTGAGCCGGTCAGGATCAAACTGCTGGCACTCGGTAGAGTCGGCTTGTAATACTGTATTCTAACCACTGCGCCACCACAGCTCCTAATGCAACATCCAATTAGCTACAGCAATAGCACTTAGACTTATATACTGCTTCACAGTGGTTTTACAGCCCCCTCTAAGCAGTTTACAGAGTCAGCCTCTTGCCCCCCAACAATCTGGGTCCTCATTTTACCGAACTCAGAAGGACGGAAGGCTGAGTCAACCTTGAGCCGGTCAGGATCAAACTGCTGGCACTCGGTAGAGTCGGCCTGTAATACTGCATTCTAACCACTGCACCACCACAGCTCCTAATGCAACATCCAATTAGCTACAGCAATAGCACTTAGACTTATATACTGCTTCACAGTGGTTTTACAGCCCTCTCTAAGTGGTTTACAGAGTCAGCCTCTTGTCCCCCCAACAATCTGGATCCTCATTTTAGCCACCTCGGAAAGATGGAAGGCTGAGTCAACCTTGAGCCTGGTGAGATTCGAACTGCCAAATTGCAGCGAGCAGTCGGCTGAAGTAGCTCTAACTCTAACCACTGCGGCTCTTTTCAGTTATGATATTGCTATCGTAACTGAGTTTATGCTGGTCTTCTCCTTCTAGTCTTTTTTTTTAAAAGCAATTTAAAACAGCAACACAATGATCCTAAGCTGATGACCTACTTGACGCCGCCCTCTAGCTCCAAACCAGACGGTCCCATTTTAAACTTTTTATTGTCTCAGATGGCCACTTTCTAGCCCAGCTTGCCAAAGGGGGAGGGGAAAGGTGCTGTAATCTCTTCCTTTAAAGACCTAACTTCTTGCGTGCTCCTCGTCCTGTTATACATTTAAGCAGCTTACCTTTTCTGTTAAAGCTTTCCCCCCTTGATGGATAAGAGTCTATTGTGATGGCATAATGCTGACCTAATTATCTGTACTGTGGATTTATTTAACAGATTTATTTGAAAAGGGTGATTCGTTCACCATCTGATAACCGATTTGTTAGAACTCCTTTTAATGAGCCTCTGCCTGATTCGAGGGGGCTTAACGTTACTTTTCTCAGTGGTGAAGAGCCGGGTCCACACAGTCGGGAAAAATCTCAATTGTACTGTGTTGCGTGTTTAAAAAAAAGAAGAAGAAGAAATGCACCCCTCTCTATTCTTACACCTGATGTTTATTTCAGCAGGCGGCTTTAAAGGTGAAGTTTCTAACCACATGCAGTTATTTTTTAAGCTTGGCCTAAAAAAAAAGGGAAAAAAAAGAATGATTTTGAAAAGTCTTCTGTATGCATATTTTTTTTAAAAAAGTCGTCCTGGTAAAATATAGAGAATGAAGAAGAACCTTCTGGATCCATAAACAGGCCAAACTCAACAGGTTATTTGTGATGTGTCCATAAATTGAGGCTCCAGTTCCACTCCTCCAAACTTTGGGAGAACTTGGATGTAATTATAAGGTCTAATTTTATATCAAACTATGGCAAATCTACACAGCATATTAAAAAGCAACAAAAGTACATATAGTCAAGGCTCTGGTTTTCCCAGTTGCAATGGATGGCTGTGAAAGTTGGAGCATAAGGAAGGCTGACCGCCAAAGAATGGAGGCCTTTGAACTCTGGTGCTGGAGAAGACTCCTGCAAGTCCCTTGGACTGCAAGGCCATCCAACCGGTCAGTCCTAGAGGAGATCAACCCTGACTGCTCTTTAGAAGGCCAGATAACTCAAATACTTTGGCCACCTAATGAGAAGGAAGGACTCCCTGGAGAAGAGCCTAATGCTGGGAATGATGGAGGGCAAAAGAAGGAGGAGACGGCAGAGAACGAGGTGGCTGGATGGAGTCCCTGAAGCAGTCAGCATGAGTTTAAATGGACTCCAGAGGATGGTAGAGGACAGGAAGGCCTGGAGGAACATTGTCCATGGAGTCATGATGTGTCAGACATGACTTCACAACTAACAACAACAACCATTTTATGTCAGATGGCAGTCAGGAGAAAGTGCAACTTTTTAGGCTGGTTCCTTGCATCTAGATATGCCTATATAAAGAACAAATATTCAAGGAATTCAATAACAAAATGATTGGAAGGGACCTTGGAGGTCTTCTAGTCCAGCCTCTTGCTCAAGCAGGAAACTCTATACCATTTCAGACAAATGGTTGTCCAATCTCTTCTTTAAAACCTCCAATGTTGGAGCACCCACAATATTGAAGGAGATCTGCCAGCAGAAACACATCATAAATGGATCCAAGTCTTCTATGAATAATTCATCCAATGATCTGATCATCTAAAACCATGAGGCTGCTTGAGCTGTTGCTAGAACATGGTTAAGAATAATCATTTATAGGTCTGGGGTGTCATTAGCCTGGGGCAAACCTGGACAAACTTTTATTGTGTTGGAATACATGTGAGAATGTATTTTGCATTGCAACAACTATGGTATATAATTATTTAGCCAGTAGATGGCAGTGTTTACTGTACATCTGTGATTATCATCTATGGTTTTGTTATGTTCTGAAGGGAGTTTCCTGTTTCCTGTTGCAGTAATATAGTAAGGCACATGGTGACTGTACTCTTTTTTTCCCCCTTTTTTTTTTTGCGCTCTGTGGTGCTTTATATAAAAGAGAATTTCAAACATATTGTAAACTCGGTCCCCACTTGACATCCCTGGAAAAAAATACTACTACAAAATACTAGAAACCTGGGTGATCTGACTCACCCATCATGCTAAAACATGTTTGGTGTTACGACACTGATTGGAATAAACCAAAATGGTCTTCTTTGCAAGACATGCAATGCCCACAATGCAGCAATGACCGTCATGGCTCTGTAGGAACTGCATACTCAGCCATTCAGAGTTAAACATGAGCCAGCAGTGTGTGGCGGCAGCCAAAAAAGCCAACGCAATCCTAAATTGCATGAACAGAGGGATGCAATCAAGATCAAGTGAAGTACTAACATCACTCGATTGTTAGAAGACATGTCCATCTGGGTTCAGTTCCAAGTGGGGAAAAAGACACTGGAAACATGGAGACTGCTTGGAAAGATGGTTTAATGGTGGACAGGATCTCATGGTTTGAGTTCCTGAACAGAAAAGGGCGGAGATACTGAGCAAATTACCTGAATTTATCCTCTTATTAAACAGTGGCACATTTGATATCATTTTGTTTGTGAAACATGGCTGAATTCATCCCTTCCTGACTCCATTATCTCAAACAAAGAATATCAAGTCTATCGATCAGATCGGGAAAACCGAAGAGGTGGTGGAGTGGCTATCTTTACAAAAGACACTGAATCTAAAAATATCCAAGTAGCACATAAACTCTCTCTTCCTGAAACTATAGTATGCGACCTATCCCTTGACACTACTCTTGATTCTTACTATGCTACAGAGCCCCCGACTATGACATTACCCACGCAAATATGCTAACCTCAATGCTAACATGGACTACCTCTTGCCCATACCCTCTTATCTTCCTTGGTGACTTAAATCTACCTCTCATTAACTGGACAACCAATGAATGTTCAACTGACCCAATCCATACTACACTATACAACGCTGTTACAAACCTAGGTCTTGAACAACTTGTAACTAACAATACAAGACTCAACAACTGCCTTGACCTCATCTTCTGCAACAATCCAAACTCAATTTACGGAATACAAATTAAAGAACCTTTTTCAAACAGTGACCACTGCATGATTGATTTTCGTCTCAATATACGTCCATACTTAAATCGCCATAACACCAGAACTCCCAACTACAACTTCAAGAAAGCCAATTACGACCTTATAAACAACGATCTTTCACTTCTGAACTGGCAAAATCTGTTTGCAACCTGCATAACCGCTGATGACCTCTATAGAATCTTCCTACTTGAAATCAATAGAGTCATTAAATTATATGTACCACGAATGACTACCATGTCCAAGAAAAACAAACTACCCATATCAATAAAAAAGCTTCAATCAAAAAAAAAATCCCTCTGGAAAAGAAACAAAAAAGGCTATGTTACAAACTTCAGAAACCGTTACAGAAACATATGCAACCAAATTAAAACTGAATGCACAAATTACCACACCAAGCAAGAAGAAAACCTTCTACGCACAAATTCCAATCGTGCCTTTTATAATTTTGTCAACAGTAAACTTAAAGATTCAAGATCCATCCCACCACTAAAAGATTCTAACAACAAAGAATGCAATGACGAAACAGTCAAAGCAAACCTCTTCAACATTTTCTTTGGCTCAGTTTTTGTTAACTCCGATAACACATATCCAACATTCCACAAACGAACCAGCAATGACTATGATGATTTAACTCATATAGATTTCACAGAAGACAACGTTGGTAAAGCTCTTCACAACTTAAAACCATCGCTTTCTATTGGACCTGATGGTCTATGTGGATATTTCTTAATAAAACTTTCCATTAATATAGCTGAACCCTAAGTATTATCTTTGATAAAGCTTTCACTACCAGTTCTCTTCCCAAACTTTGGTCACTAGCCACAGTCATCCCCATCTTCAAAAGGAGACCCCAGCTTAGTCGAAAACTACAGACCGATCTCCCTTTGCTCGTCACCTGCAAAGTCATGGAATCTATCATCAATCAATCCATTACCTCACACTTAGAAACTAACAACCTACTCTCCAACAAACAATTTGGTTTCAGGAAAAAGTTATCATGTAACTTACAACTTCTCCACTGCAAAAACATATGGACTTCAAATCTAGATCAAGGCAAATCAATAGATGCAATCTACATAGACTTCTGCAAAGCTTTTGACTCAGTAGTACACGATAAACTTCTCCTTAAACTAACATCCTATGGCATCTCAGGACCCCTCCACAAATGGATATCTGCTTTTCTGTCTAACAGACAACAAGTGGTCAAAATTGGCAATGCTTTATCAAATCCTGTTCCTGTCAAGAGTGGCGTTCCTCAAGGCAGCGTCCTTGGACCAACACTCTTTATTCTATACATTAATGATCTTTGTGACCATATCTCAAGTAATTGTGTTCTCTTTGCTGACGATGTCAAACTATTTAACACCACAGACAACACTTCTATCATTCAAAACGACCTTGACCATCTAACCGCTTGGTCTAAAATTGGCAGCTCAAATTTCAACCAGCAAATGCTCAGTCTTACATATAGGAAAAAGAACTCTAAAACTAAGTACATACTAGATGGACATTACCTTACAGACGACCCCATCCGTTAAAGACCTTGGAGTTTTCATGTCAAATGATCTAAGTGCCAAAGCCCACTGCAACTACATAGCAAAAAAGCTCTAAGAGTTGTAAACCTAATTTTGCGTAGCTTCTTTTCCAAAACACCACACTACTAACCAGAGCATATAAAACATTTGCTAGACCAATTCTAGAATACAGCTCACCTGTTTGGAACCCTCACCACATCTCTGACATCAATACAATTGAACGTGTCCAGAAATATTTTACAAGAAGAGTTCTCCATTCCTCTGAAAACAACAAAATACCTTATCCCACCAGACTTGAAATCCTAGGCTTAGAAAACCTGGAACTCCGTCGCCTTCGACAAGACCTAAGTTTAACTCACAGAATCATCTATTGTAATGTCCTTCCTGTCAAAGACTACTTCAGCTTTAATTGCAATAATACAAGGGCAACCAATAGATTTAAACTTAATGTAAACCGCTTTAATCTAGATTGCAGAAAATATGACTTCTGCAACAGAATCATCAGTGCTTGGAATACTTTACCTGACTCTGTGGTCTCTTCCCATAATCCTAATAGCTTTAACCAAAAACTTTCTACTATTGACCTCACCCCATTCCTAAGAGGACCATAAGGGGCGTGCATAAGCGCACAAACGTGCCTACCGTTCCTGTCCTATTGTTTTTCTTTTCTTCTTCCTATATATGTTTATATGTGTATATACTATATAATCTTTTTGTATGATGTTGTGACAAAATAAAAATAAATAAAATAAATATAAAAACTATAAGAATAGAATAGGAGTAGAGTAGAGTAGAGTAGAGTAGAGCAAAATAGAATAGAATAGAATAGAATAGAATAGAATAGAATAGAATAGAATAGAATAGAATAGAATAGAATAGAATAGAATAGAATAGGAGTAGAGCAGAGCAGAATAGAATAGAATAGAATAGAATAGAATAGAATAGAATAGAAGTAGAGTAGAGTACAGTAGAGTAAAATAAGAGTAGAATTAGAGTAGAGTAGAGTAGAATAAGAGTAGAGTAGAATAAGAGTAGAGTAGAGTAGAGTAGAGTAGAGTAGAGTAGAGTAGAATAGAATAGAATAGAATAGAATAGAAGTAGAGTACAGTGGAGTAGAGTAAAGTAGAATAGAATAGAATAGAATAGAAAGAATAGAATAGAATAGAATAGAATAGAATAGAATAGAATAGAATAGAATAGAATAGAATAGAATAGAATAGAATAGAATAGAATATAGAAATACTTAGTCTGAGTAGTTAATTCGATAGTGTTGTGGGAATGAGTTGTTTAGCAGAGTGATGGTGTTCGGGGGGAAAAACTGTCCTTGTGTCTTGTCGTTCTGCTGTGCAATGCCCTAGAGCATCGTTTTGAAGGTAGAAGTTGAAACAATTTAAAATAAAAAACAAAACAGACCCTTGTTCTCTCCTAATCCTTGAAGGAGGATGGGGTGGCTCAAAAGTAGCACATTCCTTTCCTGAGAAGAATGAATGGTTTCTCCCCCCCAAAATATCCACCTTCTTCTCTTTCTTCGGGTACTTTAATCCTGATTTTCCTCCGGCGGCTTACTTTCTCGGCAGTGATAGGAGTCGGTGATCGGAGATCAATTGACGATTTCATAAAACAAAATGAATGGCTGTCAACTTTTTAATCAGTGCAATGCAGTGTGTCTCTCTCGACCTTCACCCTTCTTCCCGACACGCTGCGGGAGAGGAATGAAATATCTCATGTCTTCCATTGGTGTGTTTCCTTCTCTGTCTCCACCTTCTCCTCTTCCTTGCTGCCTCTCGCCTAACACGGACAGATCAAGCTTCCTTGGCTACACTAGACGAAGATATAAATAAGGTAGACATTCATCGTTTCTTCGATACACACTCTAAGCCTGCAGGGAGGAAGGTCTCCATAAGACTTGAAGGACTCAGGACAGATTTGAAGATGGGGAGGAAGAAGAAAAGAATTCTAGCCAACAAGGTGAGTGTCGTGTCCCCCTCCCCCTCCGACGACCGGGTCTAGGAAGTCCGTATCAAGCATGGCCACAAAGCCTCTGCAGCTTTGCCAAATTCCTTTCAGATTTCTCAGGGCAGGCAGGAATCCAAGTTGTGACTTCAGCAAACTAAATGAGACTTTGCTTGATTCAAAGTTGCTTGACTCAAGCTGGTCCTTTATATAGGCTGTGGGGTGTGGCTCCATGACTCAGCACTTATCCAGGCCTGCCCCTCCCTTCCTTCTGCTGACGTCGCCTCTCAGATCTCCAGAAGCGGGGATCCTCCTACTGTGAATTCTCTTCCTCGAGATCTGCTGCCGGTAATTCCAGCACGTGGCTGGCTCCCTGCTCACACGCTGTAGGAGTGAGGTTTGTTTGTTCATTCCTAACATTCTGTCCGGGCATGGGGCCAGGGCTGGGGGATGGAGGCATGCCAGGCTGTTCCTCTTCATTATCAGACTCTGAATCTGATAGCAGGCCCGGGAGGAGACGGGAGGGGCCCGGCTGAGCAGAGGAGGGAGGACAAGGCACAACAGTGAGGTTTTCATGGGCCACCTTCATCCAGGACTCTGAAAGGACTAGAAGACCTCCAGGGTCTAGAAGACCTAGTCTTCTAGAACAGAGGTCTCCAACCTTGGCAATTTTGAGACTTGCAGACTTCAACTCCCAGAATTTCTCAGCCAGCTCTGGCAACTTTAAGACTTGTGGGCTTCAACTCCCAGGAATTCTGGGAGTCGAACTCCACAAGTCTTAAAGTTGCTAAGGTTGGAGACCCCCTGTTCTAGAAGACTAGAAGATTAGGCCTTCTAGAAGACCTTGGTGGTCTTCTAGTCCTTCAAGTCACCCAGTCCTTTCAAAGTCTGGATGAAGACTCCTTCTAGAAGGCTAGAAGGATTAGCTCTATTCTGATTGATTCAATATGAATGGAAGGAACTGTGTTCTGCTACAATAAATTTGCTATCCCTTCTTCTTACTCCCCAAAACTCATTTCAATCTGTTAGCTGTTCACAATTATCCAGGCAAGAAGCCCGACATCAAAGACCAACCAAGATCTTTCTGGTAAGGCAATCTTAACAGAAACTTACACGTCTGAAATTATTTATGAATATTAATTAATATGAAATTAATATGAAATAACCCTAGCGAAATATCCCATGCACCCTGCAATTTCTAATATGTACTTACAGGAATTTAGAACTTAGAATAACAGAGTTGGAAGGGACCTTGGAGGTCTTCTAGTCCAACCCCCTGCTTAGGCAGGAAACCCAACACCACTTCAAACAAATGGTTATCTAATCTTTTCTTAAAAATTTCCAGTATTGGAGCATTCACAACTTCTGGAGGCAAGTTGTTCCACTGGTTAATTGTTGTCACTGTCAGGAAATTTCTCCTTAGTTCTAGGTTGCTTCTCTCCTTGATCATTCTGCTAAACAAATAATTCCCTCAACTCTGTCAAACTGTTCACTAAATCTGCACTACTATTAATCTTCTCATCGTTCCCACCACCCATCTCCTTCCATGTATGACTGTATGACTGTAACTTTGTTGCATGTATCCTTACGATTTATATTGATATTGTTTCCTGATTCCTTGTTTGTACCCTATGACTATCATTAAGTGTTGTACCTTATGATTCTTGATGAACGTATCTTTTCTTTTATGTACATAAGTCTGTCCAATCACACTTGGCCAATAAAAAATTCTATTCTATTCTATTCTATTCTATTCTATTCTATTCTATTCTATTCTATTCTATTTATTTCCATCCATTGCTTCTTGTCCTGCCTTCAGGTGCTTTGGAGAATAGCTTGACTCCCTCTTCTTTGTGGAAACCCCTGAGATATTGGAACACTGCTATCCTCTCTTCCCTAGTCCTTCTTTTCATTAAACTAGACATACCCAGTTCCTGCAACTGTTCTTCATATGTTTTAGCCTCCAGTCCCCTAATCCTTTTTCTTGCTCTTCTTTGCACTCTTTCTCGAGTCTCCACATCTTTTTTACATCGTGGCGACCAAAACTGGATGCAGTACTTTAGGTGTGGCCTCATTTGATGTGCAATGCAACAGATCCAAAGGGGAACAGCGACGATTCTTGGGAAATTGACCTGTGTAGGTCATTGGGGTATTCAGCTATGCCCGTTCAATGCACAAATCGGTGCCTCTTAAACTCAGTGCCCAAGCAGGCAAGAAGAGAGCATTGCTTTAGGCAGAAATTTCAGAGTGATGAATCGGTCTAGCCCTCCTCCATAGAGACCAAGGATCTTGTTCTCTCTCTCTCTCTCTCTCTCTCTCTCTCTCTCTCTCTCTCTCTCTCTCTCTCTCCCCTCATTCTTCCTCATTCTTTCTGCTTCATTTACACAGGATGAAGAAGACACGTTGGCTGCATCAGAGAGCCCTCCAGGCAGAAGCAATATATTAAGCAGAGGTGACGATGGGGTCAGCCAAGCACCTGTTCGTTGTAATAGTGAGGAATTCGTTTTAATGGGCTAGGACCTGGGAGGAGAAACTTCAGCAAGTGTTTTGCTTTTTCCCATCCCATTACAATTATTCAAAATGAGACAGCTCCTCCTTTGGGGCCAAAGAAGGAATGGAAGATCTTCAGGAGATCTTTGGAAGGTCTTCAGGAGATCTTTGGAAGATCTTCAGGAGATCTTTGGAAGGTCTCCAGGCAGTGGTGGGATTCAAATAATTTAACAACCGGTTCTCTGCCCTAATGATTTCTTCCAACAACCAGTTTGCCAAACTGCTCAGAAGTTAACAACCGGTTCTCCCGAAGTGGTGCGAACTGGCTGAATCCCACCACTGTCTCCAGGAGATTTTTGGAAGATCTTCAGGAGATCTTCGAAAGGTCTTCAGGAGATCTTCGGAAGGTCTTCTCAGTTGGGCCAAAATTCTAGATCTTTTATTCGATCAGTTACTTCTCCTTGTTATCTGTTCCACCAAATCCAGAATCATATCACACTTACAACCAGTAGTGGGTTTCACATATTCATACCACCGGTTCGCCCTGCGCGCTTTCCACACCTACACCTTGCCTTCTGTGCACATGCTTTGCTCACACTTGAGCCTTCCGCACATGTGCCCGATCTCAAAAATGTGGCTAAATAGGACAGCATTACACCAGGGCGGGTGGGCAGTCGCCACTACCAGTTTGCCCGAACCATTCCAAACCAGCTGAATACCACCTCTGCTTACAACCTTTGCAACATCCCTCTGGTCCTGTGATTAAAATTCAGACACTTGGCAATCGACTCATACTTACGACAGTCGCAGTGTCCAGGGGTGTGTGTGTATCACATGATCCCCTTTTTTTGCAACCTCCTGACAAGCAAAGTCAGAGTCCCTTAACAACTATGTGACCAACTTCACCAACGAGCAGTTATTCACTTCACGACTTCTGGCAAGAAAAATCGTAAAAGGGGAGAGGGTGTGTGGCAAACTCACTTAACTGTTGTGTCTCGTCCGATCTCACCACAGCCGGGGCCTTCTTATCTGCTTCCGAATACGGAGGAATGTCCTAGTATGCCTCCCGGCCCCAGCCCTGGCTCCATGCCCAGACAGGCTGAAGAGGAGGAAGTATCTCCAGCCCCCAGCTCTGGCTCCATGCCCAGGCAAACGGAGCAACTAGACTCCTCCCCCTCCTCCACAGCATGTGAGCCTGAGGGAGGTCAATTGCCAACAGCTGCAGACTGGAGTGACCGTCGCGTCAGAAGACTTGATAGATGGAGGCAACAGAAGGAAGGGAGGGGCAGGCCTGGATAAGTGCTGAGTCATGGAGCCACACCCCATGGCCTATATAAAGGACCTGCTTTCTGGCATTCTCTGAGTCAGGCAAAGTCTAAACATATCTTGCTGAAGTCACTTTTTGGTCTCCTGCCTGCCCTGAGGACTTTGCTAGGACTTTGGCAGAGCTGCAGAGGCACGCCTGATTCGGACTTTCCTGACCCGGACGTCAGCAGAGGAGTGGGACTCGAACTTAACAACAGTCTCCCTTAGCAAGAGAAATGTTGGGCTTTATGGTGGTCTCAAGCCGAGGACTTCCCGTTTTTGCTCAAAGAAAGAGCCACAAACATATCGGCACCAAAAACAACAACAATAACAACCAACCAATTCCCCCCTCTAGAAGAAATTCTGAAGAAATTCTAAAGCTGAATTCTAAAGCACACACAAAAAACCACGCTCACTTGCCAGAAAGACTACAAGGCTCCAATTTGGGCAAGATTCTGTCGGTAAGGCATGAATGGACAGAGACGGTGATGATAAGCTACCAGCAGCAATAATACTCTCGCAAATAACTTAATAGTGGTAGTAAATGGCCGCAGCGGTTTTATTCAAAAGAAGGGTGTTTATGCTACTGTGATTTTTAAATCACTGCATGCTTGCCTGAGTTTCTAGAAGGAAACGTCTATATTTTTATCTGAAAAATATAAGCAATGTACTGCTCGCGATTGCTCCTCTCGAAAAGGAGATCAGACCTCGTGGCTTTCGGAGATCCAGGAATCCTTGCAAGATCCTCTCCATATTTCTTGAGGGGAGAATGGTCTCCATGGCCAGGAACAAAGTCAACAGCATCCTCCTCTATTTCTGTAAGGACAGCGATCAATTTTTACCCCCCTTCTGCTCATCCAAAGGCTACGGCTATAAATGTCTAGAAACTGATCAGTCATGACCTTGAAGACAAGGAGCCAATGTCATGAGCCACCAAAGCAGAGAAAGGAAGTTCTTTCGCCCTCTCTCCCTCTCTCTTCTCTCTCCCTGTCTCTCTCTCTACTTCCCTCTCTTTTTCCCACTTTCTCCCTCTCCTCTCCCTCTTGCTTTCCCTCTCCCTCTTTTTCCCTCCCTCTCTCTCTCTTTTTTCTCCTTTTTCTCCCTCTCTCTTTCTCTTCCTCCCTCTCTCTCCCCCTCTTCCTTTTTCTCTCCTTCCTCCCTATCTCTCTCGCTTGTTCTCTTTTTGCACTCTGTCCTTCTCTCCTCTCCTTCTCCCTCTTTCCCTGTCTCTCCTTCCTCCTCTCTCCCTCCCTCCCTCCCTCTCTCTTTCCCTCTCCCTCTTCTTTCCTTCTCTCTTTCTCCCTTTCTTCCTCTCCCTCCCTCTCTCCCTCCCTCTTTCTCCCTCTTCTTTCTTTCTCTCTCCCTCCCTCTCTCTCTCCCTTTTTCTCTGTCCTTCTCTCTCTCCTCTCCCTCTTGCTTTCCTCTCCCTCTTTTCCCTCCTCTCTCTCTCTTTTTCTCCTTTTCTCCCTCTCTCCCTCCTCTCTCTCCCTCCTCTCTCCCTTTCTCCCTCTCCTCTCCTCTCTCTCTCTTTTTCTCCTTTTCTCCCTCTCTCCTCTCTCTCCTCTCCTTCTCCCTCTTTCCCTGTCTCTCCTTCCTCCTCTCTCTCCCTCCTCTCTCCTCTCTCTTTCCCTCTCCCTCTTCTTTCCTTCTCTCTTTCTCTCTCCTTCCTCCTCTCTCTCCTCTCTCCCTCCCTCTTTCTCCCTCTTCTTTCTTTCTCTCTCCTTCCTCCCTATCTCTCTCCCTTTTTTTCTCTCTGTCCTTCTCTCCTCTCCTTCTCCCTCTTTCCCCCTCTCTCCCCTTCCTCCCTCTCTCCCTCTTTCTCTCTCCCTTTCTCCCTCTCCTTCTTTCTTTCCTTTTCCCTTTCTCTCTCCCTCTTCCCTAGCTCTCTCCCTCCCCCTCTCCTCTCCCCACTCTCTCTCCCTTTCTTTTCCCCCCTGTTCATCTCAAGTCAGGCTAAGCTTCATGCTGATCTCCTCAAGCAATCAAAGCAAATGTGTGCTATTGATGAATGGGAATTGAAACCTAGGAGCCTAAGAGTATCTGGGAGGCTTTGGGCCACTTTTCGACTCCATCTTACTCAACCTAGAGTCCACGAATCTTCCAAAACGGACATGATGCAATAGCTGCGATCTTCTTTTACAGGAGAGGCGACAGAGAGACATTGACAGCCAAGTCTATACCAATGGTGGGTTGCGCCCGGTTTGTACCGGTTCACAAGTACCGGTAGTAAAACCGGCGGGAGGCTCCACCCACTGACCCAGATGTCATCAGGAAGCTTCTATGCAGCCCCATTGCAAACCAGTAGTAAAGATAAGTAGAATCCACCCCTGGTCTTTTCCTTAGGGCCACGTCGTGGCTTCTTTCCAACCCCCACAAAAATCAAATCCTAGTCTCTGTGGCTGCAAATTAAGTACTAAAAATGAGCCCTGGTAGTAGCATCGTGACAAGAGTTTGAGATGATCCACAAGCAGAACAGTGGTACAAAGGCAAAAGAGTTTAATGGCTTCAGAAGTGAGCCTCTATCAGGTTCCAAGTAGAAAGACACGCTGAAGTTCTTCCAAGTAGTTTCCTTCATTGTTTCTTACCTCTGGACAGAATCTTGCCAAACTAAAGTAGACAACTTGCACCTTTTAACGTAACACTCCAGGAACTATTAAGGAGGGGCCGCCTTGAATTAGAATTAAATAAGTGGCAGAAACTATGGGACAGAAATATTAATGGGCCGTGAAAATATTTACAGATCCCTCACATCCAGGACATAAACTGTTTCAACTCCTACCCTCAAAACGACGCTATAGAGCACTGCACACCAGAACAACTAGACACAAGAACAGTTTTCCCCGAAGGCCAAACAAACTCTGCTAAACAAATAATTCCCTCAACACTGTCAAACTATTCACTAAGTCTGCACTACTATTAATCGTCTCATAGTTCCCATCACCAATCTCTTTCCACTTATGACTGTATGACTGTAACTTTGTTGCTGGCAATCCTTATGATTTATATTGATATATTGACCATCAATTGTGTTGTAAATGTTGTACCTTGATGAACATATCTTTTCTTTTATGTACACTGAGAGCAGATGCACCAAGACAAATTCCTTGTGTGTCCAATCACACTTGGCCAATAAAAAAATCTATTCTATTCTATTCTATTCTATTCTATTCTATTCTATTCTATTCTATTCTATTCTATTCTATTAAATTGATTGTGTCAACTGCATATAAAGAAAATTTGTATAAAATGTTTTATAGATGGCATTTCGCACTGGCAAGACTGGCCAAAATGTATAAAGATAGATCTGCTAAATGTTGAAAGTGTAATCAATTATCCAGTTCATATTACCATATGTGGTGGACGTGCCTAAATGCTAAAAAATACTGGACGAAAATACATACTTGGCTGGGGAAAAAAATTACAAAGACACATATAGACTTGAAACCAGAGATATTTTTGTTGGGCATTCTACCGGAAAAAGATACTACATATCTGGTCTTGCATATATTAACTGCAATTAGAATTGTATTTGCGCAACAATGGAAAAATGATGATATTCCATCTGAGGGAAATGTGAGTTAAGAAAATATTAGAATGCGCAGAAATGGATAGATTAACGCTTGCTATTAAGGACAAAGAAGAAACTGAATATTTTTTGATATGGGACGTATTTGATCAATGGCTAGACAATAGAAACAGAAGTTAAAAAGGGGGAGATATAAAAGGAGGAAATGTCAAAATGGAGAGTCGTTAAAGAAGATGATGTTACGTATCATTGTTATCATATTATCATATTATTATATTACCAATATTATAGTGATGAATACCACAATAAATATTTGTATTATGATTGTTTAAAAGTAACTCTACCCAGACCCAAATCCAAATTTTTTTACTACTGGTTCCGTGGGTGTGGCTTGGTGGGCATTGTGTAGCTTGATGGGCGTGGCTTGGTGGGCATGGCAGGGGAAGGATACTGCAAACTCTCCATTCCCTCCCCACTCCTGGGGGAAGGATATTGCAAACTCTCCATTCCCTCCCCACTCCAGGGGGAAGATACTGCAAAATCTCCATTCCCTCCCCACTCTGGGGCCAGCCAGAGATAGTATTTGCCGGTTCTCCAAACTGCTCAAAATTTCCGCTACCGGTTCTCCAGAACCTGTCAGAACCCACTGGCTTTCACACTGTTTGATGAAAATTGAATGTTATATAAATAAAACAAATAAAACTTTTTTAAAAAAGAGGGACCGCTTTAACTCTTTCCCTCCCAACCACAACCATCTGTTGTGGTCCGCCAGCAGCCTGTGGAGCTGGCAATGGAGTCGGACAGCGATGAGGCTGAGGTAGAACATGGGCCAGTCCTGGAGGCTGGGGAAGGCCCGGATGGGGGCCCTGCATCAGAGGCAGAGGTGGGGCCAGGGCCATCTGCAAGTGATATGCCGACACCGGAGCCTCCAGCGGCTGATAGTAGTGAGGCAGAGGAACAGGAGGAGCCTGTTCCTAATGCATGCATGAGAAGAGCTGTCTAGAAGGCAAATGCAGCTCAAGCAAAGAGGACGACTCGGGAGTAAGGCCAAGAGATGATTGGCCCCTCCCATAAGGCTTAAAAGACCAGCAACGGCATTTGGGCTCTTTGCTGGAAAACAACGTTGATAGCTTTGTCTTGTTTTATTTTATTTTTTTATCGGTGTCTTCTGAACTTTTGCCAAGAAAGGCCTTTGGCAGTTTGCCTAATTGGACCAAGGTTGGTGATAGGACTGAGGAATTTGTGTTGGGAGGAATTTGCTTTAATTTAGTTGAACTACGCTGAGAATGAAGTAATTCTCAGCTGTTCGAATAAAGTTCGTTTGTTTTTACACTGACTGAGTTTCCTACTACCTACTTGGGCCTGGGTCACAACACTATCTAAACTTTGCTGTCTCTTGGTCCTCTGGAATGCAGCCCCTCCCTCCCTCCCTCCTGGGAATCCAGTCTACATTCCACCACACAGCCTCTAAGCAGCCTAGGGATTTATTTTTCATCCAGTTTTCAGTTGTCTCCACGAGCATTCGAGAACCCACCTTTCCAGGAGGCAGGCAGCTGACACGCGTGAGCTTTTTCCAAGCCATCCATGTCACCCCAACCGCAGCCATGAGGCGCCAATGAATCATGGCAGGATCTTAAAATAAAGGAGACTTGGAGAAGGCGGTGCCCACATTCTGGTAAATGCAATTTCCCTGCCTTAATGAAATGCTAATTGCTAGGAAAATTCAGAAGCCTCTTCGGGAACATTCTAATTAAATTTCCCACTTCCCCTCCACCCTATGAAGCCTTCCATGACCCTGAGAAGAAAAAAAAAGAAAGAGAGAGAGAGAGAGAGAGAAAAACTCTTGGAACAAAGGTATTTTGGAACATATTCTCTTTCTCGTCTTCTCTAAGAGGAATTCTCTGATTGGAAGAATTCCCCATCACCAAATTAACACAGAGCAGTGATAATATGTAGCCAAGAGCAAAATACACACACACACACATATATATATCTGAAAATAAAAATAAAAAATTGATGGGCCCAGAGCTATCTACTGGCAATTAAAACACATGGGTTGTAAGAGCCATAAACAAACAACTATCATTAAAATATCCTCATAATCATAAACAGCAATATTAAAAAAAGAAGGGGGTGGGGAGAATCAGCTGAACACGGCCACTTGAGAGAAAGGAAGATGGTGATCACTTCTAAACTAAGTACAACTTTACACGCAGGAACTATTTATTTAATTTATTTATTTGTCGAGTACGTATTAGGTAATAGATATAAGCATGAATTGAATACATAAAATAGATACAAATAGAGGAAACATGAGGACAAGGACGGTAGACACGCTGGTGCTCTTATGCACGCCCCTTACAGACCTCTTAGGAATGGGGTGAGGTCAGCAGGTTAAAATAACGGGAGTTTGGGGGATGAAACCGCAGAGTCAGGTAGTGCATTCCAGGCATTGACCGCTCTGTTGCTGAAGTCGTATTTTCTGCAATCGAGTCTGGGGCGGTTCACTTGAAGTTTGTATCTATTGTGCACCCGTGCATTGTTGTGGTTGAAGCTGAAATAATCGTTGACAGGTAGGACATTGTAGCAGATGATTTTATGAGCTATGCTTAGGTCAGACCGAAGGCGGCATAGTTCTAAATTTTCTAATCCCAAAATTTCAAGTCTGGTAGCATAAGGTATTTTGTTGAGAGTGGAGGACTCTTCTCATGGAATATTTCTGGACACGCTCAATTGTATTAATGTCTGATATGCAGTGCGGGTTCCAGATAGATGAGCTGTATTCGAGAATTGGTCTAGCAAATGTTTTGTATTATTTGTGGACTGTGGATCCTTCTTTGTGGATTTGCTGAATTTGAGGTGACTTGTGTTGTTTGGGGGGATTTGTCATTATTGTATCTCTTCTGGTTTGGTGGCGTCCCCAGCTGACCTTCCATGGGAGAAGTTTTGATCTCAAATGTTCTGGAGAAGTAGAGCCAGATGCCACCACCAAAGTCATGAGGTCCAGTTTCTCAGTCCTAGAGCCGCAGGTTGTAGAATGACAGAGTCAGAAGACACCTTGGAGGTCTCCTACTATTTTTATTTTTATTTTTATTTTTTTCATATTTTTATACCGCCCTATCTCCCTAGGGACTCAGGGCGGTTAACAACCAGATAAAAAATACATATAAATACAAATAAAAACATCCATTAAAAAACTTATTATAATTGGCCGAATAATTAAAATGATGATAATAAAAATAATAAAATCCCCATTAAAACCAATTCGAATTTAAAATCTAGTCCAGTCAAGCACTGTCAGTTTTGATAGGGAAAGAAAAAGAGGAGGGGGGGAATGAAACCGACGGCAGGCGTCCTCTGGGTTTCGCTGTGCTAAACTTAGAACCAAATTCTCGAATACAGCTCGTCTGTTTGGAACCCGCACTGCATAATTGAGCGCGTCCAGAAATATTCCACAAGAAGAGTCCTCCACTCCTAAGCATAGCTCATAAAATCATTTGCAACAACGTCCTACCTTTCAATGACTACTTCAGTTTCAACCACAACAATATACGAGCACACAAGAGATACAAACTCAAGGTAAACGGCTCCAAACTCAATTGCAGAAAATATGACTTCAGTAACAGTAGTGCAGTCCATGCCTGGAATGCACTACCTGACTCTGGTTTCATCTCAAAATCCCCAAAATTTCAAGTCTGGTAGCATAAGGTATTTTGTTGAGAGTGGAGGACTCTTCTCATGGAATATTTCTGGACACGCTCAATTGTATTAATGTCTGATATGCAGTGCGGGTTCCAGATAGATGAGCTGTATTCGAGAATTGGTCTAGCAAATGTTTTGTATTATTTGTGGACTGTGGATCCTTCTTTGTGGATTTGCTGAATTTGCGGTGACTTGTGTTGTTTGGGGGGATTTGTCATTATTGTATCTCTTCTGGTTTGGTGGCATCCCCAGCTGACCTTCCATGGGAGAAGTTTTGATCTCAAATGTTCTGGAGAAGTAGAGCCAGATGCCACCACTAAAGTCATGAGGCCCAGTTTCTCAGTCCTAGAGCCGCAAGTTGTAGAATGACAGAGTCGGAAGACACCTTGGAGGTCTCCTACTATTTTTATTTTTATTTTTATTTTTTTCATATTTTTATACCGCCCTATCTCCCTAGGGACTCAGGGCGGTTAACAACCAGATAAAAAATACATATAAATACAAATAAAAACATCCATTAAAAAACTTATTATAATTGGCCGAATAATTAAAATGATGATAATAAAAATAATAAAATCCCCATTAAAATCAATTCGAATTTAAAATCTAGTCCAGTCAAGCACTGTCAGTTTTGATAGGGAAAGAAAAAGAGGAGGGGGGGAATGAAACCGACGGCATGCCTCCTCTGGGTTTCGCTGTGCTAAACTTAGAACCAAATTCTCGAATACAGCTCGTCTGTTTGGAACCCGCACTGCATAATTGAGAGCGTCCAGAAATATTCCACAAGAAGAGTCCTCCACTCCTAAGCATAGCTCATAAAATCATTTGCAACAACGTCCTACCTTTCAATGACTACTTCAGTTTCAACCACAACAATATACGAGCACACAAGAGATACAAACTCAAGGTAAATGGCTCCAAACTCAATTGCAGAAAATATGACTTCAGTAACAGTAGTGCAGTCCATGCCTGGAATGCACTACCTGACTCTGGTTTCATCTCAAAATCCCCAAAATTTTAACCTTAGACTGGCTACTGTTGACCTCACCCCATTCCTAAGAGATCTGTAAGGGGCGTGCATAAGAGCACCAGCGTGCCTACCATCCCTGTCCTAATTTTCCCTTTAATTGTATTCCCTTTATGTATTCAATTCATGCTTATACTTAATATATATTATCTAATATGTACTCGACAAAATAAATAAATAAAATAAAATAAATAAAATTTCCTTCCTTCCAACCTTTGACGCCAGCGGTTGCTACCTTGTTTCCCCAAAAATAAGACCCTGTCTTTTATTTATTTTTTTAACCCTAAAATAAGCACTTGGCCTTATTGCCATGCACTGAAAAGCCCGATTGGGCTTATTATCAGGGGAGGTCTTATTTTGGGGGAAACAGGCTATAGTTTGGCAAGATTCTGTCTGTAGGTGAGGAACAATCAAAAGCTCAGAAGAACCTCAGTCAGTGTGTCTTTCTTTATGGAACCTGACAGAGGCACCCTTCCGCAGGCATAAAATATCATGCATTTTGTACCCCTGTTCTGTTTGTGGGACCATCAGAAAAGATCTCATGGTGCTTCTTCCTCATTTTAGGAATGTCCTCCTGGGCCTTATAAAATTTCCCTTAGTTTTGTTTTTCAATTCTACCCAGCGGTGAAATCCAATTTTTTTTACTACCGGTTCTGTGGGTGTGGTTTGGTGGGCGTGACAGGGGAAGGATACTGCAAAATATCCATTCCAACCCAGGGGGAAGGATACTGTAAAATCCCCATTCCCTCCCCACTTCAGGGGGAAGGTTACTGCAAAATCTCCATTCCCTCCCTGCTCCTGAGGGAAGGATATTGCAAAATCCCCATTCCCTCCCCACTCTGGGGCCAGCCAGAGATAGTATTTGCCGGTTCTCCAAACTGCTCAAAATTTCCGCTACCGGTTCTCCCGAACCGGTTAGAACCTGCTGGATTTCACCCCCTGATTCTACCCCAATGGAGTTTGGAGAATTGTCATTCAAGTTTTGCTTTGCCTGATTCATCAGATCAGGTGAGGCATCGGGGAAAGTCCCTCAATCTTGAATCTTATGACGGACATCAAAAACCAGAGAGGGTCAAGGAAAGGTCTAAGCTTCTCAGGAGACCAGTGGCAAAGCAGAGCAATTCCAGGAGTAGCCAGCTCTGTCAGCACCATCTTTTGGAAAAGATCGTATGTCAGCTTGAGCCATGAAATGCTTCTCCAAATTGCTTGTCCTGCTGGCTATAATTACCTTAATTAAAACCCACCTCGGTCTCTTGGATGCAAAATGTTTGCGTAATGACGGCATTTGTTTTAATGATCTGGTTAGCCGAAAAACTGGAGCATCCTCTGGTCCTTTTTATACCAATGGACCATTATCCCCCAGTAAGCCAGAAGAGAGACTGGCGCTTCCCCATTACAGAGAGACTGAGCTAGCATCTGGAAAGTCGTTTGGGGAAATAACAAGGGCACTGGAAGAGCCTTGGTGGCGCAGTGGTTGGAATGCAGCATTGCAGGCTAATTCTGCTGACTGCCGATTGCCAGCAGTTCGATTCTCACCAGGCTCAAGCTTGACTCGGTTTTCCTTCCTTCCTTCCGAGGTGGGTAAAATGAGAAACACATATTGTTGGGGACAGGAGATTGACTCTGTAAACTCTGTAAACTGCTTAGAGAGGTCTGTAAAACACTGTATATAAGTCTATGGAGATTCTCAGCCAACCAGATCATGGTTGTCCCAAAGGTGCTGTTGTGCCTCGCCCGCCCTCCTCTCCTCAGCCGGGCCCCTCCCATCTCCTGCTATCTGAGCCAGAGACTGATAGTGAAGAAGAATGGCCTGGCATGCCTCCAGCCTCCAGCCCTGGCACCATGCCCGGACAGACTGAGCAAACAAACCTCCCTACAGCGTGTGAGCACAAAGCCAGCCACGAGCTAGAATTGCCGGCAGCTGAGCAGGAGGATGAAAAGACACAGTGGACGGATCCCCGCTTCCGGAGAATGGAGAGGCGACGTCAGCAAAAGGAAGGGAGGGGCAGGCCTGGATAAGTGCTGAGTCATGGAGCCACACCCCATGGCCTATATAAAGGATCTGCTTTTTGGCATTCCTTGAGTCAGGCAAAGTCTCATCTGGTTGCTCACACCTTGGATTCCTGCCTGCCCTGAGAACTCTGACAGGAATTTGGCAAAGCTGCAGAGGCTTCGTGGCCACGCTTGATACAGACTTCCTAGATCCGGCCGTCAGAGGAGGAGTGGGACACGACAGGTGCTTTTTCAAGAGGCAACTGGACTTTCTGTTTTTTCTTTGAAGGCATTTTGCTTCTCATCGGCTCATCCAAGAAACTTCTTCAGAACACAACAGCCCCCTGCTAACCTACTCACCCCCAAATACATGGAGTTACAGCAACAGCAATAGCATGTAGACTTGTATACCGCTTCACAGTGCTTTACAGACCTTTCTAAGTGGTTTACAGAGTCAGCATCTTTCCCCCCCCCAACTTTCTGGGTCCTCATTTTACTGACCTCAGCAGGATGGAAGGCTGGGTCAACCTTGAACCGGTCAGAATCAAACTGCTGGCAGTCGGCAGAATTTATTAACTTAACAACTGCAGCAATTCCATTGACAATGGTGGCAAGAAAAGCCATAAGATGGGGGGCAAAAAAACCCAGTGTCTCATTTAGCCACAAAAAAATTGGGCTCAGCTGTGCTTGTAAGTCGAGAACTACCTATAAAACAAGATCCCGAATACATTGAGAATAAACAAGTCCCTTTCAATAAGGAAAGCGAACTTTAGAGGACCCAGAAGACAGGGATTGGAGAGGTTGGGCCAGTCTTACGATGATTGTAATTCTGGCTACTCAAGAAAATGGCACCCTGAAAAGAATGATGCAGGTCAACAAAAGTTCCTCCGGTTTGCTGTCTTCGCAGAATTTCAAGCCAAGACATCTGGCTGAGGGTCATGACTCGCTTCTATCAGCTCGCTACCTGATAGAAAAACTCTGACCACCCTTCTCCCTTCCTTCCTTCCTTCCTTCCTTCCTTCCTTCCTTCCTTCCTTCCTCCCTCCCTCCCTCCCTCCCTCCCCTCTTTCCTTCTTTTCTTCCTTTCTTCCTTTCTTCCTTCCTTCCCTCCTTCCTTCCTTCCTTCCTTCTTCCTTCCCTCCCTCCCTCCCTCCCTCCCTCCCTCCCTCCCTCCTTCCTTCCTTATAATAATAATAACAGAGTTGGAAGGGACCTTGGAGGTCTTCTAGTCCAACCCTCTGCCCAGGCAGGAAACCCTACACCATTTCAGACAAATGGTTATCCAACATTTTCTTAAAAATTTCCAGTGTTGGAGCATTTACAACTTCTGCAGGCAAGTTGTTCCACTGATTAATTGTTCTCACTGCCAGGAAATTTCTCCTTAGTTCTAAGTTGCTTCTCTCCTTGATTAGTTTCCACCCATTGCTTCTTGTTCTACCCTGAGGTGCTTTGGAGAATAGTTTGACTCTCTCTTCTTTGTGGCAACCCCTGAGATATTCCTTCCTTCCTTCCTTCCTTCCTTCCTTCCTTCCTTCCTTCCTTCCTTCCTTCCCTCCCTCTCTCTCTCCCTCCCTCTCTCTCTCTCTCCTCCATCTGCAGAGTTTAGATACCAGGGCTTCACCTCATTCCCGCTGCCTTGAAAATTACCTTATTAGTTTTTTAAATAAATTGACATTGGCCGGAATATGTAAAGAGCTGCATTTCTTTTTTGCCTGCCTTACACTGAAGCAATTTTGGCTGGGTTGTTGGGTTGGTTGACTCTGTGTATATTTTAAATTAAATATCCTGGCCTGGGGGAGACAGGGAAATGGTCTCCAATTTCCAATCAGTGCTGCTTTTTCCTTATTTGAAATGAAGTTTATACACTGGTGGCTTGACTGGATCTGATCCCAGTGCTAATAATTTGGCATTTGAGGGGTGGATTCTAAATCACAAATTGTCACGAAGGCTGCGGAGTTTGTGGGGAAGGGAGATAAAGAAGCCATTCTGGATTCCTGTTATTATCACAAAACTGTGCTTTGGAAGTACTGCCACCTCTGCTTCCTTCCGTGGTGGGATTCAAATACTTTAACAACTGGTTCTCTGCCTACATGACCAGCTGGGTAGGCGTGGCTCGGTGGTCATGTGACCGTGTGGGCGTGGCAAATTCATCACTCACGTCGATGGGCGCTTTGCCTTAGCTGTTACAATGTAATAAGGGTTAACCCGAGAGGCAGTTTCTGTAAGCAGGACAGTAAAGTTTAGGCTAGAAACATCACCAGAATGTTCCTTCCTGCCTTCCTTACAGGATTAGCCCTGTAAAGCGGGAGAAAACAAAAGGAGATTTCTTCCAACCACCGGTTCTCCGAACTGTTTAGAAAGTTAACAACCGATTCTCCCGAATAGGTGTGAACCGACTGAATCCCACCACTGCATATGACCCAAGGAGATGTTGGCAAATATATTGGTCTTGACTAGGCCAACATAGAACATAGAATAATAGGATTAGAATTGAATTTGTAAAAACACAATTAAAATATTAATTAAAAAAGAAAGAAAGAAAGAAAGAAAGAAAGGAAGGAAGGAAGGAAGGAAGGAAGGAAGGAAGGAAGGAAGGAAGGAAGGAAGGAAGGAAATAAAGTTAACTATCGGTTCTCCTGAATTGGTGCGAACCGACTGAGTCCCACCACTGGCTTCCTTCTATCTTCCTGTACTCCAGTTCTTTCACCATCCATCATTTAACCTGTGAAGGAACATCAGTTACGTTTATGGAGATTCTTGGTCATCCATGGTTGTTCCAAAGGTGTGTTGTTGTTTTTCCAAAACGCAACTAGACTTTCTTGGTGTTTTCTTTGCAGACATTTTGCTTCTCATTCAAGAAGCGTCTTCAGTTCTGGTTGAATGGTGGTGGACGGAAAGATTTATATTCCTTGCAGCCATCTGGTCCTTAGTATTCTTTCTGTGAATCATTGAGGCCACTTGGAGATTTATCTGTGCCCTCAGAGTCACCTGAATCAGAGCGCAATTGGTTGTGGAACCTTTCTGGAACTGCTAAAAGGACTGTGTTATAAACAGGAGATATAGGTGGTGTTGCATCCCTTCCTGTCTGTTGAAAGAGGGCTGTTAGATTTTAATGCAGATGGCCTCTTTGAGCCCTCTTTCAAACCAGCAGTCCTCTCCATCCAGAATGTGGACTTTGCTGACTTCAAAAGAATGCCTTTCAAATGCAGATGCTTGAATCTGGTTCTGATGGGTTTGTTCTCCTACGTTGTGCCACGTGTTTGTGAAGTGGTTGTTTTGTTTCTCCAATGTACAGATATGTGCACGTCTCACTGCATTGCACTGTGTATATCACATTGTTCAGTTTGTGCCTGGGTGTTTTATTCTTGGGGTGGTGTTGTGACCCAGGCCCAAGTAGGTAGTAGGAAACTCAGTCAGTGTAAAAACAAACAAACTTTATTATAACAGCTGAGCTGTCCAAACAACAAGTATAACCTTCAGCCAGTGGTGGGTTTCACATTATGTGACTACCGGTTCACCCCACATTATGTGACTACCGGTTCACCCCACTCGCTTCATGCATGCACGTGCATGGTTTGTGTGTGTGTCTGCCTTCGGCACATGCTCCTGGCCTCCTGCGCATGCGCTTAGCTTGCGCACGAGCCTTCCACGCATGCACCCGGCCTCAAAAATAGGATGGCATAGAGCTGGAGCAAGTGGGCAGGCCCACCCATGATTTTCATTACTGGTTTGGGTGAACCGGTCTGAACCAGTTGAATATATATATATATGAATATATATATATATATGAATATATATGTGGTACCTTGCTCAATAGTAGTACCTGTGAGAGGGATCTTGGAGTCTTAGTGGATAACCATTTAGATATGAGCCAGCCGTGTGCAGCAGCTGCTAAAAAAGCCAACACAGTTCTGGGCTGCATAAACAGAGGGATAGAATCAAGATCACGTGAAGTGTTAGTGCCACTTTATAATGCCTTGGTAAGGCCACACTTGGAATATTGCATCCAGTTTTGGTCGCCACGATGTAAAAAAGATGCTGAGACTCTAGAAAGAGTGCAGAGAAGAGCAACAAAGATGATTAGGGGACTGGAGGCTAAAACATATGAAGAACGGTTGCAGGAACTGGGTATGTCTAGTTTAATAAAAAGAAGGACTAGGGGAGACATGATAGCTGTGTTCCAATATCTCAGGGGTTGCCCCAAAGAAGAGGGAGTCGGGCTGTTCTCCAAAGCACCTGAGGTTAGAACAAGAAGCAATGGGTGGAAACTGATCAAAGAAAGAAGCAACTTAGAACTAAGGAGAAATTTCCTGACAGTTAGAACAATTAATAAGTGGAACGACTTGCCTTCAGAAGTTGTGAATGCTCCAACACTGGAAATTTTTAAGAAAATGTTGGATAACCATCTGACTGAGATGGTGTAGGGTTTCCTGCCTGGGCAGGGGGTTGGACTAGAAGGCCCCCAAGGTCCCTTCCAACTCTGTTGTTACGTTATGTTATGTTATGTTAATACCACCTTTGCCTTCAGCCTAAAATAACTGTCATCCCTGTTACACAAAAAATTGCTAACGGCAGTTGTTGTTTTTTTAAATAGATGGCCTTGGTTAACCATTCAAATATATTAACTTAACAGAATTTCCTTTCCTTTCTAAAATGGGGATATAAGTCAACCTCTGATCTGAAACATCAATCGGAAGATGAAATTTTAAGTTCAGTATCTTCCAAACTCTTCAACTTTCTCTCTCTTTCTTCCCTTCTTTATTATGTAAATCTCATCCAATAGAGAATTATTGCTAACATAATTCTACAAAACATGGTCTGGCGCTTTGTCATGGCTCAGTAAACATTACAACGCACCATCTACACGTTTCGTGTTAATACCAGCTAATATATTGTGGACAGTACAATCACCAAAGCCTAACTACATTTTGTTGTTGTTGTTTTTTATCCTTTCTGCTCTCCCTTCTTCTTTTGGGCTGTCAATTCATTTATCCCTAGCTCAGCAACCTGACTTTGCAGACTTTCCAAGATATTTATAGCTCTCTCTTTTTATAACAAGCAAGACTTGGTGGAATCAGGCATTTTTATTGGAAACTCTGTTCCCTCACCTTCTAATGGTTGTAACTGAAATCTTCCGAAAGTGATGTATGATCAACGGTGTGTTTCCAATATTCTTACCACCGGTTCGCTGTGCACGCGTATGCTCGCTTTGCACGTAGGTGCGCCTTTCGTGCATGCGCCTGGCCTTCCGCGCCTGGCCTCGAAAATGTCCCTAAATAGGAAAGCACACAGCCAGGGTGGGTGGGCAGGGCAAGCCCACCCCCACCCACGATCTTTGCTACCGAACCGGCTGAAACCACCTCTGTAAACTGGTGGTTCCCAAACTGGTACGAACCGGCTGAAACCGCCTCTGTGAACGATTCCTACTGATCCATGGCACATTAGTGTTAACGCTGTGCTCCACCGTCCATCTTTCAATATTTTTTTTTATTTAATTTTGTCATAACAGTATACATAAACATTGTCAAAAGTAAAAAACATATCATGAAGCAAATATATATATATATATATATATATATATATATATATATATATATATATATATATATATATATATATATATATATATGTAAAGAATATGCATTAGCTATATTAATTTGATATAATAAAGGGAACAATAGGACAGGAACGGTAGGCACTTTTGTGCTCTTATGCACGCCCCTTATAGTCCTCTTAGGAATGGGGTGAGGTCAATAGTAGACAGTTTTTGGTTGAAGATTTTGGGATTTTGAGTAGAGACTATGGAGTCAGGTAATGAGTTCCAAGCATTAACAACCCTGTTGCAGAAGTCATATTTTCTACAATCAAGTTTGAAGCGGTTGACATTAAGTTTGAATCTATTTTTTGCTCTTGTAATATTGCGATTGAAGCTGAAGTAGTCATTTACAGGAAGGATATTGCAATAGATGATTTTATGTGTTAAACACAGGTCATGTCGAAGTCGACGGAGTTGTAAGTTTTCTAATCCCAGGATTTCAAGTCTGGTGGCATAAGGTATTTTGTTGTTTTCGGAGGAGCGAAGAACTCTTCTAGTAAAATATTTCTGGACTTGTTCTATTGTATTTATGTCAGAGATGTGGTATGGGTTCCAGACTGATGAGCTGTATTCAAGAATAGGTCTGGCAAATGTTTTGTATGCTCTAATTAGTAGTGTAGAGTTTTTGGAAAAGAAGCTGCGTAAAATTAGGTTTACTACTTTTAGAGTCTTTTTTGCTATGTAGTTGCATTGGGCTTTGGCATTTAGGTCATTTGATATGAGAACTCCAAGATCTTTGACAGAGTGAGGGTGAAAACTTTCCTAAAAAGTTTTCCTCCTCAACTCTGCAGCTGTTGATTTTTCACTCCCCCCCCCCGAATGTTTTAGAATTCCTTTGGGACGTTCTTGTGATTTTATTGCACTGAGTGTAGGGAAGATGACGGCTGATCTTCTGTCCCCCTGTTATGCATCACCCCCGTCATTGCAAAAAAAAAATCTGGATAGCACTCCTTTGCCAAGTGCAAAAAGGATTTTAGAAAAGTGGCTGAAATGTGGACAAGTAGAACAGCTGTGGTTCTCTAGAGAGATTTCCATGTGGTAGTAAACAAGCTACTCTGATATATCACTTGGTCACCTTGTCTTTGAATGGCTGGGTGCAGCTTCGACTTTGACATCAGGATGCAAAGAGATTGCTTTTATGCCCCAGAATGCCCCACACCCAGCAAAACATTGTTGTTCAGACATTAAATTCAGCGGTGGATTTCACATTTTGTTACTACCGGTTAGCCCTGTGCATGCATGCTCGCTTTGCTCATGCACCTTCCTTCCACACATGCTCCCGGCCTTTCGCGCATGTGCTTTGCTTGTGTGTGTGCCTTACGCGCATGCGCCCAACCTCAAAAATGTGCCTAAATAGGCCGACATAGAGCCTGGATGGGAGGGCAGGCTCATTCGCGATTTCCACTACCGGTTCACCTGAACCGGTTCGAACCGGCTGTATACCACTTCTGATTAAGTTGTATCTGACTCTTCGCAACCCTGTGAATCACAGCACACTAGCCCCCATTGTGGGCCACTGTCCTCTCCTAGAGTTTGCCCAAATGAGGACCCAGATTGTTGGGGGCAATAAAATTGACTTTGTATAATATACAAATGGATGAAGTCTATTGCTTAACATAATGTAAGCAACCCTGAGTCTTCGGAGAAGGGCGGGATATAAATTCAAATAAAAACAACATGTTTTTTTGTGTCAATGACTCTATCTAACCATCTGATCTTCTGCCTTCCCATTTTTTTTTTAAATTTTGAATTTATATCCCACCCTTCTCTGAAGACTCAGGGCGGCTTACATTGTGTTAAGCAATAGTCTTCATCCATTTGTATATTATATACAAAGTCAACTTTTATTGCCCCCAACAATCTGGGTCCTCATTTTACCTACCTTATAAAGGATGGAAGGCTGAGTCAACCTTGAGCCTGGTGGGACTTGAACTTGCAGTAATTGCAAGCAGCTGTGTTAATAACAGACTGCATTAGTCTGTTGAGCCACCAGAGGCCTTTCTAATTTTGCCTTCCATCTTTCCCAACATCAGGGTCTTCTCCAATACTTTGATGGCCAAAGTATTTGAGCTCCAGCTTCAGCATCTGTCCTTCCAAGGAACAATTGGGATTGATTTCCTTTAGGATGTATTTTTAAGGACAACCGAATCCAAAGCAAAACGGTTGGACAACTGTAATCGGAGAGGTTCATCTGTCCCATGCCAAATAAGCAAAGACAGATATTGGAGACAGTGTTGGAGAACCTTTTCAGTACCAAGTGCCAAAACAGGAGTGTGCGTGTGCCAGAAACCGGAAGACCAGTCGCCCAGTGTGCATGCGCGTGCCAGGAAGAATAATCTTCTGGATGGCCACTCTTCCGGTTCCCGTGCGAGTTTACAAGATGGATGGTGTAAAGAACAAAGCTGTTCCAGAATCTAGTAGTTCTGCTGTAGATACTTCGAAACCTCCTCCCAGAGGAGAGCGACAGAAACAGACCGTAATGTGGGTGCATGGGATCTCTAACAATGCTTCCAGCTCGAATCACATAGCGCTTATAAGCAACATCCTGAATAATGGGAAGCGAACGTCCTGTAATATTCTCTGCTGTCCTCGCCACTCTCTGTACAGGACTTCTATCTGAGGCACTGCTGCCATCAAACCAAACTGTGATGGATTTTGTTAAAACTGTTCTGAGGGAAGGACAGGAGCTCAACCCATCACGCGGTGCTTGGGTCTCAAACTGCCAACCTTCCGATCAACAAGGCCAGTCTCTCAATCGCTCTTGTGCAAAACTCAGTCCTGACCTTACCTAACTCCAACCCTGGTCCCACTGTTTGCTCTAGGCTGCTGTTCCTCAGCTTTCTTTCTCTCTCTCTCTGTCTCTCACTTTCTCTCTTTTTGTTTTCTTTCCTTTGCATTTAGGAAAACCCTGGAGACCACTTAAATTTTCTAAAGGCTAAATGCAGCCTCAGGAGGTTTCTTCTCAATTGTTCACACTTTCAGGAGATTAAATCCTGTCTCCACCATGGAAGGTCTAATTTGTCTCTTCATTTTCCACTTCTCCTCTCCCGGATGGTACCTACCACCACTGGTGATACGCCTCGATTTTGGGCCAACAGAAGCCATTGTGAGAGCTCTTTAAGGAAGGATGAGTCAACAAAACCACGACTTTCCCTCCGTGAATAAATACTCAGATTTTCTCACCCTGATCTGTCCTCTCCCCCAGCAGATTTTATTTGATTTCATTAGTTTGCTGGAGGAACATCGCTGAAGATAAATGAGACTTTTATTGCCCTTGGCAATCATCTTGCAGTGTTCTGTTGGCAATTGAACAGATAGCTTCAGTGGGGGGCCTGGTTGTTTTGGCTACAGGACTGTTGGCACGCCGAAAAATTGGCTCCTTTATTAGCCGGTGAGATATAGTCAGCGACTCGGGGAGATTAAAACACCTGGCACCATTTGTTCTGGGCTTGGAAACCAAGCCCAAGTTTAGTACTGGTTAGTTCTTGGAGATGAGGTCACCCGGGAGATCCAAAACCATGGAGAGACTGGGAAGTTGAACGACATCCCAGAAAAAAAAAAGGCAATGTCAAACCGCTTCTGCATGGCTGCTGAGAAAATGAGAGTAGGGGCGTGCTCAAGAAGTCATCAAACTGGCCTCAAAAGATTTGGTGAGGTGTTTTGCATCTTATTTTCCTCTGAGGTTTGATACGGTCTCGTTTGACAGGTGGGAACAATAAATCCTTCCCCCTTCTCTTTTCTGCCTTTTCCTTTTCTGCTCATCATGTGTCTTCTCCTTCTCCTTATCTATCTTCTCCTTATCTATCTCCTCCTCCTCCTCCTCATCTATCTTCTCCTTATCTATCTTCTCCTCTTTTTTCTTCTCCTCCTCCTCCTCCTTCTCCTCGTCTATCTTCTCCCTCTTATCTATCTCCTCCTTCTCATCCCCTTTTTATCCCTCCTCCTCCTCCTTTTTCTTCTCCTTCTCTTCCTCCTCTTCTCCTCATTTATCTTCTCCTCATCTTCTTCTATTCCTCCTCCTTCTCCTCCTCCTCCCCTTCTTCTCATCTATCTTGTCCTTTTTATCTATCTCCTCCTTCTCCTTCTCCTCATCTATCTTGTCCTTCTTATCTATTTCCTCCTTCTCTTCTTCTCCTTCTCTTCTTCCTGCTCTCCTCCTCCTCTATCTTCTCCTCCTTCTCCTCCTCCTCCTCCTTCTCCTCTATCTTGTCCTTCTTATCTATCTCATCCTTCTCCTTCTCCCCCTCTTCCTTTTTCTTCTCCTTCACCTCATTTATCTTGTCCTTCTTATTTATCTCCTCCTCCTCCTTTCTCTTTCTCCTCCTGCTCTGATCGACTGCTTCTTTCCATTGAATCAACCAAATGCAGAAACAAAACAGAAACCAATGTCAATCACGACCAAGAACAACATATCTTCTTTTATAAATCTGAGGTGGGGGTGGGGCGGTGAAAACTTAAGAGTTCCATCTGTCTATTGCTCTTGACACTATGTGATTTTGGTTTGACTGTAGAGGAGTAATTTACTTGGTTTTACTCTGTCTCTTGTACCTCTATATTTATTTTTTTATTTTTTTAAAAAAATGTCCCTGGCTTGAACATTGTGCAAACAGAAGGAGGGGATGAAATCAAATAAACAGAGCAGAGTAAATGTCAAGGGATTTCTGAAGAACTCCTGAGCAGTAAATTCTAAGAATTGTTCCAACAATTCTCTGCTTTGCTACTTCGGATGACTTCATTTAATTAATTAATTAATTAATTTATTTGTCACAACAATATATATAAGCATCACATAAAAAGATTATATAGTATATAAACATATATATGAGGTAATATAAGGAAGTATAAGCATATATATATATAAGAAGAAAAAAAACAAACAAACAATAGGACAGGAACGGTAGGCACGTTTGTGCTCTTATGCAGGCCCCTTATAGTCCTTTTAGGAATGGGGTGAGGTCAATAGTAGAAAGTTTTTGGTTAAAGCTTTTGGGATTATGGAAAGAAATCACAGAGTCAGGTAGTGTATTCCAAGCATTAACAAAAATGTTACTGAAGTCACATTTTCTGCAATCAAGATTAAAGCGGTTAACATTAAGTTTGAATCTATTGGTTGCTCTTGTATTATTGCAATTGAAGCTGAAGTAGTCTTTAACAGGAAGGACATTACAGTAGATGGTTCTATGAGTTAAACTTAGGTCTTGTCGGAGTCGGTGGAGTTCTAAGTTTTCTAAACCTAGGATTTCAAGTCTGGTGGGATAAGGTATTTTGTTGTATTCAGAGGAGTGGAGAACCCTTCTTGTAAAATATTTCTGGACACGTTCAATTGTATTGATGTCAGAAATGTGGTGTGGGTTCCAGACAGGCGATAATCTCTTCCCATCAAGAATAGCGTAGAATCTTTGACTTTCCACGCAAAAAGAGTTTCTTTGGTGCCATGCCACGAGAAGTCCATAGTCTCTACTCAAAATCCCAAAATCTTCAACCAAAAACTGTCTACTATTGACCTCACCCCATTCCTAAGAGGACTATAAGGGGCGTGCATAAGAGCACAAAAGTGCCTACCGTTCCTGTCCTATTGTTCCCTTCATTATATCAAATTAATATAGCTGATGCATATTCTTTACTTATATATATATATATATATATATATATATATATATATATATATATATATATATATATATATATATATATATATTTTCTTCATGATATGTTTTTTATGACAATGTTTGTGTATACTGTTGTGACAAAATGAAATAAATAAATAAAAAAAAGTCCGACATCTCCATCAGCCAATCAAATCTGGTAATTCTCTTTCTGAACACTTTAAGTCCGTGTTAGAAGGTCTTTGTTGGAGGTCACAGGCAATGGGAAAGCATCTCTTTTATTCTAGAAGAGTCACCTCTTAAGATCCCATGGGAAAGGGTGATCAAAAGCCAGGACGACAGCATTCTCCACTTCCCCTAAAAGTAAATCTTTCATCATCATAAAATAAGCATGGATCCATCTACCATAAAATATACATAAAAATGTTTAAACGCATTAATTATTAAGCCAATATTGATTCATATGAGATGCAATCTAAAGGGGAACAAGGGAAAGGTGTGGATCTGAAGTTGTTTAATGTATTTAATACCATCCACGCGGTTGCTTTCTATCGATGTTCGTCAAAATCAGAATCGCCAATAATCGTAAACATGACAGAATGTATTTATGGCCTTCAGGCGATGAATACAGAGGCAGGACAGATGTAAACAAAGGGAAGAAAGAAGAAAGGGAGGGAGGGAGAGGGTGGAGGGAGGGAGGGAGGAAAGAAGGAAGGGGGAAGAAGGGAGGGAGGAAGAGAGGGAGGAAGAGAGGGAGGAAAGAAGGAAGGGAGGGAGCGAGGAAGAGAGGAAGGAAAGAAGGAAGGGGAGAGGGAGGGAGGAAGAGAGGGAGGAAAGAAGGAAGGGAGGGAGGGAGGAAGAGAGGGAGGAAAGAAGGAAGGAGGAGAGGGAGGAAAGAAGGAAGGAGGGAGCGAGGAAGAGAGGGAGGAAAGAAGGAAGGGAGGGAGGGAGCGAGGAAGAGAGGGAGGAAAGAAGGAAGGGGAGAGGGAGGAAGAGAGGAAGGAAGAAGGAAGGAGAGGGAGGGAGGAAGAGAGGAGGAAGAAGGAAGGAGGGAGGAGGAAGGAGGGAGGAAAGAAGGAAGGAGGAGGGAGGAAAGAAGGAGGAGGAGAGGAAGAGAGGGAGGAAAGAAGGAAGGGGAAGAAGGAGGGAGGAGGAAGAGAGGAAAGAAGGAAGGGAGGAAAGAAGGAAGGGAAGGAGGAGGAAGAGGAGGAAGAAGGAGGAAGAAGGAGGAGGGAGGAAGAGGGAGGAAGAAGGAGGAGGAAGGAAGCCAGCAGGAAGGGAGGGAGGAAAGACTGGAGGGAGGGAGGAAGGAAGGAAGGAAGGAAGGAAGGAAGGAAGGAAGGAAGGAAGGAAGGAAGGAAGGAAGGAAGGAACCATGGAAGGAGAGGAAAGAAGGAATGGTATGGGAAGAAGGAAGGAAACTATAAATTTGTGTAAGAGATTTTTCCATGCAATGTGAGATATAGAAATGTATTTTACACGAGACCTGAGCAGTAAGACATATTTACAGGACTTTCCAAATGTCTCCCTCACTTACTTATGCATATGTCACAACAGTCATTAAATCTCAGCAAAGAAATTGGTGCCAATAATCAGCCTATAGCTGCTGAATAATTCCATCTTTGTGCTCCCTTCCTCTTCGCTCACCTCCTGAACTTGCATGTCAACAAGGAAGTCAACAAGTCAGAACCAAAAAAACCCCAAACCACACGGGACTTTATCAATTCAGCATGAAATTCAACAGTAAAAAAAAGCAAGGTTCTACATTTAGGCAAAAACAACAAAATGCACAGGTATTGTATATGTGGTACCTTGCTCAATAGTAGTACCTGTGAGAGGGATCTTGGAGTCCTAGTGGACAACCATTTAGATATGAGCCAGCCGTGTACAGCAGCTGCCAAAAAAGCCAACACAGTACTGGGCTGCATAAACAGAGGGATAGAATCAAGATCACGGAAGTGTTAATACCACTTTATAAGGCCTTGGTAAGGCCACAGTTAGAATACTGCATTCAGTTTTGGTCGCCACGATGTAAAAAAGATGTGGAGACTCTAGAAAGAGTGCAGAGAAGAGCAACAAAGATGATTAGGGGACTGAAGGCTAAAACATATGAAGAACAGTTGCAGGAGCTTGGTATGTCTAGTTTAATGAAAAGAAGGACTACGGGAGACAGGATAGCAGTCTTCCAATATCTCAGGGGCTGCCCCAAAGAAGAGGGAGTCAAGCTATTCTCCAAAGCACCTGAAGGCAGGACAAGAAGCAACAGGTGGAAACGAATCAAGGAGAGAAGCAACTTAGAACTAAGGAGAAATTTCCTGACAGTTAGAACAATCAATCACTGGAACAACTTGCCTCCAAAAGTTGTGAATGCTCCAGCACTGGAAATTTTTAAGAAAATGTTGGATAGCCATTTGTCTGAAATGGTGTAGGATTTCCTGGTTGGGCAGGGGGTTGGACTAGAAGACCTCCAAGGTTCCTTTCCAACTCTGTTATTATGTTATGTTAAATCTAACGGTGAGCTCTCCAGATATTCCTGCTAGCTGTGTTTTAACTTTTAGAATCCCAACCATGGCTATGCAAGCGAAACTTCTTCAGGGTGGGTGCATGCTTCCATTTCCAGAATTCACAACCAATGATGGCCAGTTGTTGCCACGGTACCGAACATGGTCTCAGTGGAGCTTTGCATGGGTGCAAAACCCCTGGGTGACGGCTCATGTGCCCGGAGAGATATGCTCCGTGCGCCACTTCCGTCACGCGCGCCGTAAGGTTTGCCATCACAGGCTTAGACAAAGCAACCGAAGAACTCCGTTTTCATTCCCAAGGATTTTAGGAGAAATCCTTTCGCACAAAAGCTCCCATTTCTCAAGAGCTCTTCTGCGCCCGGCAGACGTCTCTGGAGCTGACAGTTTTATTGTTCTTCATTTTTCAAAAGGCCGTGGCTACTGGGTGTGATTTGGAGATATGACAAGTGAGCGCAACTTCGAGGTTGAGTTATTAGAGGAAAGTTTGAACTCTGCCCGCCCCCGGAATGGCAAAGATTGCAGTGAGGAGAAAGGGAGGATTTTGGGAGCTTGGCTTTCCTGGATTGTCAAAATACATCAGGATTATTCCACTTTGGTGTGCACAAAGAAATCAACACATATCTGCTTAATTCATAAAACCTTAGATAATTAGATATAGCTGTAATCGAAGAGAATCCCTGTAGCTCAGGGGCGAACTGGGATTTCCTTGTTTGTAGGGGTTTCATGACCCAACTAGGTAACATCAACAGTGCTAGAAGGGAGTGAGGTTTCCAAGGAGGAGGAGGAGGAGGAGGAGGAGGAGGAGGAGGAGGAGGAGGAGGAGGAGGAGGAGGAGGAGGAGGAGGAGGAGGAGGAGGAGGAGGAGGAGGAGGAGGACTGTGGAGTCCTTGGTGCTCAATGATCTTGGTTGTTTTCTTGCAGATGTTTCATGACCCAACTAGGGAACATCATCAGTGCTAAAAGGGAGTGGGGTTTGGAGGAGGGGGGGAGGGGGAGGGGGAGGACTGAGGGGTCCTTGATGCTCTCTGAGCTTGGTTGTTTTCTTGCAGATGTTTCATGACCCAACTAGGGAGCATCATCAGTGCTAAATAGAGTGGGATTTGGAGGAGGAGGAGGAAAAAGAGAAGGAAAAAGAAAAGAAGAAAGAAAAGGAGGAGACATCCTCTTCCAAGGGAATCCAGAAATGTTCACTCAAAATTAAAAGACTTTGTGTGTGTGTGTGTGTGTGTGTGTGTGTGTGTGGAGGGGAGGAAACATATCTTTTAAAACTTTCTCTTCTTCTGCTACTCCATTTAGTGCCTTTTGTTGGGCTTCCTTTTTTCAATTATTCTGTTGCTAGGTTCATTTGCCTTTTTTAATTAGCTTTGTGGTGGTATTAAAAAGTATTTTATTAAGAAAAAAACTCATTTAAGGTCAGGGGAGACTACGTCCAACTTTCTGTTCAAAGGTTAAGGTTTGGGGAGATTCATGGGGCCAGAGACTGGCATCCATGAAGGTCTTTCTTGGGCATTTCATCATACTTAAAATATGGGAGACTTTATCCACTTCATGGCTCCCGTTATGCTTATATCCCAGCGGTATGATAATTAGAAGATCCAGTAAGAAGAATTAGGGGTGACCTGATAGCAGTCTTCCAATATCTCAGGGGCTGCCCTAAAGAAGAGGGAGTCAAGCTATTCTCCAAAGCACCTGAAGGCAGGACAAGAAGCAACAGATGAAAACTAATCAAGGAGAAAAGCAACTTAGGAGAAATTTCCTGAAAGTGGGAACAATTAATCAGTGGAACGGCTTGCCACCAGAAGTTGTGGGTGCTCCAACACTGGAGGTTTTTAAGAAGAGATTGGGCAGCCATTTCTCTGAAATGGGATAGAGTTTCCTGCCTAAACGGGGGGGGGGGGGGGGCGGGCGGTTGGACTAGAAGGCCTCCAAGGTCCTTGTAGAAGAACTTACCAAGGTCTTTATAATGCCTTGGTAAAACCACATTTGGAATATTGCATCCAGTTTTGGTTGCCATGATGTAAAAAAGATGTTGAAACTCTAGAAAGAATGTAGAGAAGAGCAACCAAAATGATTAGGGGACTGGAGGCTAAAGCATACGAAGAACGGTTGCTGGAACTGAGTATGTCTAATCTGATGAAAAGAAGGACCAGGGGTGACCTGATAGCAGTCTTCCAATATTTGAGGGGCTGCCCCAAACAAGAGGCAGTCAAGCTATTCTCCAAAGCCCCTGAAGGCAGGACAAGAAGCAATGGGTGGACATCGATCCAGGAGAGAAGCAACCTAGAACCAAGGAGACATTTCCTGATAGTGAGAACAATTAATCAGTGAATTAATTAATTAATTAAACTGGAGCTTTTCAAGAAGAGATTGGCCAACCGTTTGTCTGAAATGGCATAGGGTTTCCTGCCTGAGCAGGGGGTTGAACTAGCGGACCTCCAAGGTCCCTTCCAACTGTTCTCTGTTCTCTGGGATACACTCATGGTTTATGTACCATACATGGGTCCCAGAACATGTCCTATCAAAAACAACCCATGGCAGAAATTCCCCAAGTTCACCCCAAGAAGCTGGCTTTGAAACAGCCCAAGTTCATCCCTCTGAACAACTGTCCGGGGTGGCCCCAGCTGGGAAGAACTGCAGCAGTCAAATTCCATGACTTCTAAAGGCTGGAGTAATGCTTCAATATGGGACGTGGTGGCTCAGTGGCTAAGATGCTGAGCTTGTGAATGGAAAGGTCGGCAGTTCAGCAGTTCGAATCCCGAGTGCCACGTAACGGGGTGAGCTCTCATGACTTGTCCAACCTAGCAGTTCGAAAGAACGTTTTAAAAAAAAAATGCAAGTAGAAAAAATAGGGACCACCTTTGGTGGGAAGAGAACGGGATATTTACAGGACCGTCTACTGCCGTCCTCTATCTCCCAGCGACCGGTGCATTCTCACAGAGAGGGACTCCTTAGGGTGCCGTCAGCCAAACTATGTCGACTGGCGGCCCCCAGGGGGAGGGCCTTCTCTGTGGGGGCTCCTACCCTGTGGAACGAACTTCCCCCTGGACTTCGACAACTACCTGACCTTGGGACCTTTCGCCGCGAACTTAAAACCTACCTATTCCGCCTTGCTGGACTGGCTTGACTTTTAGAATCTTAATTTGATTTTATGGGTTTTAAATTTTTGTCAATTTTATAGGGTGTTATTGTATTTTAAATCTGGCCAATTGAATAAGTTTTTTAAGGGTTGTTCTTAGTGTTGTATGTGCTGTTCTTTTTGTATCTTTTATTCTGGCTGTTCACCGCCCTGAGTCCTTCGGGAGAAGGGCGGTATACGAATTAAAATATTATTATTATTATTATTATTATTATTATTAATCAGCTGGGACTCGGGAGGCAGAGAATAGATGGGGGCGGGGCCAGTCAGAATTGTTACTACCGGTTCTCTGAACTACTCAAAATTTCCGCTACCGGTTCTCCAGAACTGGTCAGAACCTGCTGAAAGGAGGGAAGAAGTGAGAAGTGGGGGATAGGAAGGGGAAGGAGAGAAGAGGAAGGAGAGGAGGAAAGAAGAAAGTACAAAAGGAAGAAGGGAGGAAAGGGAGAGAGAGAGAGAAGAATGAAAAGAAGGATTGTTGTAAAACAAGTGAGAAGAAACGGTAAAAAAGCAGCTTCAAATATATATATATATATATGTCTTTGGTTATTCGGGTTTTCTCCCGCGTAAAATTGGAAGTGTCTTGGTGACGTTGCTCTCAGAAGCACGAAGCTGAAGCCTGAAGATGACGAATGAGATTTCGTCGAAACGTCGCCAAGACACTTCCAATTTTACGCGGGAGAAAACCCGAATAACCAAAGACCTACATACAAACACCCGCGAAAACCTCAGAAAACAAATATATATATATATATATATTTTAAAAAATTAGGATGATGAATGAATTAATATGAAAGTGTAAAGAGTATATATAAGATTAACAATGGATAAGAGACTGTACATTTATAATATCGTATTTTTGCGGTGGCTGCTTAGCTCCAACAACTGCTTCTTGTTGGGGCCCTAAGGAGCCTGGGTGGGGAGGCAAGGAGTGGCTAGCAAGGGAGAGGTGAGTAGAGGCCGGTGAGTCACACCTCGGCGTGAGTGACATGGAGTTGACCATCGAGTTGGCCACGCCCAACCAGTCACATGCCCACCTAGCCATGCCGACCCAACTGGTCAGTAGGCAGATCATATTAGTGGTCCGTGGGATTTAAAATTATGAATGTAGTAGTCCCTGAGGACCGAAAGATTGGGGACCCCTGGACTAAAAGACCTCCAAGGCCCCTGGCCCCCTTCCAACTCTTGTTTTGTATTCTGCATGTCTGTTACAGGTGACAAAGAGTCACCTCATCCAACCTATGGGTGAAAGGGGTAGCCACCAAAGGTAGTTTTGAGCAATGCGGCTGTTGCTGTCACAGGAACGGAAGACAGGGCGCTCCCGGCTGCGAGGGGGAACGAGATGCTCTGGAGGCCAGACTTATTTTTGGAAGATGTGATGAGGCTCTTTAACGGCTGCCATCAAGTCTTCATAATCACCAGGAGGAGGCAGACAGGCAGACTGAAACAACTGCCTGATTAGTCCCTCCCGGTACATGTAGAAACCTCAGCTTCTCTCCGTGTACTGCTTCAGTTGCTTCCCTCATTATTTCCTGAGACCTGCAGCGGGCTGAGACGGAAAGAGGGGGTGGGGAGATACTTCACTCATCGGATCAAAACCTACGTGCCAATGATTTGGAGAAGGTGGGGTGGGGGGGACTTGGCTAAACACTTCTTGGCATGCCGTAACTCCGCGTCGTGGCTTGGAAGGGGGATTTATTATTATTTTTTCTTTATTCCCAAAGGGGAAAAGAGAATCCAGTTGCCACGTTGTGAGAGTGGGTCAGTGGAGCGATGGAAGTAGAAAGCACAGCCGACCTGGAGACTTGCAGTTCTTCGTCTCTGTTCTTGAATAGTTCAATGTTGAATAGGACTCAACTAGATATGTAGGAATGTCGCCTTCCTGGTTCAGTTTGATGCGGACATTTGGAGATGGAATGGAATGGAATGGAATGGAATGGAATGGGAGGGGAGGGGAGGGGAGGGAAGGGAAATGGGGGAATAGAATGGAAGATGGAATTGAATTGAATGGAATGGAATAGAAGATGGAATGGAATGGAAAATGGAATGGAAAAGATAGAATAGAAGATGGAATGGAATGGAATGGAATGGAATAGAAAATGGAAGGGAAGGGAAGGGAAGGGAAGGGAAGGGAAGGGAAGGGAAGGGAAGGGAAGGGAAAGGAAAGGAAAGGAAGTTCCAGGAATTGGACATAGGAATGTATCTGTCCTAGTCCAGTTTTATGGTGACATTTGTAGAGGGAATGGGATGGAAGGAAGGGAAGGGAAGAGAAGGGAAGGGAAGGGAAAGGAAGGAAGAATGGAATGAGGAGGAGGGAGGGAGGGAAGGGAAATGGGGGAATAGAATGGAAGATGGAATTGAATTGAATGGAATGGAATAGAAGATGGAATGGAATGGAAAATGGAATGGAAAAGATAGAATAGAAGATGGAATGGAATGGAATGGAATGGAATAGAAAATGGAAGGGAAGGGAAGGGAAGGGAAGGGAAGGGAAGGGAAGGGAAAGGAAAGGAAAGGAAGTTCCAGGAATTGGACATAGGAATGTATCTGTCCTAGTCCAGTTTTATGGTGACATTTGTAGAGGGAATGGGATGGAAGGAAGGGAAGGGAAGAGAAGGGAAGGGAAGGGAAAGGAAGGAAGAATGGAATGGAGAAGATAGAATAGAAGATGGAATGGAATGGAAAATGGAATGGAAAATAGAATGGAAAATGGAATGGAGACGGTAGAATAGAAGATGGAATGGAATGGAATGGAATAGAATAGGGAAGGGAAGGGAAGGGAAGGGAAGGGAAGGGAAGGGAAGGGAAGGGAAGGGAAGGGAAGGGAAGGGAAGGTTCAGGAATTGGACATTTAGGAATGTCTCCTTCCTATTCCAGTTTCATGGTGACTTCTGTCCAAAGGAGGGAGGGTGGGAGAGAAGGAAGGAAGGAAGGAAGGAAGGAAGGAAGGAAGGAAGGAAGGAAGGAAGGAAGGAAGGAAGGATTGGAAGCAATTCAGGACCTGCTGGAAAAATTAGGAGAAATTTATTAAATCCGTCCCCCCACCGTCCAGTGACAGGATGGAGAAATTCAAGAGGCTCCTTCCCGCAGTGTTTTATATCTCATGGTGGAGTGTGATGCCTTCAGCTCTTCATTTCCTTCCCTCTTTTTTTTTTTTTAAATTTCCCTTCCTTAAAAACCCTCATTCAAAACCACCCAGAGCAGGAGGCGGGCCCGCCTTAATGCATACATTGGCATAAGGGAGCGAATTCGAAAAACATCACGTTCGTGGACACTCAAATTACTGCCTGATCAGGCTATTTGCAGTGGGAAGATTTAATCAGCTTGCTAAGAGCTTTTGCTCAGCACCCAGTTTCCACTGCCACCTTGTTTCAAGGGCAAGGAAGCTAATGAAGGAAGATTGAACCTTGCTCACCCAATGAACGGAGGAGGGAAGGCGAGGAACCACAACGCTCGGGCTTGATTCAATTACTTGGGAGATGCTTCATTATTCTGCCGAGCTTCTGAGCTAAGCATCCATGTTGGGCGGGCGCCGTTGTCAGCGATACGGGTGACCTCCCGCATGTCAACATCAACAGGAGGTGGCCAAAGGAGAAGCAGATGCTTTGAAGGAGTTTATAACAGTAGCATCAGGGGAAGAGAAAGAGAGAGAAAACACACACACACACTAGAGTTGCGGTTACTTAAAGCACTCCTCAATTTTATAAACCGGGCAAAACAGGGGTGAAATCCAGCAGGTTCTGACCGGTTTGGGAGAACCGGTAGCGGAAATTTTGAGTAGTTCAGAGAACCGGCAAATACCACCTCTGGCTGGCCCCAGAGTGGGGAGGGAATGGAAATTTTGCAGTATCCGTCCCCTGCCACGCCCACCAAGCCACGCCCACCAAACCACACCATGCCCACCAAACCACGCCTGTTGTGCCTCGCCCGCCCGCCCTCCTCTCCTCAGCCGGGCCCCTCCCATCTCCTGCTATCTGAGCCAGAGACTGATAGTGAAGAAGAATGGCCTGGCATGCCTCTAGCCCCCAGCCCTGGCACCATGCCCGGACAGAATGAGCAAACAAACCTCCCTTCTACAGCGTGTGAGCACGAAGCCAGCCACGTGCTAGAATTGCCGGCAGCAGAGCAGGAGTACGAAAAGACACAGTGGACGGATCCCCGCTTCTGGAGGATGGAGAGGCGACGTCAGCAAAAGGAAGGGAGGGGCAGGCCTGGATAAGTGCTGAGTCATGGAGCCACACCCCATGGCCTATATAAAGGATCTGCTTTCTGGCATTCCTTGAGTCAGGCAAAGTCTCACCTGGTTGCTGAAGTCACACCTTGGATTCCTGCCTGCCCTGAGAACTGACAGAAATTTGGCAAAGCTGCAGCGGCTTCGTGGCCACGCTTGATACAGGCTTCCTAGACCCGGCCGTCAGAGGAGGAGTGGGACACGACACAGAGGTGGTATTTGCCGGCTCTCTGAACTACTCAAAATTTCCGCTACCGATTCTCTGAAGTGCTCAAAATTTCCGCTACCGATTCTCTGAAGTGCTCAAAATTTCTGCTACCGGTTCTCCACAACCTGTCAGAACCTGCTGGATTTCACCTCTGGTTGGAAGGGACCTTGGATGTCTTCTAGTTCAACCCTTTCCTGAAACAAGACACTTACACCATTCCAGAGAAATGGCTGTCCAATCTTTTTGTAAAAATCTCCAGTGTTGGAGCACCCACAATTTCTGAAGAAAAGCTGTTGCACTGATGGATAGTTCCAACTCTCAGCAAATTTCTCCTTGGTTCTAGATTGATTCTTTCCTTGATAAGTTTCCATCTTTTGCTTCTTGTTCTGCCTTCAGGTGCTTTGGAGAATAGGTTGACTCCTTCTTCTTTGTGGCAGCCTTTTAGTTATTAGAAGACTGCTATCAGAAAACAGAATAACAGAGTTGGAAGGGACCTGGGAGGTCGTCTAGTCCAACCCCCTGCTTAGGCAGGAAACCCGACACCAGTTCAGACAAATGGTTATCCAATCTCTTCTTAAAAACTCCCAGTATTGGAGCATTCACAACTTCTGCAGGCAAGTGGTTCCACTGATTAATTGTTCTAACTGTCAGGAAATTTCTCCTTAGTTCTAAGTTGCTTCTCTCCTTGATTAGTTTTGATCCATTGCTTCTTGTCCTACCTTTGCTTTGGAGAATAGCTTGACTCCCTCTTCTTTGGGGCATCCCCTGAGATATTGGAAGTCTGCTATCCTGTCTCCCCTAGTCCTTCTTTTCATTAAACTAGGCATACCAAGCTCCTGCAACCGTTCTTCATATGCTTTAGCCTCCAGTCCCCTAATCCTCTTTGTGGCTCTTCTCTGCACTCTCTCTAGAGTCTCAACGTCTTTTTTACATCTTGGCGACCAAAACTGGATGCAGTATTCCAAGTGTGGCCTTCCCAAGGCCTTACAAAGAGGGATTAACACTTCACATGATCTGGATTCTATCCCTCTGTTAACGCATCCTAGGATTTGCATTGTTCTTCCTTTACCAATATTTTGCTCAGGTAATCCATGCCCAGCGAGTTAATCAATCGTTCAGAGCTGGGAAAAGGGCCCTTTTCTTTCGTCTTTTGCAAAAGATTCTGCTGTCCTTTTCAGAGACAGCCCACTTTGGATGGGGGGGGGAGGGGGGGGAAGAAAACAGAAAAAGAAAGAAACTTTTCTGACAATTAAGAAATCCCGAATTGCTGGTGAGCAACCTTGGCCGCGTCATGGCCACGGCTGGTAACAAGTCACTTCATTAAATGTGACAACAGAGAGGGGGGGAAAGAAAAGGGAGCCATGATTACTTCATTGAGTCTATTGTGAGGCATATTTTAAAATGGTTATTATTCTTTCTCCTTCAATCATCGCCTAGCAACTTCTGGACCCTCTTCCCTTCTCTGCTGCTGTGTTCTTTTGTGCTACGTCTCTCCGCTTCTACGCCGAGGTCAGGATAATTTCTGCTTTTGCAAAGAAACAAACAAAAACGCCCCCCCCCCTCCAATCCTTGAAGCTTCCCCCCCTCCCCCTGCAGCCCTTTCAGATGCAGAGCAGAGCAAAAAACGCTCTTAAATAGACTAGTACATGGGAAATCTATTAATTGTCTGCAATTTGTCGTATCTTTTTAAAAAAAGGATAATCGCCAATTCTCGGTCTTTGGCCGTAGGAAAGCGAGCAAGAATGCTCGCTACTCTCTGATCATGATAATTGTCTCCTCGTTGTCCTCAAAACTTGTTTTTTCCTTTTTGTGATTGATTGATTGATTGATTGATTAGATTTACAGCTAAACATGCAACAACTACAATAGTGTTAATAAGATGAATGATGCGCAGATGACAAGTAAGTTATGCCAATCCATCAGCATTAAAAAAAAAAAGGTATAGTAAATTGGGTGTATACTTCCATAAATAGTTTTATATGGTACACATACACATAGGAAGAAATTTTGGTTTTAGGGAGATAGGTGATCTTTCAACCATGCCTTTTGAAGATCTGAAATTCTTGGAGGAACGTTCGATGCCCTACCTGTCCCAGTTGATGTTTTAACAGAGTTGGAAGGGACCTAATAGGTCATCTAGTCCACCCCCCACCATTCAAGCAGGAAACCCTATACCATTTCTGACAAATGGCAGTCCAATCTTTTCTTAAAAGCTTCCAGTGATGAACTCCCACAACTTCTGAAGGCAACTTCTGTTCCATCGGTTGATTGTTCTCACTGTCAGAAAGTTCCTCCTCATTTCTAGGTTGACTCTCTCCTTGGTCAGTTTCCATCCATTTTCCTTGTCTGGCCTTCAGATGGTTTGGAAAACAGCTTGACCCGTCCTCTCTGTGGCAGTCCCTCAATGAAGCTATCGAAGTGCTGTCCCGGTGCCTGGAAGCTGTACGGGTCTGGATGGGGAGAAACAGGCTCAAACTCAATCCCTCCAAGACGGAGTGGCTGTGGATGCCGGCACCCCGGTACAGTCAGTTGCAGCTGCGGCTGACTGTTGGGGCAAGTTATTGGCCCCGATGGAAAGGGTGCGCAACTTGGGCGTCCTCCTGGATGGATGGCTGTCTTTTGAAGATCATTTGGCGGCCGTCTCCAGGAGAGCTTTTTACCAGGTTCGCCTGGTTCGCCAGTTGCGCCCCTTTCTAGACCGGGGTGCCCTATGCACGGTCACTCATGCGCTCGTCACATCTCGCTTGGATTACTGCAATGCTCTCTACATGGGGCTCTCCTTGAAGAGCATCCAGAGGCTTCAGTTGGTTCAGAACGCAGCTGCGCGGGTGATAGAGGGAGCCCCTCGTGGCTCCCACGTGGCACCTCTCCTGCGCAGACTGCACTGGCTACCTGTGGCCTTTCGGGTGCGCTTCAAGGTTTTGGTTACCATCTTCAAAGCGCTCCATGGCATAGGGCCGGGTTATTTATGGGACCGCCTGCTGCCACCGACTACCTCCCACTGACCCGTACGCTCTCACAGGAGGGACTCCTTAAGGTGCCATCCGCCAGGCAGTGCCGACTGGCGACACCAGGGAAGGGCCTTCTCTGTGGGGCCCCGCCCTCTGGAACGAGCTCCCCAGGATTACGTCTGCTTCCAGACCTTGAACCTTCCGCATGAGCTTAAGACACATCTATTTATTTGTGCAGGGCTGGCCTAGGGTTTAATTTTAAAATTTTAAAATTAATTTTAAACGGGGTTTTGTTCTTTTAACTATAGTTTTAAATTTGGCCTAATGGAATAAGTTTTTTAAATGTTGTTTTAACATGTATTTATTTTATATTTTATGTTTATAAGGCTGTAAACCGCCCTGAGTCCTTCGGGAGATAGGGCGGTATAGAAATTTGAATAATAAAATAAATAAATAATAAATATTGGAAGACGGCTATCATGTCTCCCCCTGGTCCTTCTCTTCACTAGACTAGACATACCCAGTTCCTGCAACCATTCATCCTATGGTATAGCCTCCAGCCACTTAAACATCTTGGTTGCTCTTCTCTGCACTCTTTCTGGAGTCTCAACCTCTTTTTTATATTGTGGTGAACAAACCTGGATGCAGTACTTTAGGTGTGGTCTTACCAGGGCTTTATAGAGTGGTGTTAGTACCTCCCTTGATCTTAATTGTATCCCTCTGTTAATGCAATTTAGGATGTTCTTCTAACTGGATAATTTCTCCACTTCAGTAGCTTCCCAAAACCTCCTAAGATACTTGTGGTTGCATACCCTTGGACTGCCATTTTCCATCAGTAAAGGTAGGCGACCCAGCCACATGAATCACGTAAAGTCTGTTCCAGGCACTGGAAGACGTTCAGGAAAATGAAGGACATTTTGGAGTCATATTGTTTACTGGCCTTGTGGCACTAATGCTAAGCAAGCTAAGGGAGGAGGGAGGAGGAGGAGGAGGAGGAGGAGGAGGAGGAGGAGGAGGAGGAGGAGGAGGAGGAGGAGGAGAAGGAGGAAGGAGGAGGAGGAAGAAGGAGGAGGAGGAGGAGGAGAAAAGGTGGTGGTGATGGAGGAGGAGAAGAAGATTATGACTTTGATTATGACTTTGTATATAATATACAAATGGATGAAGACTATTGTCTCCTCGTTTTCCTCAAAACTTGTTTTTTCCTTTTTGTGATTGATTGATTGATTGATTGATTAGATTTACAGCTAAACATGCAACAACTACAATAGTGTTAATAAGATGAATGATGCGCAGATGACAAGTAAGTTATGCCAATCCATCAGCATTAAAAAAAAAAAGGTATAGTAAATTGGGTGTATACTTCCATAAATAGTTTTATATGGTACACATACACGTAGGAAGAAATTTTGGTTTTAGGGAGATAGGTGATCTTTCAACCATGCCTTTTGAAGATCTGAAATTCTTGGAGGAACGTTCGATGCCCTACCTGTCCCAGTTGATGTTTTAACAGAGTTGGAAGGGACCTAATAGGTCATCTAGTCCACCCCCCACCATTCAAGCAGGAGACCCTATACCATTTCTGACAAATGGCAGTCCAATCTTTTCTTAAAAGCTTCCAGTGATGAACTCCCACAACTTCTGAAAGCAACTTCTGTTCCATCGGTTGATTGTTCTCACTGTCAGAAAGTTCCTCCTCATTTCTAGGTTGACTCTCTCCTTGGTCAGTTTCCATCCATTTTCCTTGTCTGGCCTTCAGATGGTTTGGAAAACAGCTTGACCCCATCCTCTCTGTGGCAGCCCCTCAATGAAGCTATCGAAGTGCTGTCCCGGTGCCTGGAAGCTGTACGGGTCTGGATGGGGAGAAACAGGCTCAAACTCAATCCCTCCAAGACGGAGTGGCTGTGGATGCCGGCACCCCGGTACAGTCAGTTGCAGCTGCGGCTGACTGTTGGGGCAAGTTATTGGCCCCGATGGAAAGGGTGCGCAACTTGGGCGTCCTCCTGGATGGATGGCTGTCTTTTGAAGATCATTTGGCGGCCGTCTCCAGGAGAGCTTTTTACCAGGTTCGCCTGGTTCGCCAGTTGCGCCCCTTTCTAGACCGGGGTGCCCTATGCACGGTCACTCATGCGCTCGTCACATCTCGCTTGGATTACTGCAATGCTCTCTACATGGGGCTCCCCTTGAAGAGCATCCGGAGGCTTCAGTTGGTTCAGAACGCAGCTGCGCGGGTGATAGAGGGAGCCCCTCGTGGCTCCCACGTGACACCTCTCCTGCGCAGACTGCACTGGCTACCTGTGGCCTTTCGGGTGCGCTTCAAGGTTTTGGTTACCATCTTCAAAGCGCTCCATGGCATAGGGCCGGGTTATTTACGGGACCGCCTGCTGCCACCGACTACCTCCCACTGACCCGTACGCTCTCACAGGGAGGGACTCCTTAAGGTGCCATCCGCCAGGCAGTGCCGACTGGCGACACCAAGGGGAAGGGCCTTCTCTGTGGGGGCCCCCGCCCTCTGGAACGAGCTCCCCCCAGGATTACGTCTGCTTCCAGACCTTCGAACCTTCCGCCGCGAGCTTAAGACACATCTATTTATTTGTGCAGGGCTGGCCTAGGGTTTAATTTTAAAATTTTAAAATTAATTTTAAACGGGGTTTTGTTCTTTTAACTATAGTTTTAAATTTGGCCTAATGGAATAAGTTTTTTAAATGTTGTTTTAACATGTATTTATTTTATATTTTATGTTTTATAAGGCTGTAAACCGCCCTGAGTCCTTCGGGAGATAGGGTGGTATAGAAATTTGAATAATAAAATAAATAAATAATAAATATTGGAAGACGGCTATCATGTCTCCCCCTGGTCCTTCTCTTCACTAGACTAGACATACCCAGTTCCTGCAACCATTCATCCTATGGTATAGCCTCCAGCCACTTAAACATCTTGGTTGCTCTTCTCTGCACTCTTTCTGGAGTCTCAACCTCTTTTTTATATTGTGGTGAACAAACCTGGATGCAGTACTTTAGGTGTGGTCTTACCAGGGCTTTATAGAGTGGTGTTAGTACCTCTCTTGATCTTAATTGTATCCCTCTGTTAATGCAATTTAGGATGTTCTTCTAACTGGATAATTTCTCCACTTCAGTAGCTTCCCAAAACCTCCTAAGATACTTGTGGTTGCATACCCTTGGACTGCCATTTTCCATCAGTAAAGGTAGGCGACCCAGCCACATGAATCACGTAAAGTCTGTTCCAGGCACTGGAAGACGTTCAGGAAAATGAAGGACATTTTGGAGTCATATTGTTTACTGGCCTTGTGTCACTAATGCTAAGCAAGCTAAGGGAGGAGGGAGGAGGAGGAGGAGGAGGAGGAGGAGGAGGAGGAGGAGGAGGAGGAGGAGGAGGAGGAGGAGGAGAAGGAGGAAGGAGGAGGAGGAGGAAGAGAAGAAGGAGGAGGAGGAGGAGGAGAAAAGGTGGTGGTGATGGAGGAGGAGAAAAGAAGATTATGACTTTGATTATGACTTTGTATATAATAAACAAATGGATGAAGACTATTGCTTGACATAGTGTAAGCCGCCCTGAGTCTTCGGAGAAGGGCGGGATATAAATGCAAATAAAAAAAAAAGAAGAAGGAGGAGGAGGAGGAGGAGGAGGAGGAGGAGGAGGAGGAGGAGGAGGAGGAGAAGAAGAAGAAGAAGAAGAAGAAGAAGAAGAAGAAGAAGAAGAAGAAGAAGAAGAAGAAGAAGAAGAAGAAGAAGAAGAAGAAGAAATAACAGAGTGGGAGTGGAGTTTGCATAGAGAAGGAGGAGGAGGAGGAGGAGGAGAAGAAGAAGAAGAAGAAGAAGAAGAAGAAGAAGAAGAAGAAGAAGAAGAAGAAGAAGAAGAAGAAGAAGAAGAAGAAGAAGAAGAAGAAGAAATAACAATTCTTTCTGAGCATTCAAAATGGGCCAATAGAAAAAAATAAAATGTTATCTATTATTCCAGCATTGCAAATGCAAGATTAAGATTAAGTCTGAAAGGAAAAGATGACCGAGAGAAGCGAATTGGAGGCAAATTTATCTACTTATTTCATGTCTTATCTAACTTTCCATCATGAAGATTAAGGACAATATGAATGGTTTCTCTGAGGAAAATTTACACGCAACGCTTTCCATTTCTAGCACCCATTCATATCCATTCTCCCTTCTCTTTTTTTTTTTCTTCAGGTGCCTTTCTCCTGCGCAGAGAGATCTTAGCCAATCAGGAATCCTGCAGAATAAATATAAGGAGTTATCAGTATTTCACATGCTCGATGTAATTTGTCTACAGGATGAATTGGCTAGAAGCAAGACCAGAAGTTATTCCTAGCTAGGGCACGACAGCCTGAACAAGACACACAAACGATGACGAAAATGAAAGCCAACCCAAAATTGGTCAAAGGTAGCATTTCTGAAAGGGCCCTTGATTTTATTCCTTCTACACCAAAAAAAAAAAAATTGTGATGAAAGGAGGAGGAGGAGGAGGAGGAGGAGGAGGAGGAGGAGAAGGAGGAGAAGGAGAAGAATAGAGTTGGAAGGGACCTCGGAGGTCTTCTAGTCTAATCCACTGCTCAAGAAGGAGACCATATATCATTTCAGACAAATGGTTGTCCGGTCTCTTCTTGAAGACCTCCAGTGATGGAATACCTAAAACATCTGAAGGGAAAAGCCATTCCGCTGGTTAATTGTTCTCACTGTTACGGAATTCCTTCTTAGTTCCCAGGTTGGTTTTCTCCTTGATTAGTTTCCATCCATTGTTTCCTGTTTCTCCTTCTGACGCTTTGGAAAATAGTTTGACCTCCCTCGTCTTTATAAGGTAAAGGTAAAGGTTCCCCTCGCACATATGTGCTTGTCATTCCCGACTCTAGGGGGCGGTGCTCATCTTCGTTTCAAAGCCGAAGATCCAGTGCTGTCCGAAGATGCCTCCGTGGTCACGTAGCCGGCATGACTCAATGCCAAAGGCGCACGGAACGCTGTTCCCTTCCCACCAAAGGTGGTCCCTGTTTTTCTATTTGCATTTTTTTTTACATGCTTTCGAACTGCTAGGTTGGCAGAAGCTGGGACAAGTCACGGGAGCTCACCCCGTTACTCAGCACTAGGGATTCGAACTGCTGAACTGCCGACCTTTCGATCGACATGCTCAGCACCTCAGCCGCTGAGCCACTGCATCCCTTCTCGTCTTTATAGTACCCGGCTCAAATATCGAAGAATTAGACTAAAAACAGAGTTGGAAGAGACCTTGTAGGGACCTTTCCCTTCTTCCTGTCTCTCCCCTCCCCGTTAGCTTTGTCTTCCATGCGCCGAAAATACACATTTATTCAAGAGATGGGGGATTGGACTATTTGTTTTACTTCAGCGATTCCCTAAATCCAGGAAGCAAACAGAGCTGTGCAACCTCAAAGAGAGCTCCCCTGTTATCTCAATCCTTTCAGAGAAGTATCGGCTATTGTCAATACACACTGCAATCGTGTATGCGTCGAGATTGTTAATGAACACGTTTCCTGCAGATAATTATAGGGAGTATCGAAAACACTTAAAACGACTCATTCTTCCAATTCATTAATTATATTCCAATTATGTTCTTCTCTCATGCTCTGCGAGAAAGCAGAAACTTCAGGGAAGCTGGGGTGGAGACTGGGCGGCTTCCAGGAGAGAAAAGGGACCCAGATGTCTACAAAGAACTAACTAAGCGAATGAGAACGATTTTTCTTTGGCAGTAGTAGATCTTCTGGATCCCTAGATGTTACTTGAGAAGATGCCGTTCTTTTTTGTTCTTTTTTTTGTATAATTAGTTTTTTGTTTTTTTTACAATGTAGAACATAGAAATTCAGTATCTATCTATCTATCTATCTATCTATCTATCTATCTATCTATCTATCTATCTATCTATATATATATATATATATGGAATTCTTTATTGGCCAGGAGGGACACAGTGGCTCAGGGGCTAGGACGCTGAGCTCGTCGATCGAAAGGTCGGCAGTTCAGCGGTTCGAATCTCGAGTGCTGCGTAACAGGGTGAGCTCCCGTTCCTTGTCCCAGCTTCTGCCAACCTAGCAATTCGAAAGCACGTAAAATGCAAGTAGAAAAAAATAGGGAGCACCTTTGGTGGGAAGGGAACAGTGTTCCGTGCGCCTTTGGCCACATGACCATGCAGACGTCTTCGGACAGCACCAGCTCTTCGGCTTTGAAATGGAGATGAGCATCGCCCCCTAGAGTCAGGAACGACTACCATGTATGTGCAAGGGGAACCTTTACCTTTATTGGCCAAGTGTGATTGGAGACACAAAGAATTTGTCTTTGGTGCCTATTCTATTCTATTCTATTCTATTCTATTCTATTCTATTCTATTCTATTCTATTCTATTCCATTCCATTCCATTCCATTCCATATTCCACATTCTATTCTATTCTATTCTATTCTATTCTATTCTATTCTATTCTATTCTATTCTATTCTATTCTATTCTATTCATTTTTCCAATTCTGGCTGCTGTTAATACATGTAAAATTAAATACATATTCTTTTTATTGTATCTCTCTGGTAATATTCCCAACAAAAATATTTCTGGCTTTAGATCTATATGTTGCTTTATTATTTTTTTCTAACCACGTGTGTATTTTTGTCCATTTTTTTTTTTTTTTGCTTTGCTTTTGGGCATGTCCACCACAGGTGATAATACGAGCCTGGTATCTGAAGATGCCATATTTGATCTCATGCTCAATCCCATAATACATGTTCAATATATGCATTATATATTATATAACATAATAATATTATATAACATAATATTATCTAACATAATACATGTTCAAAGGGACCTGTTAGAAGTTGCTCAGTTTGAAAAAAAATTCCTATTAAATTTGGAGACATTTTTGCTGGGCATTTTGCCAGACAAGTATAACGAAGGGAATGTATATCTGATTTTACATGTATTAATGGCAGCAAGAACTAAAATGCTTTAAAAAAAAAAAAAGTTGGCCACGCCCACCCAGTCACATTATCCCCCCTGCCACCAAGCCATGCCCACAGAACCAGTAGTAACAAATTTTTCATTTCACCCCTAGGGCAGAGCCACGGAGTGTCCCCCAGGTCGGTTTTTGCTCTAGCTTCTAACTTCTCCACCAACGTTGACCTCTTGGTGACCATGTTCCTCCAGCACCAGACAAAGCACGCTCTATCCACTGGAGTTATGCAACGTTTCCTCAAATCCCATCAATCCTGCTAGGCTTTGCTGATTTAATCAATCCAATCAATTCACCCAATCCAATGGGGAGCAGGGGTGAAATCTAAAAATTTTCCCTACCGGTTCTGTGGGCATGGCTAAATTGGTGGGCATGGCTTGATGGTCAGGTGACCCGATGGGCGTGGCTTGGTGGCCAGGTGACTGAATGGGCATGGCCAATAATAATAAATAATAAAAATAATAAACAAAATATACAAAACTTGGGAGTGCACCAGTCTACCTTCTTTAAAAATAGAGGCAACGGTCTACTAATTGCCTTTTTTTGGGGGAGCGCACCGGTCTACCTTCTTTAAAAATAGAGGCAACGGTCTACTAATTGCCTTTTTTTGGGAGCGCACCAGTCTACCTTCTTTAAAAATAGAGGCACCAGTCTACTAATTGCCTTTTTTTGGGAGCGCACCAGTCTACCTTCTTTAAAAATAGAGGCAACGGTCTACTAATTGCCTTTTTTTGGGAGTGCACCGGTCTACCTTCTTTAAAAATAGAGGCACCGGTCTACTAGCCACCTACAGCACTGATCAGCTGTAGTGCAGCCCTTTGAAGCGCCCACAGCAGTCATTTAAAGCCGAGAGCTTCAGGGACAGAGAAGAGGAACAGTGAGGCATGGGCGGTGGGGGTGGGGGCAGGGATTTTTGCTAGCAGTTCTCTGAACTACCCACCCCCATTGCTACCAGATCGTGCGATCCGGTCCGAACTGGGAGCATTTCACCCATGATGGGGAGCCAATGATTCGGTCTGGATAATAAGGAAGGTCTGGTGTGCCCAAGCTGGACCGATTCCTCAAATCAAATTGGGGAGAGCTGAATTCAATCAGTTCAAATGGTGACGTCAAACTGATCCAGTTTCCTATGGCTTGAGGTGCTGAAGATTCAATAAAGGATCTTCTGCATGCAAAGCAGGTGCAATTCCATAGATCTGAAGCATCTTTGTTGTATCAGACATCTTCAACGTCATGAAGAGTTCCTTAGGTTCTTTACTGACTTCTTCCCTACCTGTCGTGTCCCACTCCTCCTCTGATGGCCGGGTCGGGGAAGTCTGTGTCAAGCGTGGCCACAGAGCCTCTGCAGCTTTGCCAAAGTTCTGTCAGAGTTCTCAGGGCAGGCAGGAGTCCAAGATGTGACTTCAGCAATCCAAATTAGACTTTGCCTGACTCAAAGAATGCCAGAAAGCAGATCCTTTATATAGGCCATGGGGTGTGGCTCCATGACTCAGCACTTATCCAGGCCTGCCCCTCCCTTCCTTTTGCTGATGACACCTCTCCATTCTCCGGAAGCATGGATCCATCCACCCTCCAGCTGCCGGCAATTCCAGCTCGTGACTGGCTTCAGATTCTTCATGTTCACATGCTGTGGGGGAGGGGTTTATTTGCTCGGTTTGTCCGGGCATGGTGCCAGGACCGGGGGCCAGAGGCATGCCAGGCCATTCGTCTTGCTCGGTCTGTCCGGGCATGGTGCCAGGACTGGGGGCTGGAGGCATGCCAGGCCCTTCGTCTGCATTATCAGTCTCTGGCTGAGATAACAGGAGATGAGAGGGGCCCGGCTGCGGAGAGGGGGGCGGGCAAGACACAACACTACCTCCAAAACAACCTTGGATATGACCATGTTTATTTCTGGTGACCTCTTAATGCCTTCTCCTGGCCAGGAAATTTAGAGGGACCTTTGCTAGAAAAGGTAACCCAATCTTTCCATTGATCTTGGAAGGAAAGAAAACTAAATATCTCTGGAGATTCTCGGTCATCCAGGTCATGGTTGTCCCAAAGGTGCTTTTCCGAAAGGCAGCTGGGCTTTGTTTTTCCCTAAAGATGTTTCGCTTCTCATCCAAAAAGCTTCTTCAATTCTTCAGAAGGCAACTGGGCTTTGTTTTTCCCTAAAGATGTTTCGCTTCTCATCCAAAAAGCTTCCTCAGTTCTCCAGAAAGCAACTGGACTTGTTTTTCCTTAAAGAGGTTTTGCTTCTCACCCAAGAAGCTTCTTCAGTTCTTCAGAAGGCAACTGGACTTTCTTCTTCCTTGAAGACCTTTCGCTTCTCATCCAAAAAGCTTCTTCAGTATATGCATTATATATTATATAACATAATAATATTATATAACATAATATTATCTAACATAATACATGTTCAAAGGGACCTGTTAGAAGTTGCTCAGTTTGAAAAAAAATTCCTATTAAATTTGGAGACATTTTTGCTGGGCATTTTGCCAGACAAGTATAACGAAGGGAATGTATATCTGATTTTACATGTATTAATGGCAGCAAGAACTAAAATGCTTTAAAAAAAAAAGTTGGCCACGCCCACCCAGTCACATTATCCCCCCTGCCACCAAGCCATGCCCACAGAACCAGTAGTAACAAATTTTTCATTTCACCCCTAGGGCAGAGCCACGGAGTGTCCCCCAGGTCGGTTTTTGCTCTAGCTTCTAACTTCTCCACCAACGTTGACCTCTTGGTGACCATGTTCCTCCAGCACCAGACAAAGCACGCTCTATCCACTGGAGTTATGCAACGTTTCCTCAAATCCCATCAATCCTGCTAGGCTTTGCTGATTTAATCAATCCAATCAATTCACCCAATCCAATGGGGAGCAGGGTGAAATCTAAAATTTTCCCTACCGGTTCTGTGGGCATGGCTAAATTGGTGGGCATGGCTTGATGGTCAGGTGACCCGATGGGCGTGGCTTGGTGGCCAGGTGACTGAATGGGCATGGCCAATAATAATAAATAATAAAAATAATAAACAAAATATACAAAACTTGGGAGTGCACCAGTCTACCTTCTTTAAAAATAGAGGCAACGGTCTACTAATTGCCTTTTTTGGGAGCGCACCAGTTTACTAATTGCCCTTTTTTGGGAGCGCACCAGTCTAACTTCTTTAAAAATAGAGGCACCGGTCTACTAATTGCCCTTTTTTGGGAGTGCACCAGTCTACCTTTTTTAAAAATAGAGGCACCGGTCTACTAATTGCCTTTTTTGGGAGTGCACCAGTCTACCTTTTTTAAAAATAGAGGCACCGGTCTACTAATTGCCTTTTTTGGGAGTGCACCAGTCTACCTTTTTTAAAAATAGAGGCACCGGTCTACTAGCCGCCTACACGCTGATCAGCTGTGGGACAGAGAAGAGGAACAGTGAGGCATTTTTGCTAGGAAGGTCTGGTGTGCCCAAGCTGGACCGATTCCTCAAATCAAATTGGGGAGAGCTGAATTCAATCAGTTCAAATGGTGACGTCAAACTGATCCAGTTTCCTATGGCTTGAGGTGCTGAAGATTCAATAAAGGATCTTCTGCATGCAAAGCAGGTGCAATTCCATAGATCTGAAGCATCTTTGTTGTATCAGACATCTTCAACGTCATGAAGAGTTCCTTAGGTTCTTTACTGACTTCTTCCCTACCTGTCGTGTCCCACTCCTCCTCTGATGGCCGGGTCGGGGAAGTCTGTGTCAAGCGTGGCCACAGAGCCTCTGCAGCTTTGCCAAAGTTCTGTCAGAGTTCTCAGGGCAGGCAGGAGTCCAAGATGTGACTTCAGCAATCCAAATTAGACTTTGCCTGACTCAAAGAATGCCAGAAAGCAGATCCTTTATATAGGCCATGGGGTGTGGCTCCATGACTCAGCACTTATCCAGGCCTGCCCCTCCCTTCCTTTTGCTGATGACACCTCTCCATTCTCCGGAAGCATGGATCCATCCACCCTCCAGCTGCCGGCAATTCCAGCTCGTGACTGGCTTCAGATTCTTCATGTTCACATGCTGTGGGGGAGGGGTTTATTTGCTCGGTTTGTCCGGGCATGGTGCCAGGACCTCTGTCCGGGCATGGTGCCAGGACTGGGGGCTGGAGGCATGCCAGGCCCTTCGTCTGCATTATCAGTCTCTGGCTGAGATAACAGGAGATGAGAGGGGCCCGGCTGCGGAGAGGGGGGCGGGCAAGACACAACACTACCTCCAAAACAACCTTGGATATGACCATGTTTATTTCTGGTGACCTCTTAATGCCTTCTCCTGGCCAGGAAATTTAGAGGGACCTTTGCTAGAAAAGGTAACCCAATCTTTCCATTGATCTTGGAAGGAAAGAAAACTAAATATCTCTGGAGATTCTCGGTCATCCAGGTCATGGTTGTCCCAAAGGTGCTTTTCCGAAAGGCAGCTGGGCTTTGTTTTTCCCTAAAGATGTTTCGCTTCTCATCCAAAAAGCTTCTTCAATTCTTCAGAAGGCAACTGGGCTTTGTTTTTCCCTAAAGATGTTTCGCTTCTCATCCAAAAAGCTTCCTCAGTTCTCCAGAAAGCAACTGGACTTGTTTTTCCTTAAAGAGGTTTTGCTTCTCACCCAAGAAGCTTCTTCAGTTCTTCAGAAGGCAACTGGACTTTCTTCTTCCTTGAAGACCTTTCGCTTCTCATCCAAAAAGCTTCTTCAGTTCTTCAGAAAGCAACTGGGCTTTGTTTTTCCTTGAAGAGGTTTTGCTTCTCATCCAAGAAGCTTCCTCAGTTCTCCAGAAAGCAACTGGACTTGTTTTTCCTTAAAGAGGTTTTGCTTCTCACCCAAGAAGCTTCTTCAGTTCTTCAGAAAGCAACCGGACTTTCTTCTTCCTTGAAGACCTTTCGCTTCTCATCCAAGAAGCTCCTTCAGTTCTTCAGAAGGCAACTGGACTTTGTTCTTCCTTGAAGACCTTTCGCTTCTCCTCCAAGAAGCTTCTTCAGTTCTGACTCAAGTAAAGAAGCTTCTCGGATGAGAAGCGAAACGTCTTCAAGGAAAAAAACAAAGCCCGGTTGCCTTTTGAAAAAAAAAAAAGAGAGAGAGGGAGAGAGCACCTTTGGGGGAAAGAAAGCCAATTTTCTAATTCTAATTCCCTTCATTCCTTACTCCTGGCAAGACAGTGCGCCAGGCTTATTTATCGACAGGATTTCTGGCATTGCGGAAATGTATCCCGAAGGATTCGTGCCAGTTCATTAAATCTGCCTCTTCTTGGGGGCTCGGGCTCACCTTGCTAAAGTTTTCAAGCAGGCCTGGGACAAACTGGGTTAGCTGCAGAGAGCGAGATGAAGGGAGGCTGCTGGCGGGTTGCTGCGGGATATGCAGCCGAAGTTTCCACAGCCGGAGGCGATATCGCAAATGTCAAAAAATTGCTGGGGAGCATCTGAAAAGAAATGCTCTTTCTTCCCAGCCTCCCTGTGTGATGAGCTCCGTTGACTTTCTTTTTCCGCCTCTTCTTTTCCTCGCTTCTTTTTGGCTGTTTATCTTCTTTTTTTCTTTTTAGCTGGCCTAAATCTCTCTCTCTCTCTCCATCCTTGTAAGATGGACGGCCTGCCTGCTGACATGATTTCAGAATAGCAGAGTGGGAAGGGACCAGGGGTGATATTCACTTATTTTCCCTATCGCGTCCGGCCTTCCGCGCATGCGCCCAGTCTTCTGTGTGTGCGCCCAGCCTTCCGCGCATGCATCCAGCTTCAAAAATGTGCCTAAATAGCATGGAATAGAGGCAGGGAGGGTAGGCAGCCCCACCCGCGATTTCCATTACCGGTTCGGGCGAACCGGTGTGAACCGGCTGAATTCCATTTCTGGAAAGGATTTTGGAAGTCTTCTAGTCCAGGGGTCTGCAAACTTGGCTCTTTTAAGACTTGTGGACTTCAACTCCCAGCGTTCAGGAGTTGAAGTCCACAAGTCTTAAAAGAGCCAAGTTTGCAGACCCCTGTTCTAGGCCCATCCCCTGCTCAAACAAGAGACTGTAATATTTCAGGCAGGTGCCTGTCTAATCTCTCTTTAAAAACCTCCAGGCACGGAGCACCCATTTTCCTTGTCTTCTTTTCCTCACTCAATGACTCGGCCTATTTGCCTTTTATTATTGCCCAAGGAAGTCCAAGGAAACCATTCGTAGAGATGTGGGAATCAACAAGCAGCTGCTATTCTTTTCGGCTATCTGTGTTAGTAGGGCAGGATTCTGATACTTCGGGGGGTTTTTTTCCCCCTACTTTGATCGATGGATTAAAAAAAAAAATCTGCCAAAAGATAAGGAGCCAATTTTAGTTTGAAAGTTTCTCAAAGAGATGCAGGTTTGGTAAGAATTATCCAAATGCGTGTAATTTCTTGGAGAAAATGTTTTGGAAAGTTTTGCGAGGCGATTGTTTGCTATGTGCAATTTTTATAGGGTAGACCTTTTCATGCACGCTGCCACTTAAAAAAATATTTTCTAAGTCCTCTCTCCCTCCTTTCTTCTTTTCTTCTTTATTTCCTTCCTTCCTCCCTCCCTCCCTCCTTCTTTCCTTCTTTCTTTCCTCCCTTCCTCCCTCCTCCCTCCCTCTCTCCTTCCTTTCTTCTGTCCCTCCTTCCTTCCTTTCTTGTCCCTCCTTCCTTCCTTCTTTCCTTCCTCCCTTCCTTCCTCCATCCCTCCTTCCTTCCTTTTCTTTCCTCCCTTCCTCCTTTATTCCCTTTGTCCCTCCCTCCCTCCCTCCTTCCTTCCTTTCCTTCCTCCTTCCCTTTCTTCCTTCCTTCCTCCCTCCCTCCTTCTTTCTTTCCTTCCTCCTTTATTCCTTCCTCCCACTGTCCCTTCCTCCCTCCCTCCTCCTTCCTTTCTTCTTTCCTTCCTCCTTCCTCCCTCCTCTATTCCTTCTTCCTTCCTTCCTTCCTCCCTCCTCCATCCCTCCTTCCTTCTTTCTTTCCTCCTTCCTCCTTTATTCCTTCATCCCTCCTCCTCCTCCTTCCTTTCTCCTTCCCTTCCTTCCTTCATCCCTCCCTCCCACCTTTTCTTTCCTTCCTCCCTCCATCCCTCCCTCCCTCCGTCCCTTCCTTCTTTCCTCCCTCCCTCCCTCCTCCCTTCCTTTCTCATTCCCTTCCTTCCTTCCTTCATCCCTCCCTCCCACCTTTTCTTTCCTTCCTTCCTCCTTTATTCCTTTCCTCCCTCTGTCCCTTCCTTCTTTCCTCCCTCCCTCCTCCCTTCCTTCTTTCCTTCCTTCCTTCCTTTCTCCATCCCTCCCTCCTTCTTTTCTTTCCTTCCTTCCTCCTTTATTCCCTTCCTCCCTCTGTCCTTTCCTCCGTCCCTCCTTCCTTCCATCTTTCCTTCCTCTTGCTGATTGCTTCTTTCCCTTTTCTTTCTCCCTGGTCTAGAAAGGAAGTGTCATCAAACAATTTATGGAGCCCATCAGATTAACTCTTTAAGTCTTCCTGATCACGGATAGCAGCTGCAGTCTATCCATCTGCTTTGCTCTGGTGTCTTCTGTTTCTCTCTTCGCTCGTGGCATCCGTTGCGTCTGTCGGCCTTGATCCGTTCTCAGGTCTCGACTTTGATCTTTAATTCTCCATCGCACATCTGCTGCTTTGGCCTTTGTGGTTGTCGACTAAACTCCAGGCAGATTGCCGGATGTGGTGCTGAGGAGACGTGGAAAACAGCAGCTCGTAAAATAAGACAGCGGGGGCCATTCTGTGGAAAACTTTATTAGCAAAGTCAGATGGTCGGGTGTGGGGTTATAGGAACAAGATTATATACGTGTAATAGCGTTATTTTTTATGGCGGTTGTAAATATATCATCATGTACATTGGTTTTATGGAGTTGGAGTCCTTTCCGTTTGTGTTTTAGCTTAAGTGTTAATTTTAACTGGAGTTGGACCAGGCCCCAGAATGGAGCCTGTTATAAATAATTTTCTTGTTTCTTTCATTTGCTTGCAGTCTTCAATCACGATGGTACATTTGCCCCGTTGCACTTAATTCCTGGCTTTCCATGGATAATTGCTCAATTTTTAAACTTGAGTCCTTGTTAACTTAAAATCTAGGAAAACCTTCTCCTAACTCGGCTCCTCCTGTGGACTTCAGATTTCCAAATTCTCAGCTCCCCTGAATGGGAAAAGCTGATCAAGATCTTCCTTCCTTCCTTCCTTCCTTCCTTCCTTCCTTCCTCCCTCCCTCCCTCCCTCCCTCCCTCCCTTCTCCTCCATCCAGCTTAGGAAGAGAAGTAACCCAGTTCTCCAAACACGACAAACCCTCTGAAGTTAACTCAAAGATTTCTTTAATTAGGAGCACCAGCAGCATCAGCAAAAACTTTCTCTCTCACCACAGGCTAACAAGTCCTTCCGGATGGAAGATGAATAGTTAGTCTGCCACATCTATTCATCTCCGCCCCCTGCCTTTTATCCCCAGAGCTAGGATGGGGCTTCGCTAGCAGCAGTGACTCTTCTGTCCCAAGGATCGGCCCATAGATTTCCACTGCTCTCCTCTCCTCTGCTTTCTGCGCATCTGCTTGTCAGGCATTGTACCCAGCTGTCCCTCCTCTTCCTCATCAGCCACCTCCAGACCTGAGGGCTGTTGACTCTCCATCTGAGGGCTGACGGATGGCCCAGGCTCCACCTCTGTCTCTCTCTCTCTGCCAGCTCCATTCCCTCTTCCCCCTTGGAGCTCTCAGGTTGCCTTGATGCTAACCTTGACTCCCACATCTGCTCCTCCTTCTCCAATTTGGCTGCTGGAGGGGCTGGCAGCTGACAGGTCACAACAAAAAGATTGCAAACGTCCTGAACTAGGGAATCTGATCTACGAATCTTATGATACCATAAAAAATATTTTTGGAGGTGCCTTTAAACTTCTCTCTCGCTCCCTAAAGGAAGAACTTCCTACTTTCTTAAAAATATGTGTTGGAAGACAAGGTATAATCCAGAAACTGTTCCTAACCCTCTGAACCTGAATGGGTTGGGTTTTCTGACATCTGGATGGAGAACCTTGGTACCTCCTTGTCTTGCAGATAATTCTGATTTTTTTAAAACATAAAGTGTTGAGTAAGTCATCATGGCTTGATTTACGCTTACTGCTAAGCCCCAAGGCTTGACTCACAAGTCAAGGCAGTTCCTCAAGGCATGTGAGCAAGCCACAGTATGACTTAGCACTACCTATGTATTGAATTGCACCCAACCCATTCTTTTGCATGGTTCCATTCTGAAGATACAAGACCGCCCCCTGCCATCTCTACAGGGGCAGAAATTAAATCACGCATTATTGCATTCCTTCCTCGCTTCCTCATGCCACGTGGCTGTAGCAAATGCCGAGTAAACTATAGATTTTGTTCCACTTAACTCCTACCCTTTCACCAGCTTCTGCTTTCTCTTCCGTTGGCAGGCTTTTGTTTGAATTAAATCCCCGTCTTTGAGCGAGGGAGGGTGGGAGAGCTCAAATGTAGGCTAAAGCAGTGCATTTTGACTTTGATAGTTCTCCTTGGTTTATTCTCCAGAGGGAAATTAACCTCCTTCTTGAATTAATTCCTATGGAAAAAAAATGGATAGGTTCTTGTTTTTGTTTCATTGGGATTGTTGGGTTCTTCTTCTTCTTCTTCTTCTTCTTCTTCTTCTTCTTCTTCTTCTTCTTCTTCTTCTTCTTCTTCTTCTTCTTCTTCTCCTTCTCTTCCTCCTCCTCCCTCGTTACCTCTTCTTCTTCTCCTCCTCCTCCTCCTTCCAGCTTCATATCTGTCTTCTCCACCTCCACCTCTTCTTTCCTTCTCCTTCTTCCTTCTTCTTCCTTCCTTCTTCCTTCTTCCTTCTACTTCATATCTGTCTTCTTCACCTCCTCCTCATCATCATCTTCGCATCCTCCTTCTTCCTTCTTCCTCTTCCTCATATCTGTCTTCTCCTCCTCCACCACCTCCTCCTTCGCTCCCTATCTGTATATGTTTCTCTAAGAGAGAGCTACTTCCAAATATTATCAAGAGATAACGAATTGTTAAAGGGAGGGGAAGACGCCTCTTATCCTCATTTGCATGCAGTGTTTAATGCCTTTTGGAGAATATTTCATTGGGATGTCTGTAAAAATGAATGAGGAATGATCACAATATGCTAATGGAACACGGCTTGGAACATTTGTCTTGTTCTTAGGTCTGACAAAAGCAACTGTGTTTTTGATTTGTACGATTGTTTCGTTTAATCAGGAAAGGCATTGAAGAGCTCAGGGGGGCCAAGGCAGAATTCCCTTAGCAAAGCTGGTTGGCCCGGAGTGGCAATTTCAAATTTGAATCAAGGTATGTTTTAAAAAAATGCACTCTTTAACAAAGCAAGATCAATCAATCAGAATAGAGCTGGAAGAGGCCTTGGAGGTCTTCTAGGCCAACCCCCTGCTCAAGCAGGAATAGAATGGAATGGAATGGAATGGAATGGAATGGAATAGAATAGAATAGAATAGAATAGAATAGAATAGAATAGAATAGAATAGAATAGAATAGAATAGAATAGAATAGAACAGTGGTTCCCAACCAGTGTGCCGCGGCACTAAGGGGTGCCGTGAGATCTTTTGAGGGTGCCGGGAACTTTTGAGCTACGGAGATTTTAAATATCTATTTCCTTATAAGGGTGCCGGGAACTTTTGAAAGGCTTTCCAAGGGTGCCTCAAACAAGAAAAGGTTGTGCCTCAAACAAGAAAAGGTTGGGAACCACTGGAATAGAATAACAGAGTTGGAAGGGATCTTGGAGGTCTTCTAGTCCAACCCCCTGCTTAGGCAGGAAACCCTACACCACTTCAGACAAATGGTTATCCAACCTCTTCTTAAAAACTTCCAGTGTTGGAGCATTCACAACTGATTATTTGTTCTTACTGTCAGGAAATTTCTCTTTAGTTCTAAGTTGCTTCTCTCCTTGATTAGTTTCCATCCATTGCTTCTTGTCCCGCCCTCAGGTGCTCGGGAGAATAGCTTGACTCCCTGTTCTTTGTGGTAGCCCCGAGATATTGGAAGACTGATACCATGACTCCCCTATCCTTCTTTTCATCAAACTAAGTTAAGAGAACCTATACCATTTCAGTGGCTATCCAGGCACTTCTTAAAAACCTCCAGTAATGGAGTGGCCATGACTTCTGAAGACAAGAAGTTTCTCCTTAATTTCAGGTTGCTTCTCTCCTTGATTAGTTTCCATCCATTATTTCTTGTTCTGCCTTCTGGTGCTTTGGAGAATAAATTGACCCCCCTCTTCTTTGGGGCAGCCCCTCATGTCGGCCCTAATCCTTCTTTTCTCTAGACTGGCCATATACTGCCCTCTGTATGAGGAAGAGGCCAAAGCTTCACTTCTCATCCAAGAAGCTTCTTCAACTCTTGAAAGGTCTTCAAAGAAAAACCAGAAAGTCCAGTTGCCTCTTGAAAAAGCACCTTTGGGACAACCATGACCTGGATGGCTGAGAACCTCCATAGACCTTGGAAGAAGAAGTTCTGAAGAAGCTTCTTGGATGAGATGCAAAACATCTTCAGAGAAAACCAAGAAAGTCCACCTGCCTCTTGAAGAAACACCTTTAGGACAACCATGACCTGGATGGCTGAGAATCTCCATAGACATTTGACCATGATTTGAAAACACAAAGCAATAACCACAATATCTCGTGATGGCTAAAACAGGAACTCACCACCTACACTAGGGTTTACAACCATGAGATCTGTATTTACTGTGCCAATCACCACTTGGCCTCTTCATCATAGAGAAGGCAGAGTATGGCAAGAACTTTGATCGGATAACCTATATGACCAGGGGTGGGCTTCAAAAATTTTAGCAAGGGGTTCTCTGACCTAGTTGCTGGGTGGGCATGGCCATGGTGGGTGTGGCCTAGTCAACCTCCCACACTACAATGGAGTGTGGCCTAGTCAGTCTCCTGCACCATGGCGGGGCGGGGATTTTTCCCCTCCCCTGGCTCCATAGGCTTTCCTCGAACCTCCAGAAAGGCGAAAGCAGCTTCCCCAGGTTCTGGAAGCTGGAAATGGGCCCATTTTCCAAACTTCTGTTTTTTGCACTCCCCGAGCCTCCGTGCGTGCCCTGCATTTGCCTGCATCCAAAACAGGCTGCATGGGGACTCCTAGGAGAGGCGGGATAGGGTGGGTGAGGCCATCTAGGAGTGGGATTTGAGGGTTCTCTGAACTGCACAGAATCTTAGCTAAAGGTTCTCCCAAACCCCTGCGAACCCCCAGCAGCCCAACCCCAGTGGTGGGATTCAAGTAATTTAACAAACAGTTCTCTGCCCTAATGATTTCTTCCAGCAGTTTGCCAAACTGCTCAGAAAGTTAACAACCGGTTCTCCCGATGTGGTGCAAACTGGCTGAATCCCACCACTGCCCACCCCTGTAGATGACACTAAGAAATCTCTCTTCCAGGAATCCCATGCACTCTTTCACTCTCCTCCTTTTGTGTGTGTGTCTCTCTTGCTATACAGAGGAACAAGAGTTCTTGTGACTCCCTCCCTCCAAACACTTTTGAATTAAAGTCTTTTGTTGAAGACTGATACCTTAACCCAATTAAATATGCTCTAAGAGCTGCTGGGGCTTCGTTCAGCTCTGAGTGTGACTTTACTAGGATTTTCAAAAATTCATTATTTTTTATTCCAAGTGGGTTTTGCACAGAAGCAAACGAAATCCGAGGGGTGGGTAGTCACACACAGACAGACTCGGAATTCAGTACTAGAGATTTTGGAAATTTTAGTTCTAGCAGTGATTTTTTTCTTTTTACTGGTTGACGTCTTTAGAATCTTATTGTAGATTGGGTGCTCAATTGATTTAACTTATTTAGTGGGAGAGGGTTTTTTGTTTTTTTTTGTCCCAGTTTGGGGTTCATTTCTTGACATTTGTCATAGGATTCATGTGCCCAGTGTCCAATATTCCATCTCATGGTCTAAATACAGAATAAGAGAGTTAGAAGGGCTCTTCCCAAGAAGGATCTAGAAAGAGTGCAGAGAAGAGCAACCAGGATGATTAGGGGACTAGAGGCTAAAATATACGAGGAAGGGTTGCAGGAACTGGGCATGATTAGTCTAGTGAAGAGAAGGACCAGGGGAGACAGGATAGCAGTCTTCCAATATTTGAAGGGCTGCCAGAGAGAGGAGGGGGTCAAGTTATTTTCCAAAGCACCCAAAGGCCAGACAAGGAATAATAATGAATGGAAACTGAACAAGGAGAGATTCAACCTAGAAATAAGAAGCAATTTTCTGACAGCGAGAACAACCAACCCATGGAAAAGAAGTTGCCTTCGGACGTTGTGGGTGCTTCATCACTGGAGGCTTTCAAGAAGAGGCTGGACTGCCATCTGTCAGAAACGGTGTAGGGTCTCCTGCTTGGGCAGGGGGTTGGACTAGATGACCTACAAGGTCCCTTCCAACTCTGTTAATCTGTATAGGAGACCCTATACCATTCTGGAAAAAAGTCTGACCAGTCTCTTGTTTAAAACCTCCAGTATTGGAGCATCCAAAATTTATTTAACTGTGTTCATGTGATTTCTCTCCAAATCCATTTTCCAGTTCACAGAAGACACCGGACCAGAGAACAACACACTAAGAAACCAATAAACTCTGTAGCTAACACAGCTTATTCCCTTGTCATAGGCAGTGACTGTGAAAGTCATAACTAACCAACTTAAGCATCCAAAACTTGACAAACTATACTAAATATCCACAGAGGGATAGCCAGACACGGAGATTGTCCTTACCCTTAATAAAAAAAAAATTGATATGAAACTCTCAGTTAAGTCCTCAAATACCAGGCTAGTATTCCAGGAAACTTCAATCTGGGGTTGTTGCACCATCTATGACTAGATATTGCTTCTGCCTACGTGCTGTCTTCATTAGAAAGCCCCCGGACCCTGTCTGTCAGGGTTCCAAGGAGCACCCCCAACGAAATAAAGCTCTGAGGCTTGAGGTTCCTCAAAGTTCCAATTTATTAGCGATGTCATGTTGGCACAGCTGGGAAAACCCGAAACTGAAAGCTTCCAGGTTTTCCACACCCAGTTGACAGTTCACAGCCCTGCCCCACACCCACAAATTCATCCCATTGTCCCATCAACTCTTCACACACAATTGGATACAATCTTCAGGCAGTCTACATCAGATGCAGGCAAAAGTCCTTGAATACGGAATGTTGTTATGACTAACTTTCTACCGCTCCAGAAACAACCCCCTCCCCCAGTTAAAATATGTGGTAGTTAAGAAACAAAAAGACATTTTTCTTCCAAAACTGACCCTGTCATATGGATTGAGATGTTGAGATTTTAATTTTTTATATTTTATATTTTGCAATTTTTAGACTTCACATCTTGATGGTAAAGGGTAGGTTGACAAGGTAACCTGCTCCCTAAAAAGTAATGGAGTTTCTCTCGCCGTAAGGCTAAGTTTAAAGTATTTAAGACATGGGTATATCACACCCCATTTTAGATAAATTGCCCAAAGCGTAAGGAATGTGTGTCTTAAAATGATGTCTGACGCTAAAATGAAGAAAGTCAACTTGATTTTTTATTTATTTATTTGAATTTATATCCCGCCCTTGTCCGAAGACTCAGGGCGGCTTACATTGTGTTAAGCAATAGTCTCATCCATTCGTATATTATATACAAAGTCAACTTTTATTGCCTCCAACAATCTGGGTCCTCATTTTACCTACCTTATAAAGGATGGAAGGCTGAGTCAACCTTGGGCCTGGTGGGACTTAAACTTGCAGTAATTTCAAGCAGCTGTGTTAATAACAGACTGCATTAGTCTGTTGAGCCACCAGAGGCCCAAAGCCACCAGATTGACAAATTAATTAATTAATTAATTACCTGGACTACAGCTAGCAGCTAGAAATCTTAGAAATTCACTAATTCTCCCCTCAAGATTTGGACATTATCATTTTCCAAAGAAATCATTAGCCCCATCGTTCAGTGGACCAATGTAAACGTTAGAGGAGAAAGACTGAAGCTCAAGGATGGAGAAACAGAAAGTGACCCCCCGCGATGTGGATTGGATAAGAGATCAATACATTTATTTTTATTTTTATTTTGGTTCGCTGCTTTCTACATCAATTTTCAGATCCAGCCATGAAAACATTGAATGTCGTTTTGCTACTGAGGTCATTCTGACCTCATTTATTTATTTATTTATTTATTTATTTTATTCGATTTTTATACCGCCCTTCTCCCGAAGGACTCAGGGCGGTGTACAGCCATTAAAAATACACAAAATACACATTAAAAACAAGATTAAAACAAGACATATTATAGGGTGGCCGAAAATTTAAAACAATTAACAAACCTTAAAATATAAATAACCCCAATTAAAATTTAATAAAACTTTTAAGCCAGTCCCGCTTGAATAAATAGGTGCGTTTTCAGCTCAGGGCAAAAAGTCCGAAGATCAGACACTTGACGTAAACCAGGGGGAAGTTCGTTTCAGAGTGTAGGAGCTCCAACAGAGAAGGCCCTGCCCCTGGGGGCCGCCAGCCGACATTGTTTGGCGGACGGCACCCTGAGAAGGCCCTCTCTGTGTGAGCGTACGGGTTGGTGGGAGGCATGAGGTAACAGCAGGCGGTCCCGTAAGTACCCGGGCCCTAAGCCATGGAGCACTTTAAAGGTGGTAACCAAAATCTTAAAGCGCACCCGAAAGACCACAGGAAGCCAGTGCAGACTGCGCAGGAGTGGTGTTACATGGGAGCAACGAGTGGCTCCCTTTACTACCCGCGCAGCCGCATTCTGGACTAGCTGCAGCCTCCGGGTGCACTTCAAGGGCAGCCCCATGTAGAGAGCATTGCAATAATCCAAACGGGAAGTGACAAGAGCGTGAGTGACCGTGCATAAGGCATCCCGGTCAAGGAAGGGGCGCAACTGGCGGACCAAGCGTACTTGGTAAAAGGCCTGTAACAGCGTAGCCGAAATAGTACGCCTGCGGTGAAGGGTTAATATCGTAGGCCTGTGATTACAATGCCGAGCTCCTTGTTTGATGGCAGTCAGAGACCCAGGGAATCTGGGCATGGGAGACCTCAGGGTCATCCATGACAGGTGTTTGCCCTAACGCAAAGCCTTCACCTCACCGGGCTAGGGATCATCGGTGTTTCATGTGATTAATTGGGCTTCTCCATTACTCTAAATTAGCTAAACAAATCCCTCACTACAGCTGTCATACTGATGTGAGGCATGTAAATTGTTTCTAATGAGCAGGGCACTCGAGGTGGGTGACTAACACGGAAATCGATTGGTTTTGACACTCAGAGGGCTTCCTTTGAAGGAAGGTGGTGGAGACGGAAGGGCCTCCCCCCCTCCCAGTGGGTGGCAACTGAGTCAGGGATTCGTCAACCGCTTGAAAAGACAAGAAGGGAGTCAGTGGATGGAAAGGCTTGACCATTGGTCCATCCGCTTGATTTTTCTCCATCGCCATCCAAAATCGGTGTTGATCACAAAGCGGAAAGGAGAAACGTGGCTTAATGAAAAAGTCGGAAGAGTCATCCCCACAGAAGTTACATCTTTCTGCTCCTCTTCTCTTCTCTTCTCTTCTCTTCTCTTCTCCCCCCTTCCCTTCACTCCTGCCCTCCTTCTTTTTCCCTTTTCCCTTTCCTTCTTTCCTCATGCCTTCCTTCCTTCCTCCTCCCTCCCTTCCTTCCTCTTTCCTTCCTTCCTTCCTCCCCTTTTCCCTTTCCCTTTCCCTCTCCCTCTTTATTCCTCTTTATTTGTTTCCTACTATGATTTAATTGCTTATTTAGTAACCTATGACTATCACTAAGTGTTGTATCTTATGATTCTTGATGAATGTATTTTTTTTTTAATTTACACTAAGATCATATGCACCAAAGGCAAATTCCCTGTGTGTCCAATCACACTTGGCTGATAAAGAACATCTCTTCTCTTCTCTTCTCTTCTCTTCTCTTCTCTTCTCTTTCATTCTATTCCATTCCACTTTCTATTTTTGATTTTAATTCCATTCCATTATTCCATTCCATTCCATTCCATTCCATTCCATTCCATTCCATTCTATTCTATTCTATTCCTTCTCTTATTCTATTCTATTCTATTCTATTCTATTCTATTCTATTCTATTCTATTCTATTCTATTCTATTCTATTCCTTCTCTTATTCTATTCTATTCTATTCTATTCTATTCTATTCTATTCTATTCTATTCTATTTCATTCCATTCCACTTCCTATTTTCTATTTTCTATTTTAATTCCATCCCGTTATTCTATTCTGTTCTGTTCCGTTCCGTTCCGTTCCATTCCATTCCGTTTCTTTTTCTCAGAATAAGAATTCTACGAATGTACAGGGCAAGTCCGGATGAATTAGTTATTCTCGTCACTAAACCTGCTGAATTCCCATTTCCAGAAAAGAAAAAAGAGAGAGAGAGAGAGAGAGAGAGAGGTTGGGCTGGGATGTTTCAACGAAGTGCTCCGAATCCCCAAGACCCTTTTGCAGCAGGTTTCCTGCAACACAGCCACCGTCTTCTTTTCAAAGGCTTGTACCGCTTTGAGTAACAATTTGGAACAACAAAAGCTTCGTTTAAGACAGGGACCCCTGCGGGAATGCTCCTATTCATTTCCTTTCTTTGGTGGGCAATTGTTAGAGGATGACATTTAAGTTGTTTTACAAAAAGCGGCAGGGAAAATAAAATAATAAAAGATATAACCAGATGGTTGGGCCGTTTCCGCCGAAGAGGCAGCCGAGCAGAGAGGTGGAGGCAGAAGTAGAGCCCAGTCGATTTCAGGCTCGACCAGACCTTTGCAAATTAGCCAGTATTTGTGGAAATCTAGAAGACAATTCAGGGAGTCCCCCAACAGAAATTGGTCTAATGCTAGTTAAGATGGGGAAAAAAAGAAAACTAGCTCAGCGTAGTGCTTCAGGCATCAGGCTCAAAACCAGGAGACTGTGAGTTCTAGTCCTGCCTTTGCGTTAAGCCAGTGGGTGATCTTGGGCCCGTCCCTCTCCATCTCAGCCCTAGCAAGAAGGCAAGCCACCCAAAGAACCTTGCTGCTTGTAGTGTAGTGGTTAAAGTTCTGATATTAGAAATGGGGAGACCGCCAGGGGTGGGATTCAGCCGGTTCGAACCGGTTCAAGCGAACCGGGTGTTAATTTTAATCTGGTTCGCCGAACCGGTAGTTGCAAGGACTGGCTGACCCGCTCACCCCACCCCTCCCTTCCCGTGAGTCACCACGCATCCTGTTTTGGATGTCAGGTAAGTGCAGGGCCCACATAGAGGCTCTAGAGGGCAAAAAATGGGGCTACTGGAAGTACCAGAAGTCTGTAGATAAGCCTGTTTTTGGCCTCCGGAGGGCCTCTGGAGCCCGGGAGAGGCCATTTTTGCCTTCCTGGAGGCTCGAGGAAAGCCTCCAGAGCCTGGGGAGGGCAAAAACGCCCCCTCCCACTGTGGTGTAGGAAGCTGACTAGGCCACGCCCCCATGGCCATGTCCACCCAGGAACTGGCTAGAGAACCAGTTGCTAAAATTATTCAATCCCATCCCTGGAGGCCATTAGTTCTTCTTCTGCCTGAGGGACAAACTTAGTGTTGAGCCCAGCTCCAGCTCGACACATGACCCTACAAGGATACGGATCATGGGAGCAGCCATAATCAAAGATCCAAAGCGATGACATATCAAGGACTTGTTGGAGGGCTGCAGGGATCTGCGTTTGGCAAGCGTGAGAAAGGAATCAGCACACTGGTGGCCGGGATAGAGGGAGATGAGGGCTGGGAGTTAGGAAGAGCAGCTTTAGTTCTGGGATTTAGCTGATGATGTGGCAGCTGAGGCTGTCAAACGAGGAGGGAGAGAGTGGCCGGGCATCCAATCAATGGAGCAGTTCAGCCATGGGGCAGGGCATGAGCAGCGCGGGATGTTTAAAAGGGGCTGAGAGGCAGAAGCTCTCGGCGCTGACTTTATACAGAGAGACCTCGACTTTTACTGAGACCCGGTTTGTAGCAGACCCAATAAACGAAGTCACTATCGGAAAGAAAACCAAGTTGGCTTGTTTCTTCTCACAGCATCTGACACAATTGTGGCTGAGCTAGCTGAGACCTAGTTGGATGACTTGGGGCCAGAGCTCAATCTGTCTCAGGCCCAGGAAGCTGAGTGTTTCCAAGTCAACACACTTCCAAAATCTTGCTGAAGAACCCCAGAGACATGTCCAGAAAGTCACTGTGGCTGACTGGGAAGAGTTATTTTAGTCCAAAGAAAAATAGGACTGTTTAGGTCTAAAAATAACCCCTCGTGATCACTTGACTCTGGTAGGGTTTTTTCACTCTGTATCATATCATGTAGGAGGTGACCAGGCTGAGCCCGAAGGAGGAGTCAAACATGTCACAAGTCGTGAGTCCCTGTGCATCCACAAGAGATCTAAGTCCAACCCACCTTAAATGCCTTTCTTATCTCCCGCTCATTTCCCTTGACTGTTAGTTGGCCAGATTCTTGTAGAGAGCTTAAGATAGCAATAAAATCTTTATACTCATTTGAGTTGACTGAATTTCCTGATTTTCCTGGATCTTGAAAGCTACCAACATCTGGATAACCACTAGATGATAGCAAAGAAACATTGAAATGTATGTGTTGGTCAAATCTAATGAACAAATGTCCCAACAACTGGACTCTTGAAGTTGGTTCACACAATGCCTCTTTCCCTAATGCTCAGTTGTCTCCAACAGAAGTTGCTTTGAGTATTTCTGTTCATGAAGAAAGCTCCCTTCATGAGTAATCTAGAACTTAAAGTTCAGGTGTAGACCTTCAACTAGCCTTGCATGTCTCCTTAAATCTGGGCAGCAGCTGTGATGTGAATTCAGAATGAGAAACTGGTGAGATTCTCTAGGAAGAACTTCTTCTACAAAGAAGCCCTCTAAGATATTGGGAAAAAAAGAAGTCCCTCTAAGAAAGGGACCTGGTGGCTCAGTGGCTAAGACGCTGAGCTTGTTGATCGAAAGGTCAGCAGTTCAGCGGTTCGAATCCCTAGTGCCGCATAACAGGGTGAGTTCCCATTACTTGTCCCAGCTTCTGCCAACCTAGCAGTTCGAAAGCACGTAAAAATGCAAGTAGAAAAAATAGGGACCACCTTTGGTGGGAAGGGAATAGCGTTCCATGCACCTTTGGCGTTGAGTCATGCCGGCCACATGACCACGGAGATGTCTTCAGACAGCACTGGCTCTTTGGCTTTGAAATGGAGATGAGCACCGCCCCCTAGAGTCAGGAACAACTAGCATAGGGGTCGGCAACCTTAAACACTCAAAGAGCCACAAAAGTCCTAACTGGAAGTCCCTGTTCAATTCTGGAGCCGAGCAGAAGTCCGGTTCCCCCACCTTAGAGTCTCCTCCTAGCACAGCACCCTTTTTCCTCTACCTGTCCTAACCGGAAGCCCTATCAATTGTGGAGCCGACCAGCAACAGGGAGCTGCAGCAGAGGGAAGAAAGAGCCACGTGCGGCTCCAGAGCCGCAGGTTGCTGACCCCTGGACTAGCACATATGTGCAAGGGGAACCTTTACCTTAAGAGAATGGACACCGCACTGCATTTCTTCCAGACAACCATGCGCCCAACTCCACTGGAGAACATCTCGCCTCCATGCCATCTCTCCGGGGATCTTCAAATCGCTTTCTTTTTCTTTTTTGTTTCAGAGATAATTGTGAGAAGCCCCAAGGATGGGCCGCATCCCTCCTTCTGGTGTGTATTTGATTCCCCCACCCATGTTCTTCCCCCACGGAGAAAAGAAAAAGACAGCAGCCAGCACTACGATGTCCTTCAGGAGATCACAGGCAGGCACAAAGAGAAACGGTGGAACACTGGGAAGAAGAAAAAAAAAAGGAAAGAAAGAAGGAGCTAAAAAAAGATATTAAAAGTTTAAACACCGTTTCTTTCCAAGCTGCTAAGCAGCTTATTTATCCCAGCATGAGACCACCTTTAAGAGCTTTGATGAGAGAAGGCTGGGTTGGTAATTGCTGAGGGAGGTGGCAGGCACTGACTCACCAGCATGGCAATTTTTGGTGGGGGCGAGGCGAGGGGGGTGGGAATGTGGGGGAGAAGAGGACGGCGATGAAGATGGACAAGGAAAAAAGAGGCTATCTGGAAGCCGGGATTTGAAATTCTGCTGCATCCTGACAACCTTGCAGCTCCATCTGACAACTACACCTGTCCCTGAAAATGGCAAATCAAACTTTAATTGGTTCTTCCAAAAAAAAAGAAAGAAAGAAAGAACAGCCTAATAAAGGGCAATACAGACAGAAAGATGAAGCGTCGACGAAGTTATTACGGGGAATGGATTTTAATTTCATTTTTTTAAGGAGACGCGCTCAGGGCTTGTGTGAGAAGCTGGCCAAAAGCCCCCCCGTTTCCCCCCCATTTGGTTCCAGAGCCACCGTTCCCCCTCGATCTGAACCATCACAATATCCCATGGAAAGCTATGTGACTGGGTGAGCCTCATTTCAATCGGTTGTGCTCAGTTAGCACAGTTGCATGCACCCTCAATGATCTCGCTTTCTTCGGGTTCCTTGACGGTCCCTGAGCTTGGTTGTTTGCTTGGAGACATTTCATCACCCAACTAGGTTACATCATCAGCACAATTGGGTGTTGTTTATATACAATAGCTTGCCTCGCTGTGGAAGTATTGTTGTCTCCTCGGTAATTCCTTGGTTGGAGAAAGGTAGTTCCTTGGTAGTTGGAAAGTCCCTCGAATCAAGAAACTAATAAGGAGAAGAATACATTCCCGCCAGTGCTGGCATGGCAAGCTACTGTATATAAACAGGGAGTAAATCCCACTCCCTTCTAGCACTGATGATGTCACCAAGTTGGGTCATGAAATGTCTGCAAGAAAACAATCCAGCTCAGAGAGCACCAAGGAGCCCACAGTTGTCCTCCTCCTCCTCTTCCTCTTTCTCCTCCTCCTCCTTCTTCCTCTTTCTCCTCCTCCTCCTTCTCCTCCTCCTCTCCACAGACCCCAGTTCCTTCTACCACTGATGATGTCACCTAGTTGGGTCATGAAATGTTTACAAGAAAACAACCAAGTTCAGAGAGCACCAAGGACCCCACAGTCCTCCTCCTCTTCCTCTCCTCCTCCTCTTCCTCTCCACAGACCCCACTTCCTTCTACCACTGATGATGTGACCTAGTTGGGTCATGAAATGTCTGCAAACAACCAAGTTCAGAGAGCACCAGGGACCCCCAAAGCTCTCCTCCTCCTCCTCCTCTTCCTCTCCTCCTCCTCTCCTCCTCCTCTGCACAGACCCCACTCCCCTCTACCACTGATGATGTCACCAAGTTGGATCATGAAATGTCTGCAAGAAAACAAGCCAGCTCAGAGAGCACCAAGGAGCCCACAGTTGTCCTCCTCCTCCTCTTCCTCCTCCTCCTCCTCTTCCTCTCCTCCTCCTCTCCACAGATCCCACTTTTTTCTTGGACTGATAAGGTCCCCTAGTTGGATAATCTTCAAGCAAACCACCAAGCTCAGAGACCACCAAGGCCCCTATTGCTACCTTTCTCTACCTCTCTACTCGATACCCCACGGTAGATAACAGGGACAAAAATCTATTTTGGAGCAGCAGGTCCTATTTTGAATCCGGTGGCAGGAGAAGAAGGGGAAGATCGGAACCGAAGCTCCCTTGTCTGAGCCCAGCCGTTCCCTCCCTTGCATTTAAGTCTGCTGTTGAAACCAAGCTGGAGAATTCCGAGAAGGAAATTTATGCATCGCGTGAAGTTTTAAGCCCTGCTTCATTCTGCACCGCCTGGTCTTTTTATAGCAGCCACCGTGGTTTTTTTTTTTTTTTCCTTAATAAGACCTTGGGCGCGCTTTTCTCTTCCTTCTAACCTCAGATCCCTTCCACTCCAGATGTCAAGGATTTACAGGGAGGCAAATCTGCATTCCAAGCAGGTACCCTCCTCCTCGCTTTATCTAAAAAAGCTCTTCCCGAATGAATCTTTGAAAAAGAAGACAGCCGACTTTCCCAGAAATTGGAGTGATGGGCAGCTCCCAAGCACCATTATTTTAAAAGGATGTTACCATCTGTTTGCAGAAATACGGGAAGTGGCAGTGGTGAAATTCATTTTTTTTTACCACCGGTTCGGTGGGTGTGGCGTGGCTTGGTGGGCGTGGCAAGGGAAGGATATTGCCAAATCTCCATTCCCTCCCCACTCCAGGGAAAGGATATTGCAAAATCTCCATTCTCACCCCACTCCAGGGGAAGGATACTCCAAAATCCCCATTCCTACCTCACTCCTGGGGGAAGGATACTGCAAAATCCCCATTCCCTCCCCACTCCAGGGAAAGGATACTGCAAAATCCCCATTCCTACCTCACTCCTGGGGGAAGGATACTGCAAAATCCCCATTCCCTCTCCACTCCAGGGGAAGGATATTGCAAAATCCCCATTCCTACCTCACTCCTGGAGGAAGGATACTGCAAAATCCCCATTCCCTCCCCACTCCAGGGGAAGGATACTGTAAAATCCCCATTCGCTCCCCACTCCAGGGGAAGGATACTGTAAAATCCCCATTCCCACCCAACTCTGGGGCCAGCCAGAGGTAGCATTTCCCACTTCTCTGAACTACTCAAAATTTCCGTTCTCCCGAACCTGTCAGAACCTGCTGGATTTCACCCCTGGGAAGTGAGCACGAGATACTGTTGTTCATAGAGGCAGACCAGGTCAGATCAGATCAGCTGCCTAGAATGAACCGGCTTTGACCCAGGTTGCATTTCCACATCCTCCTTCAAATGTCTCCCCATAATTCCAGCCAGACCCAGCAAAATTTTCTGTTTTTTCCTCGCCCTCGGAAGCCAACCCGGACAAGATTCCCAAGTTACAACCTTGTAATGGAGCCTGCTTCATCACGGTTGAAGCTCAGGATGGTCGTAATGTTGCAAACTTTTGGAATTTTTTTTGGGCCTGGGTCATTAAGCAAATCAGCCCGGTCGTTAATGGAACCGAGGGTTTGCCATGGGCACAGTTTTGTCAACAGCCAGACCAAAGTGTGAACAGTAAATAGGGTCAAATGACCACTTGACCTGGTTGCACGGAGCGTAGTCAGATGACCACAGGTATGTAAGTATGTATGCCGACCATTAGAACTTTGAACCCAGGTTTTCAGTACCTTGGAGACTTTGAATGGTTGTTAAGCAACTGGAAATAAAGCTGGAGATTTGTTCTGCTTGTGGGTTGGTTTCCAAATATTTCAGTACCAGGCTAGGTAACATCTGCTAAGAGTCCCCTAAATGCCACTGAAGATGTTACCTAGCCTGGTAATGAAATGTTTGGAAACCAACCCACAAATTCAGAGAATGAACCTTCACCCTCATCTGTCTGTCTGTCTGTCTGTCTGTCTGTCTGTCTGTCTGTCTGTCTGTCTATCTATCTATCTATCTATCTATCTATTATCTATCTAATTATCTACCATCTGTCTATCTATCCATCCATCCATCCATCCATCCACCATCTGTCCGTCCGTCTATCCGTCCATCTGTCTGTCTGTCTGTCTATCTATCTATCATCCATCCATCCATCCACTATCTACCTCTATCTATCTATCTATCTATCTATCTATCTATCTATCTATCCATCCATCCATCCATCCACCATCCGTCTGTCCATCTGTCCGTCCATCTGTCTGTCTGTCTATCATCCATCCTCTATCTATCTATCTATCTATCTATCTATCTCTATCTATCTATCTATCTATCTATCTATCTATCTATCTATCTACCATCTATCTATCTATCCATCCATCCATCCATCCATCCATCCATCCATCCATCCATCTACCATCCGTTTATCTATCTATCTATCTATCTATCTATCTATCTATCTATCTATCTATCTATCTATCTCTATCAATCTATCTATCCTTTATAAGCCCTATTCAACAGAAGAACAAGGATACTGACATCCCATAAACTCTGCTGAAGACGTTACCTAACCTGGTAAACGAAACATCCGGAAACCAACTGTACTCCTAAGATAAAAAACAGCATTTCACCTCTTCCCTGATTAACTGACCCTCTAGATTCACGCATTACCTTCACCCTTACGCTATCCAAACGATGCAGGTTCACCCGGCGTGTAACATTGCTAAGAAATTAAGCAAGGTTAAAAACTAATCAAGCTTAATCCGTTCTGGGAATTCACCTGTTCCGTCTTTTGCAGATCTGGCTCCTCCGATTGCACGTAGTACTTCCTCCCCCGTCGCTAACAAGCAGGAAAAGAGGACACTATCAAAAGGATAAAAGAGACGGTGGGTGGAGTGTTTTTTCCCCCTATTAAGAAAGTCTACCTTTGTACCAATAGCTAATGTGACGGAGCTAACTGTTATTCGTAGGATTAGCTGATCTTTGAATTTCTCTCCTTTAATTGCTGCATTTACATTTTATCATACTGGCCAACATTATGCTATCATTTGGCTTAGGTGCGAATGTAACTGTCTTCCCAAATTCTCCACACTTTCTTTTTGGGGGAGGGGGAGAGAGCTGATTTTGCAGCTATCCATGGCAATAGGGGAGTTGAGCAAAAATTCAGTTTAGCTTCTCTGGGGGCAAAGCCCCCCCTCCCCATTTCCCTTCGCTGGAGAAAGGAAATACAGAACAGAATAACTGAGTTGAATAACAGAATGACAGAGTTGGATGGGGCCTTGGAGGTCTTCTAGTCCAACCCCTAATAAATTTGAGGGGCTGACCCAAAGAAGAAGGGGTGACCCAAAACACCTGTCATGTCCCCCTCCCCCTCCAACAATCGGGTCTAGGAAGTCTGTATCAAGCGTGGCAACGAAGCCTCTGCAGCTTGTCAAATTCCTTCGAGGTTTCTCAGGGCAGGCAGGAGTCCACGTTGTGACTTCAGCAATAGCAGCAAACTAGATGAGACTTTGCTTGACTCAAGGTTGGAATGCCAAAAGCAGGTCCTTTATATAGGCTGTGGGGTGTGGCTCCATGACTCAGCATTTATCCAGGCCTGCCCCTCCCTTCCTTCTGCTGGCGTCGCCTCTCAGATCTTCGGAAGCGAGGATCCTCCCACTTGAATTCTCTTCAGCTGGATCTGCTGTCAGTAATTCCAGCACATGGCTGGCTTCCTGCTCACACGCTGTAGGAGTGAGGTTTATCAGGTTTGTTTGTTCATTCCTGGAATCCTCTCCGGGCATGGGGCCAGGGCCGGGGGCTGGAGGCATGACAGGCCGTTCATCTTCATTATCAGACAACAGGCCTGGGTGTAGACGGGAGGGGCCCGGCTGAGGAGAGGAGGGAGGATGAGGCACAACAGCACCTGAAGGCAGGACAAGAAGCAATGGATGGAAACTAATCAAGGAGAGAAGCAATCTAGAACTGAGGAGAAATTCCCTGACAGTGAGAACAATAAACCAGTGGAACGACTTGCCTCCAGAAGCTGTGGATGCTCCAACACTGGAAGTTTTTAAGAAGAGGTTGGATAACCATTTATCTGAAGTGGTGTAGGGTTTCCTGCCTAAGCAGAGGGTTGACTAGAAGACCTCCAAGGTCCTTTCCAACTCCATTACTAATCAAGGAGAGAAGCAACCTGAACAATTAATTAGTGCAGGGGTCTGCAACCTTAAACACCCAAAGAGCCATTTGGACCCATTTTCCACAGAAAAGAAAACACCGGGAGCCACAAAACCCTTCCTGTGCCTGACTATTTCTTGAGCGGCCACAAAACTAGCATATGCAGTTGAATTAAACGTTCTGAAACTTTTCTTTTCTTGGATTTATCCATGGTTGGCCTACCGGGAATTGAAAAGCTCAATAAATCGTGTGCCGGCAGGTGTCACACATTGGCGGTTGTGACGCATCTTTTGACTGACAGGGAGCCGCAGCAGAGGAGTGAAAGAGCCACATGCGGCTCTAGAGCCCCATGCGGCTCCAGAGGCCCAGGTTGCTGACCCCTGAATTAGTGGAATGGCTTCCCTCCAGAAGTTGCGGATGGTCCATCACGGGAGGTTTTCAGGAAAAGACTGGAGAGTCATTTGTCTGGAATTGTCATGTCCCACTCCTCCGCTGACGGCCGGGTCAGGGAAGTCCGTATCAAGCGTGCCTCTGCAGCTCTGCCAAAGTCCTATCAGAGTTCTCAAGGCAGGCAGGAGACCAGGAAGTGACTTCAGCAATCCAAGTTAGCCTTTGCCTGACTCAGAGAATGCCAGAAAGCAGATCCTTTATATAGGCCATGGGGTGTGGCTCCATGACTCAGCACTTATCCAGGCCTGCCCCTCCCTTCTTTTTGCTGACGTCGCCTCTCTACTCTCCGGAAACGCGGATCTCTCCAGCCTCCAGCTGTTGGTAATCTTAGCTCATGACTGGTTTCACAGTCTTCAGGCTCACATGCTGTGGGGGAGGGGTTTAGTTGCTCCGTTTGCCTGGGCATGGTGCCAGGACTGAGGGCTGAAGGCACGTCAAGCCCTTCGTCTTGCTCGGCCTGTCCGGGCATGGTGCCAGGGCTGGGGGCTGGAGGCATTCCAGGACATTCTTCCAAACTATCAGTGTCCGGCAGGAGATAAGAGGGGCCCGGCTGCGGCAGGGGGAGCGAGCGAGACACAACAGGAATGGTATAGAGCATGATGGCGAACATATGGCAGGTGGCAGGTGGAGCCATATCTGTGGCCATGCGAGCGTTGCCCAACTCAGCTCCAGTACGCATGCGCACACTGGCCAGCTGATTTTCAGACCTTCCAGGAGGGCCTCTGGAGGGTGGAGAAGGCAGTTTTTGCCCTCCCCAGGCTCCAAGAAAGCCTCTGGAACCTATCTATCTTTCTATCTATCTATCTATCTATCTATCTATCTATCTATCTATCTATCTATCTATCTATCTATCTATCTATCTACCAGGCCCACCGTGCCATTACATGCCAAAAGCGGAGGTGGGTGGATGTCACGCGCGCATGCGCAGGCGGGCACATTGAATTATGAGTGTGGGCACATGCACGCAACCCCCCACCCCCGCGCTCCTCTCGCTTTTGGCACGTGACAGCAAAAAGGTTAGCCATCACGGGTATAGCATCTCCTGCTTAAGCAGGGGGTTGGACTAGGAGACCTCCAACATCCCTTCCAACTCTGTTATCCTCCTAAATGTTCACGTTTCAGTCAATACTGTGGGAATCAATGGTTAGTTCTTCGTACCCAGGATTGGGGAGCCTGACATCATTCAGCGGCCCGGTGTCCTGCTTTGCAACCTCTATCAGCTGCCTTCACACACAACGCGGTAAATCAAAACCCAATAAAACCCACCCTTGCCTCCTGCAAAAGAGCCAATCCATCCAATGGAATGAAAGAGAATTTAGGACGCCAACCACATAAGCCCGTTCAACGGGCCTCCTTTAAGCATAACTTAAGTTTATCTCTCGGATCCATCTTCCTGATAGTGGCCATTTCTCACGGCAAAGTACCCTCGTGTTCAATAAAGAGCTTTGTAAACTTTGATGGAGGTACCATAAAACGATTGAGATTCTAGCCAAATCGGAGACGCTTAAAGCCGCATCTGCGACAGGCATCCCCCGGAGATAAGAATGTTTGATTTCCCCCCCCCCCCCCCCCCGATCTTTGCTTCCCGGTTTTAACTTTGCCAATCCCAAGACGGCAGAGGCATCTTTTAAACACAGGGCGAATTGTCCAGATATTCGCACGGCGACTCGGCTGGCAAATGACATATGTTTGCCCAGAATCGATGGGGGAAAACAAAATATCTGAGAAGAACGACAAGTATCACCAACCAAATTTGGCAAGGAGCACACAGCTTTGCGGAGGCGAAGAAACACTTCGCGTCTTCACGGAGGCTGGGAGAACACAATAAAAATAGCTCCTGGAAGCTGCAGATCTTTTTCGCTTGCTTGCAAGGAGTGGAAGTTGGATGAGATATGTAGGATGGGCTCTTTTCCTGGACATAATCACGCAGTTTATATTTCGACACTGACATGACTCCCCTTTAATCCAGGGGTCACCAACTTTTTGGACCTCAGGGACCACTAAATTCCTAATTTTAAATCCCACGGACCACTAATATGATCTGCCTAAGAACCGGCTGGGTGGGCGTGGCTAGGTGGTCATGTGACTGGGTGGGCGTGGCCAACTCGATGTCACTCATGTTGACGGGTGCCTCGCCGGCCTCTACTTGCTCCTCCCCTCCCAGCCACTTCTTGCCTTCCTGTCTGGGCTTCTTAGGGCCCCAACAGGAAGCAGTTGTTGGAGCTAAGCAGCCACCACGAGAAAAAGTTGGCAAAACAGCTGGCTCAGTTCAAATTGGATCTGGCCGAGAAGGAGGCTCAGCAGAAGCATCTCACTGAGGACTAGGAGCATAGCCTTCCAAGCAGAGGGAAGACCTGCGGGAGTGCAAGGCCTGGTACTGGCGCCTGGAGGCTCAGCGGACTGAGATCGTCAGCCAGTTCCAGGCCATGATACAGTCCCACTGGAACAAGGCCCTCCGGCTCTTCGCCACCAGTGACATTTCCCTCCAGCCGTCACCCAAAGCCCCACACCAGGAGACTGAAGCAGACCCCAAGTTAGAATTTCTACCCGCTTCTAACCCACATAAAAAGACCCAGAAGGGGGGAGACTCTCTGCAGCAACACAAACGTTCGCTGCACATATCCGGCCCAGAAGCCGTAGTTTGAGGACCCCTGATTTAGTGCAATATAAAAAATGCAAATAATTTTTTTGCGAACCACCGAAATTTTCTCACCGACCACCAGTGGTCCACAGACCATCAGTTGGTGACCGCTGCTTTAATCTGTACCTGTAAAGATTAAAGGGAAGTCATTTTGTAAGGATTTCCTTTAATCTCTACTCGTAACAGGTATAGATTAGGAGAAACCTGGCTCGGTAACAAGAACTGTAAGATCTTGGAATCCTAGTAGACAAATCCTGAATATGAGCCAGTAGTGTGCAGTGGCAGCCAGATAGACCAATGCAATCCTATGGTAGTGGCCAAAATTGTGGAAACCTTTTGGGAAAACTGTATTTTCTAAAACTAGCTAATAACAACACTTCTCGGGGGGAGTAGTTCCATAAAATTCTATATCAATGGAAAGATAATTTAATCAATAATGTAATGCAATAACTTTTATGAAGGATTTGCTATTAGGATAGCAGTTACAGTATAAAGAAGTGAAAAACTTTGAAAAAAAAACGAGATTATACAAAAACGATCACCACATCAGTGAATACTTAGTTGGGTAACCTTTAGCATTAATTACAGCCTTACAACGTCTTCCCATGGAGTGAACCAAGTCTTTTAGTTGTGCAGCTGTTATCATGTGAAACCAAGATTGAATGATGGCTTCCATTAACTGGGTTTTATTGCTGGGTCGCTTCTGACTAACAAGTCGGCTCCATCGATTTTCAGTTGGGGTAAGGACTGGGCTATTCACAGGTCATTCCAGCAGTGGAAGAGGGTTATCTTGAAACTCCAAAAGAAAAGTAGTGTTGTTAGTGATCAAACATCAAAAATACACTTTCCCCCAAAGGTTTCCACAATTTTGGCCACTACTGTAGGTTGCATTAGCAGAGAGATAGAATTAAGGTCACGTGAAGTGTTAGTACCGCTTTATAAAGCCTTAGTAAGACCATACTTGGAATACTGTATCCAGTGTTGGTCACCACATTATAAAAAAGATGTTGAGACTCTAGAAAGAAGATAGAGAAGAGCAACAAAGATGATTAGGGGACTGGAGACTAAAACACACATAGAACGGTTGCAAGAATTGCGTATAGAGACTTGATGGCGCAATGGTAAGAATACAGTACTGTAGGCTGCTGACTGCCAGCCGCCAGCTGCCTGCAGTTCGAATCTCACCAGCTCAAGATTGACTCAGTCTTCCATCCTTCCATCCAGTTTACCCATCTATGGATAAAATGAAGAGCCAGATTGTTGGGGGCAATAGGCTGACTCAGTAAACTTCTTAGAGAGGGCTGTAAAGCACTGTGAAGCGGTACATAAGTCTAAGTGCTAAGTGCTATTGCTATGTCTAATTTAATTAGATTAGAATTCTTTATTGGCCAAGTGTGATTGGACACACAAGGAATTTGTCTTTGGTGCATATGCTCTCAGTGTACATAAAAGAAAAGATACATTCTCCAAGAATCATAAGGTACAACACTTAATGATAGTCATAGGGAACAAATAAGCAATCAAATCATATTAAAGGTAAAGGTTCCCCTCGCACATATGTGCTAGTCGTTCCTGACTCTAGGGGGCGGTGCTCATCTCTGTTTCAAAGCCGAAGAGCTGGCGCTGTCCGAAGACGTCTCCGTGGTCATGTGGCTGGCATGACTCAGTGCCAAAGGCACACAGAACGCTGTTCCCTTCCAACCAAAGGTGGACCCTGTTTTTCTACTTAAATTTTTTTTACGTGCTTTCGAACTGCTAGGTTGGCAGAAGCTGGGATAAGTCACGGGAGCTCACCCTGTTACGCAGCACTAGGGATTCGAACCGCTGAACTGCCGACCTTTCAATCGACAAGCTTAGCCACTGAGCCACCGTGTCCCTTCCGATCATATACCATATTAGGAAACAGTCAATACAAATCGTAAGGATACCAGCAACAAGGTTACGGTCATACAGTCATGAATGAAAAGAAGGACAGGGTTTTTTGTTTTTTTTTTGTTTACATTTATATCCCGCCCTTCTCCGAAGACTCAGGGTGGCTTACAGTGTATAAGGCAATAGTCTCATCCTATTTGTATATTTATATACAAAGTCAACTTATTGCCCCCCCCAACAATCTGGGTCCTCATTTTACCTACCTTATAAAGGATGGAAGGCTGAGTCAACTGGGCTTGAACCTGCAGTAATTGCAGGCTACTGTGTTCTAATAACAGGCTCTAACAGCCTGAGCTATTCCGGCCCTTTGCATGATAGCAGTCTTCTAAACTAAAGGGCTGCCACAAAACTATTCTCCAAAACAGGTCAAGAAGCAATGGATGTAAACTAATCAAGTTGAGAAGCAACCTGGAATTAAGAAGAAACTTCCTAACCGTGAGGACGATGAACCAGTGGAACAGCTTGCCACCAGAAGTTGTGGGTGCTCCATCACTGGAGGCTTATAAGAAGAGATTAGACAGCCATTTGTTTAGAATTGTCTAGGGTCTCTTGCTTGAACTAGAACAGGGGTCTCCAAGCTTGGTCACTTTAAGACTTGTGGACTTCAACTCCCAGAAATTGCTCAGTCAGCAAAGTTGGCTGAGGAACTCTGGGAGTTGAAGTCCACAAGTCTTAAAGTGGCCAAGGTTGGAGACCTCTGGACTAGAAGACCTTCAAGGTCCCTTCCAACTCTGTTATTCTGTTAATTTTGGCCCCAAACATTCAACATGTGTCTTAAATCAAAAGACGCTTAGTAACTTCTCTAAAATTAAGATAACGAATGATGGAAACCTGGAATTGCGTTGGTGCGGTTCCTGCCTTTTTTTTCTTTCTTTCTTTCTTGATTCTTTTTCTTTTCTTGATTTTTTTTTTTGTGGGGGGTAGATTGGCAAGGATTTTATTAATTTAGAAGTTTTGAAGGTCGCACCATATGTCTCAAGAAAGCAATTTCTTCTAGGGTGTGCAGTGAGGTCTTAGATTTGATTTATGACCTTAATAGTGCGAGATATTAATAAATCTCCATACCAGCTGGTAATATGCAGTCAGACAACATTTTCTTAGGGTAGATTGGTTCGAATTTTTATTTCAATTTCCCCTGCAGATAAGTGCCAATCACCAGCACTTGTTAATTTCAACACCTGGAAGTTAACACAAACAGAAAAGCCGGGCGCCTTCCATCACAATACTTAAAAACAACAACAATAACAACAACAACTTGGAGACCGAGGAAAAGAGAATCTTGATCAGATGGTTTTCTAAGCCAATGGTGTCAACACCCATCGATGTTAGGGAGTGAGACACGAACCGAGATGAATTGCTTACCGGGTCCCAGATCCCAAGGGATCTAATTTGGTTGGTGATAGGAGGGAATAAAACGCCCTGGAGGTATGTAAACAAATCAAGAAATATGTGTGCAAGCACTAACGTGTTTTCAGAATTCTAGTTAGAGATGCTAACAAGGGCACGGTTGAATAGCTTAAGAGGTGGAGGGAAAGCTCTTATAGATATTTGAGGCACAGCTTAGCAAAGACAGATTAAATAAGGACAGCATTAGGACGGCCTAGTGGTGAAGTTTAAGCAGACTTTCCACCACTTCTCTTCTTTTTTCCTTTCCTTTCCTTTCCTTTCCTTTCTTTTCCTTTCCTTTCCTTTCTTCTCCTCTCCCCTTTTCATTTCCTCTCATCTCTCCTCCTTTCCTTCTCTCCTCCTTTCCTTCTTTCTCTCCTCTTCTCTCCTCCGTTCCTTCTCCTCTCCTTGTTTCCTTCCTTCTCTCCTCTCTTTCTTCTCCTCTCCTCCTTTCCTTTCCTTTCTTCTCCTCTCCCCTTTTCCTTTCCTCTTGTCTCCTCCTTCCTTCCTTCTCTCCTCCTTTCCTTCTTTCTCTCCTCTTCTCTCCTCCCTTCCTTCTCCTCTCCTTCTTTCCTTCCTTCTCTCCTCTCTTTCTTCTCCTCTCCTCCTTCCTTCTTCTCTCCTCTCCCCTTTTCCTTTCCTCTTGTCTCCTCCTTCCTTCCTTGTCTCCTCCTTTCCTTCTTTCTCTCCTCTCCTCTCCTCCGTTCCTTCTCCTCTCCTTGTTTCCTTCCTTCTCTCCTCTCTTTCTTCTCCTCTCCTCCTTTCCTTTCTTTCTCTCTCTCCTCCTTCCTTCCTTTCCTCTTGTCTCCTCTCCTTCCTTCCTTCTCCTCCTTTCCTTCTCTCCTCCTTTCCTTCTTTCTCTCCTCTCCTCTCCTCCGTTCCTTCTCCTCTCCTTGTTTCCTTCCTTCTCTCCTCTCTTTCTTCTCCTCGCCTCCTTTCCTTTCCTTTCTTTTCCTCTCCCCTTTTCCTTTCCTCTCGTCTCCTCTCCTCCCTTCCTTCTCTCCTCCCTTCCTTCCTTTTCTCCTCCCCTCTCCTTGCTCCATTCCTTCTCCTCTCATTTCCTTTTCTTCCCATTCTTCTCCCCTCCCCTTTCCCTTTCTTTTCTTTTCCTCTCCTTTCTTCCTTTTCATCTCTCTCCCTCCCTCCCTCCCTCCCTCCCTCCCTCCCTTCCTTCCTTCCTTCCTTCCTTCCTTCCTTCCTTTCTTTCTTTCTTTCTTTTCTCTCTTTCTCTGTCCCTGCACGCAGACACAGTGGCCAATATCACCTCTAAGATGCACTCTCTGTAATTTGCAAATTCCAGTGGCATAATCCATTCTCACCGTTTGGTGCAGCCTATTCTCTCCCCTTCCCTATTGGAAGCCCAGATTAAGTAAGCCTGGTAGAGGAAAAGCAATTGCTTCTCCATGCCACCCTCCCTTTCCTTACACGTCTCCTCTTCTCTGATTAGATGCAATTCTGAAAACCAATTCACATCCTGAGCCTGTGTAATTGGTGCTGGACCGAGCTTCCAAAATGAAGTGATGGGTTCCCTGCGGCTTGTCGCCACTTCTCTCTCGGAGGTGACCTAGGAGTATAAATAAAGCAATTTACCCTGAGGGTTTGGATCAAAAAAAATTGTCTTCTGCACACGGAAGGGAAGACGAAAAGTCTTCCGCCCGTTCAACCCATTTCAAAATATCAACTTGAGAACATAGAATAATACAATTGAAAGGAACCTTGGAGGTCTTCTAGTCCAACCCCCTGCTCAAGCAGGAAACCCTATACCCGTGATGGCGAACCTATGGCACAACAGCTGATTTTCGGCTGTCCCTCCCCTCCCACGTGGCCCGTTTTGGATGCCAGGTAAGTACAGGGCGTGTGCGGAGGCTCTGGGAGGCCGTTTTTGCCCTCCCCAGGCTCCAAGAAAGGCTCTGGAGCTTCGGGAGGATGAAAAACGGGCCTACTGGGCCCACCTGAAGTTGGGAAACGGGCTGTTTCTAGCCTCCGGGGGGCCGGAGGAGGCCATTTTTCCCTCCCCAGGCTCCAAGAAAGCCACTGGAGGCTGGGGAGGGTGAAAAACGGGCCTACTAGGCCCACCTGAAGTCAGGAAATGAGCCATTTCCAGCCTCCGGAGGCCCTCTGGGGGGCAGGGGAGGCCGTTTTTGCCCTCCCTAGGCTCCAAGAAAGCCTCTGGAGCCTGAGGAGGGTGAGAAACCGGCCTACCTGGCCCACCGGAAGTTGGGAATGGGTCGTTTCTGGCGTCCAGAGGCTTCAGGGAAGGCCTGCTAGGCCCAAAAACGGGGTGCAGGGAGGGGTCATGAGTGCATGCATGTGGGAGGTCGTGCACACATGCATGGGGCGGGGCATGTGGGGCATTGAATTATAGGTGTGGGCATGCACATGCGTGATCCCCCCCACGCTCCCCGCCCCGCTTTTGGTTAGCCATCACTGCCCTACACCATTTCAGACAAATGGTTGTCCAGTCTCTTCGTGAAAGCCTCCAGCGATGGAGCACCCACAACTTCTGGTGGCAAGCTGTTCCACTGTCTTAACTGTTCTGGAAATTTCTCCTTAATTCTAGGTTACTTCTCTCCTTGGTTACTTTCCAATCGTTCTTTCTCGCCTTGCCTTTTGACGCTTTGAAAAATAGGCCACCCCCATCGTCTTTGTAGGAGCCCCTCAACTATTGGAACAGTGCTATCATTTATTTTATTTATTTATTTTTATTTTTATTTATTTATTTTATTTGTCACAGCATCGTATATAAGCATAAGCATGAAATAACTATACGATATATAAGCATAAATATAACCATAAGTATGTAATAACTATATTAATTGGATACGATCAAAGGGAACATTAGGACAGGAACGGTAGGCACGCTGGTGCTCTTATGAACACCCCTTACAGACCTCTTAGGAATTTTTTATTTATTTTTATTTGCATTTGCATTTGTATTTATATCCCGCCCTTCTCCGAAGACTCAGGGCGGCTTACACTATGTTAGCAATAGTCTTCATCCATTTGTATATTATATACAAAGTCAACTTTTATTGCCCCCCCAACAATCTGGGTCCTCATTTTACCTACCTTATAAAGGATGGAAGGCTGAGTCAACCTTGGGCCTGGTGGGACTTGAACCTGCAGTAATTAATAACAGACTGTCTTACCAGACTGTTATTACCAGTCTGAGCCACAGAGGCCCAGAGGAATAGTGTGAGGTCAATAGTAGATAGTTTTTGGTTAAAGCTTTGGGGATTTTGGGATTATCATATCATCGTCCCCCACCCTCAGTCCTTCTTTCGAATAACATTTTGATGCTAATTTCTGTTTTGACAATTTGGACCCATTGAAATGTTAAAAATTTTTTTCTTAAAGTGAGACCTGTCTATCAGAGCAACCTGGTCCACCCAATTATGTCATGGATCATATTGCTTCAGCCCCAATCCAGCGGCCTAGACAGGCAGTCGCTTTCGCGACAAACTACTTTTGGGTTAAATTTACATTTTACCAACATAAAGAAATAAAGGGAGACTAGTATAGATCTATTTCAAGCTATTTCGCTCTTATCAGCTAGCCATACCTTTTCTGGATATTACACATCTACCCAATATGCAAGCAGCTGTTACAATAAAATAGGTTTGTTTGGGACTAATTGTGTCTTGCAATGATTCAGTAAGCCTAAAACGGTAAAGGTAAAGGTTCCCCTCGCACATATGTGCTAGTCGTTCCTGACTCTAGGGGGCGGTGCTAATCTCTGTTTCAAAGCTGAAGAGCCAGCGCTGTCCGAAGATGTCTCCGTGGTCATGTGGCCGGCATGACTCAACGCCAAAGGCGCACGGAACTCTGTTACCTTCCCACCAAAGGTGGTCCCTATTTTTCTACTTGCATTTTTTACGTGCTTTCGAACTGCTAGGTTGGCAGAAGCTGGGACAAGGAACGGGAGCAGCTTACTCCGTTCCACGGCACTAGGGATTCGAACCACTAAACTGCTGACCTTTCGATCAACAAGCTCAGCATCTTAGCCACTAAGCCACCGGGTCCCTTCAGTAAGCCTAGGTCACAACAAAGATTATCTTCAAACTCCCCACCCCCCAAAAAAGTGATGTTATTAGCCATCAAACCTCAAAAATACACTTTTCCCCCCAAAAGATTTCCACAATCTTGGCCAGTAGTGTAGATCATTTGAGATGAGGGCTCCTTAATCTTGATTCTGTCCCTCTGTTAATGCAATCTAGAAGTTCTCCTTTTGTTCTGGAAATGCTGAATAATATCTTCGGAGTCTCCACCTGGATCTAGAACGGATCCTTCCCAGCCTCCATCTTCCTTCGGTCTTGCCTGTCATGTCACTGCAGCCCGCAGCTGCAGGTAAGAAGCAAAGTTTTCTGACTTTCTCGCTAGGTTAGCATTTCGAAAACAAGACACGAAGCTGCTCGATTGACAGGAAACTGTCAGGGGTTGAAATGTTTGCTGTCTTGGATGAGAAATTACCGACCAGTAAAAAAAAAAAAAAAAAAAGCCCTCGCTGAGAAAAAGCTGCCATCCCAGGAAACTAATTGGGATTGGCAGGTAAATTCTTTACTTGGTCGCAAATGATCTCGCCTGTTTTGCTAAAGACAGCAATAAACAAGGGTGGGCGAGATTTTGACGGCCAGCCTGGTGGTCTCGCCAGGCGATATCGACTAGCGCCTTATTAATCCTCATAATGATACTTAACAACCTGGATAAGGAGATCAAAGGCCCGGCTTGTTCTAGAATTAAAGGATTTGTAGCGCGAGATGCTCGCCACTGGGGCGATACAGAAAAATCTGCATTTTTTAAAAAAAGGAATATAGTTGAACGGAGGGCGCATGTCGTCACCTTTTATCTCTCACCCACCTACTCCAAGGGGAAAAAAAAAACACAAAGGAAAATCAGAAGAAATTCGAAGTAATAGTCTCCCTGAACGTTTTTAGCAATGAAGCAGGCCAAGATTCGATTTTTTTTATTTTTATTTTTTATTTGCATTTATATCCCGCCCTTCTCCGAAGACTCAGGGCGGCTTACACTATGTTAGCAATAGTCTTCATTCTATTTGTATATTTATATATAAAGTCAACTTATTGCCCCCAACAATCTGGGTCCTCATTTTACCTATCTTATAAAGGATGGAAGGCTGAGTCAACCTTGGGCCTGGTGGGACTCGAACCTGCAGTAATTGCAAGCAGCTGCTGTTAATAACAGACTGCATTAGCAGTCTGAGCCACAGAGGTTTAAACATTTTTTATGATTATTGTTATTTCTCTTTTAAAAACAAAACAAACACAACCATAAAAACATATATTTCCTTTTTACAACAGTTTCAAATCGGTGTTCTTCCATCATTTACATTTCCCCCCAACTCTTCTTTACATACATTTATTTTTATAGTCCCCTTTATTCCTTATTCATATATGCAATCCTTCACACATAGTATTGTAACTATATATTATTTTACTGACATTATCTGCTTTATGACGCTTTCCCAATTGTTCTTATTTACTGTTTCTACTCCCCAAGATTGGTGTAAATATTATATCTTTACTTTTTTAAAGAAGAGACTAGACAGCCACTTATCTGAAATAGTATAGGTTCTCCTGCTTGAGCCGGGGGCTGGACTAGAAGACCTCCAAGGTCCCTTCCAGATTCTATTCTATTCTATTCTATTCTATTCTATTCTATTCTATTCTATTTTTTCTTTTATTTTCTATTCTATTATCTCTTCTCTTCTATTTTCTCTTCTCTTCTATTTTCTGTTCTCTTCTATTTTCTCTTCTATTCTATTCTATTATTTTCCTTTCCTTTCCATTTCATTCTATTCTATTATCTCCTCTGTTCTCTTCTCTTCTATTTTTCTTCTCTTCTCTTCTCTTCTCCTCTTCTCTTCTATTATCTCTCTCTTCTATTTTCTATTCTATTCTCTTCTAGTTTATTTTTCTTCTATTTTCTATTCTATTATCTCTTCTCTTCTCTTCTCTTCTCTCTTCCATTCTATTCTATTTTCTATTCTATTCTCTATTATTTTCCATTCCATTCCATTCCATTCCATTCCATTCCATTCCATTCCATTCTATTCTATTCTATTTTTTCTTTTATTTTCTATTCTATTATCTCTTCTCTTCTCTTCTATTTTTTTTTTTCTTCTATTTTCTGTTCTATTCTATTTTCTATTCTATTCTATTCTATTATTTTCCTTTCCTTTCCTTTCCTTTCCTTTCCTTTCCTTTCCTTTCCATTCCATTCCATTCCATTCTATTCTCTCTTCTGTTCTCTTCTCTTCTATTTTTTCTTCTCTTCTCTTCTCTTCTCTTCTCTTCTCTTCTCTTCTCTTCTCTTCTCTTCTCTTCTCTTCTCTTCTCTTCTCTTCTCTTCTCTTCTCTTCTCTTCTCTTCTCTTCTCTTCTCTTCTCTTCTCTTCCCTTCCCTTCCCTTCCCTTCCCTTCCCTTCCCTTCCATTCTATTTTCTATTCTATTCTCTATTATTTTCCATTCCATTCCATTCCATTCCATTCCATTCCATTCCATTCCATTCTATTCTATTCTATTCTATTCTATTCTATTCTATTCTATTCTATTCTATTCTCTTTCAATGCATTGGACCTTCTCTGATGGACATCAGCTATCTGGCTTCTTAAAACCTTCAAAACCTTCAATCTTGGGGAAAACAGGATTTCTTCCCGGGCAGCTTTTCAGCATAGAAAATATGGGCAACCAATCAAACCTTCATAGAAAGATAAATGGAGAGAAGAGGAAGGGACTGAATATTATAAATATTATCGTATTATAAGCAAGGGATACAACATTTTTCTCCATACATCCACAAACTGGACTTTGTGATGGGGATGAGTTTTGCCCTTGGTTCCTGAAGAGTAAGTGGCTTTAATTAAAGTGGTTTGTAGCTTGTGGAGGGAGGCAAGGAAACCACAGTGGTCACATCTTCATTTAAAGGAACTTGGTCCGCACAGCTAACCTGGTTAGTTAAAGAACTAGGTTCTGCCTTTGCCCAAATTGCACTTCAGTTATAATAGACTAGCTGAGCTGGAAGGGACCTTGGAGGTCTTCTAGTCCAACCCTGCTCAACCAGGAAACCCTACACCATTTCAGACCAATGGCTTTTCCAGCCTCTAGCGATGGAGCACCCATGACTTCTGAAGGCAAGTTGTTCCACTGATTAATTGTTCTAACTGTCAGAATATTCATGATTGGGAAGACATAGTAACAAGGTCAGCCAATGAGTAGGCATAGCAACTAAGTCAGCCAATGGGAGTTGAAACAGTTTGGAGTCTGGGCGTGGCTTAGCTCTGAGTGCTGTGCTGAGAATAGAAAACAGAACTCGTCTGTCTGTTATACTCTGCTTGTGTTTTGCTTGTAATTGCTACCACGTTGGAAGAAACTGCTGTTGGTAGTGTACATTTCTTCATGTGTTATTATGTATATAAAGAAAGTTAATGAATCCTGCTGAACCAGTGATCTGTGTGTGCTTATTTGATTTTTGCAAGAAACTCTGACATTCTCACTGTCAGGAAATTTCTCCTTAGTTCGAGGTTGCTTCTCTCCTTGGTTAGTTTCCTTCCCTCACTCCCTGTCCTGCCTTCAAGTGCTCTGGAGAATAGGTTGACACCCTCTTCTTTGCGGCAACCCCTTAGATATTGGAAGACTACTATCATGTTACCCTTAGTCCTTCTTTTCATTAAACTACACATACCCAATTCTTGCAATCGTTCTTTGTATGTTTTCTCGTCTCCTCATCATCTTTGTTGCGTTTCTCTGCGCTCCTTCCAAAGTCTCAACATCTTTTTTTCATTGTCCAAATCGGTTTGGTGTCTTTGTGGATGAGTGAACTGTGAGAACCTAACTGGCTTGATAAGCTTCTGTTTCCCAAGGATGGAACCAATGGCGAACATGGGCCTACTCAGAGGCTAGGTTAAGGACCTTCTGCAAAGACAAATACTTCACACCTGATACTTGGATTCAAGACAGGTCTCTAACGATCAAGCTTAGTACAGTCCAGGGAGCCAAGATTGAACTGGCTGATTGAACAACGAAAGCAATCGACAAGCCGGTATTAAGCTCAGCCCATGAGTTGACTTGCAGAAGTGCAGAACCACCAATCTAGGAAGCGTTGGCTGTCTTCCGTTACTAACCGCACATCGAAAGTATCCTTCTATTGGCACTTTACACTTCGTTAAAATGATGTCAAGTGTCTAGCAGGAAACACAACGCACGGCGACAAATGTGAGGATTCTCACTCTTGCTAACAAGCCCACTGCTTGGATGCTAAAATAAGGCTTTTTTGGCATCATCGGCTATAAATAGGAAGAAAGGGTTGGCGTCCTATGTATAGAGCAGTGGGTATTTTAAAATCCGGATTAATAGTTGTTTTGCCACGTTCTGCTCAAGTTGCTCTCCTGGCATGGCGTCAGCACACACTGGGGTTCCTTCCCAAGCTGCGAAATTTGCTCAATTTGGTTTACGCTTTCTTCCCTTTTCACGAAAGCTAATACACGATGCGCTGGATGTTTTTTTTTTTATTATTATTTGCATTTCTATCCCGCCCTTCTCCGAAGACTCAGGGCGGCTTACACTGTGTTAAGCAATAGTCTTCATCCATTTGTATATTATATACAAAGTCAACTTTTATTGCCCCCAACAATCTGGGTCCTCATTTTACCTACCTTATAAAGGATGGAAGGCTGAGTCAACCTTAGGAAGACAGTTGCGACCTTATGAGGGTGGAACTCCGTCATGATGGACCCACAGACTTTATCTTGACGTGCCTTAACGTAGAATAACAAAGTTGGAAGTGGACTTTGTAAGGAGGTCATCTAGCCCAGTTCCCTGCACGAGCCAGGAGAGCCTTTTTCCATTTCAGGAAAAAGTGGCCATGCTGTCTCTTCTTGAAAGCCTCCAGTGATGGGGTACCCACAACTTCTGAAGGCCAGGCGTTCCACAAACGAAGAAACGACCACTGCAGTGACTCCAGAAGTACTCTTAATTGTGGTAGGGTAGAATAAAAGAATCTTGGAAGCCTTCAGAATGGCACAATTATTTTCCTGTAACCTTATAATAAAATTAGCATTCGCTTGCATGGTTTTGGTTTGGTTTCCTGGTCTACCTTGAAGGATTGACTCTCTCTCTCTCTCTCCCTCCCTCCCTCCCTTTCTCATCTATCTATCTATCTATCTATCTATCTATCTGTCTGTCTGTCTGTCTTTCTGTCTGTCTGTCTATCTATGTCTGTCTCTATCTGTCTATCATCTATCTATCTATCTATCTATCTATCATCTATCTATCCATCTATTCTATCTATCTCTATCAACTCTCTGTGTCTGCGTCTGTCTCTATCTGTCTGTCTATCTATCATCTATCTATTATCTATCTATCTATCTATCTATCTATCTATCTATCTATCTATCATCTATCTATCTATCTATCCATCCATCCATCCACCCACCCACCCACCTACCCACCATCTATCTATCTATCCACTATCTATCTATCTATCTATCTATCTATCTATCTATCTATCTATCTCTCTATCATCTATCTATCCATCCATCCACCCACTATCTATCTATCTATCTATCTATCTATCTATCTATCTATCTATCTATCTATCTCTATCTATCTATCTATCTCTCTATCATCTATCTATCCCTCCATCCTCCCACTATCTCTCTATCTATCTATCTATCTATCTATCTATCTATCTATCTATCTATCTATCTATCTATCTACTATCTCTGTGTGTCTGTCTGTCTGTTTGTCTCTCTCTGTCTCTCTATCTATAAATCATCTATCCACCTTTCTTTCTTTCTTTCTTTTTCTTTTCCTTCTTTCTTTCTCTGTCTCTGTCTCTCTGTCTGTCTCTGTCTCTCTGTCTCTCTCTGTCTCTCTCTGTCTCTCTCTCTCTCTCTCTCCTCGGTTCTAGGTTGCTTCTCTCCTTGATTAGTTTCCATCCATTGTTTCCTGTCTTGCCTTCTGGTGCTTTGGTAAATATTTTGTGCTCCCCCCCCCCACATCTTTGTGACAGCTCCTCAAATACTGGAAGGCTGCTATCATATCTCCTCTGGTCATATCATACCTTCTTGTCAGGGGAAGAGAAACTCCATCAAATGGCAAGTGCCGTTATCTTCCCCTCTACCAGTCCTAGTATCTTCTGACCCAGGAGAGTTGAACACTGTTGTTCCACACACATAGGAGAAAAGTATGAATTAGAATTTACATCCTTTCAAACTGCAAAACCTTCTCTCTATTCCAGAGGTCTAACAAGGTAAACTTCAGCGGAGTGTAAAAGACTCGCCAAGTTTAACTTAGCTTTTCCTTTCCTTTCCTTTTTTTTTTTTTTGGACTCTTTTTAATTATTTCCCCTTATTTGTGTGAATTGGGGGAAAAGACAAAATCCATTTTAATCAATGAAGCCACCCCAGTTCCAAGGCTCAGCTTCGCAGAACCAATAAATGTATTTCCTGTATCATCTAGATTTGCTTCAGCAACCGAGACAGCTCATACATCATGGAAAAATATAAGCAAATATCAGTTTCTTGTATACTATCTATAAGTTCTGTTTTCTCTGGTGTTCTTTTTTTCCCCTCTCTCTTCCCTTTCCCCTAGTTTGCTCTCAGGATGCTCCACCGCTTCCTTCAAATTTCGAAGGCAGCGCGTTGTTAAAAAGTAAAAATAGGAAATCGCTGTAATCCTATGCTTTGTCTGGAAATACGCCTAAGGGGGACAGGAGGAGGGAAGGAAATGATATAATGGGATGTTAGGAGGCACCAGGAGATACGAAGAGCCACCCTACAATTTGTCTTCTGGAAAAGGTCTGCTTGGTGAGTCATCGCAGCCTGGAACGACAGCCAGAGTTTTCTTTAATGTGCCTGGTACATTTGTTCCCCCAAATTCAAAAAGCCGAAACTTCTTTCTGAAATGAAATATTTGAATTGGGAAGAAAAGTGTGAGAGGTTTTGGAGGGGAGATTTGTGTGTGTGTGTGGGGGATCTTGGGTTTGGTTTATAAAAAATATCATAACAGGAGGAGGAGGAGGAGGGAGAAGGAAGAAGAGGAAGAAGAAGAGGGGGACAAGGAGGGAGAAGGAGAAGAGGATCAGGAGGAAAAAGAAGGATCAGGAAGAGGAAGAGGAGGAAGTGAATGAAGAGAAGAATGAGGAGAATGAGGGAGAAGGAAGAGGAGGAGGGGGACACGGAGGAAGAATGAGAAGAGGAACAGGAACAGGAGGAAGAAGAAGGATGAGGAAGAGGAGGAAGTGAATGAGGAGAAGAATGAGGAGAAGGAGGGAGAAGGAAGAGGAGGAGGAGGAGGACAAGGAGGAAGAAGGACAAGAGGAACAGGAACAGGAGGAAGAAAAAGGATGAGGAAGAGGAGGAAGTGAATGAGGAGGAGAATGGGGGAGAAGGAAGAAGAGGAGGAGGAGGACAAGGAGGGAGAAGGACAAGAAGAACAGGAACCGGAGGAAGAAGAAGGAGGAGGAAGAGTAAAAGGAGGAAGTGAATGAGGAGAATGGGGGAGAAGGAAGAAGAGGAAGAGGAAGAAGAGGAGGAGGAGGAGGAGGAGAAGGAGGGAGAAGGAAAAGAGGAAAAAGAAAAGGAGGAGGGGGGATAGCATTTTCAGTAACAGCATCAGCATGGGTATTCAAGGGAAACTCTCCCCAATTGAAATCTTTCCCTTACATCAGCCCATAGCTCTGGTGAATTAGTTTCTCCTTGGCTGCAATTTGATTTCATCTGCTCCGAGACATGGGGATATATATTTAAACAGAAATCTCCAACAACAAGGCAGCCAGTTGCTTCTAATAAAAACAGTTCTGCTGGAATAATGCAGTCTCCGAGAGATAGGGTATAATATGGTTAAATGCTTTTACAATCTCCCATTAAAGTAAGTGGATGGAAATTCATTAAATATTTATAGGGTTTGGAGAAGACAAGGAAAGAGAGAGAGAGAGAGAGAAGGAGAGGGAGAGGGAGAGAGAGAAAGAGAGGGAGAGAGAAGGAGAGGGAGAGAGAAGGAGAGGGAGAGAGAGGAGAGAGAGAGAGAGAAGAGAGGGAGAGAGAGAAGGAGAGGGAGAGAGAGGAGAGAGAGAGAGAAGAGAGGGAGAGAGAGAAGGAGAGAGGGAGAGAGAAGGAGAGGGAGAGAGAAGGAGAGAGAGAGAGAGAGAGAGAGGAGAGAGAGAGAGAAGAGAGGGAGAGAGAAGGAGAGAGAGAGAGAGAGAGGAGAGGGAGAGAGAGAAGGAGAGAGAGAGAGAGAGAGAGAGACCAAAACTTCATGCCACTTCTCAGAATGCCAAATAGTTCGTGCTAGAGATGGTGTGATGGGACAAGAGAACAGGCGCATGGCACCCAACACATATGCAACACTCAGGAATATATGTCCATCTCCTAGAAGAGCCTTAGTAAAACCATGCATCCAGTTTTGGTCACCACACTATAAAAAAAGATGTGGAGACTCTAGAAAGAGTGCAGAGAAGAGCAACCAGGATGATTAGGGGACAGGAAGCTCAAACATATGAAGAATGGTTGCAGGAACTGGCCATGGTTAGTCTAGTGAAGAGAAGGACAGGAGGAAACATGATAGCAGTCTTCCAATATTTGAGGGGCTGCCACAGAGCGGGGGGCGGGGGGCAGTCAAGCTATTTTCCAAAGCACCTGAGGGCAGGACAAAAAACAATGGATGGAAACTGACCAAGGAGAGATTCAACCTAGAAATAAGGACAAATTTCCTGACGATGAGAACAATCAACCCATGGAACAGAAGTTGCCTTCGGAAGTTGTGGGAGCTTCATCACTTGAGACTTTCAAGAAAAGATTGGACTGCCATTTGTCAGAAATGGCGTAGGGCCTCCTGCTTGAGTGGGGGGGTGGAGTAGATGACCTACAAGGTCCCTTCCAACTTTATTCATCTGTAAAGACCTTTCTGAATATCTTCTGCTCTATATTTCTTCTCAGATGTTTAAGCATCTGAATGTCTCATCATCATCATCATAGCCAGTATTATGATGTCGAATTTTCCGACTTTCTGCTTCCACCAGGGCCAGTCCGATCTTCCTAGGAAATCCAGAAACAGGATCTGTATGTAATATCACTCACAGGTTCACGAGCGTGATAGAATATATTTATAAAACATATCCAATATCCAATATCACTCACTAATGATATAGCATCCTTCATCATTCTACCCTGAACGTAGCATGATTAAAGGTAAAGGTAAAGATTCCCCTCACACATACGTGCTAGTCATTCCTGACTCTAGGGGGCGGTGCCCATCTCCATTTCAAAGCTGAAGAGCCAGTGTTGTTCTCGGTGGTCATGTGGCCGGCATGACTCAATGCCAAAGGTGCACGGAACGCTGTTCCCTTCCCACCAAAGATGGTCCGTTTTTTCTACTTGCATTTTTTACCTGCTTTCGAACTGCTAGGTTGCCAGAAGCTGGGACAAGTCACAGGAGCTCACCCGCATTACGCAGCACTAGGGATTCGCACCGCTGAGCTGCCGACCATTCGATTGACAAGCTCAGAGTCTTAGGCCCTGATCCAATGCATCCCTAAGTAGCATGATTAGAACCCCTAAATATCGTTGTTGTTGTTGTTGTTTTGAATTTATATCCCGCCCTTCTCCGAAGACTCAGGGCGGCTTACATTGTGTTAAGCAATAGTCTTCATCCATTTGTATATTTATATACAAAGTCAAACTTTTATTGCCCCCAACAATCTGGGTCCTCATTTTACCTACCTTATAAAGGATGGAAGGCTGAGTCGACCTTGGGTCTGGTGGGACTTGAACCTGCAGTAATTGCAAGCAGCTGTGTTAATAACAGACTGCATTAGTCTGTTGAGCCACCGGAGGCCCATAAATTTCTCCGTGAATTTATCAGCTTCCTCCATGCAGGCCATCCGTGTTGATAGCCATCACACCGAGGCTTAACCATGTGAAAATATACTAGAAGAACAGAATTGGAAGGGATCTTGGAGGTCATCTAGTCCAACTCCCTGCCCGTGCAGGGGACTCTATATACCATTTGAGAGAAATGGCGGCTCACTCGTCTTTTAAAAGCCTCCAGTGATGGAGCACCCACAGCTTCTGAAGGCGAACGGGTTCCACTGGTTTATTGTTCTCACTGTCAGGCAATTTCTCCTTAATTCTAGGTTGCTTCTCTCCTTGATTAGTTTCCATCTGTTACTTCTTGTCTTGCCTTCTGGTGCTTTGGAGAACAGGTTGATCCCCCTCTTCTTTGCGGCAGTCGCTCATTTATTGGAAGGCAGCTCTCATGTCCCCCTTAGTCCTTCTTTTCGCTAGACTAGACAGACCCAATTCCTGCGACCGTTCTTCGTATATTTTAGCCTCCAGGCCCCTAATCATCTTTGTTCACCTTCTCTGTACTCTTTCCAGAGTCTCAATGACTTTATATTGTGGTGACCAGAACTGTAACAGAAACAATTAAGATATATGGCAGAACATTTCCCAGACCTGAATAAGAATAAGCTAACTGTAAGTGAAAACGCTACTTCATTCAATGACAATTCCAACGCCATTTGGCGCAGGTCACCTGGCATGTGTGGCCTTGTCTGTTTGTCTTCCGGGTTTCCGGCATGTATGCGCACATGATGATCAGCTGTCCTTCACGCAGCGGTCATGCTGAAAACCGATGTGCGATGCGTACTGGCCAGCTGATTATCGGGAACCTGGAAGTTTGGCTTTTCCGGAGCGAGATCCCTTGGCGTATGTGGCAGTACCGAAAACTGGCCTTTGCTGGCCAGCTGATCGTCAGGCGTGCATGTGCTAGAACACAAAAGTTCAGCTTTCCCAGAGCGTGATCCCTTTGCGCGCATGGCATTGGCAAAAAAACAGTCTGTGCATGCACGCCGGCCAGCTTATCATCAGGCGGCATGCACGCTAGAACCTGGAAGTTCAGCTTTTCCGGACTGCAGGCCCAACCAGCGCACACATGCGTGCGCAACATTTCCTCGCAACCTTTTTGGCACTCGGAAAGATTCGCCATCACTAACGTAAGTCAGGGTAGTTGTAAATTGTAATTCAACAAGACGCAGAGAATCATAGATTTCTTCAATAGCCAAATTCGATCGCCAAAGAATAGAATAGAATAACAGAGTTGGAAGGGACCTTGGAGGTCATCTAGTCCAACTCCCTGCCCGTGCAGGGGACTCTATATACCATTTGAGAGAAATGGCGGCTCACTCGTCTTTTAAAAGCCTCCAGTGATGGAGCACCCACAGCTTCTGAAGGCGAACGGGTTCCACTGGTTTATTGTTCTCACTGTCAGGCAATTTCTCCTTAATTCTAGGTTGCTTCTCTCCTTGATTAGTTTCCATCTGTTACTTCTTGTCTTGCCTTCTGGTGCTTTGGAGAACAGGTTGATCCCCCTCTTCTTTGCGGCAGTCGCTCATTTATTGGAAGGCAGCTCTCATGTCCCCCTTAGTCCTTCTTTTCGCTAGACTAGACAGACCCAATTCCTGCGACCGTTCTTCGTATATTTTAGCCTCCAGGCCCCTAATCATCTTTGTTCACCTTCTCTGTACTCTTTCCAGAGTCTCAATGACTTTATATTGTGGTGACCAGAACTGTAACAGAAACAATTAAGATATATGGCAGAACATTTCCCAGACCTGAATAAGAATAAGCTAACTGTAAGTGAAAACGCTACTTCATTCAATGACAATTCCAACGCCATTTGGCGCAGGTCACCTGGCATGTGTGGCCTTGTCTGTTTGTCTTCCGGGTTTCCGGCATGTATGCGCACATGATGATCAGCTGTCCTTCACGTGTGCGGTCATGCTGAAAACCGATGTGCGTATGCGTACTGGCCAGCTGATTATCGGGAACCTGGAAGTTTGGCTTTTCCGGAGCGAGATCCCTTCGCGTATGTGGCAGTACCGAAAACTGGCCTTTGCTGGCCAGCTGATCGTCAGGCGTGCATGTGTGCTAGAACACAAAAGTTCAGCTTTCCCAGAGCGTGATCCCTTTGCGCGCATGGCATTGGCAAAAAAACAGTCTGTGCATGCACGCCGGCCAGCTTATCATCAGGCGGCATGCACGCTAGAACCTGGAAGTTCAGCTTTTCCGGACTGCAGGCCCAACCAGCGCACACATGCGTGCGCAACATTTCCTCGCAACCTTTTTGGCACTCGGAAAGATTCGCCATCACTAACGTAAGTCAGGGTAGTTGTAAATTGTAATTCAACAAGACGCAGAGAATCATAGATTTCTTCAATAGCCAAATTCCGATACGCCAAAGAATAGAATAGAATAACAGAGTTGGAAGGGACCTTGGAGGTCTTCTAGTCCAACCCCCTGCTTAGGCAGAAAACCCTACACCATTTCAGACAAATGGTTATCCAATCTCTTCTTTAAAATTTCCAGTGTTGGAGCATTCACAACTTCTGCAGGCAAGTCGTTCCACTTATTAATTGTTCTAACTGTCAGGAAATTTCTCCTTCGTTCTATAGTTCTAAAGGAGTACCGTGTTTCTCCGAAAATAAGACCCTGTCTTATATTTTTTTTGAACCCTGAAATAAGTGCTTGGCCTTATTGCCATGCGCTCAAAAGCCCAATTGGGCTTATTGTCAGGGGAGGTCTTATTTTAGGGGAAACAGGGTAGGTAGGTAGGTAGGTAGGTAGGTAGGTAGGTAGGTAGGTAGGTAGATAGAAGATAGATAGATAGATAGATAGATAGATAGATAGAACTTTGTAGATAGATAGATAGATAGATAGATAGATAGATAGATAGATGATAGATAGATAGATAGATAGATAGATAGATAGATGATAGATAGATAGATAGATACTGTGTTTCCCTGAAAATAAGACCTTGTCTTATATTTTTTTGAATCCTGAAATAAGCATTTGGCCTTATTGCCCTGCGCTCAAAAGCCCGAATGGGGTAAACATGATATACTACAGCTCTTGTGCGATTGTTGGCCTACAGTTCCTGCTAAAAGGAAGATTGGTGAAGGATGACACGAGAGGAAGGTTCTAAAAAGCCACCTCTTGCCCAGACCTGCAATAACTTCCCCAAATTTATGAAGATCCTAGATCTTCCAGAAAGAGATGTCGAAGGAATAACAATAAACGAGTGTTAAACAAGTCAAAAGAGCAGTTTTTTTAAAAAAGTCACCCCCCGTAGAAATAATTCCAGAACTGATGAGGCATTCTGCCACGGTTTGTCCCTGAAGGCTTAAATCACTGTTTGTTTTCCCACCTCTGAACGGAGATGTCTCACCAGCTCGCATTATGCATGTTCAAATGTTAACATTTTCATACTCTTAAAAAATGCCACATCCATCATTTTGCAAAAAGCCAGATCCCCGAGAGGGGAGACCAGCTACAAATAGTGATCGATGACTAATAATAGCCATTTTTAACGTCACGTCTATTCCCAAGAACATGACAGCAGGAGCCTGTGGAGATCATTCATCCGAGGTAATCATTGTTCTAGGGATTACCTGTGAGATGGAAGATGTTGGGTACATTCCTGTGATAGGGAAATGTGGGTTTATGGAACGTAAAAAGTTTGGAAAGGCAGTTTGGCGGCCATTCTGGAGACCTCTGGTATCTAAAATCAAACTTGTGGAAATGTCTATGGAGATTCTTAGCCATCCAGGTCATGGTTGTCCCAAAGGTGCTTTGCCAAGAGACAAGTGGACTTCCTTGTTTTTGTTGAAGACATTTGACTTCTCATCTAAGAAGCTTCTTCAGCTCTGGCATAGAGTAGAGTAGAGTAGAGTAGAGTAGAGTAGAGTAGAGTAGAGTAGAGTAGAGTAGAGTAGAATAGAATAGAATAGAAGTAGGGTGGGGTGGGGTGGGGTGGGAGGGGAGGGGAGGGGAGGGAAGGGAAGAGAAGAGTATTTTTTATTGGTCAAGTGTGATGGGACACACAAGGAATTTGTCTTCGGTGCATATGCTCTCAGTGTACATAAAAAGACAAGAAGCATTTGTCAAGAATCATAAGGTGCAACACTTAATGATAGTCATAGGGTACAAATAAGCAATCAAATCATACTAGGAGACAATCAATACCAATATAAATAGTAAGGATTCAAGCAACAAAATTACAGTCATGCAGTCATAAGTGGGAGGAGATGGGTGATAGGAACGATGAGAAGACTAATAGTAATAGTAATGCAGACTTAGTGAATAATTTGACAGTGTTGAGGGAATTATTTGTTTAGCAGAGTGATGGCATTTGGGGAAAAATTGTTCTTGTGCCAAGGTCATACCTATCTTCAAAAAGGGAGACCCTAGCCTAGTTGAAAATTACAGACCAATCTCTTTTTGTTGCGTCACCTGCAAAGTCATGGAATCAATCATTAACCAATCTATTACCCTCCACCTAGAGACGAACAACCTACTTTCTATCAAACAGTTTGGTTTCAGAAAAAAATTATCCTGTAATCTACAACGACTACATTGCAAAAACATATGGACTACACGTCTCGATCAGGGCAAAGCAATAGACGCAGTTTACATAGACTTCTGTAAAGCTTTTGATTCAGTGGTACACAACAAATTACTTCTAAAACTAAAATCCTGTGGCATTTCTGGACTCCTACATAAATGGATAGCTGCCTTCCTGTCAAACAGACAACAAGTGGTCAAAATAGGAAGTGCTCTATCAAATCCTGTACCTGTGAATAGTGGTGTTCCCCAAGGCCGTGTTTTAGGTCCAACACTCTTCATACTTTACATAAATGACCTTTGCGATCATATTAAAAGTAACTGTGTTCTCTTGGCTGACAATGTTAAACCATTCAACATTACAAACAATGCAACTACCCTTCAAAAAGACCTTGACTATGTGTCAGATTGGTCTAACAAATGGCAACTTCAAATCTCAACCAACAAATGCTCTGTCTTGCACATTGGCAAAAAATCGTCATTTGTCTGATATGTTGTAGGGTTTCCTGCCTAAGCAGGGGGTTGGACTAGAAGACCTCCAAGATCCCTTCCAATTCCGTTTTTCTACTCTACTCTACTCTATTCTACTCTACTCTATTATATTCTCCAAAGCACCTGAGGGTAGGACAAGAAGCAATGGATGGAAACTAATCAAGGAGAGAAGCAAATTAGAACTAAGGAGAAATTTCCTGACAATGAGAACAATTAATCGGTGGAACAACTTGCCTCCAGCAGTTGCAAATGCTCCAACACTGGAAGTTTTTAAGAAGAGGTTAGATAACCATTTGTCTGAAATGGCGTAAGGTTTCCTGCCTAAGTAGGAGGTTGGACTAGAAGACCTCCAAGGTCCTTTCCAACTCTGTTATTCCATTTTTCTTTCTGTCCCGTTTTTACGCATCCTTTTGGGTACCAGACAGATTTGTACAGTCGGAGTATCCATCTGATAAGTGAACAGAGAAGCTTTCACATCCCTGATTTATAGCACATCAAAGACCATAAATTGCCATTAGGAGAAGTGCAGTCTTGTAGATCATACAATCTGAGACTCTGGGTCACTATTTATTCTCCACTGACATATGGGAAGTACTGCCTGTCACACCTAATTTGTAAAAGGATAAGGATGAGGCTCGGGCTCAGCTGGCAGAGATGCCCTTTGACCCGGAAGTGCTACCCATAGGCAGGATGATTGCTGCAATTCAAGATAACATCCATTGTCCCTCCCAATGAGAGGTTATGTTGCTAGTAAGTATGTTTCCCCCGTTGCTGTTCTTCTGGAACATCTTTATACCAGGATGGCTGGCGCGGAGATATAATTAGTTCAAATGAGGAGAAGGCAGTCACATTTTTCAGAGTTATGGAGAAGGGACAGCTCGGGAATGAAGAGGCTAAAGCTATTGCTGAAATCCTCCCTTCAGCAGCTGTCTTAAAATTTCTGGTTTTTGGTGGATTGCTTGATGATACAGGAGAGAAGGAAAGCAGGACAAGAACAGCTTGTTCTTCAGCCACAACAATACATGAGCACACAATAGATACAAACTTAAAGTGAACCGCTCCAAACTCGATTGCAGAAAATATGACTTCAGCAACAGAGTAGTCAACTTGCCTCCAGAAGTTGTAAATGCTCCAAAACTGGAAGTCTTGTACGTAGCTTCTTTTCCAAAAACACCACACTACTGACCAGAGCATATAAAAATTTGCTAGGCAAATTCTTGATTACAGCTCGCCTGTCTGGAACCCATACCATATTTCTGACATCAAGAAATGAGGTGGTAGAAATGGTGGTAGACTTTAGGAAAAACCCTTCCATACTTCCAACTCTCACAATACTTGACAACACAGTATCAACAGTAGAAACCTTCAAATTTCTGGGTTCTATCATATCGCAAGATCTCAAATGGACAGCTAACATCAAAAACATCATTAAAAAAGGACAACAAAGAATGTTCTTTCTGCGCCAACTCAGTAAGCTCAAACTGCCCAAGGAGCTGCTGATCCAATTCTACAGAGGAATTATTGAGTCTGTCATTTGCACCTCTATAACTGTCTGGTTCGGTTCTGCAACCCAACAAGAAAAACACAGACTTCAGAGGATAATTAGAACTGCAGAAAAAATAATTGCTACCAACCTGCCTTCCATTGAGGACCTGTATACTGCACGAATCAAGAAGAGGGCCGTGAAAATATTTGCAGATCCCTCGCATCCTGGACATAAACTGTTTCAACTCCTACCCTCAAAACGACGCTATAGAGCACTGCACACCAGAACAACTAGACACAAGAACAGTTTTTTCCCGAAGGCCATCACTCTGCTAAACAAATAATTCCCTCAACACTGTCAGACTATTTACTGAATCTGCACTACTATTAATCGTTTCATAGTTCCCATCACCAATCTCTTTCCACTTATGACTGTATGACTATAACTTGTTGCTGGCAATCCTTATGATTTATATTGATATATTGATCATCAATTGTGTTGTAAATGTTGTACTTTGATGAACGTATCTTTTCTTTTATGTACACTGAGAGCATATGCACCAAGACAAATTCCTTGTGTGTCCAATCACACTTGGCCACTAAAAATTCTATTCTATTCTATTCTATTCAATACAGTTGAACGTGTCCAGAGGTATTTTACGAGAAGAGTTCTCCACTCCTCCATAACCAACAAAATACCTTATTCCACCAGACTTGAAATCCTGGGGTTAGAAAACTTGGAACTCTGTCGCCTTCGACAGGACCTGGGTGTAACTCATAGAATCATCCGTTGTAATGTCCTTCCTGTTGAAGACTACTTCAGTTTCAACTACAATAACACAAGAGCTACCAATAGATTTAAACTTAATGTCAACTGCTCCAGTTTGGATTGCAGAAAATATGATTTCTGTAACAGAATTATCTGTGCTTGGAATGCATTACCTGACTCTGTGGTCTCCTCTCATAACCCCAAAAGCTTTAACCAAAATCTATCCACTGTTGACCTCACCCCATTCCTAAGAAGACTTTAAGGGGCGTGCATAAGAGCACAAATGTGCCTACCGTTCCTGTCCTATTGTTTCTTTCCCTATATATATATATGCTTATACTTCCTTGTTTCTCCTCATATATATGTTTATATATTATATAATCTTTTTGTGTTATGCTTGTGTATATTGTTATGACAAAATTAAATAAATAAATAAATAAAAAGAGATTAGATAACCATTTGTCTGAAGTGGTATAGGGTTTCCTGCCTAAGCAAGGGGTTGGACTAGAAGGCCTCCAAGGTCCCTTCCAACTCTGTTATTCTATTCCATTCTAAGAGGGAGAAGACCTGTGCGATGGAGGGAGATACTGGCCACCGAACGAGAAAGCCATCTCAAAAACCAGAGTCAGAATCGCCAAAGGAGGACAACAGTTTATCTTAACAAGGGGAAGTTCATCAGCAGGAATCTTCTGAACAAAAATGAAAGCAAACCGTTGGCTCTGAACAACTGTAATTGCACAATAACTTGTTCAATTGTGGCATCCGATAATAGCTTGTTATTGTGGCGTCTGACGATGACACAAATTGCTGCCGTTTGCAGGAAGATGGGGTGTCGAAATTGGGGCAAGCCAGAGCTTTCATTTCCTATCCCGTCTACAGTCTGTGTTTGCCAGATCCAACAGCTGCCTTCAGCATCTGGCATTCAAAGCAAAATCTGTGCAACATGGTGTGTGGTTTTTTAGGGGGGGAGTGCGGGGATGGGGGGGTGGGCAGGGCAGGGGGAGCCGAAGAATGTGCCAGACAGATTTTCATGGATGGCGTTCAAGCTTTGCTGCCATCTCTGTCACATTTATTGGAAATCGCATTTTAAAATGTCATATGGATAACAAATTGATGTGTTGGTGGTTGTTGTTGTTTTTTCTTCCTTAACAGGCGCCAATTTTATTTTTTTTCCCCCTGAGTTTGTAGCACCTCAATGTAATGTTTGGAAAAGTAAGTTCCAATCGAAACCAGGATGCGATGCAGATTTCCAGAGCAGCTTTTCTTTAAAATATGGAGTGCCAGAGAGCCGATCGGGGAGTGACCGGTGGTGGGATTCAGCCAGTTCGCACCAGTTCGGGAGAACCGGTTGTTAACTTTCTGAGCAGTTTGGCAAACTGGTTGTTGGAAGAAATCATTAGGGCAGAGAACCGGTTGTTAAATTACTTGAATCCCACCACCGCTTATAGATCATCTAGTCCAACCCCCCCACCCAAACAGGAGACCCTACACCATTTCTGACAGATGACAGTCCAGTCTCTTCTTGAAATCTTCCAGGGATGAAGCTCCCACAACTAACTTCCGAAGGCACCTTCTGTTCCGTGGGTTGATTGTTCTCACGGTCAGAAAATTTCTCCTTATTTCCAGGTTGAATCTCTCCTTGGTCAGTTTCCAGCCATTGTTCCTTGTCTGGCCTTCAGGTATTTTGGAAAATAGCTTGACCTCCTTTCTCCTCTCTGTGGCAGACCTTTGAATATTGGAAGATGGCTATCCTGTCTCCCCTGGTCCTTCTCTTCCCTAGACTAGCCATGCCCAGTTCCTGCAACCGTTATATAAATATTCTATTCTATTCTATTCACTAAGACTCCAAGATCCCTCTCACAGTGACTGCTATTAAGCCTGGTTTTACCCAGTCTATATAGAATAGAATAGAATAGAATAGAATAGAATAGAATAGAATAGAATAGAATAGAATAGAATAGAATAGAATAGAAATTTTATTGGCCAAGTGTGATTGGACACACAAGGAATTTGTCTTTGGTGCATATGCTCTCAGTGTACATAGAAAGACAAGATACGTTCATCAAGGTACAACATTTACAACACAATTGATGGTCAATATATCAATATAAATCACAAGGATTGCCAGCAATAAAGTTACAGTCATACAGTCATAAGTGGAAAGAGATTGGTGATGGGAACTATGAGAAGATTAATATATGTGTGCTTTTAGTTTTTCTTGCCTAAGTGTGGGACTTGGCCCAACCACTCCCAACCAAGAAAAGGTTAAAAAAAACAAAAAACGCTGAGCACTGTAGTTCAACGACATCCAGAAAGCTACAGACGTCCTACCTGGGACCGAATACGGTAGACCGAATACGCTTTGCTTCCTTTGGAAAAGTATTTGGTTTCCTCGAACCCCTACAGCTTTCCCCGATTCAGGTCATCCTCCTCCTCCTCCTCCTCCTCCTCTTCCCGCTTACAAAAAAGGTGAACAGACATCTGGTACGGCAGATAGCCTTTTCCGAACCCTTTCATGCATGATCTCCACATCCGGCGTCGCTTTATAAATATGGTAATGGTTATTTCCCCTTGCTTGCCTGGGTAGGAAAATAAAGTCCAGAGACAGCTGAAGATCCTGGACCCGGAGAGATAACCATAGAAACAACCTGCTGCAAAGCAAACACTCCATATTATACACTCTGGGTCAAATTAACTCTCCCTTTTTTTCTCTCTCTCTCTCTCTTGTCCTTGTCCTGGTGCCCATCGCTTTCCAAACAGCTTCTGTGCTCGCCTCCTTTGCTGATTGCATCCAGTGAGGAGCCCCTTGTTTGCTTCGTTACCAGAAAGTGTGAGCTTGAGATAAAAAAAGAAAATAATAATAATAATAATAAAAAAGAAAGCACTGATTTATACAATAGCTTCACTTCAATAGAGTTGTCCTGCTGAGAAAAATTGCAGATAAACTCTTAATTTCTTCTCCATTAAAGCACCAGAAGGAGGTGTAGAACAGAACGGTGGACTCTATAATCTTATTCCTGAGATGCTCTCTTCCTCCTTCCGCTCGATGGGCAGCTGCGGTCGAGAGGAGAAGACACAAGGAGGACTTGTTGCCTAGCATGGTCTTCCCGCAACAAGCGTCTGAATAACGGAAGGGTTTGGAAGGGGCCGAGGAGGTCTTCTAGTCCAAACCTCTACTCAAGCAGGAAAGCCAATGCCATTTCAGACAAATGGCTGTCCAATCTCTTCTTAAAAACCTCCAGTGATGGGGCGCCCACAACTTCTGGTGGCAAGCAGTTCCACTGGCTAATTGTCCTCACCGTCAGGTAATGTCTCCTTCTTTATAGGCTGCTTCTCTCCTTGATTAGTTTCCATCCATCCCATCTTGTCCTGCCTTCAGGTGCGTTGGAGAATAGGTTGACCCCACCTCTTCTTTGTGGCAGCCCCTCAAATACTGGAAGATTGCTATCATGTCACCTCTAGTCCCTCTTTTTGACTAGACTAGACATCCCCAATTCCAGCTACTGTTCTTCGGATGTTTTATCTTCCGGTCCCCTAATCATCTTGGTTGCTCTTCTCTGCACTCTTTCAAACTCTATTTCATTGAGAGCCGCATCAGGGTAGTGTTTGACCTCGGGGGTCCGGGGTGGGCATGGCCAGTTCAATGTCACTCATGTTGGGGATGCTTGTGGTGGCCCAAGCGCTCTGCCAATGAAAAGGGTGTGGCTCAGGCTGTAAGAAGCCTGTTATTAAAACACAGCTGCCTGCAATTACTGCAGGTTCTAGTCCCATCAGGTCCAAGGTTGACTCAGCTTTCCATCCTTTATAAGGTAGGTAAAATGAGGACCCAGATTGTTGGGGGGGGCAATAAGTTGACTTTGTAAATATACAAATAGGATGAGACTATTGCCTTACACACTGTAAGCCGCCCTGAGTCTTCGGAGAAGGGCGGGATATAAATGTAAACAACAACAACAAAAAAAACAGACTCTGGAGCTCCGTTTTCGGCTGCGACAGCCTCCTGCAACCCTCTGCCATTTTCGCTGGCAGAGAAACCAGGGGCCAGTCATTTCCAGGGTGGCCCCATGGGCCAGATCTAAAAACCCTGTGGGCCAGATCCAGCCCCCGGGCCTTGAGTTTGAAACCCCTGTTGTAAAGTCTCAACATCTTTTTTTTACATCGTGTGGCCCCCAAAACTGGTTGCGGTATTCAACGTGTGGCTTTACCAAGGCATTACAAAGTGGTATGAACACTTCATGTGATGTTGGCTTGTGTCCTTCTGTTAATGCAGCCTAGGACTGCGTTGGCTTTTTGGGCAGGGCAGATAGAACTCACAAGGAAGGTTAAGAGAGAAGCAAAAGTCCGCTGGAAGGGAATGCGCTTTGAACGTTATTTATCTGCCTAAGGTCTTAAAGGTCCTGCTTAATTCTTCCAATTTGTCCCCTTTTGCTAACTGTTCAGATGTCTCCCACAGCCATTGTGGTTAAAACCAGGGCTGAGCTGCTGGGGGTTCGGGAGAACCTCTAGCTAAGATTCTGTGCAGTTCGGAGAACCCCCCAAATCCCACTCCTGGCTGGCCTCGCCCACTCCGCCTTGCCCCTCTCAGGAGTCCCCACACGGGATGAAGGGTGGGTGGATGGATGATGGAAGGATGGATGATGGAGGGAGGGATGGAGGAAGCCAGGGAGGGAGGGAGGGATGAATGGATGGAAGAATAGATGATGGATGGATGAAGGGAGGGAGGGAGGAAAGGAGGGAGGTATGAAGGATAGATGTATGGACTGATGATGGAAGGAGGGAGGGAGGGATCGATGAAGGATAGATGGATGGACTGATGATGGATGGATGAATGGGTGAAGGATAGATGGATGGATGGATGGACTCATGATGGATGGGTGGGTAAAGGATGGATGGATGGACTCATGAGGGAGGGAGGGAGGTAGAGAGGGATGGATGGACTGATGATGGATGAATGGATGAATGAATGGATGGATGGATGATGGAAGGTTGGAGGATGGATGGATGGATGGATGGATGGATGGATGGATGGATGGATGATGCATGGACGGATGGAATGAGACAAAAAAGGGGAAAAAATCATTGTATTATGCCCAGGAACCCACTTTGAATTTGCTTTTTTATCTGGGACCATTTTTGAAGATGCTTTGTGACATTTAGGTAAAATCCGGCACTTGGCTTTGCTGAAATAAGGGCAGAGGGAAGAGAAGGAAAGATTGTGAGTTAGCAGAAGAGGTCAACTGTCTGCTTCAGCAGCAATCATTTCTGACAGAGGTTTCAAGAGTCCTAACATCTCCATGAAATATGTATGCAGATGGAGTCCATGAATATAGCTTGCCTGCCAGAAGCACAGCCTCTACTTCATCCCGTGGGATATTTGATTGGCACAAAAGCTGGTCACAGGAAGATCAATATTTCAGTGTCTTTTTTAGAGCTCAAATATGTGTGCGCGCGCGTATATATATATACAACATACATAGATACATACATACATATATATTTTTATTTATTTATTTATTTTGTCAAGCATATATAAGATAACAGGTAAAAGTATAATTTGAAAACATGAAAAGACTAAGTAAAAAGGAATATTAGGACAGGGACGGTAGGCACGCTGGTGAACTTATGAATGCCCCTTGTATTATGTATAAATGTATTATGTATATGTAGGTCTTGGCGTATTCGGGTCTTTTCCTGTGTAAGGTTGAGAGTATCTTGGCGACGTTTTGACGAGGTCTCACTCGTCATCTTCAGGCTGGTGCTTATGGCTTCGTGCTTGTGCGAGCAAAGCGTGGTCTCTCTATAAATACTGGTGGAGAAGTGGGAAGTGTTGCTGTAAGCAGGTTGGTTGGCTGTGTGGTTGCATCTTGATTGGTAGGTGGAGTGGGTGTTTGCAGATTAATCGGCTGTTTCATAACATCCTGTGTGGGTGTGGTCCTAGTTGTGTGGCCATTAGTCTTTTGTGTTGTAACGACCTGGGTACTGGGCTGTGTGGAAATATCCTGAGTTCTGGGAATGTGAACTCCTGTAGTGGTAATGGGCTTCCTGGAAATGTCATATATCTATATAGATAGATAGATATCTATATCTATATAGATCTCTCTCTCTCTCTCTCTTATCTCTCTATATATTATACATAATATATATTTATATATAATTATATATATTTATACGTGTGTGTGTGTGTGTATAATACATACTTATATATGTATTATGGCGCACCTATGTACGCCCCTTATATATATTGTATGCACGTATGTATTTATGTATGTGTATGTATGTCTGTATGGGAGAGAGACAGACAGACAGACAAGAACTTCTCAAGTTTCCAATTTTGTATTATAGGAGATTACAAGAAGAACGTTGGCTTTTCAATATATAAATGACCTTCTATGCTCATCCTAGAAGAGGGGATGTATATTCTCTGTCTGTCCATCCATTAGTCCGTCCATCCATCCATGTTTAGAGGGACAGTTTCCATCCATTATTCCTTGTCTGGCCTTCGGGTGCTTTGAATAATAGCTTGACCCTCTTCCTCCTCTCTGTGGCAGCCCCTCAAATATTGGAAGACTGCTGCTATCCTGTCTCCCCTGGTCCTTCTCTTCCCTAGACTAGCCAGGCCCAGTTCCTGTTCTTCAGATGTTTTAGCCTCCAGTCCCATCGTCTTGGTTGCTCTTCTCTGCATTCTTAGTTCAGAGCCACAGCAAATATATATATATATATATATATATATATATATATATATATATATATATATATATATATATATATATATATATATATATATATATATATATATATATATATATATTAGTGCTGAACAGCTGCAGCTGTGAACGGCTGGGACTTGACAGCGTGCGCTCCAAGGAGCCATGGCGTTTTAGAAGCTTTTAGAAAAATGTATTCTTGATGCTGAGCAAGCGTAGCTTGCTTTATGTGATGACTTCGTCCCTTGATTGCACCACTTCCCGGTGTCTAACTCCTTGGACATCCGCTGTCAGAACACTTTCTGCAAATTTGGCAGCTGGAAGCGAGTGATTTTCATTAGCAGGTTCCACTGATGGAAGATTCTGGATTTTGCAGACTGGCAAAGTCAGTCAGTCTACTGTTGACGGCACTTTTGTTTAAACCCTCTTATCAGAGTTTCTTTAGGCTTGGAAAGGCCAGCATTTCCCACCCGACTCTCGGAAAAGGGACTAGAATAGACCCACCATATCTGGACTGCAAAATCCAGTTGGCCATTAGATGGCAGCAAAGAGATGCATGGAGCTCTTGGCTGACCTCTAGTCACCACCTGGATCTTTGCAATCCAGACTTGAGGGATACAGGTCAGGATATGATTTGAACCAGAGGTCCTCAACGTCTTCTTCACCATGGACCTTCCACTTCAGTGTAACTGAGTTGGAAGGGACTTTGGAGATCATCTAGTCCAACCCCCACCTCTGCCCAAGCAGGAGACCCTACACTATTTCTGACAGATGGCAGTCCTTGAAAGCTTCCAGGGATGAAGCTCCCACAACCTTTTTTTAATAAATATTTTATTAAAGTTTTATTACACACATATTAAAACATTGGACACGGTGTAACCATCCTGGCATTCTTTTTTGAAAATGAAATATGTATCATTTATATATATATATGTGTGTGTGTGTGTGTGTGTGTGTGTGTGTGTGTGTGTGTGTGTGTGTAGGTCTTTGGTTATTCGGGTTTTTTCCCGCGTAAAATTGGAAGTGTCTTGGCGACGTTTCGACGAAGTCTCATTCGTCATCTTCAGGCTTCACCTTCGTGCTTCTGGGAGCAATGTGTGACTGCAGCTGTTTCGAAACGTCGCCAAGATACTTCCAATTTTATGCGGGAAAAAACCCGAATAACCACCCGAATAATATATATATGTAAGTCTTTGGAAATGAAAATTGGAAATTGGAAATTTCTGGAAACATTTCCAATTTTACACGGGAGAAAACCCGAACAACCAAAGACCTACATACAAACACCCGTGAAAACCTCAGAAAACAAATATATACACACACACACACACACACACACACACACACACACACACCTTATTACTTATATACAATTAGTCTGTTCAGTATTTACATATATAAAGACATCCTTCTTCTATCTATATTACTTACACATTTCTTTTATCCATTATCATTCTATTGTAGCTACATACCTAACTTTAGTTCTCCATTTTATGAATTCTAGTCAGTTCTTGTTTTTCGACCTTCTTTTCTGTTCCAACCATTGGTAAAATTTGTTCCGTATCTCGTGGTATTCTGACTCGCCGTTATTTTTCAGTTCCAAGGTTAATCTATCCATTTCCGCACAGGTCAAATTTTTTTTTGATCACTTCATCTTCTAGCGGAGTTTTTCCTTATTTTTCCAATTTTGGGTGAAACGCATTCTTGCTGCTGTTATAATATGTATGATTAAGTAAGTTACCCCCTTTACTGTATTTCCCATTTATTATTCCCAATAGGAATAGTTCTGGTTTATATTCTATTTCTTCTCCAATTATTTCTACCAACCATACATAAATCTTCCGCCAATACTCCTGTGTTTTTTACATAACCACCACATATGAGAGTTTTTGCCTAATTCGTGGTTGTATTTCCAACACTTCGGTGATAAATTTCTAAACACTTTTGTCAATCTCGCTGGCGGAAGGTACCACCTGCAAAACATCTTATATAAATTTTCTTTCTACGGTATTGCCAATGTTATTTTCCTGTTTTTTTCCCCACAATTCTTGCCATTTTTCCAATTGTATATTATACCCAAAATTTATTGCCCATGCCACCATCGTTTCCTTGACCTGCTCTTCCTCCATTTTATAATCCAATAAGTATTTATAAATTTTCTTTACCAATGTATCATTTGTCTCCAGAAAAATCTTGTGTTATATGTATTTGTATTTTATTGGCTGTGAACCGCCCTGAGTCCTTCGGGAGAAGGGCGGTATACAAATTTAATAAATCATCATCATCATCATCATCATATCTATTTTCATTAATTTCATTAATTTCCTATTAATGCCCCCACTCTTTCGTGTCTTTCAAATTATAATGCGCCCACAACTTTTAAAGGCAACTTCTGTTCCAACGGTTGATTGTTCTCCCTGTCCGAAAATTTCTCCCTATTTCTAGGTTGAATATCTTCTTGATCAGTTTCCAACCATTGTTCCTTATCTGGCCTTCCGGTGCTAAAACAGGTTGTCAGAACAAATGGGGATTATCCAGTGGCTTCTTTTCTTAGCAATTGTGGTGACAGGTAGACAACAACACATATGTATACCTGCCGTTTGCGCCCGGGTCAGCATACCCTTGCAGAGAACCTCAAATAATATTGCTAGTTTCTGGGCGAGATCTTTTTAATTTCTACGTATTTTAACCTTGCATATTTATATTTTAAGGTTTAGGTCCTACAGCCGGGATGGCGAACCTATGGCACGCGGGCCAGAGGTGGTACGCAGAGCCTTCTCTGCGCCGTCACCAACTACTCTTCTGGTTTATGAAAAAACGGCCCCAAAACAGCTGAACAATAGCCTGAAAAACAGCCTGAAAATTGGCCAAAAACACCCAAAAAAATTCCCCAAAAAAGGCCCCAAAAACCAGCCAGAAAACACCCTCAAAACAGGCCATTTTTCAGGCCAAAACAGCCTGAAAATGGCCCGAAAAATGGCTTGAAAATGGCATAAAAATGGTGAAAAAACAGGCATGCGCATGCCGGCCAACCGGTCTTTGGGATTCCAGTGCTCCAGTGCATGCACATGCGCACACATTTTGGGCACTCGGCGCCAGAAAGGGTTACATCACTGTCCTACAGCATTCCTCATTTTAATTGTGACGTTTCTGAAACAAAACAAACAAACAAAACAAAACAAAAATCCGATGAACAGACAGGAAGAACAATCCCAAAAGACTCATGTTCAAAATTTCCTTTTCTTCTAAAATCAGGAGTCTTTATGCAGTTTTGAGGTTATTATTATTATTATTTTTTTAAAAAGAGAGATGTTTCTTTCTAAAGTGACCCACCTTGGTTTCTCAAAGTACATTGACTACAATTGTTCCATTGCTGGAGGTAATATATCTCTAAAGAGAGAGCTGAGGGATTCTTTTTTTTTTTTTCTATATTAAACTATCGATTTTTCATAAACAAAAAGCACAAAAGGCCACGGAAAACAATTGCATCTCGGTTCAGGAAGCTGAAGAATTAGACGCTGCTTTGGGTCCCAGTGGCTGCGTTTTGTGCATCAAGTTTTTCGAGTTATCAAACAAACGAAAAAAGCTCGGTGGATATGAGCCGTGAACCTCCGCAAAGGTTCATGAGGTAAAAAAAAAAACAATGGCAAAGTTGATTTTACCTCAGTTGGGGTAAAGTAAAGGTAAAGGTTCTCCTCGCACCTATGTGCTAGTCATTCCCGACTCTAGGGGGCGGTGCTCATCTCTGTTTCAAAGCAGAAGAGCCAACGTTGCCCGAAGATGTCTCTTCTGTTCCAATTTCTCCTTATTTCCAGGTTGAATCTCTCCTTGGACAGTTTCCATCAATTATTCCTTGTCTGGCCTTCGAGTGCTTTGGAAAATAGCTTGACCTCCTTCCTCCTCTCTGTGGCAGCCCCACAAATATTGGAAGACTGCTATCATGTCTCCTCTGGTCCTCTTCACTAGACTATTCTTGACAGATTAACAGAGTTGGAAGGGACCAAATAGGCCATCTAGTTCAATCCCCTGCTGAAGCAGGAGACCCTACACTGTTTCTGACAGATGGCAGTCCAGTCTCTTCTTGAAAGCTTCCAGGGATGAAACTCCCACAACTTCCGAAGGCAACTTCTGTTCCATTGGTTGATTGTTCTCACTGTCTCCTTCTTTCTAGGTTGAATCTCTCCTTGAACAGTTTCCATCCATTATTCCTTGTCTGGCCTTCGGGTGCTTTGAAAAATAACTTGACCCCCTCCTCTTTGTGGCAGCGCCTCAAATATTGGAAGACTGCTATCCTGTCTCCCCTGGTCCTTCCTTCTCTTCACTAGACTAGCCATGCCCAGTTCCTGCAACCGTTCATCGTATGTTTTAGCCTCCAGTCCCCTAATCATCTTGGTTGCTCTTCTCTGCTCTCTTTCTAGAGTCTCAACCTCTTTTTTATAGTGTGGTGACCAAAACTGGATGCAGTACTCTAGGTGTGGTCTTACTAAGGCTTTATAGAACGGTATTAGTACCTCCTGTGATCTTGATTGCATCCCTCTGTTAAGGCAAGTTAAGGATTGCATTGGCATTTTTATTTTTTTTTGGAGTCCGCATTGAGACATTGCCAGATTTCTGGGGTGTAAAAAAAAGGGCAGTGATAAGCTATGGCTAAACCCAATCCGGCTGAAAGGAAGTATGTTGGCTAGCCAACTCCTCCAGTGTGTGAAAAAGCCAGAGCGGTTGCAAAAGGAACAGAGCTTTCTCAGATGGCTTTGTGATTTATCCGAGGTATGCATCCACAGACATTCCTCCCTCGGTCTCCTTTTAATTAAAACTATGGCCAAGGTAGGAGGCGGAGGGCGGGGGGGGGGGAAGAGAGAAGAAAGAGCAAGAGAGACGGAGTGGGCCACAAACCCTGCCTGACAGTTTCAATTTTCACTTACAGCTTCTTCTTCTTCTTCTTTTTTTTTTGTAGGATTGATATCTTTCACCTTTCTGCTGAAGAGGAGGCCTTCGCCGTCATAAATCAAGTCGGGAGACTGAGTCGACAACGCTCACAGCTTTTAGCCTGGCCAAGGCAGGGAAAACTGCAGTTAGAGCATGTAGCCCAGCGACTGTGGAAATGGAATAGACGGGTCTACGAAAGAAGAAACCAGCTCGGGGAGATGGTTAAGCTGTTGCAGCTATTTGGCCTCCATAAATGGAGAAGAGCCTAATGCTGGGAAAGATTGAGGGCAAAAGAAGAAAGGGACGACAGAGAACGAGGTGGCTGGACGGAGTCACTGAAGCAGTAGGCATGAGGTTAAATAGACTCCAGAGGATGGTAGAGGACAGGAAGGCCTGGAGGAATGTTGTCCATGGGGTCGCAATGGGTTGGACACGACTTCGCAACTAACAACAACAACAACAAAATGGAAGGCAGCCCCACTGTAGTGCCAGTTCTAGAGGGGCCTTCAATCAGAATAAAGCTGGAAGGGACCTTGGAGGTCTTCTAGCCCACCCACCTGCTCAAGCAGGAGACTCTATACTGTTTCAAACAAGTGTCTGTCCAGTCTCTTCTTGAAAAGCTCCAGTGATGGAGCATTCACAACTTCTGGTGACAAGCTGTTCCACTGGTTCATTGTCCTCACTGTTAGGAAGTTTCTCCTTAATTCCAGGTCACTTCTCTCTCTTGGATTAGTTTCCATCTATTGTTTCTTGTCCTGCTTTCTGGTGCTTTGGAGAATAATTTTACCCACTCTTCTTTGTGGCATCCCCTCAAATACTGGAATGCTGCTAACATGTCACCCCTAGTCCTTTTTTCCCCCTCTAGAATGGCCATGCCCAATTCTGGCAACTGTTCTTCATATGTTTTAGTCTCCAGGCCCCTAATCGCGTTAGTTGCTCTTCTTTGCACTTTTTTCCAAAGTCCAAACAGGATGTAGCATTCCAGGTGTGGCCTTACTAAGGATTTATAAAGCGGTATGGATACTTCACGTGAGTTTGATTTTATGCCTCTTATTCATACAACCCGGGATCATATTATTTCAAGGATTGCATTCACCACTAGTCAATTACCTTCCTTCACTTTAAATACCCAGAGCGCTTTGGTAGCGTTTATTTGCCCTGAGATAACAAGATGAATTCATTTTTTCTAAAAGTAGCAATATCGGGGTGCGTTCCATGCAAGATTTGCCGGCACCTGGCTGCTTAATTCTTTTTTTTAAGGGATAGTTTCGCATGGGTTGTTTTATTGATTGTCTTTTATTGGCCAATGACCGAAATAAAGTTTGTTTTCTGACCCATTGTGCATTTAAGTTCAAAGTTTGTCTTTGTGGGTAAAAGGAGGGTAGTTCTTTACTGGGTTGCAGAAATCCAGAGGAGCTTTAACGAGGGGCAAAGCAGATCATAAAATCACAATTGTAGAAGTTGAGCAGGATGAGCTGGAAGGTGGAATTAAATGAGTCATTAGTTTGGAATCGTTGTGCAGCCACAAGAGACAAAAATTCCAGCTCCTTGTGAATTCCCTTCCCCCTGTTATCTAATGCAGATTTAGATTTGACTGTTAGTTGACCAGGCAGAAATAATAAACCCTTCAGTGCTTTGAATTCAGCGAGTGTTCCTGCTTCTTTGTGCCTGACAACAAAAAGGTAAAGGTTCCCCTTGCATATACATGCTAGTCGTTCTCGACTGTAGGGGGCGGTGCTCATCTCCGTTTCAAAGCCGAAGAGCCAGCGCTGTCCAAAGACGTCTCCGTGGTCATATGGCTGGCATGACTCAACGCCAAAGGCGCACCAAACGCTGTTCCCTTCCCACCAAAGGTGGTCCCTATTTTTCTACTTACATTTTTTTTACGTGCTTTCGAACTACTAGGTTGGCAGAAGCTGGGACAAGTCACGGGAGCTCACCCCGTTACGTAGCGCTAGGGATTCGAACTGCTGAACTGCCGACCTTTCGATTGACCTGCTCAGCGTCTTAGCTGCTGAGCCACCGTGTCCCTCTCCTGACAACAACATTTCAATCTTTTTGAACATTGCCCCCTCTTTGAAAAGTTGTATGAAAATGGAAGCCAAATATACGTCTCTCCCGGCGACCTTGTTTTCAACTCGTTCTATTATTCCCTAGAAACCGTTTCAACTCCTGGCAACTCTGCCTCATACAGATTTATTTTATTTTATTTTTATTTATTTATTTTGTCACACAGTATATATAAGCATAAACATGAAATAACTATACAATATATAAGCATATATATAAGTATGAGTATGTAATAATATATTAATTGGATATAACAAAAGGAAACAATAGGACAGGAATGAAAGGCACGCTTGTGCTCTTATGCACGCCCCTTACAGACCTCTTAGGAATGGGGTAAGGTCAATAGTAGACAGTTTTTGGTTGAAGCTTTGGGGATTTTGGGAAGAGACCACAGAGTCAGGTAGTGCATTCCAGGCATTAACAACTCTGTTACTGAAGTCATATTTTCTGCAATCAAGATTAGAGCGGTTCACATTAAGCTTAAATCTACTGTGTGCTCATGTATTGTTGCGATTGAAGCTGAAGTAGGAAGGACGTTGTAATAGATGATTCTATGAGTTAAACTCAGGTCATGTCGAAGGCGGCGTAGTTCTAAATTTTCTAAACCCAGGATTTCAAGTCTGGGTTGATGTTTGGGACTCCTGGTTTCTATGCAACTCAACCCACGGTTAAGCATCCCAGATTGCCCAACCTTCATCTATGCTGTGCATGAACACGTTTCCCTAGCAGTTGTAACAGCTAATGAGTAATATTCATATTTGTCATTGCCAACGCTGGGAGAAGAAGCTATTTTATATATATATATATATATTATATTGAGGACTACAATGCGCGATTTTCAGCACCAGGAGGTTATAGATACTGGTTATGGTATCAGAGCGCGAACAAGGAAATACCTGCAGAGTTATGATTTAATTAAAGATAATAAGGAGGCATTCACAAAAGGAAGCTGAGACTAGCACATCTGATCAAACAGTGTTTGAGGGGGCAACAGAAGGAGAAACGGAGAGTTGAGTGCCGTTGTTCAGGCAAGGCTTTTTAAAAAAAACCATGAATAGACCCCATGGGATGCCAATTATACATAATCTCCCCTATCAGTGAGTAGAGAAAGTGGAATAAAAGTAAAAGCAGAAAGATATTCTGCCTCGCAAGAGAAAGATGATTCAGAGACGGAGTTTTTGGGCTTAATAAAAAAAAATTTAAAAAAAGAACCCACAGGGCTTATTTCTCTGCTTCGTTATAATAATAGCTCACGTTTTCTCCAGTTTTTTTCTCTGCAATTGGTTCATCTGAGTTTACTCTCTAAATTAATGTTTCTCAACCTTGCTTGGCCCCTTCAGGATGTCTGGACTTCAACTCCCAGAATTCCTCAGTCAGTTGATGTCTGGACCTCAACTGGCTGGGGAATTCTGGGAGTTGAAGTCCAGATATAATGATAAGAATAAGAATAACAACAACAACCACAACAACAGAGTTGGAAGGGACCTTGGAGGTCTTCTACTCCAACCCCCTGCCCAGGCAGGAAACCCTACATCATTTCAGACAAATGGTTATCCAACATTTTCTTAAAAATTTCCAGTGTTGGAGCATTTACAACTTCTGCAGGCAAGTTGTTCCACTTATTGATTGTTCTAACTGTCAGGAAATTTCTCCTTAGTTCTAAGTTGCTTCTCTCCTTGATTAGTTTCCACCCATTGCTTCTTGTTCCATCCTCAGGCGCTTTAGAGAACAGTTTGACTCCCTCTTCTTTGTGGCAACCCCTGAGATATTGGAACACTGCTATCATGTCTCCCATAGTCCTTCTTTTCATTAAACTAGGCATACCGAGTTCCTGCAACCGTTCTTCATATGTTTTAGCCTCCAGTCCCCTAATCATCTTTGTTGCTCTTCTTTGCACTCTTTCTAGAGTCTCAACATCTTTTTATATCGTGGTGACCAAAACTGAATGCAATATTCCAAGTGTGGTCTTACCAAGGCATTATAGAGCGGTATTAACACTTCACGTGATCTTGATTCTATCCCTCTATTTATGCAGCCCAGAACTGCGTTGGCTTTTTTGGCAGCTGCTGCACACTGCTGGCTCCTATCTAAATGGTTGTCCACTAGGACTCCAAGATCCCTCTCACAGTTACTACTATTGAGCAAGGTACCATATATCCGGTACCTGTGCATTTTGTTTTTTTTGGCCTTAATGTAGAACCTTTCTTTAGGTTCTACTATATGTTAAAGCATACCAACTTGGGAATTCTGGGAGTTGAAGTCCAAACGTGGACCAATGGGAGCAGAAAGATAGACAGTAGGGGATTATAATAGTGGTGATTGATGATGGCTGAGGCATTCAGATTCTTAAACATCTGAGAAGAAATATAGAGTGGAAGGTATTCAGAAAGGTCTCTTCTAGCCACAGATGGGAGATGGACATATAGCTTGGAAGCTGGTAGATTCACTCACTGCCTTGAAGATCTCCATATGTTGTTAGATTCTCTCTGTCAACATCCTAAACCTTGAAGGGGAAGGGAGGAGGAATCAACTGGAAACATCTGGACACCGAGGAATCTCTGCTGAGGTATTGTGTGTAGGTGTTTGGTGCCACGCGTCTTCTTGAACTGGCTAAAACTGAGAAACAAGGGTCTACAACAACTCGCCATGGCCAGCTTGCCATGGGACAATTCGGCATGGCCAACTCCCCATGGGACAACTCAAGAGTTTTACACTAATATCGAAGAAATAGTGAGATAGAATCTTGAAAGAAAGGATGCCAAAGGAAGGACAAACGAAAGGTGAATGACAAAAACTAAAATAAGGTTGAAGCCATTTTAAATCATTAAATTGAACTGCTGAATTGTGCCACAGTGAATTGTACTGTGGCGAGTTGGCTGTGGTGAATTATCCCGTGGCAAGTTGGCCTTGGCTAGTTGACCCGTCAGCGTAACGATTTAAGAGCTGACCAACTGCTACGATGATGTAATGCTAGGAATGAGTCAGCAAGGTTTTTGGGCTGATATCACTTTAAGAGCCTATGGCTTGGTGGCTAAGACGCTGAGCTTGTCGATCGAAAGGTCGGCAGTTCAGCGGTTCGAATCCCTAGTGCCGCGTAACCGGGTGAGCTCCCGTTCCTTGTCCCAGCTTCTGCCAACCTAGCAGTTTGAAAGCACATAAAAAATGCAAGTAGAAAAATAGGGACCACCTTTGATGGGAAGTTAACAGCGTTCCGTGCGCCTTTGGCATTGAGTCATGCCAGCCACATGACCACGAAGACATCTTCGGACAGTGCTGGCTCTTCGGCTTTGAAATGGAGATGAGCACCGCCTCCTAGAGTCGGGAGCGACTAGCACATATGTGCGAGGGGAACCTTTACCTTTAATAAGAAAAGGCCCTGTTGGGACATATCCCTCTCTCCGTGTGTGCTTCCGTACTGTAATTGCTGATTGCTGTTTGTTTGAAGTCTGACTAAAGTACGTGTATGTATATATCCTTTGTAGATAAAACCACTATTTAAATGCAAACCTCCGTTTACTGTATTTGCTCCTGGCTTGTCTCACACAATCACACTGCGCGCACTCCGACATGACTTTGGTGAGTTGCAATTTGGCAATTTGGCTGTGGTGAGTTGTCCCGTTCTGGAGAAACAATGCTACGGAGGGCAGGGCAGGGCAAGGCAACCTTTATTGTCACTTTTTTTTTTTTTTTTTACTGTTGCTAGTTGCTTCCTCCCCTTCGAAGTTTAAGATGCTGACCGAGAGAGAAAATCTAACAATACACGGACCGTGAGTGAGCTTGGATATCTAAACACACAAAGTCCAGTTGAAGGTGTTCCGTACGCGCTTAAGCCTGGCGAGGACATCAGAGAAGAGCTTTCAACGCAAGATTGTGTATCTTGCTTGAGCTGACAGACTTTGCAGCCTGTAATTGGAAAGCTGGCCCGAGCGTTAGAGAACGTGGGACTGATGCCTGAGGCCCCGCTGGTCTCAAAAGAGCAGGCCTTGTTTACCCTGGAGAGCTATCAGAGTGGCCTTGAAAAAGCAGAAGCGGTTTCTCTCCTTTTAGAAAATAGATTCGTCTGAAGGCAGGGCTAGAAATGATGGCTGCAAACAAGGAAGAACAAGAAAATTTCAGGTATTCCTTGCAGGTAGTCCAATTGTGGTCGTAGTCCTTAACCTACGACCACAACTGAGCCCAGAATTAATGTTGCTAAGTGAGACATTTGCAAAATGAGTTTTGTCCCATTTTATGATCTTGCTTGCTTCAGTGGTTACGTGAATCACTGCCATTGATGTTAGTAACTCGGTTGTTAAGTGGATCAGGCTTCACCACCAAGGGCCTCTGGTGGCTCAGACTGCTAAGACAGTCTGTTATTAACAACAGCTGCTTGCAATTACTGCAGGTTCAAGTCCCACCAGGCCCAAGGTTGACTCAGCCTTCCATCCTTTATAAGGTAGGTAAAATGAGGACCCAGATTGTTGGGGGCAATAAGTTGACTTTGTATATAATATATAAATGGATGAAGACTATTGCTTAATATAGTGTAAGCCGCCCTGAGTCTTCGGAGAAGGGTGGGATATAAATGCAAAAAAACAACAACCATCAACTCTGCTTGTAAGAGTGGGTGCAGTGACCTAGAGGTGGAGCTCTCGCCTCACAATCAGGAGGCTGTGAGTTCGATCCTAGGTAGAGGCAGATATTTCTCTCTCTGGGCACACTGAAAATATATCTGCTGGGGAAAAAAAAAAAAAACCTCTGCATTGGCGACAGGGAAGGGCATCCGTCCAGTAAACACTCAGCTACATTCAGTTGCCCAGACTCCACCCCACAAGGGATTACGGGGTCGTTAAAAGAGGATGATGATGATGATTGGGATCGCATGACCTTGGGACACAGCAACGGTCATAAATAGGAACCAGCGGCCAAGCGTCTGAATTTTGATCACATGATCACCGGGCTGCTACAAAGGTCGTAACTGTGAAAAATGGTCATACGTCACATTTTTCAGTGCCGTTGTAACCTTGGGACGGTTACTAAACGAGCTGTTGTCTACGGCTTTGTTCCAGCAGGTGTATTTTGACGGACGCGGCCGTTCTTCTTAAAATCCCAGCTTTTTTTACGGTTTTCCCTTCCCGCTTTTAGGTAGTCAACATAAGAACTGCGCTAAATTGACTGCTCCAGTTTTCCAATTTTGTCTTCCGATTGGCACTCGAGCAGCATTTTTAAGGGGGGGGGAGGGGGAAGGTTGCAGTTCAAAAGAGTCCAAACACTGCTTTAAAAAAAAAAAAAAACGGTGACAGGTTCTTTTGCGTCAAGCTCCCACTTTCAACAATGACCCCTAAACGATTGTTAAAAAGAGGTTTGGGTGGGTTTTTTTTCCCCCCCATCGTGAAAAAAAAAAAGGGGGGGGGGAATGAAACTGAATGGCGTAAATAGAGACGGATGAAGTGCCTCTTTTTAAGGGAGCGTCGTAAATAGGCGATGGGAATGTCAATGTTATCGGTCTCTGCATGCCGGCGCGGCCGAGAATAAAATGGGACCATAATTTCCCCAGAAGTGGCTTTGAAACGCTTGATTGTCAAAGCAAATATAGGAATAACAGGTTTTTGTTTGAAACAAGCCGGGGTGAAAAAGGGGAGAGGCCGTCAGTCACCTTGTTTGATGGACAATCTCGTGTTTTACTGGGAGGTGAAGGCAGCTCGGTTTAGCGTTATCTCCCTCCGCAGGTTTCGAATTGGGGGAAATTGGGAACTTTCCCTGGGACCAACTGGGACAGGATGGAGAGGGAAAGGAGCTGAATACCAGCAGACTCTATGTTTGTGTGTGTGTGAGAAAGAGAAAGAGGGAGGTGGAAGGGAGGGAGGGAGGAGACAGGAATGAGAGGAAGGGAGGAGATGGAAGGATGGATGGATGGAAGGGAGAGGCAGAAATGAAAGGAAGGAAGAAGATGGATGCATTGAAGGAACGAAGGGAAGGAGGGAGGGAGGATACAGGAATAAGAGGAAGAAGGAGATGGATGGATGGAAGGAAGGAAGGATAGATTAAAGGAAGGAAGGAGACAGGAATGAGAGGAAGGAGGAGATGGATGGATGGATGGATGGATGGATGGATGGGGCAGAAATTAAAGGAAGGAAGGAGACAGGAATGAGAGGAAGAATGAGATGGAAGGATGGATGGATGGATGGATGGATGGATGGATGGAAGGATGGATGGATGGGGCAGAAATTAAAGGAAGGAAGGAGACAGGAATGAGAAGAAGAAGGGGATGGATGGATGGATGGATGGATGGATGGATGGATGGATAGATGGATGGATGGATGGGAGAGGCAGCAATGAAAGGAAGACGATGGATGCATGGAAGGAACGAAGGGAGGGAAGGAGGAGACAGGAATAAGAGGAAGAAGGAGATGGATGGAAGGAAGGATGGCTGGATTAAAGGAAGGAAGGAAGGAGACAGGAATGAGAGGAAGAAGGAGATGGATGGATGGATGGATGGACAGAAAGAAGGAAGGAAGGATGGATGGATTAAAGGAAGGAAGAGGACAGTAATGAGAGGAAGGAAGGAGATGGATGGATGGATGGAAGGAAGAGGCAGAAATGAAAGGAAGGAAGGAAGGAACTGGACTAGATTTTAAATTCGAATTGATTTTAATGGGGATTTTACTATTTTTATTATCATCATTTTAATTATTCGGCCAATTATAATAAGTTTTTTAATGGATGTTTTTATCTGTATTTATATGTATATTTTTATTTGGTTGTTAACCGCCCTGAGTCCCTAGGGAGATAGGGCGGTATAAAAATACGAAAAATAAAATAAAAAATAAATAAAATAAAATAAAAGGAAGGAGACAGGAATGAGAGAGGAAGAAGGAGATGGATGGATGAATGGATGGATGGATGGATGGATGGATGGATGGATGGATGGATGGAAGGAAGGCAGGCAATAGGAATAAGGAAAGAAGGATGGAGACAGGAATAAGTGGAAGGGAATGGAGGGATAGGAAGGAAGGAAGGAAGGAAGGAAGGAAGGAAGGAAGGAAGGAAGGAAGAAGGAAGGAAGGAAGGATGGATCTAGGAAGAGCTTTTCGAAGTTCATGAAAATAATTCTTTTGGATTCTTGGGAGGCCTGATTTGCCAGTGGAGTGGCAGAGCATACCAGGTGTCTTATGGTGGTAGAATTCCAATTTTTTTATTATTACCGGTTCTGTGGGTATGGCTTGGTAGGCGTGGCAAGGGGAAGGATACTGCAAAATCCTCATTCCCTCCCCACTCCTGGGGGAAAGGATACTACAAAATCTCCATTCCCACCCCACTCTGAGACCAGCCAGAGGTGGCATTTGCCGGGTCTCCGAACTGCTCGAAATTTCCGCTACCGCGTCTCCGGAACCTGTCAGAACCTGCTGGATTTTCACCCCTTTGTTGTTGTCGTTGTTTAAAAACACCCAAGCGACAAGGCTTCCTTTGCTGCAGTTTTGTTCTAAGTGCCCAATTAAGGGCCCTGTTTACACCTGGCTCCAAAGTCTGCTCTGTTCTGCAGGCACAAAGTGCAAAAAAGAAACCCCAAGCAACCCCCAATAATGAGGCGTCATGTCGAAAACCAGAGAAGCGAAGAAGAAAACCGTATATTCGGTGCCGAAACGAGCAAATGTTCTTTCCGAAGGAGAACAGAGAAAAACAGCAGGACTGAACGGGAGAATCTGCCGAAAGCATTAGAATTAAAAAAAAACAAAAAACTTAAAAAATGGGTCGCTTTTTCTTCTTCGTTTTCAAAAAGGAATGCCGTAAATTCCTGTTAATAAGGACGCTGGGAGGGTTCGTAGCCCAATCATCGCTTAAGAAAATAATGATAATAACACATTTGCCAAAGGATATGGAGTTTTCAATGGGAAACAGATTTTGCTCTGGTTTGGCTTCGGACTAAAGTTTCCAAAAATGTTGGTGACTGCAAGGACATTTTAACAGAAGAACACAGTTAGAAGGGACCTAAGAGGTCATCTAGTCTAGCCCCCTGCTCAAGCAGGAGACCCTATACCAGTGATGGCGAATCTTTTTCTCTCCGTGTGCCGAAACATGCATGTGCTGGCACCCATAGTGCAATGCGTGCATGCCTCCCATGCCCCTACGCCCCCATACGCATGCGTGCACGACCCCCTCTCCTCTCTTCCCATTTTGCGCCTAGTAGACCTCCCTGCAGCCTCCTGGGCCCAAAAATGGGCCCTCGGGGGGATCTCTCTCTCTCTCACACACACACACACACACACACCACTTCCCATTTTAGGCCTAGTACGCCTGTAGGGGACGCAGTGGCTCAGTGGCTAAGACGCTGAGCTTGATCAATCGAAAGGTCGGCAGTTCAGCAGTTCGAATCCCTAGTGCTCCGTAACGGGGTGAGTTCCTGTGACTTGTCCCAGCTTCTGCCAACCAAACAGTTCAAAAGCACATGGGGGAAAAAATGCAAGTAGAAAAAACAGGGACCACCTTTGGTGGGAAGGGAACAGCGTTCCGTGCGCCTTTGGCGTTGAGTCATGCCGGCCACATGACCAAGGAGACGTCTTCGGACAGTGCTGGCTCTTCGGCTTTGAAACGGAGATGAACACCGCCCCCTACAGTCAGGAACGACTAGCATATATAGAATAGAATAGAATAGAATAGAATAGAATAGAATAGAATTTTTATTGGCCAAGTGTGATTGGACACACAAGGAATTTGTCTTTGGTGCATATGCTCTCAGTGTACATAAAAGAAAAGATACCTTCATCAAGGTACCACATTTACAACACAATTGATGGTCAATATATCAATATAAATCATAAGGATTGCCAGCAACAAGTTATAGTCATACAGTCATAAGTGGAAAGAGATGGGTGATGGGAACGATGATAAGATTAATAGTAGTGCAGATTCAGTAAATAGTTTGACAGTGTTGATGGAATTATTTGTTTAGCAGAGTGATGGCATTTGGGAAAAAACTGTTCTTGTGAACCTTTACCTTTTTGCCTTAGGCCTCCTGGGCCCAAAAACCCCCTTGCCCAACCCCCCAACCCCATGTATGCATACATGACCCCTGCCTCCCCATGCATGTATGCGTGACACCCCGTGCTTGAATGCACATCTCCTGCATGTACCTTGCCCCCTCCCCCCCCGCACATCCCGAATCGCGTGCAGGCAGTGGAACTGACCTGGGCGATGACTCACGTACCCGAAGAGAGAGAGAGAGCTCTGTGTGCCAGCTGTGGTACGTGTGCCATAGGTTCGCCATCACGGCCGTATAGCATTTCAGACAAGCGGCTGACCAGTCTCTTCTTTAAAAGGGCCTCTGGTGGCTCAGCAGACTAAGCAGTCTGTTATTAACAGCAGCTGCTTGCAATTACTGCAAGTTCAAGTCCCACCAGGCCCAAGGTTGACTCAGCCTTCCATCCTTTATAAGGGAGGTAAAATGAGGACCCAGATTGTTGGGGGGGCAATAAAAGTTGACTTTGTATATAAATATACAAATAGGATGAAGACTATTGCTTGACACAGTGTAAGCCGCCCTGAGTCTTCGGAGAAGGGCGGGATATAAATGCAAATTTTAAAAAAAAACACCCAGTGATGAAGGACCTACAACTTCTGGAGGCAAGTAGTTCCACTGGTTCATATTGTCCTCACTGTCAGGAAATGTCCCTTTAGTTCTAGGTTGCTCCTCTCCTTGATAAGAACCAGAACAGAATGACAAAAGAGTTGGAAGGGACCTTGGGGGTCATCTAGTCCAACCCCCCCACACACACACACCCAAGCAGGAGACCCTATACCAGTGATGGCAAACCTTTTTGCCATAGCGTGCCACTATGGGGGGCGGGGGGAGAAAAAGTTCGCGCGCGCCGTGCCCACACCCATAATTCTATGTGCCCCGCCCTGCGCATGCGCTCAAGACCCCTCTTCCCCCCCCCCCCGCTCCTGGCACATGATGGCCCGGTAGGCCCGTTTTTATTCCTCACCTGGGTCCAGATCCTCTCTATGCATCTGGGGAGGGCGAAAACAACCTTCCCCATGCCCTCTGGAGGCCCAACAAGGCCCATTTCCCAAACTTCCGGTTGGACAGGAAGTGACTTTTTTTACTGTCCCTAGCCTCCAGAGCCTCTCTAGGATCTCTGGAGGCTGGGGACAGTAAAAAAAGGTCACTTCCTGTCCAACTGGAAGTTGGGAAACGGGCCATTTCGGGCCTCCCACCTTAGTAACTTTAAGGTTTGTGGACTTCAACTCCCACAGTTCCTCAGCCAGCAAAGCTGGCTGAGGAACTCTGGGAGTTGAAGTCCACAAGCCTTAAAGTTACTAAGGTTGGAGACCCCTGTTTCAGAGGGCCTGGGGAAGGCTGTTTTCGCCCTCCCCAGATGCATAGAAAGGATCTGGAGCCAGGTGAGGAAGAAAAACGGGCCTTCCCCACCCACCACAGGCCCTCCGGAGGCAGGAAACAGCCTGGTTTCCTACTTCTGGTGAGCCCAGAAGGCCCGAAGATCAGCTGTGCCCACTGATATGGCTACGTGTGCCACAGGTTCACCATCACTGCCATATACCATTTAAGACAAATTATTAGAAGTCTTCCAAGGTCCCTTTCAACACTTATTCTGATAACGCATATTTTTATGTACCATACATGGGTATGTCTGAGGGGTGGCACCGTAGCAGTCTTCCAATATCTCAGTGGTGGCCACAAAGAAGAGGGAGTCAAGCTATTCTCCAAAGCACCTGAAGGCAGGACTAGAAGCAATGGGTGGAAACTCATCAAGGACAGACTCAACTCAGAACTAAGGAGGAATTTCCTGACAGTTAGAACAATTAACCAGTGGAACAACTTGCCTCCAGAAGTTGTAGGTCCTTAATAATAATAATTATTATAATTATTAATATAATATATATAATATAATATAATATAAAAATATTAATAATTATTATTAATAATAATAATAACAGCAGAGTTGGAAGGGACCTTGGAGGTCTTCTAGTCCAACCCCCTGCCCAGGCAGGAAACCCTACACCATCTCAGTCAGATGGTTATCCAACATTTTCTTTAAAATGTCCAGTGTTGGGGCATTTACAACTTCTGCAGGCAAGTTGTTCCACTGATTAATTGTTCTAACTGTCAGGAAATTTCTCCTTAGTTCTAAGTTGCTTCTTTCTTTGATCAGTTTCCACCCATTGCTTCTTGTCCTGCCTTCAGGTGCTTTGGATAATAGCTTGACTCCTTCTTCTTTGGGGCAGCCCCTCAAATATTGGAAGACTGTTATCATGTCATCCGTAGTCTTTCTTTCTGTTAAACTAGGCATACCGAGTTCCTGCAACCGTTCTTCATATGTTTTAGCCTCCAGTCCCCTAATCATCTTTGTTGCTCTTCTCTGCACTCTTTCCAGAGTCTCAGCATCTTTTTTACATCGTGGCGACCAAAACTGGACGCAGTATTCCAAGTGTGGCCTTACCAAGGCATTATAGAGTGGTATTAAGACTTCACGTGATCTTGATTCTATCCCTCTGTTGATGCAGCCTAGAACTGTGTTGGCTTTTTTGGCAGCTGCTGCACATTGCTGGCTCATATCTAAATGGTTGTCCATTAGGACTCCAAGATCCCTCTCACAGTTAGTACTATTGAGCAAGGTACCACATATACGGTACCTGTGCAATTTGGGTTTTTTCCCTTCATCACTGGAAGTTTTTAAGAAGAGACTGGACAGCTGCTTGTCTAGAATGGTCTCCTGCTTGAGCAAGGGGTTGGACTAGAAGACCTCCAAGGTCCCTTCCAGCTTTATTCTGAACTGAATACTATAGTCAAATTTCCTGTCCCTTGGTAATCGTCTTCTGTGGTAGAAGCCTGTGAGAAACCAAAGCCACTTGTTCATAGCTAGGAATCTTTTAACTTCCATTATTACCATGTTTCCCCCCAAATAAGACAAATCCCCTGATAATAAGCCCAATCGGGTTTATGAGTGCAAGGCAATAAGGCCAAGCGCTTATTTCAGGGTTCAAAAAAATATAAGACAGGGTCTTATTTTTGGGAAAACACGGTATCTATCTATCCATCCATCCATCCATCCATCCATCCATCCATCCATCTATCTATCTATCTATCTATCTATCATGTACAATGTATCATCTATCTATCTATCATCTTCTACCATCATCTACAACTAGCTATCTAGCTATCATCTATCTATCATCTACAAATATCTATTTATATACCCTGTTTTCCCCAAAATAAGATATCCCCTGATAATAAGCCCAATCGGGCTTTTGAGCGCATGGCAATAAGGCCAAGCGCTTATTTCAGGGTTCAAAAAAATATAAGACAGGGTCTTATTTTTGGGGAAACACGGCAGCTCTTTTCCGGACTGATTTCATATTCTAGATCCTAAGTTTTTTGGATTGTTGTTTTTTTTTAAAGAAAAAGTTTAAACAGAATTGGGGATTGTGGATTCATGGCCCCAGGCTGTTTGATTTATTTTAATGATCCTTTTCATTGTAGTTATCATTGAGTTCAAAGTTTACAAAATGGAAAGGTGGGAGGTAGGTTCAACAGTCAATCCACCACCACCCCGCTCCCCTCCCACTGTCCACACACATCTAGATCTTGTCATTTTGCAAAATTCTCTGTGCGAATACACACACACAGAGAGAGAGACAGTTAGCAAAAGAGCCAACAGATGGATAATGGCAGCTCCCTGAGTACCTAATCTTTTCTCTGGGATACTGTCAGGATTTGAAGCCAACAAAACTTAATTGAACTTTCTGTTCCAGCTGAGAAAGGTTATGGATCCTGTCAAGTGGGAGCAGAAGATGGCAAGGAAAGGTTAGGAAGAAGGGGCTTTTGAGGGTCAGACAAGGGGGGGATAGACCAGCTGCATCATTTTATCTTTCTCTCACCACCACCGGATTGCAAAACTCAATTAGCAGCTCTGAATCCCTCAACCATCTCCCAAAGTGTGCGGGTGTGATGATTGCATCCCGGAAGGGTCACAAGAAGAAAGGGTCCCGGCGATGTCGAGTTTAACTCAGAACCCAGAAGGGCTTCAAAGAGGCTCATCCCACTTTGCTGAACGTGCAAGCATGACTAGGAAGACCATCCCTTTCCTGTTTGCGCTCAGGACAAAAGAACAAATGGCCGCAGCGCCCAAATCCTGAAGCTATCCTTTGACCGGAAAACGGCTCCATGCAGGACCAAGGGAGAGCTCTAGTAGTTCATTGAAATGTAGTTTGAAGATTGAGGGGCAGGTGGATGGACAGGGAGATGGACAGGCAGATGGATGATCAGTCGGATGGGCAGTCATATGACGGGTGGATGGACAGGTAGACTGACTGACTGATGGTCAGGTGGTTGGGTGGACATAGGTATGAATGGATGGATGGATGAACAGGTGGATGGGTGGGTGGACAGGTAGACGGATGGATGGATGGACTGGTGGACAGGTGGATGGATGTGTGGGTGGGTGGATAGGTAGACAGGATGGATGGATGGATGGACAGATGGACATGTAGATGGATGGATGGATGGATGGACAGATAAAGTGACAGATCAGATCAGGTCAGGTGGATGGGTGGACATATGGATGGATGGATGGACGGATGAATGAGTGGGTGGACATGTGGATGGATGTATGTGTGGGTGGGTGGATAGGTAGACAGGATGGATGGATGGATGGACAGATGGACATGTAGATGGATGGATGGACAGATAAAGTGACAGATCAGATCAGGTCAGGTGGATGGGTGGACATATGGATGGATGGACGGATGAATGAGTGGGTGGACATGTGGATGGATGGATGTGTGGGTGGGTGGACAGGTAGACAGATGGATGGACAGGTAAACTGACAGACTGATGGACAGGTGGATGGGTGGGCATATGGATGGATGGATAGACTGATAGACAGATGGATGGATGGGTGATCATGTGGATGGATGGGTTGGGTGGGTGGACAGGTAGACAGATGGATTGATGGATGGATGGACATGTAAACTGACAGACTGATGGACAGGTGGATGGGTGGACATATGGATGGACAAATAAAAGAAGACAATACGATACCACATCTTTCCAAGCCCACACGATAGTTGTCTTTTAGTTTTTCTTCCCCCCCTCCCCCCGCTCAGAATCCCAACGTCGCAAAGATAGTTTGGCGGGACCACCACTCCTATCTCGCCCGATCGTCTGCCCTCTTTCGTTGGCAGGCAGGCCAAATCCCAGCCTTCTCTAGCGGGAGGCGTCCGGCTTCTCCTTCGCAGCCTCCAGACTTGGAGACAAGCCTCCGTGTGATCTCTGCCTAGCCCAGGCGGTCCAAGCTCAGTCTCTGTGCGCTAAACCGCCGACGCCATCCCCATCGCGGAACCCTGAGCAAATGTTCACCAGCCTACGAAACAATAAAACATGATGTTTCTCTTTATGTCTAAATTTCCCATGATTAGTTTTGGTACACTAAGCGCAACGGGCGCTTTGTCAGAATCCTACTTCCACAGACTCTCTCATTCGTTCCATTTTTAACGCCGGATACATGACTGCCCCAGAGTCACACCCGAAGGGAAGGGAAGAAGGGGGTGAAAAAAATGATACTAATGCTAGATTGTCAAGGATTTGTTTTATTTGAGCTTAGATTATTCTTTTTTTAAAAAAAAAAAAGGAAAAAAGGCTATTTTTTTTTTTCAATTTGGCCTCTTGCAACGCGGAAATAGTTTGAGGCTATGTTTTAATTAAAATGAATATCTGAGCTATCGTAACGTTATTGCTGGTTAAGTGTAGCGGGCTGATTTAGCGTTCTATAACACAATTATACACCAGTAATGAAACTTCGCGGAGTTATCCTTAGAATTTAAAATGCAGAAGGGAGCCGTAGCTCTCATTTGTATCCATCTTACAGACTTTTTTTATTTTTATTGTCGCAGTATTTTCTATTTTTTCCTCCCAGATTAACTCAATCGTACTTAAAGTCTCCGGTTACATTAGCAGGAAATTCAGGTTTTTTGTTTTCTTTTGCTTGAAAACGTTTGCAACCGTTCGTCAACGAATCAGAAAAAAATTAATTTCTCTCCCCCCTCCCATTTCAAGCTTAATATCACTGTTAATGCAGATTAAAAAACAAACAAACCCATACTATGGCACGCAACTCAGCTGCGTTCCCTCGCCCATGTTTCTAAACCTGATTCCTAAATCAATTGATATTTGAGATTTGTACCCAGGGGTGAAATCCAGCAGGTTCTGACAGGTTCTGGAAAACTGGTAGTGGAAATTTTGAGTAGTTCGGAGAACCTGGCTGGCCCCAGAGTGGGATGGGAATGGAGATTTTGCAATCTCCTTCCCTCAGAAGTGGGGAGGGAATGGGGATTTTGCAATATCCTTTCCCCAGGAGTGGGGAGGGAATGGGGATTTTGCAGTATCCTTCCCCCAGGAGTGGGGTGGGAATGGGGATTTTGCAGTATCCTATACCCCCAGGAGTGGGGAGGGAATGGGGGTTTTGCACTATCCTTCCTCTGGAGTGGGGAGGGAATGGGGGTTTTGCAATATCCTTCCCCTGGAGGGGGAAGGGAATGGGGATTTTGCAGTATCCTTCCCCTGGAGTGGAGAGGGAATGGGGATTTTGCAATATCCTTTCCCTGGAGTAGGGCAAGAATGGGGATTTTGCACTATCCTTTCCCCAGGAGTGGGGAGGGAATGGAGATTTTGCAGTATCCTTCCCCTGCCCACCAAGCCACGCCCACAGAACTGGTAATAAAAAAAAAATTGGATTTCACCACTGTTCGTACCCTATCCCAAAACTGTACATTCTCCAAACCGATTGAGGCTATGCAAACATGCCGAACGAAATGCACAGATACGTGGAAGCAAAGTTAAAATTAATGCTGTGCAAATGCAGTTAATGAGATTGCAGCTGGCATGCAATTTGGTAGAAATGTTAGCTTTTAGCAGAAAATATATATGTATGCATGTATGTATGTATGTATATATTTGTACCAGAGGTCAATCTCTCTTCCGGTATGTCTGAAGGAATAAGTGAGTGTGTATACATACCCAAATATACTCTGTGCTTAAAAAAAATAAAAAAAATCCAAATAGATCTTTGCTTCTGGCAGAGTTGCTGTGTAGGTGGAATTGTGACATATTAAATTTACTTTCAATAGATGGGGGGGAAAAACCTGTTTAAAAAAAAAAGAACGAAAGAAAAGGAGCTTAAATGAGAGGAAAAAAATAACAGCATCTTTCTTTCAGAATAATAACACTTTTGCAACGGAGGCCAGGCTTCTTTTCTTTAAGGCACACAAAAGTCAAATGACAAATATAAATATATAATGCCCTAAAAAGAACTGAACCCCACCCCACTCTCCCTCTTCCCTGGCAATTAAAGTACCAGCGAAAACTCCCACTGAACACTGAGACTCTAATTGTGGCATTGATAAACTATGATTTGCGGTTTTCTTTAACCCAAAGCCATAGATAACAGAGGCATCAAATTGCTGGGATTTTCAGAAGTTTTTTTTTTTAATTGTCTCTCAAATTTTATTTATTTATTTATTTTGTCACACAGTATATATAAGCCTAAGTATGAAATAACTATGCAATATATGTGTATATACATATATATATATATATAAGTATGAGCATGTAATAACTAAATTAATTGGATATAATGAAAGGAAACAATAGGACAGGAACGGTAGGCACTCTTATGTTCTTATGCACGCCCCTTACAGACCTCTTAGGAATGGGGTGAGGTCAATAGTAGACAGTTTTTGGTTAAAGCTTTGGGGATTTGGGGAAGAGACCACAAAGTCAGGTAGTTTATTCCAGGCATTCCAGTTACTGAAGTCATATTTTCTGCAATCAAGATTGGAGCGGTTCACATTAAGCTTAAATCTATTGTGTGCTCATGTATTGTTGCGACTGAAGCTGAAGTAGTCTTCGACAGGAAGGACATTATAATTGATGATTTTATAAGTTAGACTCAAGTCATGTCGAAGACGGCGTAGTTCTAAATTTTCTAAACCCAGGATTTCAAGTCTGGTGGCTTAAGTTAATTAAGTATAATTCCCGTCAGTTCACAGCGTTGGAATTTTCCTTCTGGATTCAGGGGCGGGGTTCTCTGCCTGGTTGCTGGGTGGGCGTGGCCATGGTGGGTGTGGTCTACCTGGCCTCCTGCACCACAGCGAGGGGGGAGGGGCATTTTCATCCTCCCCAAGCTCCAGAAGTTTTCCTCAAGCCCCTGAGAGGGTGAAAAAAGCCTCCCCAGGCACCAGAGGCCATCAAGACACCAGAAATAGGCCCATTTCTGGACTTCCAGAATTTCCACGAGGCCTGTTTTTCACCCTCCCCAGGCTCCGGAGGCTTTCCTTGAGCCTCCGGAGGCTGGAAACGGACCCATTTTCAGACTTTTGGAACTTCCGGGTGGCCCAGGGTGGTGTGGGCGGGGCCAGCCAGTCCTTGCAACTACCGGTTCGCATCCGGTTCGCTCGAACCAGTCCAAACCGGCTGGATCCTGCTTCTGATTTATCCGATGTATTTTTGACCCCGTTTTGCTAGCCTCTTTTCAGGTGACTTGAGAATTCCTTCCAATTTTTTTTTTCCTTAGTGATCCTTGAAGTTGGTTATTGTGTCTTGCAGCCATTCTTTCTTCCTTCCATTTGCCAACTTTCAGCTCAACTAGATGTTTGAAAGCCTCTAGTTTTGAAGAAAGAAGCGGAAAGGGAAGACAGAAGTGAAACCAGAATAACAGAATTGGAAGGGACCTTGGAGATCCTCTAGTCCAACACCCTGCCCATGCAGGACACCTGTACTAGGGATTTGACCTTTCTGATCGACAAACTCAGCGTCTTGACAGATTTGAACACTGGGCCCTATCTAACAAAATGAAATTCAACGTAGAGAACAGTAAAGTCCTACACTTAGGTAAGAAACACATTTCTTAGGTAAGTACATATTTAAACTGGGGGAAACTAGGCTTAATAGCAGGGGCTGTGAGAGGGATCTTGGAGTCTTAGTGGACAACCAGCTAAATATGAGCTAGCAGTGTGTGACGGCAGCCAAAAAAGCCAACTCAATCATAAATTGCAATAACAGAGGGATACAATCAAGATCAAGTGAGGTACTAATGCCACTCTATAAAGCCCTAGTAAGACCACACCTAGAATACTGCATCCGGTTTTGGTCACCACACTATAAAACAAGATGCTGAGACTCTAGAAAAAGTGCAGAGGAGAGCAACCATTAGGGAACTGGAGGCTAAAACATACAATGAACGGTTGCAGGAACTGGGCATGGCTAGTCTAGTGAAGAGAAGGACCAGGGGAGACAGGATAGCCGTCTTCCAATATTTGAAGGGCTGCCACAGAGAGGAGGAAGGGGGTCAAGCTATTTTCTAAAGCACCCAAAGGCCAGACAATGAATAATGGATGGAAATTGATCAAGGAGAGATTCAACCTGGAAATAAGGAGACATTTTTTGACAGTGGGAACAATCAACCCATGGAACAGAAGTTGCCTTCAGAAGTTGTGGGAAAATGAGAAATGACAAATCTAACAAGGCCCCGGAGGCAAAAAACTTTCAGCTTTTTTCTTTTAAACCATTTATCTGGATTTAAATTTTATTTGGAGTTAATTGGGATAAATTAGTAGGCTGACAAAACTACAGAAATCTCTCCATTAAGTGCTTGGGAAATTTGCTAGTTCTAGCAGCAATTTCCCGCTGCTTTGAAAGAGGCGGTGGTGAGACCTCTCCTCAAAAAGCCTTCCCTGGACCCAGCTGTTTTAAGAAATTACCGCCCAGTCTCCAATCTTTGCTTCACGGCGAAGGTTGTAGAGAGTGCGGTGGATGTCAGCTACTCCAGTACCTGGATGAAACTGTCTGTCTAGACCCATTCCAGTCCAGCTTTCGGCCCGGATACAGTACGGAGACAGCTTTGGTCGTGTTGGTGGATGATCTCTGGAGGGCCAGGGATAAGGGTTATTCCTCTGCCCTGGTCCTATTAGACCTCTCAGCGGCTTTTGATACCATCGACCATGGTATCCTGCTGCGCCGGTTGGAGGGGTTGGGAGTGGGAGGCACTGTTTATCAGTGGTTCTCCTCCTATCTCTCTGACTGGACGCAGACGGTGTTGACAGGGGGGCAGAGATCGACTCCGAGGTGCCTCATGTGTGGGGTGCTGCAGGGATCGATCCTCTCACCCCTCCTGTTCAACATCTATATGAAGCCGCTGGGTGAGATCATCAGTGGTTTTGGGGTGAGATACCAACTGTACACTGATGACACGCAGCTGTACTTTTCCACCCCAGGCCACCCCAGCGAAGCTGTCGAAGTGCTGTCCCGGTGTTTGGAAGCTGTACAGGTCTGGATGGGGAGGAACAGGCTCAAACTTAATCCCTCCAAGACGGAGTGGCTGTGGATGCCGGCACCCCGGTACAGTCAGCTGCAGATGCGGCTGTCTGTCAGGGGCGAGTTGTTGGCCCCGATGGAGAGGGTGCGCAACTTGGGCGTGCTCCTGGATGAGCGGTTGTCCTTTGAAGAACATTTGATGTCCGTCTCCAGGAGAGCTTTTTATCAGGTTCGCCTGATCCGCCAGTTGCGTCCCTTCCTGGACCGGGATGCCCTATGCACGGTCACTCGTGCTCTTGTTACCTCTCGCTTGGACTACTGCAATGCTCTCTACATGGGGCTCCCCTTGAAGAGCACTCGGAGACTTCAGCTAGTCCAGAATGCGGCTGCGTGGGTTATTGAGGGAGCGGTTCGGAGCTCCCACGTAACACCTATCCTGCGCAGACTGCACTGGCTACCTGTTGTTTTCCGGGTGTGCTTCAAGGTATTGGTTACCACCTTTAAAGCGCTCCATGGCTTAGGACCGGGTTACTTCCAGGGCCATCTACTGCCGTCTTCTATCTCCCAGCGTCCGGTGCGTTCCCACAGAAGGGGACTCCTCAGGGTGCTGTCAGCCAAACAGTGTCGACTGGCGGCCCCCAGGGGGAGGGCCTTCTCTGTGGGGGCTCCTACCCTGTGGAACGATCTTCCCCTTGGGCTTCGACAATTACCTGACCTTAGGACCTTTCGCCGCGAACTTAAAACCTATTTATTTCGTATGGCCTGACTGGCCTGATTTTTAAATTTTAATTGAATTTAATGGGTTTTAAATTTCTGTAATTTTATAGAGTGTAACGTTATTTTAAATTTTTTGGCTAATTGAATAAGTTTCTTAAGGGTGTTTTTAATATTGTGTATGTTTCTGTTTGTATTTTATTTGGCTGGTCACCGCCCTGAGTCCTTCGGGAGAAGGGCGGTAAACAAATTAAATTATTATTATTATTATTATTATTATTATTATTATTATTATTATTATTATTATTATTATTATTATTATTATTATTAATTTGAAGGTTGTTTTTTTTTAGATTAACAGAGTTGCAAGGGACCTCATAGGTCATCTAGTCCAACCCCCTGCCCAAGCAGGAGACTCTACACCATTTCTGACAGATGGCCGTCCAGTCTCTTCTTGGAAGCTTCCAGTGATGAAGCTCCCACAACTTCCGAAGGCAACTTCTGCTCCAGTGGTGGATCGTTCTCAGAAAAATGTATCCTTATAGGGGTTGGTGGGTTGGGTTTCCCGCTTCCCATTCAGGGGGAAACAGGGCTCCAAACTCCCAACATTCAAAAATTGTCTTTGGAGAGATTTAATGGCTGCTCTCTTTCCAGATTAGGAAATTTGGGGACCGTGGAAAAACTTTAGTCCCGAAACATTTTTTGCATTTTCATATTTTTTACCATAACATCCAACTTGGCCCTGAAAGTATAGGTTGCCCTGAATTTACAATGGTTTGTTTAGTGACCATTTGAAAGTCTATGGAGATCCTCCGTCATTCAGGATACGGTTAGGAGAACATAGTCAGCAGGAGTAGACTGAGCAGTCCATCTGGCATTTGAAAGACAAAGGCCGCTCTTTGGAAGAGAGCAAAGCCCACATTTTGGACGGAGGGGGCTGCTGGTTGGAAAGTGGGGTCAAAGAGGCCATCTAGGTCAAAATTGGAAAAGCCCTCTCTCAACAGAGGGGGAGGGATACTAGAATGGAATGGAATAGGAGAAGGATGAGAGGGAAAAGAAGAAGAAGAAGAAGAAGAAGAAGAAGAAGAAGAAGAAGGAGAAGGAGAAGGAGAAGGAGAAGGAGAAGGAGAAGGAGAAGGAGGAGAAGAAGAAGGAGAAGGAGAAGGAGGAGGAGGAGAAGGAGAAGAAGAAGAAGGAGAAGGAGAAGAAGAAGAAGAAGAAGAAGAAGAAGAAGAAGAAGAAGAAGAAGAAGAAGAAGAAGAAGAAGAAGAAGAAGAAGAGGGGGAAGGGGGAGGGGGAGAAGGAGGAGGAGGAATAAAATAATAGAATATAATTCAGAATTCGTACTTAGAATGCAATAATAGAATAGAATTCAGTATAAATGGAATGGAATGGAATAGAATAGAATAGAATAGAATGGAATGGAATGGAATGGAATGGAATGGAATGGAATGGAATGGAATGGAATGGAATGGAATGGAATAATAGGGATAGGATAGGATAGGATAGGATAGGATAGGATAGGATAGGATAGGATAGGATAGGATAGGATAGGATAGGATAGGATAGGATAGGATACGATAGCAGAGAAGAGAAGAGAAGAGAAGAGAAGAGAAGAGAAGAGAAGAGAAGAGAAGAGAAGAGAAGAGAAGAATGGAATGGACTAAAATAAAAAAATAAAAAAAAAATAAAAAAAAAGTAATAAGTACAAAGATGTTATTCTCACCCCGCCACGCTTCAAAATTCCAGAGAAAGAGGGAAAGACTGTGGATGAGTTGATTCTAGACATGAGGATGAGACAGAGTGTGAACCTATTTCTAAAGCACCCCAGCAGAGAAAATAATTTCCTTCTCAAATCAAGCAGAAGCCATTATTTGCTTGAATGTGATATCGCAGCCCTGTATATTGTACGTTCAAGAATATCTAGCCGGCATAACGCAGTGATTAAGAGATCAGGAGATATCAGATTCAGATCTCCACCTGACCGTGAATTGGACAGCTCCAACTGGTACAGTCAACTCTGCAGAAGAGTTCTATGGTTGTAATTATCAGAATTTGCATGGAAGCTACCACAGAGCTCTCAGAGAAAATACAGAATTGAAATGTGAATAGGATCAGAATAATCATGCCCCAGTAGTAATGTATGGCCAAACCCTAAACCTAACCCCCTGTCCTCCACAATACTAACACACACTACTGACACACAATACTAACACACACTACTAACCAGAGCATACAAAACATTTGCTAGACCAATTCTCAAATACAGTTCGCCTGTCTGGAACCCACACCTCATTTCGAATATTAATACAATTGAACGTGTCCAGAAATATTTTACAAGAAGAGTTCTCCACTCCTCTGATCACAACAAAATACCTTATGCCACCAGACTTGAAATCCTGGGTTTAGAAAATTTAGAACTCCGCCGCCTTCGGCATGACCTGAGTTTAACTCATAGAATCATCTGCTACAATGTCCTTCCTGTCAAAGACTACTACAGCTTCAATCACAACAATACACGAGCACACAATAGATTTAAGCTTAATGTGAACTGCTCCAATCTTGATTGTAGAAATTATAACTTCAGTAATAGAGTTGGTAATGCCTGGAATACACTACCTGACTCTGTGGTCTCTTCCCAAAATCCCCAAAGCTTTAACCAAAGACTATCTACCGTTGACCTCACCACATTCCTAAGAGGTCTGTAAGGGGTGTGCATAAGAGCACCAGCGTGCCTACCGTTCCTGTCCTAATGTTCCCTTTGATTGTATCCAATTCGTTTGGTTATTGCATGCTTATACTTGTACATACTGTTGTGTTTGACAAATAAATAAATAAATAAATGTTGGGCTTGCCCAAATTCTCTTCACTGGAGTAGCCATGAGAAATCAATGCAACCTTGAGTTGCATTAACAGAGGGATACAATCAAGATCAAGGGAGGTACTAATACCACTCTATAAAGCCTTAGTAAGACCACACCTAGAATACTGCATCCAGTTTTGATCACCACACTATAAAAAGATGCTGAGACTCTAGAAAGAGTGCAGAGAAGAGCAACCAGGATGATGAAGGGACTGGAGGCTAAATCATATGAAGAACGGTTTCAGGAACTGAGCTTGGCTAGTCTAGTGAAGAGAAGGACCAGAGGAGACAGGATAGCAGCCTTCCAATATTTGAGGGGCTGCCACAGAGAGGAGGAAGGGGGTCAAGCTATTATTCAAAGCACCCAAAGGCCAGACAAGGAACAATAGATGGAAACTGAACAAGGAGATGGAAATAAGGAGAAATTTTCTGATAGTGAGAACAATCAACCCATGGAACCCTTTGGAAGTTGTGGGAGCTTCATCCCTGGAAGTTTTCAAGAAGAGACTGGACTGCCATCTGTCAGAAATGGTGTAGGGTCTCCTGCTTGGGTGGGGGGTTGGACTAGATGACCTAGAAGGTCCCTTCTGTTAATCTGCAATCTGTTATAAACAAGTTGGGGCTAGAACATCATGGAGAAAAGCCTTGGTTTTAATCCTTTTTAGCACTGCTTATTGTTGCTTGCGCCAAAAAAAAAAAAAGGAACATTGTGATGAGTATGTGTTTGTGTGTGATCTAACACAGCTAGGTCTCTAATAGCTAGGAATTTTCTCCTAAATGTTTAGCTAACGTTTAGATCTTTTGCTTTGTGGGTTATTTGTCGACTCAAGCAAAATCTCAGCGCAGCCGACAAAAATAGAACCAAACAGAACCAGCAAGTTGAAAAAACAATCATTACAATTCATTTTAGCATTTATTAATTATTAGCATCTAATTAAAGGGAGTTTAATTAGCAATTAAAAGACTGGCAAAAGAGATGCATGGTTCCGATTGTGAGAAAGAGAGGATCAAACGCCACTCCCAAGGCAAGAGTATTCCATGAGGTCTAGAGCAAGAGTGACTCCTCCATACCAGAAGTGCAAGCTTTTGGAAACCAAAGGTTCAGAACAGCCTTTCTCATAGATCTTTGCAGAGCCATCATGAAAAAACAACAGACAATCAGTACAAATCTTTCCGTGTGCAATGACTGAAAATGTAGCCTCACACTGCAATGAACCAAGGCACGCATTCAATTTTTCAGCTACTAAGATTGTTGGACGAGCAGGGACAAGAACAGCCAGGGAATTGATTGAAACCTGGGGAAACAGCTGCCTCGTCAGTTAGCCGGAGAGCTGATTTACCACCAGCCTATCAAGTATCAAGGGATGTGGTGGCTCGGTGGCTAAGACACTGAGCTTGTCGATCGAAAGATCGGCAGTTCAGCGGCTCGAATCCCTAGTGCCGCATAACGGGGTGAGCTCCCGTGACATGTCCCAGCTTCTGCCAACCTAGCAGTTCGAAAGCATGTAAAAAATGCAAATAGAAAAATAGGGACCACATTTGGTGGAAAGGGAACAGCATTCCGTGCATCTTTGGTATTTAGTCATGCCGGCCACCTGACAACGGAGGCATCTTCGGACAGCGCTGGCTCTTCGGCTTTGAAATGGAGATGAGCACCGCCCCCTAGAGTCAGGAACAACTAGCATGTATGTGCGAGGGGAACCTTTACCTTTACCTTTTATCAAGTACTTAGAAGGTGAGGGCCAGGCAAATGAGAGCCAACAACTTGAAAACCAGCCATCTACACACCCCAATCCACATCTAAAAAGTCACACACAACAGGCACCATATAAATATCGCACACAGAACAGTACACACACTGTTCCCCAAAGATGGGCTCCAGCGCAAATTCGAAAGCTCGGAAGACAACATTACTGATCCCGATAGACCGACCCAGATTGGACCCTGCAATAACAGAAGAATCTGGAGACTTTTCAAGAGAAGTCCCATGTCATGTGTGATAGAGAGACATCACCAAGTTGTGAATCGCTGTCAACAGACTTGTCGTGTCCCACTCCTCCGCTGACGGCCGGGTCAGGGAAATCCGAATCAGGCTTGCCTCTGCAGCTCTGCCCAAAGTCCTAGCAAAGTCCTCAGAGCAGGCAGGAGACCAGTAAGTGACTTCAGCAAGATAAGTTCGACTTTGCCTGACTCAGAGACTGCCAGAAAGCAGATCCTTTATATAGGCCATGGGGTGTGGCTCCATGATTCAGCACTCATTAAGGCCTGCCCCTCCCTTCCCTCTGTTGCCTCCGCCTATCCAGTCTTCTGATGCGAGGGTCACTCCAATCAGCAGCTGTTGGAAATAAACTTTCCTCAGGCTCACATGCTGTGGAGGAGGGGGAGGGGTCTAGCTGCTCTGTTTGCCTGGGCATGGAGCCAGGACTGGGGCCGGGAGGCATACATTCCTCCGTGTTCGGGAGCAGATAAGAAGGCCCCGGCTGCTGTGAGAGCGGACAAGACACAACAAGACTCCAAAAATTCTGGAAGAATCCCAGTGGGTATCGTAGTTAGAGCAGGTTAAATATAGCCACCACCTGCCTCTTCATAATGGAGTGTTCGGTAAAAGTGCGTCTATCATGGTTTGCGGTATCCTTATCCTATGGAGCTAGGGAATAAATTCAACCCACAACAAATAGAATTCAGATCCCAGCTGATCATTCTACATTCCAGTCTGTCTACGTGCATGTGTTTGGGTCTTCTGTGCATCCTGGTGAAATATAAAAAGTGTCATCAGCAACATGGCTGGGTAGGTACCATATTAATCAATATCTAATTTCATAGCTGGGCAACTGTTTGTAATGACTTTGTACGTCGAGTATGTTGTTGCGAAAAAGAAAAAAAGGGAAAAATTATTCTCATAGTAACTTGACAACAGGATCAGAAGAAAAGGGCGAGCATATTGCCTTGTCATCAAAGAGAGCCAAAGGTTCTTAAAGATTGATTAATTAAGAAGAGAGCTAGTCATATTTATGGGCATTCAAATAGCAGTGAAGGTTAACAGAGTAACAGAATAACAGAGTTGGAAGGGAACTTGGAGGTCTTCTAGTCCAACCCCCAGCTCAAGCAGGAGACCCTATAACATTTCAGACAAGTGACTGTCCATTCTCTTCTTATAAACCTCCAGTGATTGGAGCAGCCACATCTTCTGCAGGCAAATCTGGTTAATTGTTCTAATTGTTAGGAAATTTCTCCTTAGTTTATTTTATTATTTATTTTATTTATTAGATTTTTATACCGCCCTTCTCCCGAAGGACTCAGGGCGGTGTACAGCCAAGGATAAAACTCAATATATATACAATTAAAACCAGAATTTAAAACAAAGCAAATTACAAAAAAAAAGGCCGACATTAAAATTTAAAAAATTTAAAACCCTAAAACAATAAAAACCCAGTTTAAAATAGTAAAACTATTATGCCAGTCCCGCTTGAATAAATAAATGTGTTTTTAGCTCACGGCAAAAGGTCCAAAGATCAGGCACTTGGCGTAAGCCAGGGGGAAGTTCGTTCCAGAGTGTCGGAGCTCCAACAGAGAAGGCCCTGCTCCTGGGGGCCGCCAGCTGGCACTGTTTGGCGGACGGCACCCTGAGAAGACCCTCTCTGTGAGAGCGTACGGGTCGGTGGGAGGCATAAGGTAACAGCAGGCGGTCTCGTAAGTACCCGGGTCCTAAGCCATGGAGCGCTTTAAAGGTGGTAACCAAAATCTTGAAAATCTAGTTCTGTGGTCTCTTCCCAAAATCCCCAAAGCTTTAACCAAAAACCTTAGGCTGTCTACCATTGACCTCACCCCATTCCTAAGAGGTCTGTAAGGGGCGTGCATAAGAGCACCAACGTGCCTACCGTTCCTGTCCAAGTGTTCCCTTTGTTTGTATCCAATTAATATAGTTATTACATACTTATGATTATATTTATGCTTATATATCGTACAGTTTTTTCATGCTTAGGCTTATATATAATGTGACAAATAAAATAAATAAATAAAATAAATAAATAAATAGGTTCTAGGTTGCTTGTCTCCTGCCTTGGTAAGGCCACACTTGGAATACTGCCTCCAATTGTGGTCGCCACAATTTTTGTTTGGCCTTAAATTAAAAGAAAAAAATTCTCAAACCTCTCCCCCCCCCCAAAAAACAAAACAAAACACCTTTTCTTTATTATTCCTTGCTGCTGGGAGCCTGAAATGAGCTGAGCTTCTAGAATCTAGAGCAACGGTAAAAAAGATGTGGAGAGAGTGCACAGAAGAGCAAGAAAGATGATTAGGGGACTGAAGGCTAAAGCATACAAAGAACGGTTGCAGGAACTGGGTATGTCTAGTTTAATGAAAAGAAGGACCAGGGGAGACATGATAGCAGTCTTCCAATATCTCAGGGGTTGCCACAAAGAAGAGGGAGTCAAGCTATTTTCCAAAGCACCTGAAGGCCAGACAAGGAACAATGGATGGAAACTAATCAAGGAGAGAAGCAACTTAGAACTAAGAAGAAATTTCCTGAAAGTGAGAACAGCTTGCTACCAGAAGTGCTCCATCACTGGAGGTTTTTAAGAAAAAGATTGGGCAGTCATTTCTCTGAAATAGGATAGGGTTCCCTGCCTGAGCAGGGGGGTTGGACTAAATGACCTCCAAGGTCCTTGTTGTAGAATTTACCAAGGTCTTTATAATGCCTTGGTAAGACCATACTTGGAATACTGCATTCAGTTTTGGTCGCCACGATGTAAAAAAGATGTTGAGACTCTAGAAAGAGTGCAGAGAAGAGCAACAAAGTTAATTAGAGGACTGGAGGCTAAAACATATATAGAATGGTTGCTAGAATTAGGTAGGTCTAGTTTAATGAAAAGAAGGACTAGGGGAGACATGATAACAATGTTCCAATAGCTCAGAGGCTGCCACAAAGTAGAAGGAATCAATCTGTTCTCCAAAGCCCCTGAGGACAGGACAAGAAGCAATGGGTAGAAACTAATCAAGGAGAGAAGCAACCTAGAACTAAGGAGAAATTTCCTGACAGTGAGAACAGTTAATCAGTGGAACAACTTGCCACCAGAAGTTGGGAATGCTCCAACACTGGAAGTTTTTAAGAAAAGGTTGGATAATCATTGGTCTGAAATGGTGTCGGGTTTCCTGCCTTAAGCAGGGGGTTGGACTAGAAGACCTCCAAGGTCCCTTCCAACTCTGTTATTCTATTCTATTCTAGTTTCCATCAATTGCTTCTTGTCCTGCCTTCTGGTGCTTTAGAAAATAGGTTGACTCACCTTCTTCTTTGTGACAGCCCCTCAAACATTGCAACATTGCCATCAAGTCTCCCCTAGTCTTTCTTTTCACTAGACTAGATATAGCCTATATATTTATTTATTTTATTTTTATTTTATTTTATTTACATTTATACCCCGCCCTTCTCCGAAGACTCAGAGCGGCTTACACTATGTCAAGCAATAGTCTTCATCCTATTTGTATATTATATACAAAGTCAATTTATTGCCCCCAACAATCTGGGTCCTCATTTTACCTACCTTATAAAGGATGGAAGGCTGAGTCAACCTTGGGCCTGGTGGGACTTGAACCTGCAATAATTGCAGGCAGCTGTTGTTAATAACAGGCTGTTTAGCAGCCTGCGCCACTCAAGGACCCAATATATACAATACAATCTTCTCATATTTGTATCTGATACAGGTGTCCAAGTGTACACGCTAAAAAAATGTACTCTTTTTTTTTTCACCCACTAAAATGTATCCCTTTACAAAATCAATGCAGTGATATTCAACCAGATGCATTTTATCTGAATTTTCTGTTCCAGCCAGCTAAGAATACATTTCAGTTCCCTGTAAATGAGGGTTGTTGTTGTTGTTTTTTTAAAAAAATTCTCCCTGCCCCAAAATGAATTTTACCATAAGCAATGTATTTTCCATCTTTTTGGGCAAACAGTTCCTCTTTGAGTTAGTTGTCATTTTATAAATAGATGCTTTGGTGCAGCCTTGGATTTGAAATTGATAGATTTCAGAACAAACAAGAAGCGTAATTAATTCAGATAATATGTTACACTTGCTTCCTTTTTTCTATCATCTTTTTTAAGCATATATCCTTCCTTCAAGAAACATATTTGTTTTCGGTTTTAAACTCATGTTATTTTTCCAGTTGCCTTGTGGGATAAAAAAGGCAGTGATTACTTGGTGTGTGTTTTTTTTTAACCGACAATTTATCGTAAAGCTAAACCATAATTAGGAACTTTGAAAATGAGGAATGGAATGGAATGGAATGGAATGGAATGGAATAGAATAGAATAGAATAGAATAGAATAGAATAGAATAGAATAGAAAGTGGAATAGACTAGACTAGAATAGAATAGAAAGTAGAATAGAATAGAATAGAATAGAATAGAATAGAATAGAATAGAATAGAAAAAGCAAGGAGAATGGAATGGAATGGAATGGAATGGAATGGAATGGAATGGAATGGAATGGAACAAAAGCTGGAATATAAACTGGAATAGATTTGATTTAATTAGATTAGATTCAAGGCCTGGAGATTAAAACATGAAGAATGGCCACAGGATTTGGGACTAGGGTAGACATGGTAGCAGTATTCCAGTATTTGAGGGGTTACCACAAAGAGGAGGGGGTCTATTTATCTTCCAAAGCAACAGAAGGCAGGACATGAAATAATGGATGGAAACTCATCAAGGAGAGAAACAACCTGGGATTAAGGAGAAACTTCCTAACTGAGGACAATTAACCAGGGGAACAGCTTGCCACCAGAAGTGGGTGCTCCATCATTGGCGGTTTTAAAGAAGAGACTGGACAGCCACGTGTCTGAAATCATATAGGGTCTCCTGCTTAAGCAGGGAGTTGGACTAGAAGACCTCCAAGGTCCCTTCCAACTCTATTCTGATTGATTGATTGACTAGATGGAATAGGATACAGAGTAAATGAATGGAATGGAATGGAATCTCTGTCTACGATGCAGAGCCCTTGTCTGGGCCTTCCCCTGACTCTAGGACTGGCCCATTGCCCTCCCCAGCCTCCTCACTGTCCGACTCCGCTGCCAGGTCTGCAGGCTGCTGGCGGACCACAACAATAGCCTTAACTATACGCACTTGCCCCACCCCACCGGATATATAAGACCGCCTGCTGTTACCTTATGCCTCCCACCGACCCGTACGCTCTCACAGAGAGGGTCTCCTCAGGGTGCCGTCCGCCAAATAGTGTCGGCTGGCGGCCCCCAGGAGTAGGGCCTTCTCTGTTCGAGCATCGACGCTCTGGAATGAAATTCCCCCTGGCCTACGCCAAGTGCCTGATCTTCGGACCTTTCGCCATGAGCTAAAAACACACTTATTTATTCAAGCGGGACTGGCATAATAGTTTTAATATTTTAAACTGGGGCTTGTATTGTTTTGGGGTTTTAAATTTTTAAATTTTAAATTTAAATTTTTAATTATCGGCCTTTTTGTAATATGCTCTATTTTAAATTTTGGTTTTAACTGTATATATATTGTGTTTTATTTTGGCTGTACACCGCCCTGAGTCGTTTGGGAGAAGGGCGGTATAAAAATTTAATAAATAAATAAAAAATAAAAAATAAAAAATAATAAATAAATAAATAAATAAATAAATAAATAAATAAATAAATAAATAAATAAGGAGCTTTGGGACTGCTCTCACTCCACGGGAAGCAAAAGTTGAGCTGAACCGTTTCAAAAAGAGCTGAAAGTCTTGCTACATGACTTTGTTTGAACTTTGGCAGGCAGCTGCGATTTCTCTGCCAGGACTAATAAGAGCCATGAATCCACTGGCTGAAGGCCAGCTCATTAATCCGAAGTGGGGAAGGAGACAGAACAGTATCTAGAATTGGCCAACTGTCACCAACCCCTCGGTCCATATTTCAAGAAGACCCATCTGCACACTAAAGAATCCAGCTCTGTCCATGATCAGTCCATAATCAAATTCATGGCTAGATATTTAACCAGGAATAATATACGCACTTGGTTGTCATGGAGAAGATAGCAACTGTCTTCCCCATCTATTGCTCAGGTTTAGTGCTGGATGGGAAACTCAAGGTCACTTTCCTCTTTCCCCCCTCCCGCCCCGAGTCCTTCATCACCTCTCAAATTAAATGCTTTGCCCATCTCAGGTCATTTCAAGGAAACCAGAATGACCCTTTCATGGAGCAATGGTTAATCTCCATCCCGTAATTTAGGGGTGGGCTTCAAAAATTTTAGCAAGAGGTTCTCTTGCCGGTTGCTGGATGGGCATGGCCATGGTGGGCATGGCCTATTCAGCCTCCTGCACCAAAGTGGGGGGGGGCGTTTTTGCCCTCCCTGGGCTCTGGAGGCTTTCATCGAGCCTCCAGGAGGGCAAAAATGGCCTCCCCAGGCTCTGGAGGCCCTTTGGAGGCTGGAAATGGGCCCATTTCTGGCCTTCCTGAACTCCCAGTAGGTCCATTTTTCACCCTCCCCGAGACGCTGGGCATACCCTGTACTTACTTGCATCCAAAACGGGCCGCGTGGGGGCTCCTGGGAGGGGAGGGGAGGGGAGGGGTAGGCATGGTCAGCCAGGCGTGGGATTTGGGGGTTCTCCAAATTGCACAGAATCTTAGCGAACCCCCAGCAGGCCACCCCTGTTGTAAATTTATGGCCCCAAGTTGGTTTTTTCTGTTGCTAAAGGCCATGTCTGTAAGGGTGGGGGGAGGAGGGCTTCTCCAATCTCAGCCAAACGATGGTTTGTTGCTTGCAATCCCTGGGAGAGAAAAAGAGAGCCCAGGTTGCGTAGCTGTGTATCTTATGCAGAGCATTGAAAATAATCACTCCAACAAGGGGATATTTTTAGCGCTAAATCAGATTCAAAGCAGCTGCCAGGCAGACACAATACCCAGCTAATGATTTCACGGAGACCTCACAGTCTCTCTTTAATGGGCCCCCCCGCCCGCCCCGCTCTATTGTTCTCTTCCAGCAAAAAGAGCAACCCGTAATGACTCAGATGGGCTACGTGGAGGCCCGAAAAAAATCGTGCGCTGACCAATCCAGGAAAAGATACATTGGTCTTTTATTTGCTAAGCCGTGAGCTACACAATGGGACATGATGCAATTAAGGACTGGGGGGGGGGAATGAAGTTTCCCTGAGCAAAATGGGGATATTTATTTAGCAATATCAATGCGATTTTTGCATCAGACGCTATGGGGCAGACGAGAGTCAAATCCCCTAGAGGAAAGAGAAGGAACTTAACTTCAGATCATTGTTGTGGTCCGCCAGCAGCCTGTGGACCAGTGAGGAGGCTGGGGAGGACGATGGGCCAGTCCTGGAGTCAGGAGAAGGACTAGATGAGGGCTCTGCGGCGGAGGCAGAGATGGGGCCAGGGCCATCTGGGAGCAATGCACGGACTCCAGAGCCTCCAGAGGCAGACAGCAGAGAGGCAGAGGAACAGGAGGAGCCTGTTCCTAGTGCACGCATGCAAAGAGCTGTCAGAAGGCAAGAGCAGCTAAAGCAAAAAGGATGACTCAGGAGTAAGGCCAGGAGATGATTGGCCCCTCCCATAAGGGGAGGGGCCAATCACTTGAGACTTTCAAGAAAAGACTGGACGGCCATTTGTCAGAAATAGTATACGGTCTCCTGCTTCAGCAGGGGTTTGGACTAGATGACCTATTACGTCCCTTCCAACTCTGTTAATCTGTTAAAAAAGGACATCACGATCTCTGGATCCATCCTTTTTCCTTGAAAACAGACCTCGGGTGAAATAAGAGAATAAGAACGACAAATGCGTCAAAGCACGCATGGTAAAAAAAAATAAAAATGCTGCCGTTCTGGCAGTCAGCCACACAGAGAAATCCAGGCATTTCAGTGTAATTTTGACCAGCTGGTAAACTTGTTCAAAGAAGGACGTGACAATCCTAGGAAGCATTCAGAGGATGGTTGGAAGCCTATCAAGTGTTTGGTGGCAGGAAAGCCACCAGAGAAAACATGGGGGGAAATTGCATGTATTCAACCTAAGGACAAGAAAGTTGATGAGTGATATGTCCCTGGAACAGATTGATGGAAACAGAGAGTGGATAGAACAAGGAGAAACATGTGTATTATAGGACGCTGCACACAGGTTCAGCCACGCTGAAATGGAACGCTCTATGCACAAGGCACAGAAGTATTGAATGGAGGCTGTTTCCCAGAGCAGTTCTTCTAGTGAGCTCCACTGTCATCTTCTCCATCTGGCAAGCCTCTGTTTCAACTCATGTGTAAGCTCAAAAATGTTCTCCAACAAGCATTCTTCTAATGAGCATTGTCTTCTAGTGAGCTCCACTGTCATCTTCTCCATCTGACAAGTCTCTGGCTCAAGTCATGTGTAGGTCCAGAAATGTTCTCCAATAAGCATTCTTCTAATGAGCTCCACTGTCTTCTTCTAGTGAGCTCCACTGTCATCTTCTCCATCTGACAAGCCTTTGATTCAACTGTTGTGTAGCCCCAGAAATGTTCTCCAACAAGCATTCTGCTAGTGAGCTCCACTGTCATCTTCTCCATCTGAGAAGCTTCTGGCTCAGCTCATGTGTAAGCTCAGAAATGTTCTCCAACAAGCATTCTTCTAGTGAGCTCCACTGTCATCTTCTCCATCTGGCAAGCCTCTGGCTCAGCTCATGTATAGGTCCAGAAATGTTCTCCAACAAATATTCTTCTAGTGAGCTCCACTGTCATCTTCTCCATCTGACAAGCCTCTGGCTCAAGTCATGTGTAGGTCCAGAAATGTTCTCCAACAAGCATTCTTCTAGTGAGCTCCACTGTCATCTTCTCCATCTGAGAAGCCTCTGACTCAGCTCATGTGTAGGCCCAGAAATGCTCCCCAACAATCCAGCTTCTCTGGCAGCCAAGAGATCTTGGCAGAAGACCAAAGATGGGAGTCTTGAACACCATCCGAACTGTACAGGGTAAAGTAGGGAGGGCTGCCCGGTGGGGAAAAATAGAGTGGAGGAGAACTGATGGTGGGAAAAATAGATGCTAACCACAAGGGCCAAGAAGTTGTGTGGAGGCATGCATTTCCTCTAAGATGAACCAGCCAGACAGTTTGGAGACAGTAGGCTATTAGAAGAAGGATGTGAATTAATTTTCTTTCTCCCCACCCTCAAACCCCACCCACCACTTCCATTAGATTTCTCCCATTTCTTGAAGAACATTATTTATTCTTAAAGAATAAGGAATTGGGTTTGGCAACTGTTCTTTGTATGCTTTAACCTCCAACTCCCATATCAAGAAATGAACATTCCCTCCCCCTCCCCATTCCATTTAACAATAGTCTCAATCCTATCCTTCTTGGAAGAGGACCTGGACAATAAAAGGCAAAGGTTCCTCTCGCGCATATGTGCCAGTCGTTCCCGACTCTAGGGGGCGGTGCTCATCTCCATTTCAAAGCCGAAGAGCCAGCGCTGTCCGAAGACGTCTCCATGGTCATGTGTCCGGCATGACTCAACACCAAAGGCTCATGGAACGCTGTTCCCTTCCCACCAAAGGTGGTCCCTATTTTTCTACTTGCTGTCAGCGTTCCAGAAAACCCCCAAACTCCAAGTAAAAACTCCGAAGCAAGCATCTTTCAAAGTTCTATTTACTAGGGTAGGTAAACTGGCACACCTGGGAAAACCCGAATCTGAGAGGTCCGGGTTTTTCCTCAGTAAATCCAAACCCCCAAAACCATCCCCTCACTCCTCAGTCGATCACATGCTCCAATCGCCAACCGTCCCATCTCGAGACAGCACTCCGACTGCTCCTCCTCCAGACGCAGGATCGGCCTGACCTTGACCGACAGGAAGAATGCTATTATATCTAAAGACAACCCCTCTACTAAATCCCCCCCTCCTACTTTCCCACACATGAGAAAGTGGCAACACAGAAGCTTTTGGCCTAATATGGCTTCCAAAGCTGACACTTGCATTTTTTACGTGCTTTCGAACTGCTAGGTTGGCAGAAGCTGGGACAAGTCAAGGGAACTCACCCCGTTATGCGGTGCTAGGGATTCGAACCGCTGAACTGCCAACCATTCAATCAACACACTCAGTGTCTTAGCTGCTGAACAACAGCGTCCCAATAGACAGTAGAATAAAATATTTTCCGTTTGAGTTCTTCCCCCGTAAAGGATCAAGGAACTAAATTTTCTACTCAGCTAACAGTGATGAAAATGTTGCCATGGAGGTGTCTCTTTGTGACCGGATCAGCACACACAACCAAGGGTGCTCTGCTGTAAAATGAAATTACCAATATCCTGTAATTAGTCCTTAATTATTTATCATTTTTGTACTTAATTACCCCTATTCACCCAGTTAACACGTTATAAAACTCCTGGGCTGTGTTTATTAAATGTTAAGGGATCATTAGCGAATTAGTCTCAGCGCCAAAACGAGCTAATGAAATATCCATGGAAATGCTGGTTGGCTGAGGCACCTGAGAAAGTTGACATATTTTTTTTTTTAGAAGAAGACAATCCAGATGTCATACAATCCCCCATCCCAGTTTCCCACAGTAGTAAATGTGGCAGGTCTGAAGGCCTAATGCAAAAGATGGCTTCCAGGCCTGACACTGTTCTGACCTAGGCTTCCTTAGAAAGCACAAAGCACCACCTGAGTTCTGGCAAACCTCTTTTATTCATAACGGCTGTGAATTATTGTCATTTCCAGTCCAAAAAGCTTCACAAACAGTCTCTCAGGGGAGTGTTTACAAACACCCACCTTATCTCCCTTGGAATGCTGCCAGAGAACTAATTGCCACACGCAGGGCAAGGCCAAACTTAGCACAGAGTCAGACAGAACTTTCCAAAGCTTTAACTAACCAGATGAACTAATTGCTTCCTGCAAAAGCTCATATCCCGTTCACTTCCTCTTTTATATCTTACGGGAGGGGCCAATCATCTCCAAGCCTTTACTCCCAAGTCGACCCTGTTTCCTTAATTGTTCCTGTCTCCTGGCAGCTCTGTGCATGCGTACACTGGGAACAGGCTCCCGCTGTTCTTCTGCCTTGTTGATGTTAGACTCCGGAGGCTCTGGAGGCAACAAATAACTACCAGATGGCCTTGGCCCCCTCTCTGCCTCTGACTGAGCACCCTCATCCGAGCCTTCCCTAGACTCCAGGACTGGCCCATGTTCCTCCCCAACCTCCTCACTGTCTGAATCTGCTGCCAGTTCTACTGGCCACTGGTGGGCCACAACAGACACTGTGTTCTGTCTCCTTCCCCATTTCAGACCCACGAGCTGGCCTTCAGCCAGTGGATTCACGGCTCTTATCAATCCTGGCAGAGAAATCGCAGCTGCCTGCCAAAGTTCAAACAAATGACTCATGTAGCAAGACTTTCAGCTAAACTTTTGCTTCCCGTGGAGTGAGAGCAGTCCCAAAGCTCCTTATATATCCTGTGGGGTGGGGCTCCTGCCCCACCCTTCCTTTTGATGACGCCACCTCTCTAATCTTCTGAAGCGCGGGTCAAGCCAAGCTTGATTATTATTATCAGCTGGGTCTGAAGGCGTAGCCTGGGGAAGGGAGGAATCAGGGGATGACGGCCTCATTACATCCTCCGTCTGGTTCTGGCTCCTGGAGCTGAGCCAAAGGAATCGATGCTCCCGAGGTAAACCTTACTGGCCCTTCCCCCTCACTCTCGGAGTCACTATCGGGCATGGGGCCAGGTTCGGGGGCTGGAGTCACAACACAGTGACCGAAAAGGGTCTCCTGAGAAATGGTAAAAGAAGTGGAGATAATTAGCTCGGGAAGAAAGAAAATTAAGGAGACGTAAACTGGGTGCCCCATAAGTTTCTCTCGCTCCGATTTAATGAACCAATTCCGGATGGATATTCAAAACATCCGCCAAGCCAAAACCCATGGTTTATGTCCATGTTCCCACCAGACGTTATAGTGTTAACTGCACCTTATTACAGAGATGTTGGGTTGCCTTTCACTGCAGATATTTAAGGAAAGTCAGTTTTATGGTTGCCTGCCTGGACTTCGAAGCAACTGAGCAAGGGAATTATTACATTTCTCGCCCAGCCCAAGCTACCAAATCTGAATTGAAAAAATCCCGATGACCTCTAAACGGCAGCAAAGAGATCCAGAAAACTCTAGTGCTTTGGTGACACCTAGTGGTCCTCCAAATGCTTAGATCCCAGATCTTCCAGATCTACCTTCAGGTCCATGATTACATGATCTTGTTTCTTTCTTTTTTTTAAAAAAAAAATTTGACCGAGCTTCATTTTAGGTCCACCAAATCCTTGTGTGCAATCATCTTTTCGAACTGTATCTCTTTGGTGTCATGTCAAAGTTCTCCAGATTTGTACAATGCAACAATCAATCAGAATAGAGCTGGAAAGGACCTTGGAGGTCTTCTAGTCGAGCCCCCTGCTCAAGCAGGAGACCCTCTACCATTTCAGACAAGGGGCTATCTAGTTTCTTCTTAAAAACCTCCAGTGTTGGAGCAACCACAACTTCTGGTGGCAAGCTGTTCCACTGGTTAATTGTCCTCACTGTTAGGAAGTTTCTCCTCAATTCCAGGTTGCTTCTCTCCTTGATTTAGTTTCTATCCATTGTTTCTTGTCCTTCCTTCAGGAGCTTTGGAGAATAAGTTGACCCGCCTCCTCTTTGTGGCAGCCCCTCAAATACTGGAAGATCGCTATTTCAGTATTAGGTTTCATTTTTTTTTTCTACCAGTTCTGTGGGTGTGGCTTGGTGGGCGTGGCTTGGTGGGCATGGCAGGGCAAGGATACTATAAAATCCCCATTCCCACCCCACTCCGGGGGAAGGTTACTGCAAAATCCCCATTTTCCTCCCAATCAACTGGGAGGCAGAGAATAGATGGGGGCAGGGTCAGAATTTTTAGTACCGGTTCTCCAAACTACTCAAAATTTCCACTACCGGTTCTCTAGAACAGGTCAGAACTTGCTGAAACTCACTTCTGCCCTAGTTCTTCTTTTCTCTAGACTGATCATATCCAATTCCTACAACCGTTCTTCATATGTTTTCATCTCTAGGGCCTTTAATCATCTCAGTTGCTTTTCTTTGCACTTTCACCTTAGTAACTTTCGCCTTGATGGATCCTTCTGCTCATACAAATATCAAGGATATATGGGGCAGTATTCCATAGGAAATTTCAGGTTGATGGCTACGACATCTTCCATCCAGCTTATCGTCTCCTTTCAGATAATCTGGAAGAGATCATCCAACCGTCCTCTTTGTTGTTTGATGGCCACTTAAGATTCCCAAATGCCCTGTCTGCTATTTTTTTTTTTTGACAACGTACAGTAGTGGCCAAAATTGTGGAAACCTTTTGGGAAAAGTGCATTTTCTAAAACTAGCTAATTACATCCCTTTTTTTGAGGGGGGGGAAGTAGTGCCATAAAATTATGTATCAATGGAAAGAGAATTGAATCAAGAATGGAATGCAATAACTTTTATGAAGGATTTGCTATTAGAATAGCAGTTATGGTATATAGAAGAAGAGTGAAACACATAGAAAAAACGAGATATACAGAAATGATCACCGTAGAAAAAATAAGATATACAAAAATGATCACCATGTCAGTGAATACTTAGTTGGGTAACCTTTAGCATGAATTACAGCCTTACAACATCTTCCCATGGAGTGAACCAAGTTTTTTAGTTCTGCAGCTGTTATCATGTGAAACCAAGATTGAAGGATTGCTTCTATTAACTGGGTTTTATTGCTGGGTCACTTCTGACTAACCAGTTTCTTTAGTCGGTCGGCTCCGTAGATTTTCAGTTGGATGAAGGTCTGGGCTATTACCAGGCCATTCCAGCAGTGGAATAGGATTATCTTGAAACTGCCCCCCCAAAAAAAGTGGCATTATTAGCCATCAAACCTCAAAAATACACTTTTCCCCAAACGGTTTCCACAACTTTGGCCACTACTGTACTTTTATTTATTTATTTATTTATTTTTGGATACTGAAAACAAGTCTTAAAATCTTCAGACCTAGATAGACGCAGATGCCAAGAGGTTTGATGGCTGGTACCAACTGTGCACCTCTGTTCTACCTACCAGCTGCCACGGTCTAAATTATGAATGGATGGAAAATTTCCACATGGCATTCAAAGAGTCTGAAATGTATATTTTTATGACTATTTGGGGAGAGGTTTCCACACTTCCAGGGCAGGGTGGGTGGGGAAGACAAGTTCTAAATGATTCACGAGAGATTATCTGATTTGATTAAAACCAAAATGTGCGTTGGTAGAAATAGCCTTTTTTTTCCCTTCCCCTTCTCGTCTTCTTCTTTCCTTTAAAATTAAATCCTCCTATTGTTTAATACTAAGCAAGGGCAGACTTCACGGTGGGAGATATGAAGCTATATTCACATAAGAGGGAAAGGAAGAAACAGCAAAATTTTCCTTTGCAGGAAGATTATCTCCCGAAACAACTGGAGCATTTTTAACCGTGCATGAACTGTACCTTGTGAAATGGAGCTATCTGGCCAAAAATCTCAAAAGACAGTCTAGAGGGAGAAATGAGGTAAAAATTAGAAGCGCTGATTAGAACGGGGGCTCCTTTGGAGACGGAATAGCTCCTGCCCATAACCAGCTTTTAAATATTTTATTATTTTATTCATTCATTCTGAATAGGAAAAGCGCTTCGTCAAACACAGATGCAAACAAACAGATGGAGACTAGTGGAGAATATTAAGAGAGGATTCGGGGAAGGGAGGGAGAGAGGGAGGGAGGGAGGAAAGAAGGGAGAGAGGGAGGGAAAGGAGAAAGGAAGGAAGGGAGAGAGGGAGGGAGGGAGAGAGAAAGGAAGGAAGGAAGGGAGAGAGGAAAGGAAAGGAGGGAGGAAGGAAAGGAGGGAGGGAGGAAGGAGGTTGGGAGGGAAGGAAGAGAGGAAGGGAGGGAAGAAAGGAAGGAAGGAAAGTAGGGAGGGAGGGAAAGAAGGAAGGAAGGGGAAAGGAAGGGGATGAAGGAGGGAGAGAAGGAGTGAGGTTGAAAGGGGAGGAGGGAGGGAGGGAAAGGAGAAAGGAAGGGAGGAAAGAAGGGAGGTTGGGTGGGAAGGAAGGGAGGGAGGAAGGAAGGAAAGAAGGAAGGAAGGAAGGAGGAAGGAAGGAAGGAGGAAAGGAAGGAAATGAAGGAGGGAGAGAAGGAGTGAGGTTGAAAGGGGAGGAGGGAGGGAGGGAAAGGAGAAAGGAAGGGAGGAAAGAAGGGAGGTTGGGTGGGAAGGAAGGGAGGGAGGAAGGAAGGAAAGAAGGAAGGAAGGAAGGAGGAAGGAAGGAAGGAGGGAAAATAGGTTGTGGATGACAAAAAGGAGGAATTTTGAGTTTTGGAAGGAAAGCTGGGTATGCTGTTGGTTTTTGGGATCCTGGAAATCAGGATCCCCTCCCCCCAAATTAGCTCATATTTTGGAACCTCCAGTCTGTCAATCCAAATTCTAGAAGACCAGTGTGAATTCACAGCCTTCCTACTGGCAACCTTACATTGTTGAAGTAGATCCCATTCTTCTCCATTAAAAGGTGATTAACTTCACTGTTAAGAAAGCCAAAGACTCAAAAATATTCCTACTTAGTCTTTGGCAAGACTTTTACACCGGGGCCTATCATATTTCTGGCCTCTGTTTATAATCCAAATCTTTTCTCCGTGACCCAAAAAAGCAGGAAGCTGCTGAGTGACGGGTAGCATAGAAACCATAACATTTTTTTAAATTTTTATTTTATTTTATTTTAATACAAACATTTCATCTTTCATTAAACAGTGTGCCGTCTGGGTACAAATATTTTTGTGCAATAACAATTAAGATTTACAGCCGTATTTAATATTTTGTCTGTTTTTAACTTAATACTAATACCTTAAAAAGGTAAAAGGGAAAGGTTCCCCTCGCACATATGTGCTAGTCATTCCCAACTCTAGGGGGCGGTGCTCATCTCTGTTTCAAAGCCGAAGAGCCAGCGCTGTCCGAAGACGTCTCCGTGATCATGTGGCCGGCATGACTCAATGCCAAAGGTGCATGGAACGCTGTTCCCTTCCCACCAAAGGTGGTCCCTGTTTTTCTACTTGCATTTTTTATGGGCTTTCGAACTGCTAGGTTGGCAGAAGCTGGGACAAGGAATGGGAGCTCACCCTGTTATGCGGCACTAGGGATTCAAACCGCTGAACTGCTGACCTTTTGATCGATGATCATCTTAGCCACTGAGCCACCGCATCCCTTACATCCCTACTATTATAACAATCCTCTTCTTAGCTTATTTAACTTTATTAAAACGTTTTCCATATTTCACTTCTCTGCTTTTCTTTCTAATTTTCATATTTGTTCTCTAACCATTGATAGAATAACTCCCATATACTATAATAATCAGAATCTTCCTTTTCTTTAATTGCAAGTGTTAATCTATTCATTTCTGCACATTCTGTTGTTGTTGTTGTTGTTGTTGTTGTTGTTGTGAATTCGTGTCCCACCCATCGCAACTCCATGGACAACGTTCCTCCAGGCCTTCCTGTCCTCTACTATCTTCTGGAGTCCATTTAAGCTCACATCGACTGCTTCAGTGACTCCATCCAGCCACCTGGTTCTCTGCTGTCCCCTTCTTCTTTTGCCTAGATAGATATAGTGATAGATATATAGAAAAATGGTGAGAGATTGATAGATAGATAGATAGATAGATAGATAGATAGATAGAGAGAGAGAGAGAGAGAGAGAGAGAGTGATAGATGACAGATAGAGAGATAGAGAGATAGATGATAGAGAGATAGAGAGATAGATAGAGTGATAGATAAATAGATAGATATGTTGTTGTTAGTTGTGAAGTTGTGTCCGACCCATTGCAACCCCACAGACAACGTTCCTCAAGTCCTTCCTTTCCTCTACCATCCTCTGGAGCCCATTTAAGCTCACGCCGACTGCTTCAGTGACTCCATCCAGTCACATTCTAATACTTTCTTAATAACATTCTCATCCGTAGGGATCACTTTTCCAATTTTTTTTAATGTGTTTCTAGACTTGGTGGGTCGTGTAGCCCAACAATGCTGTTTTGATATACACACTTTAAGCTCAGAAACCCAAAACTGCACCCAGCAGTTTTTTTCCTCTGTTGATGCGTTTGTCTCGATCCACACATTTGTCATCCCGAGCCAATGACGTTCTTGACATCCATAATATGCATCTTGAGGCAGGCTGGATGGCCAACCAGAGATTAGAAGCCGCATGGGACCACGACTGCTGAACAACTTCACCAGGACCAAAAAATTAATTCGTTTGAAAAGCCCCATCTCTGTTCTTTATTTTTCTTTTCTCAAAGATGGTCTGCTTTGATCTTCAGGTTTCTGGTTCCTAGTTCTATTCGATTTCCTTGAGTTGCACTTGCCACCTGTGTGACTAATTGTCCCCTTGTGTTGTATTGCGGCGCCTAGTTTGGACAGGGGTGAACCAGGAAAGGGAGAAAGGGGTAAATTAGTCTCTTGAGATCTTTGACCAAAGATAATTGACATCAAAGGGACCGGTGTGCCTATTCTGAGATCTGGCAGGTCAGGAGGGATTGATTTTCTAGGGATTCTGAGACCTGAACTCTTAAGCGAATCTACCTTCTTCTCTGTCCAATTAGCAGAAAGTTTGGTGGCTGTCCTTCTCACCTTAGAAACCTTAGAAGTTTAAGGGTTCAGTTGAAGTTCCTACCTCCAAATCATTTGCAATAAAGTAAAGGTAAAGGTACCCCTCGCACATATGTACTAGTTGTTCCCGACTCTAGGGGGCGGTGCTCATTTCTGTTTCAAAGCCGAAGAGTCAGCACTGTCTGAAGACGTCTCCGTGGTCATGTGGCCGGCATGACTCAATGCCAAAGACTCACGGAACAATGTTCCCTTCCCACCAAAGGTGGTCCCTATTTTTCTACTTGCATTTTTTACGTGCTTTCGAACTGCTAGGTTGGCAGAAGCTGGGACAAGTAACGGGAGCTCACTCCATTACACGGCGCTCGGGATTCGAATTGCTGAGCTGCCGACCTTTCGATCGACAAGCTCAGCATCTTAGTCACTGAGCCACCACATCCCTTATTTATCATTTATATGACTATTTATTTATATTATTATTTATTATTATCATTTGCAATAGCTAAATTAAATTAAATAATTAAATTAAATTAAATTAAATTAAATTAAGAAATGAAATGAAATGAAATTCTGCAAACAGTTTTGGTCACCACACTACAAAAAAGACGCTGAGATTTTTGAGGAGCAACTAAGATGATCAAAGCTCGGAGACTAAAATGTATGAAGAACAATTGCAGGATTTGGGTTTGGCTAGTCTAGAGAAAAGAAGAATTAGGGTGGGGGGTGACATGATAGCAGTCTTTTAATATTTGAGGGGCTGCCACAAAGAGGAGAGGGGTGTCAAACTATTCTCCAAAGAATTCGAGGGCAAGACATGATACAATGGATGGAAACTAATCAAAGAGAGAAGCAATCTGGAATTAAGGAGAAACTTCCTAAATTGTTAGAACAATTAATCAGTAGAACGGCTTGCCTTCAGATGTTGTGAGTGCTCCATCTGTCAGATGCGTGTATCTGCCATTCTTTGTGGAAGAAAGGGGGAGGATTTGGAGTGTCACATCTAGTTCTTTTCCTGAGTGTCCAATTTCTTGCCTGATCCTCTTTGCATAAACTTCACCCTGATTTATAACTGTTGCCTGGCACCAGGAATCCCTGAAGAAATCTCGCACCTTTTTCCCCAAGGGGGAAGGAGTGGATTTGTAAAAAGAACCCTGAGAAACTCTTCGAATCTGTTTCTCAGATAGGCTGATGCAATTCATATTCACACCTGCGGATTGGCTGGAATCCACATCGGAAGGTGGGCAGGGGTTCCTAATTTCCTTTATCCTGAACTGCATGCCCTGAGGGACCCCAGAGCCTCCTTTGAGTTTTTGACTTGTTTCCATCCCTTTCAATAAAATATTCCTTTTGAAACACAAAGTTCTCAAGAGTTCGTACTTTCTTGGAAGGGTGGGGGAGAAGCTGGTCCTTACACCATCACTGGAGGTTTTTAAGAAGAGACTGGACAGCCACTTGTCTGAAATGGTGTAGGGTCTCCTGCTTGAGAAGGGTGTTGTGACCCAGGCCCAAGTAGATAGTAGTAAACTCAATCAGTTTAAAAACAAACAAACTTTATTAGAATAGCTGAGAATTAACTCATTCTCAGCATAGTCCAAACTAAATCAAAGCAAATTCTTCCTAACACAATTCTTCAGTCTTATCACCAACCTTGGTCGAATTAGGCAAACTGCCCAAGGCTTTTCTTGGCAAAAGTTCAAAAGCAGAAGACGCTGACAAGAAATAAATGCAGCAAGACAAGGCTATCAATGTTGTTTTCCGGCAAAGAGCCCAAACACTGTTGCTGGTTTTTTAAGCCTTATGGGAGGGGCCAATCATCTCTTGGCCCTACTCCAGAGTTGTCCTCTTTGCTTGAGCTGCTCTTGTCTTCTGGCAGCTCTTCTCATGCATGCATTAGGAACAGGCTCCTCCTGTTCCTCTGCCTCACTACTGTCAGCCTCTGGAGGCTCCGTTGTCGGCACATCACTCCCAGATGGCCCTGACCCCACCTCTGCCTCCGATGCAGAGCCCTCATCCAGGCCTTCCCTAACCTCCAGGACTGGCCCATGTTCTTCCTCAGCCTCATTGCTGTCTGACTCTGTTGTGAGCTCTGCAGGCTGCTGGCGGACCACAACACAGGGGGCTGGACTAGAGCTCCAAGGTCGCTTCCAGTTCTATTCTGTTCTAAATTCTCAGCAGAGGAAAAATATTGGGACACCATAAATAATTCTAGGGAAAAAACATGAAATCGTTATAAGACGGGCTGGTGATGTTAACAGCTTGAACGTGATGAAATGTGGAAGGGTTGTGAACGGTTGGGAGAAAATTGCTTGGATAATGTTACATCCCCGCATAAGGCTACCTTAAGAATTAAGTTCTTAACATGCCCCCAACTTCCATTCTGATCTGAACAACATTCAAGGGAAATCTTGCATTCTATTACTCAGCTATCGACAATTCTAAAGTTTGACTTTGGGGAGCTTAGCTAGGTAAGTTGTCTTTTATGACCCTGAAAATGTATATTTATTTTTACCTTGGTAACAAAGAGGAGCACATATTCCCAGTTCTGGTATTAGCGATCAGTAGGGTTTTGGTGTTTTTTTTTTTAAAAAAAAGAAACGTTGGAAAAAGTAATTTCGTCTAATTGTTCTCCTAATTATTAAATTAGCGAGTCATAAAATGTAGTGTGAGATTTACAGGTATGGGATTTAGGTCATTCCAGAATTTGATGCATTGTGCATATATACTTGTAATGTTTATGGATTTGTTTATTTGCAATAATTTTAGACCACCTTTGGGGCTGGGAAACCCTCCCCAAACACTAGAGGATATGAAATAGTGCGAGGCAGAGAAATCAAAATACAACCCTTTGCTAATGAAGAGACGGGGGGAGGGAGGTGGGGAGGGAGGGACGTACACACAGAGAAAGGAAGAAAAGAAATCAGAAAAGAATGTGCCAGTAATAGTAGCCGTCCCATAAAAACACAGTCGGGCAGAACTTGCTAGAAATCACTGACAGATTTTTTCTTTATTTATTTCTTTCCTTCCTTCTTTCCTTCCTTCCTTCCTTCCTTCCTTCCTTCCTTCCTTCTTTCTTTCTTTCTTTCTTTCTTTCTTTCTTTCTTTCTTTCTCTCTCTCTCTTTTCTTCCTTCCTTTCTTCTCCTTGCTTGCTTTCTTGTTCACTTCTTTCTCAGTCCTTTCTCTTTTTTCTCTTTCTTTCTTTCTTTCGTTCCTTTCTTCCTTCCTTCTCTCTCTTTCTTTTCTCTCTCTCTCTCCCCTTCTTTTTTCTCACCCTTTCTCCCTGTCTTCCTCCCTTTCTCTTTGCCATCTCCTCTCACCCTCCCTTCCTTTCCCTTCTCTTCCTTTCTCTCTCCCTTTCTTTTTTCTTTCCTTACCTTCTTCACTTTCTTCCTTCCTTCCTTCCTTCTTTTCTTCCTTCCTTCCTTCTCCTTCCTTCCTTCTCTTTCCTTTTTTACTTCTTTCTTTCTTTCCTTTCCTTCATTCTTTCCTTGCTTGCTTGCTTGTTTGCTTCTTTCTCATTCCTTCCTTCTCTATTCATTCTTTCTTTCTTTCTTTCTTTCTTTCCTTCCTTCCTTCCTTCCTTCCTTCCTTCCTTCCTTCCTTCCTTCTCTCTCTCTCCCTCTCCCTTCCCTTCTCTCTCTCTTTCTCTCTCTCTCTTCCTCCCTCTCCCTCTGCCATCTCCTCCCTTCTTTCTTCGCTCCCTCCCTCTTCTTCCTTCTCAACATGCTGATTTTGAGGACCAATTTCAAATCGGTAAAAAGCTGATGGTTTACATAAAATGTTTTTCACTTGAAAAAAAAATCATCTCCATCTCCAGATTCCTACACGGTGCGTGTTATTCAAATTATAAGCCATTAACGTCTCCTTGTCCGTTCTTCGCACCAGTGTAGCAGGGCCTGATCTTCTGCCAAGAACATCCTGGAAGGGACAATTTTTCTCCTACTCCCTACTCGGCCTCAAGGGACTCCTGCTAACACCTTTCCCTCCCGCTCTTTCATTAAGTGGCGATAAAAAATAAAAGGCGAGGAGAAGTTCTCTGGGCTGTCAGAGTCCGCATATTAATTGGGGATGGGCAGGCAGCGGAGAGGAACCGCCGTGAACGAGAAGCTCCCTTGCTGAGCTGTCATCTTCTCCGTCTCACTCGGGTCACTCAGCTGGGTTGCTCAACCTGTTGGAGATTCAACTTGGAGTAGCCGGAGGGCAAGATGAGCAACTGCCCCATCCTCAAACCAATCACTTTTCTTCGCTTATCATCATTGTAAAGTCAACGGCAGCTCGGCCTCAAGCTTTTGAGTTTGACTCTACCGATTTTCTCTCCTTCTGCCCTCTCCTAATTATCTTCGTTTAATTTGACAGAAGAAGGTGTCACGTTTGGCATCCTATAACATGGAGACGCGGTGGCTCAGGGGCTAGGACGTTGAGCTCATCGATCGACAGGTCGCCAGCTCGGTGGTTCGAATCCCTAGTGCTGTCGTGTAATGGGGTGAGCTCCCGTTACTTGTCCCAGCTTCTGCCAACCTAGCAGTTTCGAAAGCACGTAAAAATGCAAGTAGAAAAAATAGGGACCACCTTTGGTGGGAAGGGAACAGCGTTCCGTGTGCCTTTGGCATTGAGTCATGCCGGCCACATGACCACGGAGACGTCTTCGGACAGCGCTGGCTCTTCGGCTTTGAAACAGAGATGAGCACCGCCCCCTAGAGTCAGGAACGACTAGCACATATGTGCGAGGGGAATCTTTACCTTTACCTTTATCTAACGTGGAGAACATTTCAGGGTTCCTTCCATGAGAGCCTCAAGGGCTTTTGCCACTTCCCTGGCTTGCAAGGAGTCTAAAGAGTATGCACTTATTACATCCTCCCAGTTGCCTTGGATTGTGCTTGGAGCACAATAACAATGAAATAATGGCATTGGTGCTGCAATTGTTGGAAGAAATATCCATCTGGTTCAGTTCCAAGCCGGGAGGAAGACACTGGAAACAGGGAGACTGATTGGAAAGATGGTTTAATGATGAAGCAGAATCACCAAGCAAACGGTTCTCTGGTGCAGCTGAACACGTGGAGTTGAGAGTGAGGGGTATTTATGTCTTCTCTTGGGCTTTGCACTTGAGCTTCCTGTTCCTCGGCAAGAACATGTATTTTTTTTTCCCCCAGTATTTTTTGTTGTTGTTGTTTACATTTATATCCCGCCCTTCTCTGAAGACTCAGGGCGGCTTACAGTGTATAAGGCAATAGTCTCATTCTATTTGTATATTTTTTACAAAGTCAACTTATTGCCCCCCCAACAATCTGGGTCCTCATTTTACCTACCTTATAAAGGATGGAAGGCTGAGTCAACCTTGGGCCGGGCTTGAACCTGCAGTAATTGCAGGCTACTGTGTTCTAATAACAGGCTTAACAGCCTGAGCTATTCCGGCCCCTCTTGTCTTTAATGTCAACCCAGACTATTATCTTTAAATACAATTCAGAGCTAAAGAGGGAGGAAAAAACAAACAAACCACGATGCCCAGTATTTTATACTTAGCTGATCAATTTTTCATAACATCAAGAACAAAACAAGGAGTCGATTCTACAAATACTGCAGTTAAGTAGATACAGAATGTACGATGAAAAATTGTATATACAAGTCAGTTTCAATATACATTGTGGCAGAAAATTAGGAAGCAGTTTAGATAGATAGATAGGTAGGTAGGTAGGTAGGTAGGTAGGTAGATAGATAGATAGATAGATAGATAGATAGATAGATAGATAGATAGATAGACAGACAGACAGACAGACAGACAGACAGACAGACAGACAGACAGATTAGAGAGAGAGAGTAGATAGATAGATGATAGATAGATAGATAGATAGATGGATAGATAGATAGATAAGAGATAGATAGATAGATAGATAGATAGATAGATAGATAGATTAGAGAGAGAGAGAGTAGATAGATAGATAGATAGATAGATAGATAGATAAGAGATAGATAGATAGATAGATAGATAGATAGATAGATAGATAGATAGACAGATTAGAGAGAGAGAGAGAGAGAGTAGATAGATAGATAATAGATAGATAGATAGATAGATAGATAGATAGATAGATAGATAAGATAGATAGATAGATAGATAGATAGACAGACAGACAGATTAGAGAGAGAGAGAGAGTAGATAGATAATAGATAGATAGATAGATAGATAGATAGATAGATAGATAGATAGATAAGAGATAGATAGATAGATAGATAGATAGATAGATAGATAGATAGATAGATAGATAAGAGATAGATAGACAGATAGATAGATTAGAGAGAGAGAGAGAGAGAGAGAGAGAGAAGATAGATAGATAGATAGATAGATAGATAGATAGATAGATAGATAGATAGATAGATAGATAGATAGATAGATAGATAGATAGATAGATAGAACATGTATTCTATTGGCTGTTGTCAGACTCCCATGGTGCCAGGTACAAATCCTTGGAGTTTGTCTGAGCTACGTTTGGTTGAAGTTTGGCTGATAGAATGAAGGGGCTTGTTGGGCAACTCCTATTATAATATTCTGCCTTTTTAATATTTCTCAAGATATTTCATACTTCTAGGAGAGGGGTGGGTGCTAACTTTCTCCACTAGCTGCATGGAAAAGAGTTTCCTTACTTCAGAGTACTTAACTTGACACAAAAGCCTTAAACCAGCTTTACACTTCTTCGTCCTCAAACTGCAAAAAAACTGCAACCTTGACCGAAAAATGAGAACACAGATTATGCTACTGTGAATTCTAGAACATAAAGGCTCAATACAGGGATCAGGAGACTTCTTAGTGACTCTGATTGCTACTAGTTGACTCCTTCCTTCTTGGAAATTCAGCCTGCCTTCCTTCCTTCCTTCCTTCCTTCCTTCCTTCCTTCCTTCCTTCCTTCCTTCCTTCCTTCCTTCCTTCTTCCTTCCTTTTTTAACCCTTCCTTCCTTCCCTCCCTCCCTCCTTTCCTTCTCAGAATATTTTTCATATCTTCTTTCTTTCCTTCTCTTATCTCCTTCTTTTTTCAATCCTTCCTTCCATCCATCCATCTCCCTCCCTCCCTCCCTCCCTCCCTTCCTTCCTTCTCAGAATATTTTCCATATCTTCTTTCTTTCCTTCTCTTATCTCCTTCTTTTTTCAATCCTTCCTTCCATCCATCCATCTCCCTCCCTCCCTCCCTTCTCAGAATATTTTTCATATCTTCTTTCTTTCCTTCTCTTATCTCCTTCCTTCCTTTTTTCAATTTTCCTTCCTAGAATATTTTTTATATCTTCTTTCCTTCTTTTTCTTATCTCTTCCTTCCTTCCTTCCTTTTTCAATCCTTCCTTCCTTTCTCCTTCTTTTTTCAATCCTTCCTTCCATCCATCCATCTCCCTCCCTCCCTCCCTTCTCAGAATATTTTTCATATCTTCTTTCTTTCCTTCTCTTATCTCCTTCCTTCCTTTTTTCAATTTTCCTTCCTAGAATATTTTTATATCTTCTTTCTTTCCTTCTTTTCTTATCTCTTCCTTCCTTCCTTCCTTTTTCAATCCTTCCTTCCTTTCTCCCTTCCTTCTCAGAATATTTTCATATCTTCTTTCTTTCCTTCTCTTATCTTCTTCTTTCCTTCCTTTTTCAACCCTTCCTTCTTCCTTCCTCCCTCCTTCCTTCTCAGAATATTTTCATATCTTCTTTCCTTCTTTCTTTCTTATCTCCTTCCTTCCTTCCTTCCTTCCTTCTTTCTTTCTCTTATCTCCTTCCTTCTTCCTTTTTCAACCCTTCCTTCCTTCCTCCCTCCCTCCTTCCTTCTCAGAATATTTTTCATATCTTCTTTCTTTCCTTCTCTTATCTCCTTCCTTCCTTTTTTCAATTTTCCTTCCTAGAATATTTTTTATATCTTCTTTCCTTCTTTTTCTTATCTCTTCCTTCCTTCCTTCCTTTTTTCAATCCTTCCTTCCTTTCTCCCTTCCTTCTCAGAATATTTTTCATATCTTCTTTCTTTCTTTCCTTCTCTTATCTCTTTCTTTCCTTCCTTTTTTCAACCCTTCCTTTCTTCCCTCCCTCCCTCCTTTCCTTCTCAGAATATTTTTCATATCTTCCTTCTTTCTTTCTCTTATCTCCTTCCTTCCTTCCTTCCTTCCTTCCTTCCTTCCTTCCTTCCTTCCTTCCTTCCTTCCTTCCTTCCTTCCTTCCTTCTCAGACAATGTCGGCTGGCGACCCTCAGGGGGAGGGCCTTCTCTGTGGGGGCTCCAGCCCTCTGGAACGAGCTACCACCAGGGATCCGCCAACTCCCTGATCTCCAGACCTTTCGACACGAGCTGAAAACGTTTCTGTTCCATCACGCAGAACTGGCCTAATGGTTTTAAAATTGGTTTTAAATGGGGTTTTTATTGGATTTTTATAGTTCCTAGCCAAATTTGAATTTTTGTCTTTTAAATTTCCTTTTAATTTTTGTATCTGTTGTTTTATTTTGGCTGTAAACTGCCCTGAGTCCTTAGGGAGAAGGGCGGTATAGAAATTAAAATAATAAATAAATTTTCCATATCTTCTTTCCTTCTTTCTCTTATCTCCTTCCTTCCTTCCTTCCTTCCTTCCTTCCTTCCTTCCTTCCTTCCTTCCTTCCTTCCTTCCTTCCTTCCTTCTCAGAATATTTTCCATATCTTCTTTCCTTTTTTCTCTTATCTCCTTCCTTCCTTCCTTCCTGAAATCCATAAAGGTGAAGCTGTTTACACCTACTCCATGTTCACAGCTCTGCAAAATACACTTTGTTTTGCTTTTCCAACTTAACACCAGAGAGAAATAAGAAGATGAGCCCCGTCTGGTCTTGACAGTTGAGCCCCGTCTGGCAAAGAAAAGGCATTTAAAGAAGCCTTAATTGATTATACGTCCATGTTTCCTGAGATGCTGTCTAACAAGACTTTTGGGTGAGATCTGTTCTCTCCCTGGGAGAAGCAATACAAGAGCTGGGTAGCTCAAAGAGGAAACCGTTGCTCTGATGTTAGAGCATCTCTCTTGTGTGAAGGGCCTGCGGGAGCGTGTATATTTGCACGCAGAGCGCCGGAAATCATTCTGGTATGATCCATACTCTCAACTCAGTATTTGCAGGCTTCTTTCCATCGTAAAAATTGGTTCAGAATTTTTTTATTTTTTTGGGGGGGGTTGTTGTTCCTAACCTGCCAGGAAAAATTTATCCTTTAAAAATTGCAGCACAGCTGTTGCCTCATTCTTTGCAGATTGGTTCTAATAATTTAGAATTGCCAAAGCTGTTTTCTGTACGGTTAATAGCAAACGCATTGAACGAAATATTTGAACCCCGGAGAAAAAGCAGCGAGTACTTTCCAGGTTTTGGCATTTCCATTTGAATTAAGTTGTGTGGGGGGGAGAGTTTAAGGTGCTCCACAAAGAAAATATATTACAATAACTGATGATCTTGCCTGCCTGTCTGCATTTCCTGAAGATTTATTTGTAGCAAACGACTAAATTCAGCCAAATGAAATGTCCTATGCATTTTTCAGCAAGGAAAAGGTGTCTCGAGTGACTCAAAACACTGTTTTTCAACATTTAGGTTGCCAACAAGATTTGGATACCGGCTGACCTTATTAAAGGCAATTAAATCCTAAGTAGAATAAGGCAGATCCTAGCAATTAAAGTTGGCAAATCTCAGGAACGAAATATATATATATATATATATATCTGTCGTCTTGTACATAGTTTTGTGATGGATATTTCTTCCAACAGTTTCTACATACACACCCTTTACCTTGCTCATTATTTCTTCCCTGAAAAGGAATTAAATAATAAGATGCTTTGATGCTTTTTGAGTGAGGGCAGTCGATGCTTAGATTTGAGAAATATAAACTTAACTAAGTGTCAAGAGTAACTGTTAGTGTTCCAGAAAACCCCAGCTCCAATTAAAAACTCCGAGACAAGCATTTTCTCAAAGTTCCATTTATTATATTTATTATTATAGTTCCCGAATCTGAGAGTTCTGGGTTTTACCTCAGTAAATCAAAAACCCCAAAACCATCCCCTGCACCCATCAGTCCATCATATGCTCTAATCACCATCGGTCCCATCTCGAGGTATCACTCCAACCATTCCTTCCCCAGATGCAGGATTGTCCTGACTTTGACCGAAAAGAAGAATGCTATTTTGTCTACATCCCCTTCCTACTTTCCCACGCACAAGAAGGTAGCAGCGTGGAAGCTTCTGGGGCTAATATGACTTCCAAAACTGATGGTAACAAAATAACAGAGTTGGAAGGGACCTTGGAGGTCTTCTAGTCTAGGGCAGAGGTGATATTCAGCAGGTTCTGACCAGTTCTGGAGAACCGGTAGCGGAAATTTTGAGTAGTTCGGAGAACCGGTAAATACCACCTCTGACTGGCCCCACCCCCATCTATTCTCTGCCTCCTGAGTCCCAGCTGATCGGGAGGAAATGAGGATTTTGCAGTCTCCTTCCCCTGGAGTGGGGTGGGAATGGGGATTTTGCAGTCTCCTTCCCCTGGAGTGAGGTGGGAATGGGGATTTTGCAGTCTCCTTCCCCTGGAGTGACGTGGGAATGGGGATTTTGCAATCTCCTTCCCCTGGAGTGAGGTGGGGAATGGGAATTTTGCAGTCTCCTTCCCCTGGAGTGAGGTGTGAATGGGAATTTTGCAGTCTCCTTCCCCTGGAGTGGGGTGGGAATGGGGATTTTGCAGTCTCCTTCTCCCTGGAGTGGGGAGGGAATGGAGATTTTACAGTATCCTTCCCCTGCCACACCTCCCAAGCCACGCCCACCATGCCATGCCCACAGAACGGGTAGTAAAAATTTTTGAATCCCACCACTGGTCCAGGGGTGTGTCAAACTCAAGGCCCAGGGGCTGGATCCGGCCCACGGGGTGCTTAGATTTAGCCTGCGGGGCCAGCCTGAAAACAGCACCTTGGGGTGTGTGCCTGGGCTCCATTTTCACTGGAAGGGAGCTGCAGGAGGCCATTGCAGGTGAAAATGGGGAGCGGGGGCGGGCGTGTACAGCCCCCACCCCCCAAGCTCTGTTTTTGCTGGCAGAGGGCTTGCAAAAAAAAAACCAAAAAAAGGGAGGGAGAAATGTTCCCCCTTTTGCATTTGAGCATGCGAGAAGGGACAGGAAAGGAGACAGGGAAAGAGGAAAGACTAAGAGAAAAAAGAAGGGAAGATGGGAAGAGAGCAAGGAAGGAAAACTAAGGGAAGAGGGGAAGGAAGAAGAAAGGAGAATGAAGAGGGAAGGAAAAAGAAGAGCAGAGAAGGGAAGGGAAGGGAAGGGAAGGAAAAAGAAGAGCAGAGAAGGGAAGGGAAGGGAAGGGAAGGGAAGGGAAGGAAGGAGATTATAATGAGAGGGTCTGAAATTCTGCCTTAGCACTTGGCTACCACCGGTGCCCCCCCATGACTGACATCAAGCTGGCCACGCCCTGTGCCCCCCCAGGTAAAAAAAACAGCCCTGATGCGGCCCTCAATGAAATTTAGTTTGACGCCCCTGTTCTAATCCAACCTTCTCCCAGACAAATAGCTGTCCAGTCTCTTCTTAAAAGCTCCCAGTGTTGGAGCATTCACAACTTCTGGTGGCAAGCTGTTCCACTGATGAATTGTTCTCGCTGTCAGGAAATTTCTCCTTTGTTCTACGTTGCTTCTCTTCTTGATTCATTCCCATCCATCGCTTCTTGTCCTGCCTTCGGGTGCTTTGGAGAATAGCTTGACTCCCTCTTCTTTGTGGCGTTCCCTTAAATATTGGAACACTGCTATCATGTCACCCCTAGCCCTATGTTTTTCTTTCCACACTTTGCCAGAATGTGATATTAAAGGACAGGGTTTTTACTGATGCATAAAGTCAAAGATGATTTTTCAGGGGATTAGATGGGCGAGAAAGGCAGAGCGTGTTAATTGGCGCACCAGCAAATAAATAACTAGAGAGGCCAATATTTAACTAAAGTTTGCAAGAATTTCCATAGCTTAGAAAAATGAGTTGCCATTAAAAGCGAAATGACTGTTCCTCAGGGGCCAAAAGTACTGCTCCTAATTTAATTTTCAGTTAAATCATTACTGAAATAGACTTCCAGTTTCTCTTTCGCTGTTCTTCTTGAAATTTCTCCAGTTACTCCCAAATCTAATCACGGATAAGTTGATCTTTTACTGTGAATTCATCGCTTTTTCTTCTTTTTTTTTAAAGAAAAGAGATGGGGATCATTTAAAGTTTTGGTATGGTTGTTTTTAATTGTAAGAAGAGAAGGGAAAAAATTGGATTCTTTGATTGATTTAAGAACAGGGCTGTATTTTCCCCTCAAAAGATTTAAAACTCTGGTCCACATGCTTAAGCCATCATGTGGCTTAGTAAAAGGACTTTATTATTAATTCAGCAGACTTCCGCATACAAATAAATAAATATTGCGTCTGTAAGGCAACTCAACGTTTATTATCTGGCAAAAAAAAAATTCCGTAAATCCGTTTCAAGAAAGGATTTAGCTCTTTCCATCCATGCATGGAAATGCTTGGTTTGATTTGGGCTCAGATATAGTCTGTCAGTCCAGCTAATTATAGTCTGTGCAATAAACTGTGTTTAAACAAACCAGGACGCACTTATTGTGTTCCCACGGGTTTGTTTACCGTTTGTCTCAACTGAAATTTAAAAATGTGGTTATGCCAATAGTTTTAGTTTACCTTATTGTCATTCCACCTCGTACAACAAAATGAAATGCCATCTTCAGTGTACGTTATAACTATAAGAAATAAAACACAAACCCACATCCTTCAATAACCAGGTTAAGAAGCTCGTGTGACTGTAGACTTAGATCCCTTCTAAGGATAGACAAAATGATATTTAGCTTTGAGCCTAAAGGTAAAGGTATAAAGGTTCCCTTCGCACATATGTGCTAGTCGTTCCTGCTTCTAGGGGGCGGTGCTCATCTCCGTCTCAAAGCTGAAGAGCCAGCGCTGTCTGAAGACACCTCCGTGGTCATATGGCCGGCATGACTCAATGCCAAAGGCGCTCGGAACGCTGTGACCTTCCCACCAAAGGTGGTCCCTATTTTTCTACTTCCCTTTTTTACCTGCTTTCGAACTGCTAGGTTGGCAGAAGCTGGGACAAGTCACGGGAGCTCACCCCGTTATGCGGCGCTAGGGATTCGAACCGCCGAACTGCCGACCTTTCGATCGACAAGTTCGGTGTCTTAGCCACTGAGCCACCGCGTCCCCGCTTTTAGCCTAGTAAGGAGTATATATTGAGAAAGCGACACCTTTGTTGTTTCTTCGGGGTGCCTTCATTGTTCCAAACCGGAGTAAAGGTTGGATCTAATGAGTGACATTAAGATGAGGTCGGAAAGTTGTCTTTAGAAATCGCCACTTTCTCATCTCTTGAACAGCTCCAAAAGGCCAGCAACGTAAGCATCGTGTTCCCAAGCCCTGTGGAATGTAATTTAGACCGACTGATTTATTCCACAGGGGCAGGTGGACTCCATAAAGGATTTTTAAAGGCGTTATTTATTGGGGGGGACATTAGCAGAGCAACAGAAGAAAAGAAAAGAAAAAGATCAGGCCGGTTCAGGAATTCTTTTTGGATCCCTCTGGAGATCCTCGGATAAAGGCTAAGAATTGCAGCAAGACACGGAAGGAAAAACAATCCTCATTACAACGGCATCTTTCTAAAAAAAAATAAAAGCGTTCCCTTTCTCGTGCCTTCCCATCTTTTGCAGAATCTCGTCTGCGGTTGTCATTTCACCCTTCCCTCAATCTCTCCTTCCAAACCTTTCCCACGGTCTCGAAGTTTCCTCTTTAACTGTTGTGGTCCGCCAGCAGCCCGCGGACCTGGCAGCAGAGTCGGATAGTGAGGAGGCTGGGGAAGACTATGGGACAGTCCTGGAGTCAGGGGAAGGCCCAGATGAGGGCTCTGCATCGGTGGCAGAGATGGGGCCGAGGCCATCTGGGAATGATGCACAGACTCCGGAGCCTCCAGAGGCGGACAGCAGAGAGGCAGAAGAACAGGAGGAGCCTGTTCCTAGTGCACGCATGCAAACCTCTGCCAGAAGGCAAGAGCAGCTCAAGCAAAAAGGACAACTCAGGAGTAAGGCCAGAAGATGATTGGCCACTCCCATAAGGTTTAAAAGAGCAGCAACGAGCCGTTGGGTTCTTTGTAGAAAAGCAACATTGATTTCCATGCTTCTTGTCAGAGTCTCTTGAACTTTGTGGGGGGTTTGCCAAGAAAAGCCTTTGGCAGGTTGCCAAAGACATCAAAGTTTGGTGAGAAGGCCAAGGGACTGGTTATTAAGAATTTTGTTTTGGACGAAGCTGAGAATGAATTAATTCTCAGCTGTTTTAATAAAATAAGTTTGTTGAGGATTGAATTGTGTTTAGTAATCACTGCTTGGGCTTTGGTCACAACATTAACCATCCCACAAAGCAATGCAAGAACATCTTCCCAAATACATTGCTTCGTTCATCTTTAAGTATAATGGTGCCATCTAAAAGGAGAGGGTACAGGTGAGGTTTTCCATAATGTCCACATTGGCAAGAGGTATCGCCTGAAAGGGAGCGAGAGATCTCACAGCAATGGATTCAGAGAAGTGGATTCCTCTTCTCCTTAGCCAAGGTTGTTGTTTGTTTGTTTTTGAACCTGGGTGGAAAGTTGAGTTTGGGCTCTCAGATTTTGCTAGGCATCCATGGGTTGGAGGAAGGTGCAACTGTAATGCCAGGTCTAAATTTCATTCTCGCTCTGAAGATTGTTGGCATCTTCAGAGTTTAACTTTCTTGTGCTAGAGCGATGGGGAGCTGTCCAGGGTCCTGGTTCTAACCTGCAAACACACACACTCTCTCTCTCACTCACTCACTCACACACACACACACACACACACAAAGATTCTGTCCCACTCCTGACTGGCCCCGCCCACCCCGCCTCTCACCTCCCAGGAGTCCCCACACAACCTGTTTTGGATGCAGGTAAGTGCAGTGTGTGCACAGAGGTTCGGGGAGGGCAAAAAACGGGCCTACCGGAAGTTCGGAAAATTGGCCTACCAGAAGTTCGAGAAACGGGCCCATTTCTGGCCTCTAGAAGGCCTCCAGAGCCTGGGAAGGCCATTTTCGCCCTCCCAGAGGCTCAAGGGAACCCTCCAGAGCCTGGGAGGGCAAGCCCCCCGCCATGGTGCAGGAGGCTGACTAGGCCATGCCCACCATGGCCACGCCCACCCAGCAACTGGGCAGAGAACCCCTTGCTAAAATTTTTGAAGTCCACCCCTGCATTAAGTTAATGGTGGATTGTTTACCATACAATACACTAATGGTGGATTTTTTTAAAAAATTTGCATTTATATCCCGCACTTCTCCGAAGACTCAGGGCGGCTTACACTGTGTCAAGCAATAGTCTTCATCCATTTGTATATTATATACAAAGTCAACTTAATTGCCCCCAACAATCTGGGTCCTCATTTTACCTACCTTATAAAGGATGGAAGGCTGAGTCAACCTTGGGCCTGGTGAGACTTGAACTTGCAGTAATTGCAAGCAGCTGTGTTAATAACAGACAGACTTAGTCCGTTGAGCCACCAGAGGCCCTGTTACAGTACCATACAATACACTAAGTTAATGGTGGATTGTTACAGTACCATACAATACACTAAGCTAATGGTGGATTGTTACAGTTCAGTGTACCGCAATCTTCCTGATTTCTTATATGTTGTATGAACTCAGCTAATTGTGAACCGTATTATCTTTAGATGCCCCATTTCCTCAAGCGTTGAAACACAAGACAGATGGCATCTCAGCTAAGATCATCTGCTGAGACTGGATGAGGTCAAGAGAGCACAATTCACGATGGATGCACCACAATAGTTTCCCTCTTCCAGTGTTGAGTCACAAATTTTATTTCTGCTAACAACTGAGGCGTACAAGGTTCTGCTTCTGCAGGCAAAGCAAACCTCAGCATTCCCACAGAAGTCTAGCTGGACTCCAGATTGGTTGTGGGTAGCCAAGCTGGCAGCCCCAAGTTTGCAGAGCATGGATAGGGACTTTCAAACAGCATCTCCTAACCGTAAAGTTAAAGGTTCCCCTCGCACATACGTGCTAGTCGTTCCTGACTCTAGGGGGCGGTGCTCATCTCCGTTTCTTAGCCGAAGAGCTGGCGCTGGCGAAGAGTGTCCTCCATCTGCCTAGTGTCGTGTCCCACTCCTCCGCTGACGGCCGGGTCAGGGAAATCCGAATCAGGCTTGCCTCTGCAGCTCTGCCCAAAGTCCTAGCAAAGTCCTCAGAGCAGGCAGGAGACCAGTAAGTGACTTCAGCAAGATAAGTTCGACTTTGTCTGACTCAGAGACTGCCAGAAAGCAGATCCTTTATATAGGCCATGGGGTGTGGCTCCATGACTCAGCACTCATTAAGGCCTGCCCCTCCCTTCCTTCTGTTGCCTCCGCCTATCCAGTCTTCTGATGCGAGGGTCACTCCAATCAGCTGTTGTTGGAAGTAAACTTTCCTCAGGCTCACATGCTGTGGAGGAGGGGGAGGGGTCTAGCTGCTCCGTTTGCCTGGGCATGGAGCCAGGGCTGGGGCCAGGGGATGCTCCCTCCTCTGCAGCCTGCTTGGGCATGGAGCCAGGGCTGGGGCCAGGAGGCATACATTCCTCCGTGTTCGGGAGCAGATAAGCAGACCCCGGCTGCGGTGAGAGCGGACAAGACACAACACCTAGCCTTCAGGAAGGACGTTGACGGCCATCAAGATTGGCAGTTTGATCCTCCATGAATCTTGTCCGCTCGACTTCTTTAATTTGTCGCCCAATCCCTCTAAGTAACTGTTGTGAATCCTCAGATATAATTGCGTTGGATGTAGCCGTTTATTGCAGAAAGTTTTATTCTTCTCCCAGATCTGCTTCTGTCGCTGCTGTTTCATTTCTCTTGACCTTGTAAAACGTCAAGGACTCATGTATCAATTGATAGTTTCATGCAGCCCCAAACGCAGCGAGGGAGAGGGCTTGGTTGGCTGTTGTCTTTTTAAATTAGATTCTCTTCCATGGAATAATAAAACTATTTCCCCATCTGTATCCGCTGATCTCTTTCCTTCCTGCCCTCTGCCGCTATGCAACCAATTATGACCAAATCTGGGATCATCCGATTCATGTTTTGGTGAATTGAACGTTGGCAAGTCTTAAACTTATTCTAGGAAAACCCACCGTGCTCAAAACGGGAGAGAACAATGGGCAAGGTGCGTTATGCAAACAAAATGACACCCATCGGCATTGGCAAACAAGAAAAGGTTCTACATTTCTAATGGCCTCACATTTTGAAGGTGGGAAAATCCACACAAGCCGAGCAACTGTTGAGTTCGTTTATCACAATCGCAAAATTGGTGACTCACTCAACCGAAAGTTTCACTGCTCTGTTGCAAAGCTTTTTGTCACTTTGGAAGCCATTTTGGTCAAATGTGGACAATTTGGTGCACATGAAAACGCACACATACACCAAAAAAGAAGGAAGGAAGGAAGGAAGGAAGGAAGGAAGGAAGGAAGGAAGGAAGGAAGGAAGGAAGGAAGGAAGGAAGGAGAGAGGGGCGGGGGGATAGGAAGGAGGGAAGGAAGGAAGGAAAGATGGATGGATGGATGGATGGATAGATAGATAGATATAGGAAGGAAGGAAGGAAGGAAGGAAGGAAGGAAGGAAGGAAGGAAGGAAGGAAGGAAGGAAGGAAAGAAGGAGAAAAAAGAAAGAGAATAAAGAAAAAAAGAAAAAAGAAAAAAAGTTGCGAATCCATTTCTTAGGCAGTTAAAGGCAAATTGAGTGCCTGATATTACTCTCTCCCCCCCCCCCCGGCCTGAGATAAACAGAATGAACATTTAAGTACCTGCTCAGCGTTTAATTTGGAAGACGATGCTTAGAAACCTTAGCTTTATTTTAGCATCATTGTACTAACTTCTTTTGCCCTTGTCTATAGCTAGGAGGGATGCAGTAGCTCAGTGGCTAAAGACGTTGAGCTTGTCGATCGAAAGGTCGGCAGTTCAGCGGTTCGAATCCCTAGTGCTGCTGTGTAACGGGGTGAGCTCTCATGACTTGTCCCAGCTTCTGCCAACCTAGCAGTTTCGAAACCACGTAAAAATGGCAGTAGGAAAATAGGGACCCCCTTTGGTGGGAAGGGGCCGTGCGCCTTTGGCGTTGAGTCATGCCGGCCACATGACCATGGAGATGTCTTCGGACAGCGCTGGCTGTTCGGCTTTGAAACGGAGATGAGCACCGCTCCCTAGAGTTGGGAACGACTAGCACATATGTGTGAGGGGAACCTTTACCTTTATAGTTAGGAAATCCCTATCCATTCTCTGCAAATTTGGGGCTGCCAGTTTGGTTTTTAAAAGTAAAAAAGCATTATCGGCCGAAAAAATGCTTTTAAAAGTAAAAAAAAAAGCCTCTGATGATCGGGCTCAGCTCAGCTGGGATTGTCAGAGCCTTTTAAAAGCATTTTTTCTCCAACCTCTTCGACCGAAGGGGTTGTAAAAAAATGTTTTTAAAAGGCTTTGACGATCCCAGCTGAGCTGCCTGATCGTCCGAGGCTTTTTTTTTTACTTTTAAAGGCAAAAAAAATGCTTTTAAAAGAAAAGAAAAGCCTCTGACAATCAGGCAACTCATAAAATGCTTTTAAAAGTAAAAAAAAAAGTTGGCCACGTCCACCCAGTCACATTACCCCTTCCCCACCAAGCCACACCCACAGAACCAGTAGTAACAAATTTTACATTTCACCCAATGCCTAATTGACTCACCCACTGCTCCTAGTTAGCACACCCCATCCGTAACCTTTCAAAACCTGGTTTGCTTAGGCCTCTCATTCTCTCTCCTTTTTTTTCCCAGTCTCGGTGCAATCTCTCTTTTTTTTTTCCCCTCCTTTTAAAAATTCGTACTTGACGTTCTTTCCCAGCAGTTTGAAACGACGACGAAAATGGATCCAAGGGGCTACTCTGGAAGAAACAGTTAACACTCTGGTCCGTTTGGGAAGAAACAAGCCAGCAAAATTAAACTTCCCTTCATCAGAACTCCGGGAAATTCTACACTTTGCCCAGCAGGAGACTCTCTGCAAAGCAGGACGTTTCCATTTAGACTCCGTGCATTCTGCAAGCACCCTGCTTTTTCACCGCTACCGACTGAGAACCTGAAAATAAATCACTCCGAGTGAAAGAAGAAGGAGGAGGAGGGGAGGAGAAATGCAGGCACAGCAGAACAGCAGAAGTTTAGAAGACCTCTTCCCATGGTAATCTCTCTTTTAGTTAGAGGGAGTTGTAGTCAGTTAGTGGGAGACAGACCACTCTCGTTAAGACCGATAGGGCAAGCCACTGGAATATAAATTCAGAGCAACCCCCCCCCAACTCCCTACTAGCACTGATGATGTTATCTAGACTGGTAATGAAACATCTGCAAGAAGGCTACCAAGCTCAGAGAGCAACAAGGATCTCACACTTGTCTTCCTCCTCCTCTTTTTTTTTTTTTTGTTTACATTTATACCCCGCCCTTCTCCGAAGACTCAGGGCGGCTTACAGTGTATAAGGCAATAGTCTCATTCTATTTGTATATTTACTTCCTCAACCTCCTCCTCCTCCACTACTTCCTCCTCTTCCTCTTCGTCCTCCTCCTCCTCCTCCTCCTCTCCACAAATCCCAACCCCTTCTAGCACTGATAATATTACCTAGTTGGGTCATGAAACATCTGCAAGAAGACAGCCAAGCTCAGAGAGCACCAAGGACCCCACAGTCTTCCTCCTCTTCCTCTTCCTCCTCCTCCTCCTCCTCCAACCCCCTTCTAAGCACTGATAATGCTATCTAGTTGGGTAATGTAACGTCTACAAGAAGACGACCAAGCTCAGAGAGCACCAAGGACCCCGCAGCCTTCCTCCTCTTCCTCCTCTTCCTCCAACCCCCTTCTAAGCACTGATAATGCTATCTAGTTGGGTAATGTAACGTCTACAAGAAGACAACCAAGCTCAAAGAGCACCAAGGACCCCACAGCCTTCCTTCTCTTCCTCTTCCTCTTCCTCCTCCTCCTCCTCCTCCTCCTCCTCCTCCTCCTCCTCCTCCTCCTCCTCCTCCTCCTCCTCCAACCCCCTTCTAAGCACTGATAATGCTATCTAGTTGGGTAATGTAACATCTACAAGAAGACGACCAAGCTCAGAGAGCACCAAGGACCCCACAGCCTTCCTCCTCTTCTTCTTCCTCCTCCTCCTCCTCCTCCTCCTCCTCCTCCTCCTCCTCCTCCTCCTCCAACCCCCTTCTAAGCATTGATAATGCTATCTAGTTGGGTAATGTACAAGAAGACGACCAAGCTCAGAGAGCACCAAGGACCCCGCAGCCTTCCTCCTCTTCCTCTTCCTCCTCCTCCTCTTCCTCCTCTTCCTCCAACCCGCTTCTAAGCACTGATAATGCTATCTAGTTGGGTAATGTAACGTCTACAAGAAGACAACCAAGCTCAAAGAGCACCAAGGACCCCACAGCCTTCCTCCTCTTCCTCTTCCTCTTCCTCTTCCTCCTCCTCCTCCTCCTCCAACCCCCTTCTAAGCACTGATAATGCTATCTAGTTGGGTAATGTAACATCTACAAGAAGACGACCAAGCTCAGAGAGCACCAAGGACCCCGCAGTCCCCCTCCTCCTTCACAAATCCCAACCCCTTCTAGCGCGAAACATCCTTCTTGTTTATCCCATGGGTGTCCTCCCTTCAATTTTTTTCCTCCCCTCAACTCCCCCTCCCCTTTTAAACCATGTTATACCATCCAAGAGTTAAAGAACGTGAGGTTGGAGTCTATCGATTAGCTTGCTTGCCGCAAAACTCCAATACTTGGTGTACCACTTCTGCCCCAATGTTGTGGTCGTATTTTTACTTCTCATTGGATGCAGAATTCTGTGATTAAAAGTGGAGCCTTAAAAAAAACAACAGATCCATCCATCAAGCACCATATTATTCACCAAAGGAGCTGATGCTAGAAACCCTACAGGAAGCTCTGGGCTATAGAACAAGTGAATCTTTCTTGGGCAACCATAGATTTGGGCTTGTAAACTGCCACTCCCTGAAAATCTAATTTCTCAAGGTCTTGGTGCCGAGTGTGGCCCAGCGATGTTTCCTTGCTGTCTTTAATTAATTTTAAAAGGAAAGGAGCCTATAGTTCTTTTTTTCCACTCCCTCCTTCTCTCTCTTCTTCTTTTGTTTTTTTTCCTCTCTCCTACTTTCTACTTTGGACAGCTGGTGAATTCATATGCACGGGTATGTTTTTTTGAGTACGCGAGATGAAAATTAAAATAACTCAAATTAATTCTGGAGATTATTGCTTGGGAGGATGATGTGGAAACTGAAAGCCAGGCCTCGAGTTTTAAAGAAGGCCATCCTTCAGTTTGGGGGGACAAACTGATGGTCATTATTAAAGGCAGGAATGAAATTCGCTCTGGTTTGGGAAAACCGGTAGTTTAAAAGAGCTACCAGTTCGGGAAAACCGGTAGTTAAAAAAAGGCTACCGGTTCAGGCAAACCAGTAGCTAGCTACTGGTTCGGTTGAACTGGTAGTTTAAAAAGCTACCGGTTTCTCCAAGCCAGTATTTCCGACAATCAGCTGTGCTGCATGGTTTAGCTTCGCTAGAAAATCCTACTTTCTAGTGAAGCTAAATCGCGCAGCACAGCTAATCCCCCACCCCCCGCTGTTCTACTTACCTTCCCAAACCTCCTTTTGGCATGTAATGCACAGGCGCGGCCAGTGAACCAATAGCAAACTGGTTCAAATTTCACTACTGGTTAAAGGTTATCCTGAATATGTCGTGTCCCACTCCCTGTTTGACGACCGGGTCTAGGAAGTCCGTATCAAGCGTGGCCACGAAGCCTCTGCAGCTTTGCCAAATTCCTTTCAGATTTCTCAGGGCAGGCAGGAATCCAAGTTGTGACTTCAGCAAACTAAATGAGACTTTGCTTGACTCAAAGTTGCTTGACTCAAGCTGGTCCTTTATATAGGCTGTGGGGTGTGGCTCCATGACTCAGCACTTATCCAGACCTGCCCCTCCCTTCCTTCTGTTGACGTCACCTGTCAGATCTCCAGAAGCAGGGATCCTCCCACTGTGAATTCTCTTCTGCTGGATCTGCTGCCGGTAATTCCAGCACGTGGCTGGCTCCCTGCTCACACGCTGTAGGAGTGAGGTTTGTTTGTTCATTCCTGACATCCTGTCCGGCCATGGGGCCAGGGCTGGGGGCTGGAGGCATGACAGGCCGTTCATCTTCATTATCAGACTCCGAATCTGATAGCAGGCCCAGGAGGAGACGGGAGGGGCCCGGCTGAGGAGAGGAGGGAGGATGAGGCACAACAGAATAGTTCCCTCTTCCTTTAAAATCTCAACCCTCTAGATTAAAATATCCCGAACGTGCTTTTTAAAAAGGTTTGTTCTTCCTTGAAGACATTTCGCTTCTCATTCAAGAAGCTTCTTCAGTTCTTCAGAACAGAACAGAAAAGTGTAGAAAAGAAAGAAAAAAGGAAGCAAAAAAGGCATTGACTTCTGACACTGTTTTGGGTAAAACCCAAAATCAAAGTGTTCATTTCCCCGTGTCCAGGAGCGGTTTCCAAGTAGAAACGAAAGTACTTATGGGGTTTTTTTCCCCCTTTGATCAAAGCAGTCAATTTAGCCATTCTGCTACCTCCATCAGCTTATGCAGCCATTCGTCCATTCTGGGGATTGAAGTGGAAAGACACTCATTCACACAGGTTCTGAGATCAACCAAAGTCACCAGACTATTAAAAAAAAGAGGTTGAGACTCTAGAAAAAGTGCAGAGAAGAGCAACAAGGATGATTAGGGGACTGGAGGCTAAAACATATGAAGAACGGTTGCAGGAACTGGGCCTGGCTAGTCCTACCCTCAAAACGACGCTATAGAGCACTGCACACCAGAACAACCAGACACAAGAACAGTTTTTTCCTGAACGCCATCACTCTGCTAAACAAATAATTCCCTCAACACTGTCAAACTATTTACTAAATCTGCACTACTATTAATCTTCTCATCGTTCCCATCACCCATATCCTTCCACTTATGACTGTATGACTGTAACTTTGTTGCTTGTATCCTCACGATTTATACTGATATTGTTTCCTGATTGCTTATTTGTACCCTATGACTATTGTTAAGTGTTGTACCTTATGATTCTTGATGAACGTATCTTTTCTTTTATCTACATTGAGAGCATATGCACCAAGAGAAATTTCTTCTGTGTCCAATCACACTTGGCCAATAAAAAATTCTATTCTATTCTAGTCTATTCTAGTCTATTCTATTCTAGTCTATTCTAGTCTAGTCTAGTCTAGTCTAATCAATTCTATTCTATTCTATTCTATTCTATTCTATTCTATTCTATTCTATTCTATTCTATTCTATTCTATTCTATTCTATTCTAGTGAAGAGAAAGACCAGGAGAGACAGGATAGCAGTCTTCCAATATCTCAGGGGCTGCCACAGAGAGGAGGAAGGGGGTTAAGCTATTATTCAAAGCACCTGAAGGCCAGACAAGGAACAATGGATGGCAACTGAACAAGGAGAGATTCAACCTGGAAATAAGGAGAAATATTTTGACAGTGAGAGCAATCAACCCATGGAACAGAAGCTGCCTTCAGAAGTTGTGGGAGCTTCATCCCTGGAAGCTTTCAAGAAGAGACTGGACTGCCATCTGTCAGAAATGGTGTAGGGTCTCCTGCTTGGGCAGGGGGTTGGACTAGATGACCTACAAGGTCCCTTCCAACTCTGTTAATCTGTTAAGGTCAACTAGATGCATTTGACCAAGGTCCGGTTTTGAATGTTCTTCCAGAAATCGGTGTAAGCCTCTGGAAAGAATGGCCATTTTATCCCTTTGCCATCTCTGAAATGAAAAGATGGAATTAAATAGGGGGAAAAATGGGGTGGGGGTTCATTTTAATTGTTGAAGGCTCTTCTTCTGGCTCCGCCCATCAGCTCCTCAACACGCCCCACTATTTCTACAAAAAATGTAAACGCTCCAGGAGTGAAAGTATTTTAGTAAAAGTAAAGGTTTCCCTCGCAGATACCTGCTAGTCGTTGCCAACTCTAGAGGGCGGTGCTCCTCTCCGTTTCAAAGCCAAAGAGCCAGCGCTGTCCGAAGATGTCTCCATGGTCATGTGGCCGGCATGACTCAACGCCAAAGGCGCACGGAACGCTGTTACCTGCCCACCAAAGGTGGTCCCTAATTTTTTTACTTGCATTTTTTTTACCTGCTTTCAAACTGCTAGGTTGGCAGAAGCTGGGACGAGTGACGGGAGCTCACCCCATTAAGTGGCGCTAGGGATTCGAACCGCTGAACTGCCGACCTTTCAATCAGCAAGCTCAGTGTCTTAGCCACTGAGCCGCTGCATCCTTTTGGATTTTAAGTATTTGAAATGAAAAAGGTATTTTAAAACAATGTCAAATCCTGCCCTTGCTTTTCTACGTGCAGGAGGAAGAGAGGAGGGGAAAAAAATAAATAAAAGGAGTCTAAAAAAATTCTCAAGCAGCCACATTAATAATGCCTTCCGAGAAATAACAGCTTGGCTCTTTTTGAAAAGAGGTGTGGGGGGGAATGGTTTCATTTCAAGCTAGAAACTCCAAAACGGATGGCTGTTGACATGCTTTGCATTGCAATTGTGGTATGAGATGTGGGGGGGGGATGTGTGTATATATGTAATGGAGAGAGAGAGGGGGAGAGAGAGAGGGAGCTGGAGAAAGAAGGAGAGGGAGAGAGAGGGAAGGGGAGGAAGAGGGAGGGAGGGAGGGAGAGAGGGAGGAGGAGGAGGAGGAGGAACAGGGGAACAGAGGGAGAGACAGAAAGAGAAATAGAGGAAGAGAGGAAGAGAGAGAAAGAAGAGAGAGAAACAGAGAGAGAGAAAGAGAAACAGAGAGAGAAAGAAAGAGAAAAAAAAGAGAGAAAGAGAAACAGAGAGAGAAAGAAAGAGAAAAAAAGAGAGAGAGAGAAACAGAGAGAGAGAGAAAGAAAAAGAGAGAGAGAAAGAGAGAGAGAGAAAGAAAGAGAGAAAGAGAAACACACACAGAGAGAGAAACAGAGAGAGAGAGAGAGAGTTAGATAGATAGTCTAATTTGCCTTCTCATGTTGAATTCCAAGCCAATTAGATTACATAAGCAGATGAAGTCAATTGCACATGAGAACAAACTGGTGTCCTTTGATCTAAGTTTTGTTGTAATCCTCTCTGTCTATTAGCATGAGATAATCGAGGCAGACAGGACCGAAGACGTAAACCGCAAGGCTGAGACAGGAAGACAAACCCCACCCCCACCAAAGTCTCTAGGTCACGATAAAGACGATGGTTTCTAGAATCCAGGATCCGTGGTTATTTGTGTCGTAAAGGGGAAAAAAGAATCATCCGCTCCCTTAGAAAAGAACCTTTTGTGGCTCAGGGCTGAACTGTTGGGGTTCCTTGGTGGTCTCTGAGCTTGGTGGTTTCCTTGCAGGCGTCTCATGACCCAGCTAGGGAAACGTTATCAGGCTAGGAGGAAGTGGGGTTTATGGAGGGGATGAGGAAGAGGAGAACCGTGGGGTCCTTGATGCTGTCTGAGCTGGGTTTTCTTGCAGGCATTCCATTACCTAACTAGGTAACATCATCAGTGCTGGAGGGAGTGTGGTGTGGGAGGAGGAGGAGGAGGAGGAGAAGGAGGAGGAGGTGGAGGAGGAGGAGAAGGAGAAGGAGGAGGAGGACTGTGGGGTCCTTGATGTTCTCTGAGCTTGATGGTTTTCTTGCAGACATTTAATTACCCATCTAGATAACATCACCAGTGCTGGAGGGAGTGCAGTGTGGGGGGAGAAGGAGGAGGAGGAGGAGAAGGAAAACTGTGGGGTCCTTGGTGCTCTCTCAGCTTGATGGTGTTTTTGCAGACATTTCATTACCCAACTAGGTAACAACCTCAGTGCTGAAGGGGGTGGGGCGTGGAGGGACAAGGAGGAGGAGGAGGAGGAGGAGGACTGTGGGGTCCTTGATGCTCTCTGAGCTTGGTGGGTTTTTTTGCAGACGTTTCACTAGGAACTAGAAGCCCGCAAAATATTATGAAACCATAAGCAGAGTCACTCAATACTGAGGCTGGAGGCATATAAAGGTGTTGTGGCTCCTGCCCCCGAACCTGGCCCCATGCCCGAAAGTGACTCGGAGCCGGGCCTGCTGCCAGAAAGTGATTTGGACAGTGAGGGGGAAGGGCCATCAGGACTTACCTCGGAAGAACCGGCCTCCCTGGATCAGCTCCAGGAGCCAGAAGCAGGCCAAGCGAAAGGGATAATGAGGCCTCCTTCTCCTAACTCTTCCCCCCCTGCAGACCCAGCTGACAGCAGTCAGGCTTGGCTCAATCCCAGGTTTGGTAGGCAGGAGAGAAGAGAACAACAGAAGCAGGGGAGGGGCAGGCCTAGGAAGTGCTGAGTCATGGAGCCACATCCCACAGGATATAAAAGGCAGCAAGAGCTGGTGTGTCTCTTTGTATCAGGCAAATCCACGGATTGACTAGAGCTGAAGGTTGTGACTCACCAGCGTCTTGGCAGCCAACGAGGGCTCTTGGCAGACGCTGGCTCTTTTGCTGCCAGAGCTGATAAGAGCCGGCTAATTAAGCCATCGTTCGGACGGAGGCGAGGAGGACATAACAAAAGGTAACAAACACTGTAAAATAAAATGGTTTCCCCAGAAAAGTCAGTTATGATACTGGGTTTTCATAAGAATCAAAAGAAAATCCATCCATCGAGAAGGAAGGGATGTAAGGTCACTGCAGATAAAATCAGAGTCTCGGCCTCCTTGCACAAATTCAAATCTGGGGAAAAAACGAGAGAGTGGAGAAATTGTGTGTGTGTGTGTGTGTGTGTGTGTGTGTGTGTGTGTGTGTGTTTATATTCTGAATTTCTTAATCATTTCGTGGAAGGCTGTTCTCCCCACCCACCCACCCACACCCAAACAAAAGGAGATTAGTCTACGTACTGCAGGATAAGAACCTGCTTAATTTTAATTCTTTCTTTAGATCTATTAAATAAAGGGAAGATTTCCATCTTTGAAAGCACTTGGTTTTCAGCGCTGAAAAACTCTCTTCACAGGGGCCACCAATTCCGGGCCGAAAGAAAGAAAAGGAGGATTAGCAGGGCCACTTAAGAAAGAATCAAGATTTATTTGCTAACCTCACCAGGCAAGCATTATTGACTCACTGGTTATTCAAGGTCTGGAGCATTGTGCGTCCGCCAATATTTATGGCTTTTAATTACCATAAACTAGCAAGGATCTGTTTTAATAAGGTAAGTTTTAATGTAGTTTGGCAAATGGAAAAAGCAATTGAAATTCAGAAGGAGAGCTGGCCAAGGCCCGGTTGCATTCTCCCTGAACCTGGGTGGGAGAGAAGTCACCTTGGACAGGAGAGGTAAGGAAGGGGCTTGATTCTAAGAGCCGGTTCCAAGGGAAATCGCTGAAAGAAATCGACTTCCCAAGCTAAGGAACAGAACGACAGAGTTGGAAGGGACCTTGGAGGTTGTCTAGTCCAACCCCCTGCTCAAGCAGGAAACCCTGTACCGTTTCAGACAAATGGTTGTCCAATCTCTTCTTATAAACCTCCTGTGTTCTTAACAGAAGAGAATAATTTGCTGATTTGCTCTTGACTGAGGAAGGGAGGGAGGGAGGGAGGGAAGGAAGGAAATAAGAGAACGAAAGAAGGAAGATATGAAAAATATTCTGGGAAGGAAAGGAGGGAGGGAAGGAAGGAAGGAGATAAGAGAAAGAAGGAAAGAAGATATGGAAAATATTGTGAGACAGAAGGAAGGGTTGAAAAAAGGAAGGAAGGAGATAAGAAAAAGAAAGAAGGAAGATATGAAAAATATTCTGAGAAGGAAAGGAGGGAGGGAGGGAAGGGAGGAAGGAAGGAAGGAAGGAAGATGTGAAAAATTGAAAAATAGGAAGGGAGGGAGAAGGGAGGGAGGGAGGGAGGGAGGGGAGGAGGAAGGGAGGAAAGGAGAAAGAAAGCAAACTGATGATTGTCTATGGAGATTCTCAGCCATCCAGGTCATGGTTGTTCAAGAGGCAACTGGATTTTCTTGGTTTTCCTTGAAGACGTTTCGCTTCTCATCTGAGAAGCTTCTTCAATCCTGAAGTTTCAGTTCAGAAGCTTCCTGGATGAGAAGCGAAACGTCTTCAAGGAAAACCAAGAAGCCAAACTGGGCCATCTTATCCGATCACACAACAAAGCATGCCTAAGATTAAACTCAGCTCCTTATGGGTTCTGAAATAGGTTCTTGTATTGTGTGTAGACCTACGAATAGATATCTCCCCTTGGTTGAAGAGGGACTGGATGGAGGTGGGAAGGAGAAGATGACCAAGTTAATAACAGAGTAATAAGAGTTGGAAGAGATCTCAGTGGTCTTTTAGTCCAACCCCCTGCCCAAACAGGAGACATTATATCATTTCAGACCGATGGTTGTCCAAACCTCCAGCATTGGAGCACCCACAACTTTCTCCTTCCTTTTCCCACATTTCTATTTCCCCCTTTTTTCCTTTCCCCCTTTCCTCATTCTTTTCATTTGTATTTTATACTATGAGAATTTGAATGCCCAGTTTCTGCAACCGTTCATTGTGTGTTTTAGCCTCCAGCACCCTCATCATCTTTGTTGCTCTTCTCTGCACTCTTTCTAGAGTCTCCACATCTTTTTTATAGTGTGGTGGTGAATATCCATTTCACATGTCCTTCCTGCATGGCTCTCGTAGACTTCTTAGAATAACTTTATTGTCACTTTGAATGTACACTAATCGGCATAAATTAAAATGAAATTTCATGGCAAAGGGTCACCACCGTGATCCAGTAAATCTCTTTGGAGATCCTTGCATTGTGGTAGATGATAGAAGAATCTCCACAGAAGGTTTCTCAGAGGTTGAAGAAGGAGACATTCAACCTGGAAATAAGGAGGATTTTTCTGACGCTGAGAGCAATCGACCCATGGAACAGAAGTTGCCTTCAGAAGTTGTGGGAGCTTCATCCCTGGAAACTTTCAAGAAGAGACTGTGTCAGAAATGGGATACGGTCTCCTGCTTAGGTAGGGGGTTGGACTAGATCAGTGGTCACCAACCAGTGGTCTGGGGACCACTGGTGGACCATGAGAAAATTTTGGTGGTCCACAGAAAAATTATTTGCATTTTTTATATTGCACTAAATACTACTTTTTTTTAAAAAAAAACTCATATTAGTGGTCCATAGGATTTAAAATTATGAATTTAGTGGTCCCTGAAGTCCGAAAGATTGGTGACCCCTGGACTAGATGACCTACAAGGTCCCTTCCAGCTCTATTCTGATTGATTGATTCAACCTAGAAATAAGGAGGAATTTGCTGACAGGAGGACCAGGGGACACAGGATAGCCGTCTTCCAATATTTGATGGGCTGCCACAGAGAGGAGAAAGGGGGTCAAAGCTCTTTTCCAAAGCACCCGAAGGCCAGACAAGGAATAATGGATGGAAACTGTCCAAGGAGAGATTCAACCTGGAAATAAGGAGAAATTTTCTGACAGTGAGAACAATCAACCCATGGAACAGAAGTTGCCTTCGGAAGTTGTGGGAGCTTCATCCCTGGAAGCTTTCAAGAAGAGACTGGACTGCCATCTGTCAGGAACGGTGTAGGGTCTCCTGCTTGGGTGGGGGTTGGGGGTTGGACTAGATGATCTACAAGGTCCCTTCCAACTCTATTATTTTGTTAAATATAAACCATTTGTGTCTTTTGGGCCAGCAGAGTGCTATGTTGGTATCCTCAGGCAAATGCATCCAGCTGGGTTGAATGACTGATAGCTGAATTGATCCTCTACTCAGATTCCATTGGGTTGTTGTTTTTTTGCCCCACCCTGGATCACCTTCCCTCTTTGCTCCCGGATGATGTGGAAGGACTCAGCCAGCACCCTGATAATGATGCTCCTCTTCCTGCCAGCCTTTATCTCCTCCCTGCTCCTTGCGTGCGGGGGAAAAAAAAACCCCAGTGTGTAGCCATGTGTGGCTCTGTTAACACTACATTACGAAAACCAATCCCGAGAGCTTGTTCTGGCTGCACACCTCGCTGGTTCTAGCACTTCTTCACGTTGATTTGCATTGGTGCTATTTTGTGTAAACAAGGCGGTTAGCAGGAAATAAATAATCATAACGAGGTGGGGGTGAAGTTCAGCCTCTCTAGGTCCTGGAGAAAACCAGAAGTTCTACCGGAGGAAGGAAGGAAGGAAGGAAGGAAGGAAGGAAGGAAGGAAGGAAGGAAGGAAGGAAGGAAGGAAGGATAGATGGGTGGATGGATGGGTGGGTGGGTGGATGGAAGGAAGGAAGGAAGGAAGGAAGGAAGGAAGGAAGGATAGATGGGTGGATGGAAGGAAGGAAGGAAGGAAGGAAAGAGATGAGAGAAGGGATGGAAGGAAGGAAGGAAGGAAGGAAGGAAGGAAGGAAGGAAGGAAAAAAGGAAGGAAGGAAGATATGTAAAATATCAGGTGTCGATTAGGAAGGAGGAGGAGGAGGAGTGGATGAGAGAAGGGATGGTTGAATGGATGGATGGATGGAAGGTGGGTGGGTGGAAGGAGGAGGAGGAAGGAAGGAAGATATGTAATATATCAGGTGTCAATTAGGGAAGGGAGGGAGGGAGGGAGTGGATGAGAGAAGGGATGGATGGATGGATGGATGGATGGATGGATGGATGGATGGATGGATGGAAGAGTGGGTAGGTGGAAGGAAGGGAGGGAGGGAGGGAGGGAGGAGATTAGAGAAGGAAGGAAGGAAGGAAGGAAGGAAGGAAGGAAGGAAGGAAGGAAGGAAGGAAGGAAGGAAGGAAGGAAGGAACAAGTCGCCACTCCTTTGAATCCCTTATTCCCAAGGATACCATCCCCTCCAAAGCAGCCCCTGGCCCTGCCGCCTCTTCCCAATCCTTTCGGCATTTTGGCTCATCCATCAACTAGCTAAAGCTAAATATTTTACATATATTTCCCCACTCTCCTTTATTACCAGTCCTGTGAAGGAAAATAAGACCTTTAAAAGGTCAGGGAAGACAAAGGAGTCCTTTGTCAGCAGTTGTTGTGCTCCTGTTGGTTGGTTGGTTGTAGCATAAATGATACCTCATTTCCCCTGGGTGGGCAGACTTTTTTAAACCATCTGTATAGTATTATTTGGTTGCTGTAGCCTAAAGACAACACTCAAGCCCAAACGAATCCTTCAGAATTCTTCAGAACATCAAACAGAGCGTTGAGGTCTTCTTCTATCAACGTGTTCAGGTCAGGTGAAATGCGTGTCTGGAAAGTTTGCGTAGTGTGAATTATACAAACCTTGAAGTAGGTTTCTGACGGCCACAAAAGAGTCCCGTTGTATGAATTTTTCAGCTGCCTGATTTCCATTTGTTGGTCAAGTCGATCTCTGATGCAACTTCTGACAGTCTGAAGAATTGTTTCCACTGCAGGTCCACGGCAGAAGTTTTCTCCAAGTTCTAGATAGTTCAGGGCTCCATCTCTGGACCTTTTGTAGGACTCTTGAAGAGCCCTTCCTACCATTTCTGGAAGGTGCCAGGCTGGGATAGACTAAAAACCAAATTATAGTTTCAGATGTCCCAACAATGGGCTTCTGTTCTAGGTGACCGCTTTCTCCAAAAGGTCTTTCAGCCTCAATAAACCCTTCTTCATGGCCAACTCATCATAGCCAACTTGCCATGGCCAACTCATGACGGCCAACTCATCATGGCCAACTCATCATGGTCAAACCATCATGGCCAACTCATCATGGCCAACTCATCATGGCCAACTCATCATGGTCAACTTATCATGGCCAAACCATCACGGCCAACTCGTCGCAGGACAACTCGCCCCAGAACAAAAGTTACACCAATATTAAAGAAATAGTGGAATAGAATCATTTAATAAAGGATTCAAAAGGAGGGACAGAATGAATCAGAATCGGAATCGGAATCAAGCTGGAAGGGACCTTGGAGGTCCTCTAATCCAGCCCCCTGGTCAAGCAGTGAGGCTAAAACTAATTTCATTGTATAAATGATGTACAATGACAATAAAGGCTATACTATACTGTACTAATTGCCCTGCAGGGGAATTGCCCCACAGGGAGTTGGTCATGGCTAGTTGTTCGTTGGAACTTGGCAATGGCAAATTAGCCATGGTGACTTGGCCATGAGTTGGCCATTGAGAGTTGGCTGTGCCAAGTTAGCCAGGGCAAGTTGGCCATGGCAAGTCGGCAATGGCGAGTTCTCTGTAGCAAGTTGGCCATGGCGAATTGTCTGTGGCAAATTGGCCGTGGCGAGTTGTCTGTGGGAAGTTGGCCATGGCGAGTTGGCCATTACAAGTTGGCCATTGCAAGTTGGCCATGGTGAGTTGGCCGTGGCAAGTTGGCCATTGTGAGTTGTCCGTTGCAAGTTGTCCATGGCGAGTTGCCCATTTTAAGTTGGCGGTAGTGAGTTGGCCGCAGCCAGTTGGCTGTGGCCAGTTGTCCATTGCAAGTTGGCCACAGTGAGTTGGCCGTGGCCAGTTGTCCCATTCCTCTTCTTTCCAGTTCAACCCAATATTTGTTCAAATTCTTTTTTTTTTTTTTTTTTTTATTCAAAAAGTTTTTATTAGTCAAAAAAGGTTTATACAAATACATATCAGGTATGGTAAATTTTCATTTTTCTTATCTAAAATAAGAATTTTACTCAAATTTTTTAACACATACAACAGCCATAAGGCAAGCAGGTGACACGAAGTAGCTAAGTTTGCAAATTTTAAATACGTAATAAAGAAGAGTCAAGAATAATCAGAATATCGTACAAAAGAGAATAAGGAAAACCAACACAATCCCAAATATCTTTATCACTTCCTAGTTTTGGATCTCAGAACTCTGGGTTCAGCCTGACCCAACTCCAGGGCCGCAACAGCGGCAGCCGCTTCAGCCCCATGATCTATAACCTCCTTCTTCAATTCCTGGGTCATCTGATTCCAGGAAGGCTTTGTGTTCCTCCACATAGGCCGTAGCCTCCACAATTGTACTGATTTTTTCGTAATGCCCTCCCGGAAAATCATCAATCCTCTGGCATCAGCCATCTGAAGCCCACTCCTTCTGGTACAATTTGCTTGACAAAAATAATATTTCTTTCTTTTTCACGTACCTGTCTGGGAATCTGCCTCAGAATGGCTATCTCCTGCCCCTGTAAATCAGTGCCCCACTCCTATGTTTTCTAAGAATTTCATCTCGCCTCTTCTCACAAATTTGACATGAACCTCTCTGGGAACTGCATGCGTGCATATTGCGAATTAACTCTATAAACTCGATCCACATCCCAATTCATGAAATCAACACCTCTCCCAAGAAATTCTCCCAACAATTTAGTCACAACATCTCTCAAATCTTCTTGGTCCACTTCTTCCAAATTTTGAAACCTAAGGAAATAAGACATTTTATCCATCTGTAGTCCAAGCACAGCATTGCCTGTCGCCTCTCTTTTCTGCACTGCCCGCATATCACCCTCCAGACCTTCCACTTTCTGCTTGTTTTCTGCTGAGACTTGTTGAGTATCCTTTAAATCCTTTTGGATAGTCACAATTTCTGCTCTTATTTCCGTTTGGCCTCTTTGCAAATCATCCAATTTCTTGTCCATATTAGATAACTTTTCCAGAATTCTCTCCATCTCTCCAGCAGTTGGTCTCTGACCTTTTGCCATTTGAAAAAAAAAGTATTCAAAATCCTCAGGCAAGCACAGTATCCTTGTAATTTCCTCCGGATCCACCAGGGGGCACTCACAGGAGCAACGAGTCCAGAGTACAGTTAGGCAACCAGGAAGCCGAAGGGAAGTGATGTCATCAAAATTCTCATAGTGAAGGCGGAAGCTGGACGCCACCACTGTTCCCCAGAAGGAGGGGGGGCCTCAAACCTTCCCTCCTAAATTTCTCCATCACCTCTTCTCCAGAGCTCCACAAAACCGTAATCTTCTTATTTTAAGTTCTCCTCTCCAGAATAACTCGTGCTCCTTCCAACCGCAGGGGAGAAAACCCCCGCACTCGGAGCACTCCACCACGCCACCGATATTCCTTCCTTCTCCTCCTCAATTCTTCTCCGTGCCCTGTTCACCACCAGGCTGCTGCAGTTATAAATCCAATGCCCGGTATCACGGGCACAGCGCCCAGGCGACGACCAAAATAATGGCCGCGGCCTGTGGCCTCGAACCCCGCCAAGCCTAGACGCGCCAGCATCGGTCCCCACAGTCCTGTATATCGGCTGGGAGACCCTGGCGAGCCGTCTGCACGGCAGGTGTCCTTTTCGGAACACCTGGCCCCTGAGGGCCTCGGCGGCGGCCGGATTCGGGCGCTGGAGGCAGGAGAAACCTTCCAGACGTCCGTTGCCGCTGGATACCGGAAGTCGTCTCTCAATATTTGTTCAAATTCTTCATTAAAGATCCTTAAGGCTCTTTACTTGTATTTCCCCCGCCCCCAAGCGCCAGGCTTCAAAACAGCTCTGTATTGATTCCGTCGGAGCCATGATGCTTGAGTAATCAGCCAGATTTCTGCCTGAATTCACACTTTTGAACCATGCACCATTTGCCTCGGTTTTTCATGCACCTCCCTTCCCCACCCCACCCCTTCCAGCCTCACAATTTTGCTGACATGCACAGGTAACACCCGTGCCCGGATTAAAATCCTGATCTGGAAAAAAGAAAAGAAGGCATCGGGAGGTAATCTCGTCACGTTATTGCACCAAGAATTTCTTCTTCTTCTTCTTTTTTGTGTGTGCAGTCTTTTAATCAATGCTTAGATGCAGCGGTGCATAGCAAGGGCTTGTAATATATAGTAACCCATTTTACACCGATGGAGATTGCAGGGGTGGGTGGGAAATTGCAGACGCCCATTTTGAAATTCACCAAGCGACGTAAACTAGCGAAGGGATCGAAAAAGCAACAGTTTGTGGAAACGATCCAATTATTATTCCAAATCTCCTTGAATGGAACGAAATTTTGGGCCAGTAAGATGCGAGTCAGCCATTATTAACCCATAAATCTGTGTGATGGATAAGACGGGTCCGTGCTCTCCAATAGAGGGAGTCCTCGAAGGGCGACCCAGAGTTGAGGTTGCTAAGGGAGAAATTGGTTAAGTGAGTTTTGCTCCATTTTATGACTTTTCGGGCCACCGTTGCTGAGCGGATCACTGTGGTTGCTAAATCAGGTACACGGTTGTTAAGTGCATCGGGCTTTTGCTCTTTGGAAGGTCGCAAAAGGGGATCACGTGACCCCGGGATGCTGCAATGGTCATAAGTATGAAACAATTGCTAAGCGTCTGAATTTTGATCACGGGATCATCGGGATGCTGCAAAGGTCGTAACTCTGAAAAACGGGTCATAAGTCACTGATTTCAGGGCCGTGTTAATGGTCGCTAAACGAACCGTTGTAAGTCGAGGACTTCCTACAGTATATGGTCCCTTTTGATTTTATTTTTTTGATAGGAGTGATAGACACCTGTGATAAACTTTCTGGAATTCACCCATTAAGGTTTTGCACGACATAAATCGTTCTCCACAACCATTTGTTTAGTTCTAAGTTCTAATGGACTGAAAAAAAGTGACTTATGGCTGGTCCTCGGACTTACGACCATCACGGCTGTGCCATGGTCATGTGATTACTCAACCACCAACATGTATGTTCAACAGTTGCTATGTCCCAGGGTCATGTGATTGCCATTTGCAGCTTCCAACCAGCGAAGTCAATGGGGGGGGGGGAAGCAGGATTCGTATAATGACCGTGTGGTTCACTTAAGAATGGCAGCAATCACAGCAAACAAGGCCATCAAATCAGGGGTGACTCACTTAAAAAACCGCTTAGCTCAGCAACGGAAATTCTAGCCGAAAGTTGAGGAGTTTAGGCTAAATCTTGAACTAGCCCAGTGATGGCGAACCGGAGTGTCGGAAACCAGAAGACCAGCTGGCTGGGACATGTACACCTGTTTTGGGGGCCTTTTTCAAGCCATTTTTAGGCCTTTTTCAGGCCATTTTTCAGGCCTTTTTCAGGCAGTTTTGGGGGCCTTTTTTAGGCTTTTTTTTGGGCAATTTTCAGGCTGTTTTTCGGGCCTTTTTCATGCCATTTTGGGGGCATTTTCAGGCCATTTTGGGGTACTTTTTCAGGCCATTTTTCAGGCAGTTTTGGGGGCCTTCTTCAGGCTGTTTTTTGGGCCATTTTCAGGCCATTTTGGGGGCATTTTCAGGCCATTATTCAGGCTTTTTTCAGGCCGTTTTTCAGCTTTTTTCAGGCCATTTTTCAGGCAGTTTTGGGGGGCTTTTTAAGGCTTTTTTTGGGCAATTTTCAGGCCGTTTTTCAGGCAGTTTTTCAGGCAGTTTTGGGGGCCTTCTTCAGGCTGTTTTTGGGGCCATTTTCAGGCCATTTTGGGGGCATTTTCAGGTCATTATTCAGGCTTTTTTCAGGCTGTTTTTGGGCCATTTTCAGGCAGTTTTGGGCCATTTTCAGGCCATTTTTCAGGCCTTTTTCAAGCCGTTTTGGGGCCATTTTCAGATTGTTTTTACGCCATGTTTAGGCCATTGTTCGGGCCATTTTCAGGCCGTTTTTCAAGTCATTTTCAGGCCATTTTTCAGGGCTTTTTCAGGCCACTTTTGGGCCGTTTTCAGGCCTTTTTAAGGCCATGTTTAGGCCATTGTTCAGGCTGTTTTCAGGGCTTTTTTAAGACCATGTTCTGGCCATTGTTTGGGCCACATTAAGGCCGTTTTTCAGGCCATTTTCAGGCCATTTTTCAGACCATTTTCAGGCCATTTTGGGGGCCTTTTTGCAGGCCTTTTCCAGGTCGTTTCTGAGCAATTTTCTGGCCTTTTTCAGGCTATTTTTCGGGCCGTTTTTCAGGCCGTTTTTGGGCCGAAAATGGCCTGGGTTTTTTTGGCCTGTTTTGGCCAATTTTGGGGCCATTTTCCAGTGCTCCAGCGCCCGCAAAGACCAGCTGGAAACCAGAAGAGCAGCTGGGCTCTGCATGCCACATCGGGCACACATACCATAGGTTCTCCATCACGGAAGTATCCAAAGAGACTCAGATTTCCATTGTGTAACACTGTAAGCCAGGGGGGAAAAAAATAATAACTCCATTTTATATTTAACCAAGTTTTACCTATTATGCAAATGCAGTAATTAGGTCCCTAGCTGACCTAGTTTTGCTCCATTTTATGACTTTTCGGGCCACCGTTGCTGAGCGGATCACTGTGGTTGCTAAATAAGGTACACGGTTGTTAAGTGCATCGGGCTTTTGCTCTTTGGAAGGTCGCAAAAGGGGATCACGTGACCCCGGGACGCTGCAATGGTCATAAGTATGAAACAATTGCTAAGCGTCTGAATTTTGATCACGGGATCATCGGGATGCTGCAAAGGTCGTAACTCTGAAAAACGGGTCATAAGTCACTGATTTCAGGGCCGTGTTAATGGTCGCTAAACGAACCGTTGTAAGTCGAGGACTTCCTACAGTATATGGTCCCTTTTGATTTTATTTTTTTGATAGGAGTGATAGACACCTGTGATAAACTTTCTGGAATTCACCCATTAAGGTTTTGCACGACATAAATCGTTCTCCACAACCATTTGTTTAGTTCTAAGTTCTAATGGACTGAAAAAAAGTGACTTATGGCTGGTCCTCGGACTTACGACCATCACGGCTGTGCCATGGTCATGTGATTACTCGACCACCAACATGTATGTTCAACAGTTGCCATGTCCCAGGGTCATGTGATTGCCATTTGCAGCTTCCAACCAGCGAAGTCAATGGGGGGGGGAAGCAGGATTCGTATAATGACCGTGTGGTTCACTTAAGAATGGCAGCAATCACAGCAAACAAGGCCATCAAATCAGGGGTGACTCACTTAAAAAACCGCTTAGCTCAGCAACGGAAATTCTAGCCGAAAGTTGAGGAGTTTAGGCTAAATCTTGAACTAGCCCAGTGATGGCGAACCGGAGTGTCGGAAACCAGAAGACCAGCTGGCTGGGACATGTACACCTGTTTTGGAGGCCTTTTTCAAGCCATTTTTAGGCCTTTTTCAGGCCATTTTTCAGGCCATTTTTCAGGCAGTTTTGGGGGCCTTTTTTAGGCTTTTTGGGCAATTTCAGGCTGTTTTCAGGCCTTTTCAGGCCATTTTGGGGCATTTTCAGGCCATTTTGGGGTACTTTTCAGGCCATTTTCAGGCAGTTTTGGGGCCTTCTTCAGGCTGTTTTTGGGCCATTTTCAGGCCATTTTGGGGCATTTTCAGGCCATTTTCAGGCTTTTCAGGCCGTTTTCAGGCCTTTTCAGGCCATTTTCAGGCAGTTTTGGGGCCTTTTTAGGCTTTTTGGGCAATTTCAGGCCGTTTTTCAGGCAGTTTTTCAGGCAGTTTTGGGGGCCTTCTTCAGGCTGTTTTTTGGGCCATTTTCAGGCCATTTTGGGGGCATTTTCAGGCCATTATTCAGGCTTTTTTCAGGCCGTTTTTGGGCCATTTTCAGGCAGTTTGGGGCCATTTTTCAGGCCATTTTTCAGGCTTTTTTCAAGCCATTTTGGGGCCATTTTCAGATTGTTTTAGGCCATGTTTAGGCCATTGTTCGGGCCATTTTCAGGCCATTTTTCAAGTCATTTTCAGCCCATTTTTCAAGGCTTTTTCAGGCCATTTTTGGGCCGTTTTCAGGCCTTTTTAAGGCCATGTTTAGGCCATTGTTCGGGCTGTTTTCAGGCCGTTTTTCAGGCTTTTTTAGACCATGTTCTGGCCATTGTTTGGGCCACATTCAGGCCGTTTTTCAGACCATTTTCAGGCCATTTTTTCAGGCTGTTTTTCAGGCTGTTTCCAGGCTGTTTGGGGGGCTTTTTGCAGGCCTTTTCCAGGTCGTTTCTGAGCAATTTTCTGGCCTTTTTCAGGCTATTTTTGGGCCATTTTTCAGGCCGTTTTTGGGCCGAAAATGGCCTGGGTTTTTTTGGCCTGTTTTGGCCAATTTTGGGGCCATTTTCCAGTGCTCCAGCGCCCGCAAAGACCAGCTGGAAACCAGAAGAGCAGCTGGGCTCTGCATGCCACATCGGGCACACATACCATAGGTTCTCCATCACGGAAGTATCCAAAGAGACTCAGATTTCCATTGTGTAACACTGTAAGCCAGGGGGGAAAAAAATAATAACTCCATTTTATATTTAACCAAGTTTTACCTATTATGCAAATGCAGTAATTAGGTCCCTAGCTGACCTAGTTTAAGTATTAACCTAGATAGGTTCATAAATGTTGTAATTCCGGAGAACAAAGCTGGGATATTTGAGGTGACAAAACGCCTATAGGACGCCAGCTTCTCGTGAAATATTTTTAATTAAACTTGTAATTTAGAAAAGTTGCTTTCCTTCAAACAATATTCAGGATTCAGCAGAAGTGTAACGGGCAATAATGAAGAGAAGAGAAAAAAAAAAGGAATAGAGTTGGGGGCAGGTTAATTAGAAAGAAAGCAGAAGACCGAGACAATGAAAATCGGTGTTTCAACTGACACTTAAACACAATCCAGTCAGCGTCGGCCAGAAAATGAGGCACTGCAGCCGACAAATTTCTGCCTCAAATTCTCTCCCTGACGATTTCAGCATCACATAAGTTGTGATGATTGACTATAAACAGAAAATCCTAAGGCTTGAAGGGTCTTCCAGTCCAGGGGTCCCCAACCATTCGGACCTCAGGGACTACTACATTCATAATTTTAAATCACGCGGACCGCTAATATGATCCGCCTAATGACCGGCTGGGTGGGCGTGGCTAGGTGGTCATGTGACTGGGTGGGCGTGGCCAACTCAATGTCACTCACTTGGAGGAGCGCCTCACCGGCTCTACTCACCCCTCCCCTCCCACCCACTCCTCTTCTGGCCGCCCGGGCTCCTTACGGCCCCAACAGGAAGCAGTTGCTGGAGCGAAGCAGCCACCACGAGAAAGAGTTGGCAAAACAGCTCAGTTCAAATTGGATCAGAGCGAGAAGGAGGCTCAGCAGAAGCACCTCACTGAGGACTAGGAGCATAGGCTTTCCAAGCAGAGGGAAGACCTGCGGGAGTGCAAGGCCAGGTACCGGCACCTGGAGGCTCAGCGGACTGAGATGGTCAGCCAGTTCCAGGCCATGAGGCAGTCCCACTGGAACAAGGCCCTCCGGCTCTTTGCCACCAGCGGTGCTTCCCTCTAGCCTTTGTCCAAAGCCCCGCACCAGGAGGCTGAAGCAGACCCCAAGTCGAAATTTCTGCCCCCCACCGACCCACACAAAAAGACCCCAAAGGGGGAGACTCTCTGCAGCAACACAAAGTTCATTGCACGTTTCTGTCCCAGGGGCCATAGTTTGAGGACCCCTGATTTAGTGCAATATAAAAAATGCAAATAATTTTTCTGCTGACCATCAAAATTTTCTCGCGGACCACCAGTGGTCCACGGAACACCAGTTGGTGACTGCTGTTCTCGTCCAACCCCCTGCTCAAGGCAGGAGACATGATAGCAGTGTTCCAATACTTGGTGGGTTGCCACAGAGTGGAGGGGGACCAGTGGTGGGTTTCACTTAACCTTTGCTACCAGTTCGCTTTCGCACACATCACTTCTACACATGTGCAGGACCTTCTGTACATGCGCAGAGCATATTTGATGACTCCCGGGTGGGTGAGCGGAGCTCCCACTGCTGCTACTACCGGCTCTCCTGAACCGGTGCGAACCGGGAGCAGCCCATCACAGAGGGGGACAATCTGTTTTCCAAAGCAAAGAATAATGGATGGAAATAAGGAGGAATTTTCTGACAGTGAGAACAATCAACTCAGGGAACAGAAGTTGCCTTCAGAAGTTGTGCGAGCTTCATCACTGGAGGCTTCCAAGAAGGGATTGGACTACCATTGGTCAGAAATGGTGTAGGGTCTCCTGCTTGGGTGGGGGGATGGACTAGATGACCTACAAGGTCCCTTTCAGCTCTGTTGTTCTATATTCAGTGGAATAGATCACCTTCAGAAGTTGTGGGAGCTTCATCCCTGGAAGCTTTCAAGAAGAGACTGGACTGCTATCTGTCAGGAATGGTGTAGGGACTCCTGCTTGTTTCCTGGGTCTGTTTTTTTCTTCCTTTTTTGAAGATGGGAACTACATCAGCTCTTTTCCAGTCCTCTGGCAGTTCCCCTGTGCTCCAGGATCCTTGAAAGATATAGTTCAGTGGTTCTGAGATCTCGTCGGCCAGTTCCTTCAGAACCTTAGGGTGTAATCCATCCAGTCCTGGTGATTTGAACTCGTCTAGGGTAGACAGGCGTTCGCTTACCATTTTCTTCCCTGTTTTAACTTGTGTTCCTAATCTGTTTTTCGTGGTGCTGTTTTTGATAGGTTGGACTGTTTTTTTCCCCTTTGTGTGATGAGATGAGAAGCAAAAAGTCTTCAAGGAAAACCAAGAAAACCCAGTTGCTTCTTGAAAAAGCACCTTTGGGACAACCATGACCTGGATGACTAAGAATCTCAATAGACAATCATCAGCTTGCTTTCCTTCTCCTTCCTTCCTTCCTTCCTTTCTTCCTTCCTTTTCTCTAATCTCTTTCCTTCCTTTTTTTCTTCCATCCATCCATCCATCCATCCATCCTTCCTTCCTTCCTTCCTTCCCTTCTCTCATCTCCTTCCTTCCTTCCTTCCTTCCTTCCTTCCTTCCTCCCTCCCCCCCTCCCTCCCTCCCTTTTTTCTTCCTTCCATCCTTCCTTCCTTCCCTTCTCTCATCTCCTTCCTTCCTTCCTTCCTTTTTTCCTTCCATCCTTCCTTCCTTCCCTTCTCTCATTTCCTTCCTTTGTTTTTTCTTTCTTTCCTTCCTTCCATCCATCCATCCATCCATCCATCCTTCCTTTCCTGTCTGCTCTTACCATCCATCTCCTTCCTTCCATCCATCCATCCATCCTTCCTTCCTTCCCTGTCTGCTCTTACCATCCATCTCCTTCCTTCCATCCATCCATCCATCCATCCATCCATCCATCCATCCATCCATCCATCCATCCATCCTTCCTTCCTTCCTTCCCTGTCTGCTCTTACCATCCATCTCCTTCCCTTCCTTCCTTCCTTCCTTCCTTCCTTCCTTCCTTCCTTCCTCCCTCCCTCCCTCCCTCCCTCCCTCCCTCCCTCCCTCCCTCAAAAGCAAATCAGGAGATAGTTTTGACGGGTTTTGGTGGCCTACATTGGAGAAAATCATGATTCTCTCTGCTATTCCCAATTTCCATTCTTCTGCACAGTAATTTTGTTTGCAGAGTAAGAAGATTGGGCACAAAAATCCATATCTTTTTCCGCGCACATTTTTAATCAAGGTATTTTTGTAGAGTGTTCACTTTTTGCTAGGTACCTTTATTTTCCCCCTAACTAAACACTTTTTTCCCTTGCATCGTTCTCCTTAATATGCATGTTCAAATGCTCCAGACCTCCCATATATTTATGCCTGTATTTTAAGCTCAGGGAGGTCTGGAAATATGTACTTTGTGATAAAATACATTTGGGAGGGTGTCTTTTATGGGAAGAACACAACCCACTGCATTATCTATCTATCTATCTATCTATCGATCGATCGATCGATCGATCGATCGATCTAATCTTTCTTTCTTTCTTTCTTTCTTTCTTTCTTTCTTTCTTTCTTTCTTTCTTTCTTTCTTTCTTTCTTCCCTTTTCTCCCCTTCCTCTTCCCTTCCATTTCCTTCCTTTTTGACCCTCTGTCCCTCTCTCTTTCTTTCTCTCTTTCCTTCCTTCCTCCTCCCTCCTTCTCTCCCTCCTTCCCACCCTTCCTTCCTTCCTTTCATTATTTCCTTACTCCCTTCCCTTTTCTTCCATTTCCTTCCTTTCTTTTCTCCCTCTCTTTTCCTTCCTTCTTCTTTTATTTTCTTTCTCCCTTCCCTTCCCTTTGCTTCCTTCCTTTCTTTTCTCTCTCCCTCCTTCTCTCCCTCCCTTCCTTCCTCCCTCCTTCCCACCCTTCCTTCCTTCCTTCTTTCCTTTCTTCCTTTTCTTTCTCCCTCTTTCCCTCCCTCCCTCCCTTCCTTTTCTTTCTCTCTCTTTCCCTTCCTTTTTCCTTTTCTCTCTCTTTCCCTTCCTTCTTTCCTTCCTTCCTTCCTTCCTTCCTTCCTTCCTTCCTTCCTTCCTTCCTTCCTTCCTTCCTTCCTTCCTTCCTTCATGTGGATTTTTCTTGGAGGAAGAAGGGAGGGGGAAAGGCAGATAAAATATGGAAATCGCACCAGAAGGAACAAATGTGGAACTGTCAAAGATGGATTCCTTGCCCTTCCAGCATGACGCTCCTGCATTTTCCAACTTGCTAAGCTCTGATCAGATGGCTGTTTTGCCCTCTTGGAGATGAATGGAATCAACAGCCAGGTCCATGCATAATTTAATTAGTGCTGGTGGGACATGCATTTGCACAATGGTGGGGGGATCCATGGCCCCTTGCACACCCACCTCCCAGAAAGGCTGTGCGTGGAATACATTGTCTGCCTCACCCAGATGGTGTCAAGGGTTTGTTTTCTTTGCTTTGGCATCTCCAGGCTCCGTGTGACTTTAAATAAGAGAAAAGCGGTTGGTTTGTTTTTTGAGGCATCATTTCCCTGCATGATGGGAAACCCCTCTTGATTATCGTTGTTGAAAAAAATTGGCGGCCTTGTTTCTTATATCGAAGGCAAAGCATGTATAATTATGGTAATGGAAGCCCTTAAAAAGAGGCCTCATATCCAAGAGCAATCCTGTAAGGTTTGTTTCATGGGCTTATTTTGTTCTTCGGTCGCTACGTCATTTTGGACTCTTCGCACCCCCATGGCCTCACAAAGTTGTGTTTTTTTTTTCTTAAATAGTTTTTATTAAGCTTTTTACTTTCAAAAACAGGGGGGGAAAAGAACAAGGACAAAAACAGAGGGAAAAACACGACAAACATAACAATACATTATATGCTATTTTTACAGCCTTCTGTATTGACATGCATATTGTCTATTTTTGCTCAGTTCTCCTGTTAAATACATACTTTTACATTATATTTATTTACCCAATCAATACTATAAGGTTAACAATAATTAGTAACATACAGTTCTTTATTTCAGCGATATTAACTTAAATTTCCCAATTCTTATTTAGATTTCTTTTTTTCTAACCATTTGTACAATTTGTTCCTCACTCTATCATAGTCCGAATCTTCTCTTTCCTTAATTTCCATTGTCAATTTATCCATTTCTGTACATTGTAAAATTTTCCTAATCACTATTTCCTCTGGTGGTATGTTATTTTGTTTCCACCCTTGTGCAGTGGTAATCCTTGCTGCTGTTAGTATGTGTAGTATTAGGTACTGCGAAGATTTCTCTATTTTTGAGTCTATTATTCCTAATAGGAAGAGCTCCGGTTTGAATTCTATCTTTCGTAATGTAATCTCCTCCAACCAGCTCTTAATCTTATATCTTTTTTTTTTTAATTTTAGAAGACATCCACCACATGTGGTAGTATGTTCCTAATTTATGGCCACATCGCCAACATTTGGGTGATAAATTTGAAAACATTTTGGCCGATCTCGCTGGTGCCAAATGCTCATCTCCGTTTCTAAGCTGAAGAGCCAGCGCTGTCCGAAGACGTCTCCGTGGTCATGTGATCGGCATGACTCAACGCCAAAGGCGCACGGAACGCTGTTCCCTTCCCACCAAAGGTGGTCCCTATTTTTCTACTTGCATTTTTTACCTGCAGACAGTAACAGTAACAGAGTTGGAAGGGACGTTGGAGGTCATCTAGTCCAACCCCCTGCTCATGCAGGAGACCCGTACTAGGGATTTGAACCACCGAACTGCCGACCTTTCTGATCGACAAGCTCAGTGTCTTAGCCACTGAGCCACCGAGCCAGGCATTTCATGACCCAACTCGATGACATCATCAGGGCTAAAAGGGAGTGGGGGTCTATCCATTGCAGGACGAAGGCCTCTTCCACATGTTTTCAACCCATACGGTCCTTTCTTTGGCCAATTGGGCCCGCCATACTTGCTGATGTCCTTGTCCATCTTGTTTTAGGTCTCTTTCGTAGACTCTTTTTAATCATCCATTCTGTGCCACCCGTTCTTTTTGCTATGTGGCCAGCCCATTTCCATTTATTTCAATTCTTTCACTCTTTTGATGATATTGTACAAGTTCATTCGTTCTCTAATCCATATGCGGGTCTTTAAGTTATCCAAAGGATTGAACTCAAGATCTGGGTGCAAATCTGGTGCTTTAGCAATAGTCCTTAGACTTATATGTCACTTCGCAGTTCTTGACAGCCCTCTCTAAGCAGTTTACAGAGTCAGGCTCTCTCCCCCACCCCCAACAATCTGGGTCCTCATTTGACCCACCTCGGAAGGATGGAAGGTTGAGTCAACCTTCAGCCAGTCAGGATCAAACTGTTGGCAGTGGGCAGAGTTAGCCTGCAATACTGCATTCTAACCACTGTGCCACCATTACACCTCTTAGATAGATATAGATACGATAGAAGAGAGAGAGAAAGAGAGGGAGGGAGGAAGGGAGGGAGGGAGGGGGAGAGAGAGGGAGAGGGAGAGGGAGAGAGAGAGAGAGAAGTTATATACCACTTCTCAGTGCTTTTACAGCCCTCTCTAAGCAGTTTACAGAGTCAGCCTATTGCCCCACAACTAACTGGGTCCTCATTTTACCCACCTTGGAAGGATGGAAAGCTGAATCAACCTTGAGCTGGTCAGGATCAAACTGTTGACAGTCGGAAGAATTAGCCTGCAATACTGCATTAGATAGATATAGATATGAGAGAGAGAGGGAGAGAGAAAGAGAGAGAGAGAGAGAGAGAGCTTATATACTGCTTCACAGTGCTTTACAGCCCTCTCTAAACGGTTTACAGAATCAGCCTATTGCCTCCAACAATCTGGGCCCTCCTTTTACTGACCACGGAAGGACAAGTCAACCTTGAGCCTGGTGAGATCTGAACTGCCAAACTGCAGGAAGCCGGCAGGCAGCCGAAATAGCCTGCAGTACTACATTCTAACCACAGCGCCAACACATATCGTTACTCCTTTACTCTGGCCTCTCTAAGCTCCTAGTTCACCCGCAACGCTGCACGTTAACATATGAGCCTTTTTTAATTGTTGTTGTTGGGCCTTGTGTTGCAAAGGACGGTCGAAGGAGTTGACCCAAAGCGTCAAGCGACAAAACCGACTGCCTTTTCCTATCAAACCACACCCGCTCTCCTTCCTAGACCGCCAGTTCGGCTCGGATGAGAAAACGCCACCCAAATCCTGGCACCAGACCATGCCACCATCATCTGTTCACGCTGGCAAGCCTTTCTCCATTGAACACCCTTCATAAATATTCATCTTGAGCCGCTAAGGCTGTGACACCGGGTTTGTTGTTCGGGTTTTTTGTTTTTTTGTTTTGTTTTTTTGGTATGTGCAAATGCATGCTCATTTCCATTTTGGCATGACATCAAGAGAGAGAGAGAGAGCGTTTGAAGACTCAGCAGGGTTTGATGAGGATGAGAAGGCAAGGAATGGGGTGGAAAGGTAACATGGGAGTCCAGGTTTCACAAACGGGGAGATCAGGACGGACTGGTTTGTTTTCACAAATAATAGAACACCAGGGTTGGAAGCACCCGTGAAATCCAGCTGGATCTAGCCGGTTCGTGCGATCCGGTAGGGCCTGCAGTGGGAGGCTCCGCTTACCTGCCCTGACATCATCACATCCCATTTTCGACCCTCTGCGTGCGCTCACATTTCTGATCCGGTAGCAAAAGTAAGTGCATTTTACCCCTGGTTGGAAGGGACCTTGGAGGTCTTCTAGCCCAACCCCTTGCTCAGGCTGGAAACCCTAATAATATTTCAGACAAATGTGCCTGGAAGGTGGTCTGAATTCAAGGGCCGGGTGCAGGGAAGGGGTCCCGGAACCCACAATTCCAGTCCCACCAACCTGCATCACGCTACTGGGCAGGGGGAGGAGACCCCACATCTTCCACCTAGGAGGACTTGCTCACTTTTGGTTCCAATTGGGAAGAGCGCCTGGCTTATTGTCAGAAGGAGAAAGGAGTTAAGGACAACTGTGTGGTCCTCCGTGTTTTCTGAGCTTGGTTGTTTTCTTGCAGATGCTCGATGATCCAACTAGCTGACATCATCAGTGCTGGGAGGGAGGGAGGATTGGAGGAGGAGGAGGAAGAGGAGGGAGAAGAACCCCTTATTTTCAGAAGGAGAAGGACAACTGTGGGGTCTTCGGTGCTTCCTGAGCTTGCTTCTTTTCTTGCAGATGCTTGATGATCCAACTAGATGATATCTGGAAGGGAGTGGGGTGAGGAGGAGGAGGAGGAGTAAGGAAGAGGAAGAGGAAGAGGAGAAGGAGAAGGACCTCTTAATTTCAGAAGCCCTACAGCCCAGAGAACCATCTCCTGTTGGATGGCAACAAGGAGGACTAAAAGTATGGCAGAACCAAAGAGGAGTCCATGTTGCCCCCAAGACAGCCTTGGAAGATGGCCCCGGAGAGAGACCTCCATCTTCTGCCTCCTCAAACAACCAAACAACATTAGTTTTCCTACCAAATGTGTCTGGTTCCACCACAAACCTAGGACACCTGCCTTGCCCCATCAAGTAGCATGATTCAGCATAAGCAATCCACAGCTCTCTTTTTTTCAAATTCCCTCCATTCCTTAATTTGGGACGCCCAAGTGAGCACAAAACAGCATCTCCCAGCTTGGCCAGCTGAGCGTGGTGACAACGATCAACAATTGATATGTGAGAATATCACCCATGTGGTTTGGGAAAATGGGGAAGCTGATACGTAGGAGGGATCGGAGTCTCATCAAGCTTGGATGATCTTGCTGCTAAATCTCCCCAAGCCCTTTTTTTTTTTTTTTTGCATTTATATCCCGCCCTTCTCCGAAGACTCAGGGTGGCTTCACTATGTCAGAAAATAGTCTTCATCATTTGTATACTATATACAAAGTCAACTTATTGCCCCCCCAACAATTTGGGTCCTCATTTTACCTACCTTAAAAAGGATGGAAGGCTGAGTCAACCTTGGGCCTGGTGGGACTTGAACCTGCAATATTGCAGGCAGTTGCTGTTAATAACAGGCTGCATTAGCCTGTTGAGCCACCAGAGGCCCTTGACCTTCTCCCACCCCACCCTCTGGTACTCTTCTGCTGCCTCCTTCAGAGGGGTTAAGGGTAAAGTAAAGGTTCCCCTTGCACATATGTGCTAGTCGTTCCCAACTCTACAGGGCGGTGCTCATCTCCGTTTCAAAGCCAAAGAGCCAGCGCTGTCCGAAGACGTCTCCGTGGTCATGTGGCCGGCATGACTCAATGCCAAAGGCGCACGGAACGCTGTTACCTTCCCTGTTTTTTTCCTTGCATTTGTTACGTGCTTTCGAAACTGCTAGGTTGGCAGAAGCTGGGACAGGTCACGGGAGCTCACCCCGTTACGCGGCACTAGGGATTCAAACCGCTGAACTGCCGACCTTTCCATCGACAAGCTCAGCGTCTTAGCCACTGAGCCACCACATCCCTACTCAGAGGGCTTACGATGGGCAAATTCATTGGACGTAGCTGCAGGAACATCTGCCTTCAAGATGATGGTGAATAGCTGTAGCTCGTTGGGTAGGATGAGGGCAGAGGATCATTCTCCAAGCGTGCGAGTTGGTTTCCTAACATTGTGTTACCCACAATGGGTCACATCTTCAGCGGAGGTTATGGGATGTCTTTGTTCTTCGGCTTATAAGGGCATCGTGGGGTCCATAGGTGTTGTAATGGGGGGTGGGGCAGTATTACGTCAGATAAGGTGATGAGTCTTGTGATGGGTCAGGTGAGGATCTTGGGTCAGGTGTGGGTCACATCAAGTGAGATTCTTGGATCAGGTGTGGAACACATCAAGTGAGGGTCTTGTGTCTTGTGTCTTGTGTCGGATACATCAAGTGAGGGTCTTGGGTCAGGTGTGGGTCAGGTCAGGTGAGGGTCTTGTGATGGGTTATAATGGGTTAAATGCAGAGGTGGGTTTCAGCAGGTTCTGACCAGTTCTAGAGAATTTTGAGTAGCTCAGAGAACCGGTAGTAAAAATTCTGACTGGCCCCGCCCCCCATCTATTCTCTGCCTCCCGAGTCTCAGCTGATTGGGAGGAAAAGGGGATTTTTCAGTAACCTTCCCCTGGAGTGGGGTGGAAATGGGGATTTTACAGTCTCTTTCCCCTGGAGTGGGGTGGGAATGGAGATTTTACAGTAACCTTCCCCTGGAGTGGGATGGGAATGCAGATTTTACAGTACCCTTCCCCTGGAGTGGGGAGGGACTGGAGATTCCCCTGGAGATTCCCCTGGAGTGGGGTAGAAACGGGGATTTTACAGTCTCCTTCCCCTGGAGTGGGGTAGAAATGGGGATTTTACAGTCTCCTTCCCCTGGAGTGGGGTGGAAATGGGGATTTTACAGTCTCTTTCCCCTGGAGTGGGGTGAGAATGGAGATTTTACAGTATCCTTCCCCTGGAGTGGGGTAGGACTGAAGATTTTACAGTAGAGTGGAGTGGGAATGGAGATTTTACACTATAACCACAGAACCAGTACTAAAAAATTTTTGAAACCCACAACTGGTCACATGTGGGTCACTTCAGGTGAGGGTCTTGTGATGGGTCGTGATGGGTCAGGTGTGGGTCACGTCAGGTGAGGTGATGGCTTAGTGACCTCAGCCTTCCCTTCCCAGCCTGGAATTTAGGAAGAAAACCAAAGGAATTCCATGTAGCATCTCGTATTCTGTTTTACTGTTTTATTTTTATTAGATTTAGAAACCCACGCTTACAATGAGCCGTAAATTTTAACGTTGCATAGTTCCTCTGAAAGACCAACGCAGGCTCCAAGCTAATCTTTATTTTATTTTTTTTAAATAATAATAATAAAAAGGAAATATCGGACACAGAAAAAGACGGAAGTCAGATTTGGAAGGCTTTTGATGAATTTGTGCAATACATCATTTGGGGCTGGTTAAATGTGTTTTTTGGGTTTTTTTAAAAAACACACACACACAAAAATACTGGAATCGTATGAAAATCTGTGGTTGTTAGACGGTATTTATGGTGGAGCAGATGGTTTCAAATAGCGAATGTATCAAGCTTTCCCAATTAGCCTTAAGAAGCGAGGTGGTTTTTGGATTATATCTTGAATAAATGATGTCTGTATTTTTTTCATGTTCTCTCATAAACACACACACACACACACACAAAGAGCTTATATGAGGGTTTAGGGCAATTATCTCATCTGAAAAAAAAATAGAAGAAGAAATACCAGCTTTATTCACAAAGGATTTGGTTTCTCATAGAAGGTTTTACTGGGATAACAATTTCTTCCTTTTGAAGGAGAAGACTATAAAATTCTTGTATTTCATCCTTCTGTTTGTCAAGCTATCAATGCTAAAAGCTCTTCTTGCCTCATTCAATGAAAAAAAGTTGGGTTTTTTGTGTTGTTTTTTAAAAAAAATAAAACCTACTGAAAAGTTCTGAGTGCGGAAAAAAAAAAAAAGAGGAATTTGCAGTTAATTCCCCTATTTGATTACCGTTTAATCCTCTTTTTTTTAAAAATAGTTGTGCTCCATCAGCCACAACAGACAATACTGGATGCCAAGAAGAACCTTAATTTGCCAAAATGAAAAATTTAAAAGAAAGCAAACGTCTTATGCTAATCCACTGAGAGAGGTGGGTTGCCGGATAAAATGCTTGACATGAATCAAATGCGAAGTCCATTAAATCCCCCTCCCCCAATTTTTTTTTTTTTTTTAACAAAAGCTACACTTTTGCTCTCTGCAGCTCAGCTCCAATTTGACTCGAATTGTCTTTGGAATTGACCTGGAAAACCAACTCAATTAGACGCGTCAATCCGAACTGTCAAATTGGGTCAGTTTGATTCTTCCTGATTCGTTTGGGAGGGGGAGGAAATACTAGAGGTGGGCTGCTAGGGGTTCGAGAGAACCTCTAGTTAAGATTCTGTGCAGTTCGGAGAACCCCCAAATCCCACTCCTGGCTGGCCCCGCCCATCCCACCCCTCCCCTCCCAGGAGTCCCCACGCGACCCGTTTCGGATGCAGGTAAGTGCAGGGCACGCACGGAGGCTCGGGGAGGGCGAAAAACGGGCCTACTGGAAGTTCGGGAAAGCTGGGAACAGGCCTGTTTGCAGCCTCCAGAAGGCCTCCGGAGCCTGGGGAGGTCGTTTTCGTCTCCGGAGCCTCCGGATCCCTGGGAGGGCAAAAACGTCCCCCCTCCCCGGTACAGGAGGCTGACTAGGCCACGCCCACCATGGCCACGCCCACCCAGCAATCGGGCAGAGAACTCCTTGCTTAAAATTTTTGAAGCTCACCCCACGGAAATACAATCTTGGATTTGGTCATTCAGGGTAAATCATTGAGGACAATTTCAACCGCCAGTTCAGGGCAGAATCAAATCAGTGTCGGAAATAAATCCGGGAAAAGAACGTTTGACCGTTGTTGTCATCTTTTCCCCCATTCAGCACATAAACCAGGATAAAGTTGTGACCGTCCTCACATGCGAAACCATCTCAGAAACAAGCGGTCAATGGTTATTTTCACAAGATGTACAGTAGCTTAAGGTCTTAAGGCATTCTCAAGTCATTCCATAAATGGTGGTGGCCATCAGAAATTAATAGAATATTTGTAGATCAGCTGTGGCTCAATTCTAGCACTGATGATGTTATCTAGTTTGGTAATGAAATGCCTGCAAGAAAACAACCCAGCTCAGAGAGCATCAAGGACCCCACATTCCTCCTCCTCCTCCTCCACGGACCCCACTCCCTTCTAGCACTGATGAAATTACCTAGTTTGGTAAAGAAATGCCTACAAGGAAACAAGCAAACATAGAGAACACCAAGGCCCCCAAGTCGTCGTCTTCTTTCTCTTCTTCTTCCTCCTCCTCCTTCACAAACCCCACTTCCTTCTAACAGCGATGATGTTACCTAGTTTGGTAATGTAATGTCTGCAAGAAAAAAACCCAGCTCAAAAAGCATCAAGGATCCCACAGTCCTCCTCCTCCTCCTCCTCCTCCATGTCTTCCTCCTCTCTCTAAACCCCACTCCCTTCCAGCACTGATGATGTTATCTAGTTGGATAATGAAATGTTTGCAAAAAACAACAACAACCCAGCTCAGAGAGCACCTCAGAATTCTTTGTTTTTAAGTGGATCGGAATAACATTCTCCCTCCCTAAAGAAAACTGGTGCCATTTCTAATCTTAAGACAGGAAATTGCCGTACTGCCAACCTATTTGTCCAAAGTCTTCGTACAACAGATAGTTCTTACGGATTAACAGAGTTAGAAGGGACCTTGTAGGTCATCTAGTCCAACCCTCCATCCAAGCAGGAGAGCCTACACCATTTCTGACAAATAGCAGTCCAATGATGACATCTCAAGGAGGAATCCTTCACGGCTTTGCAACCTGAGATAATATAATAATAGAAAAACTGAGTTTGAAGGGACCTTGGAGGTCTTCTAGTCCAACCCCCTGCTTAGGCAGGAAACCCTACACCACTTCAGACAAATGGTTATCCAACCTCTTCTTAAAAACTCCCAGTGTTGGAACATTCACAACTTCTGGAGGCAAGTTGTTCCACTGATTAATTGTTCTCACTGTCAGGAAATTTCTCCTTAGTTCTAAGTTGCTTCTCTCCTTGATTAGTTTCCACCCATTGCTTCTTGTCCTGCCTTCAGGGGCTTTGGAGAATAGCTTGACTCCCTCTTCTTTGGGGCAGCCCCTGAGATATTGGAAGACTGCTATCATGTCTCCCCTAGTCCTTCTTTTCATTAAACTAGATATACCCAGTTCCTGCAACATATGTTCTAGCCTCCAGCCCCCTAATCCTCTTTGTTGCTCTTCTCTGCACTCTTTCTAGAGTCTCCACATCCTTTTTACATCATGGCGACCAAAACTGGATGCAGTATTCCAAGGGTGGCCTTTCCAAGGCCGTACAAAGTGGTATTAATACTTCACGTGATAGAGAGAGAGAAGAAAACTCGGAGGCTGCAACCAATTCCACATTCCCCAACCATAAACCCATCCCTTATTTTCTGCGGCATGCAGGATCCATCTTGGATCGATATTTCCAGATGTTGCCTCGCACGATCTTATCTCCCGTAACCAAACCAGGATAAAGTTGTGACCGTCCTCACATGCGAAACCATCTCAGAAACAAGCGGTCAATGGTTATTTTCACAAGATGTACAGTAGCTTAAAGTCTTAAGGCATTCTCAAGTCATTCCATAAATGGTGGTGGCCATCAGAAGTTAATAGAATATTTGTAGATCAGCGGTGGCTCAATTCTAGCACTGATGATGTTATCTAGTTTGGTAATGAAATGTCTGCAAGAAAACAACCCAGGTCAGAGCGCATCAAGGACCCCACATTCCTCCTCCTCCTCCTCCTCCACGGACCCCACTCCCTTCTAGCACTGATGAAGTTACCTAGTTTGGTAAAGAAATGTCTTCAAGGAAACAAGCAAACATAGAGAACACCAAGGCCCCCAAGTCGCCGTCTTCTTTCTCTTCTTCTTCCTCCTCCTCCTTCACAAACCCCACTTCCTTCTAACAGCGATGATGTTACCTAGTTTGGTAATGTAATGTCTGCAAGAAAACAACCCAGCTCAAAAAGCATCAAGGACCCCACAGTCCTCCTCCTCCTCCTCCTCCTCCTCCTCCTCCTCCTCCTCCTCCTCCATGTCTTCCTCCTCTCTCTAAACCCCACTCCCTTCTAGCACTGATGATGTTACCTAGTTGGATAATGAAATCTCTGCAAAAAAAAACACCAACCCAGCTCAGAGAGCACTTCAGAATTCTTTGTTTTTAAATGGATCGGAATAACATTCTCCCTCCCTAAAGAAAACTGGTGCCGTTTCTAATCTTAAGACAGGAAATTGCCGCACTGCCAACCTCTTTGTCCAAAGTCTTCGTACAACAGATAGTTCTTACGGATTAACAGAGTTAGAAGGGACCTTGTAGGTCATCTAGTCCAACCCTCCATCCAAGCAGGAGAGCCTACACCATTTCTGACAAATAGCAGTCCAATGATGACATCTCAAGGAGGAATCCTTCACGGCTTTGCAACCTGAGATAATATAATAATAGAAAAACTGAGTTTGAAGGGACCTTGGAGGTCTTCTAGTCCAACCCCCTGCTTAGGCAGGAAACCCTACACCACTTCAGACAAATGGTCATCCAATCTCTTCTTAAAAATTCCCAGTGTTGGAACATTCACAACTTCTGGAGGCAAGTTGTTCCACTGATTAATTGTTCCAACTGTCAGGAAATTTCTCCTTAGTTCTAAGTTGCTTCTCTCCTTGATTAGTTTCCACCCATTGCTTCTTGTCCTGCCTTCAGGGGCTTTGGAGAATAGCTTGACTCCCTCTTCTTTGGGGCAGCCCCTGAGATATTGGAAGACTGCTATCATGTCTCCCCTAGTCCTTCTTTTCATTAAACTAGATATACCCAGTTCCTGCAACATATGTTCTAGCCTCCAGCCCCCTAATCCTCTTTGTTGCTCTTCTCTGCACTCTTTCTAGAGTCTCCACATCCTTTTTACATCATGGCAACCAAAACTGGATGCAGTATTCCAAAGGTGGCCTTTCCAAGGCCGTACAAAGTGGTATTAATACTTCACGTGATAGAGAGAGAGAAGAAAACTCGGAGGCTGCAACCAATTCCACATTCCCCAACCATAAACCCATCCCTTATTTTCTGCGGCATGCAGGATCCATCTTGGATCGATATTTCCAGATGTTGCCTCGCACGATCTTATCTCCCGTAACCAAACCAACTCATCCGTCTTGCAGCAACCGCAGGAGATAACCACAGCCGGAATATTTTAACATAATGCAACCACAGACTCGTGCCAGTTTTCATCTGCGCGGAGAAGTTCTTGGCCACGGTACAGATTTCAACTACTTAAAAGGGGGAGTCGTGGTTTGCAATGGATAAAAGGCAGCTATGACAAGGAGGGCTCGAGGGTGATGAATGGCGTTCCCAGCTTGGCTGACCATGTGTGAGGTTGGCATGGAACGGCGCACAATATGCTTTGTAGGTGAAGGTTGTCAGCTTGTAGTTGGATGCACACCGTGCTCCTTGGCCGGCCAGAAATCTGTGTGCTTTGTTTAAGGCTGGAGAAGGAATTTAAAATTATTGCTTCGGTTTGCTTGTTTCAAAAATGCCTTTTTGTGTTAAACAATAGGAAAGGCTCTGTCCCCGTGCTAGTTCCTTTTTTTTTTTTTTTTGGATCCCTTCTTATTGTGAAGAAATAATACAATTAAAATTTAACCCATTGGAAGTTTAAGTCTAACAGATTAACCTTGGATTATTGTAATGCTCTCTACATGGGGCTCCCCTTGAGGTGCACCCGGAGGCTGCAGTTAGTCCAGAATGCAGCTGCGCGGGTGATAGAGGGAGCTCCGCGTAGCTCCCGTGTAACACCGCTCCTGCGCAGACTGCACTGGCTGCTGTGGCCTTTCGGGTGCACTTTAAGATTTTGGTTACAACCTTTAAAGCGCTCCATGGCTTAGGGCCTGGGTACTTACGGGACCGCCTGCTGTTACCTTATGCCTCCCACCGACCCGTGCGCTCTCACAGAGAGGGTCTTCTCAGGGTGCCATCCGCCAAGCAATGTCGGCTGGCGGCCCCCAGGGGAAGATCTTTCTCTGTCGGGGCTCCCACCCTCTGGAACGAACTTCCCCCTGGTTTACGCCAAATACCTGACCTTCGGACCTTCCGCCGCGAATTGAAAACACATCTATTTATTCGCGCGGGGCTGGCCTAAATTTTATTGGTTTTAAATTTATTATTAATTTTAATGGGGTTTTTAGTTTATATGGCCACTTTTATAATAAGTTTTTTAATTTAGTATTTTAAATTGTATATTTTTGTACTGTTTGTTTTTTATCTTGGCTGTACACCGCCCTGAGTCCTTCGGGAGAAGGGCGGTATAAAAATTGAATAAATAATAATAATAATAATAATAACCGAGTTTGGAAGGGACCTTGGAGGGCTTCTAGTCTAACCCCCTGCTCAAGCAGAAGACGTTATTATACAGTCAATCCTAAACAAACGTATTTTATTAGAACAGCTGAGCATTATTTCATTCTCAGCTGAGTCCAAATTAAGTCCAAAACAAATCCTTCAGAAAAAGTCCTTCGGCCTTATCACAAACCTTTGTCCTCTTTGGCACCCTGATAAAGGCTTTTTTTTGGCAAACTGCTATGAAGTTCAGAAACAAGAGACCAATGTAGCAGCGTTGCTTTCCTACAAAGAGCCCAAGAGCCATTGCTGGTCTTTTAAGCCTTATGGGAGGGGCCAATCATCTCCTGGCCTTACTTCCGAGTAATCCTTTTTGCTTTAGCTGCTCTTGCCTTCTGGCAGCTCTTCGCATGCGTGCATTAGGAACAGGCTCCTCCTGTTCCTCTACCTCTCTGCTGTCCGCCTTTGGAGGCTCCAGAGTCCGCGCATCACTCCCAGATGTCTCCATCTCTGCCTCCAATGCAGAGCCCTCGTCCCGGCCTTCCCCAGAGTCCAGAACTGGCCCATTGTCCTCTCCAGCCTCCTCACTGTCCAACTCCGCTGCTTGCTCCGCCGGCTGCTGGTGGACTGCAACAACCCTGAGGACACAGATAAACTTCCAAGTGACCTTAAAAACTCTCTAAAAATGATGCAAATGACCAGCTGTCTGCAACGAATATAAATTCTTCCGTTCCCCACCATCCAGTCAGAGATGAAGAAGCTTCTTGGATGAGAAGCAAAACGTCTTCAAAGAAACAAAAAACAAAGTCCAGTTTCCTCCCCAAAAAAATCACCTTCGGAATTGCTCAACAACGCTGCCTCGTCTCGCTGTCTACAGTTCAAACATTGTTCCCACTGATGTGCGTCTGTATGTTTTTGTACGCGCACTTTTACAATCGCCTTTCCAAAATGGATTTCACATGAACGTCGAGGGCTAACGTGTAATCCTCTTATTTCAAACGGGGGCTTTCAAGAAAGGACGAACGCTGGAAAAAAAAAAAAACATCGACCGAGTTACGAGCCGTGTTCTTCTCTTCCATCACAGAACTGAGGGAGAAAGAAAATTCTATTTGGATTTTGTACCTGTGAGACGGAGGCAGGTGGATCTCGGAGCTGAACCCTGCTGGGTTTCTAAAAGCCTTTAAGAAGCCAGACTTGTGTAGTTCAGACAATAATTGGCGGTTGAAGCAAGAGACGGGAAAGTCCCAACATGTATATCTGCCTTCATTCGTGAAAGTCCCAACAGTTTATTCCTTCTACTAGCTGGCCTGATCTGGCCTCCAATCAGCCCGAAGTTCTCAACTGCCTTCAAACCCAAAGTAAGCCAATATATATCCATGGCTTAGGGCCCGGGTACTTACGGGACCGCCTGCTGTTACCTTATGCCTCCCACCGACCCGTACGCTCACACAGAGAGGGCCTTCTCAGAGTGCCGTCCGCCAAACAATGTCGGCTGGTGGCCCCCAGGGGCAGGGCCTTCTCTGTCGGAGCCCCTACGCTCTGGAACGAACTTCCCCCTGGTTTACGTCAAGTGCCTGATCTTCGGACTTTTCGCCGTGAGCTGAAAACGCACCTATTTATTCAAGCGGGACTGGCTTAAAAGTTTTATTAAATTTTAATTGGGGTTATTTATATTTTAAGGTTTGTTCAATTGTTTTAAATTTCGGCCACCCTGTAATATGTTTTGTTTTAATCTTGTTTTAATGTGTATATTGTGGATTTTTATTTGGCTTATATATATATATATATATATTCAGCAGGTTCATTTACCAAGAACTGAACCGGAGGGAGAGCTATGGGAAAAAGCTCTGAACGCTGCAGCCGGTGTGTTCATTTTCTCAGCCTTCGCTACAGAAGCTGGTGCAAAGATTTCCTTTGTTGTTGTTGTTGTTGTTGTTGTTGTTGTTGTTGTTGTTGTACACTCGGATGTTAGACCCGAGGCTACTTCTTAGACAAGCTCTGTAGAAACTGCACCTGTGGCTTCTGGTTCCTTTGAACAAGAGGCTTAGCATGCAGAAGATGAGTCTGCTTCTGCCCCAGAAGGCCTGGGAGAAATTCTGATGGAACCCTTGGAGAACGCTATGAGTCAACGATTGAGTCACACATTGGACTGAGTGAGCCACAAGGTGGTTGATGTCACCGCCCCATCCCCACCCCCACCAAGATGGTATTTGAAGGGAACTGTAATTTCTAAGTCATCCTGTGAGACCGTAAGTCAGAATAGAGCTGGAAGAGATCTTGGAGTCCAACCCCCTGCTCCAGCAGGAGACCTTCTACTATTCCAGACAGTTGGTTGTCTAGTCTTTTCTTTTTATTAGATTGATAGATAGATAGATAGATAGATAGATAGATAGATAGATAGATAGATAGACAGACAGACAGACAGACAGACAGACAGACAGACAGACAGACAGACAGACAGAGAGATAGACATAGAGAAAGAGAGAAAGAGAGAGAGAACATAGACAATGGACAAAATAGGTATAGATAGAGACATAGACATAGACATAGACAAAGACAGAGAGACAGACACAGAGAGAGGGAGACAGACAGATAGATAGACAGATAGAGACAGAGAGACAGAGAGACAGAGAGAAAGAGAGAGAGAAAATAGACACTGGACAGACAGGTATAGATAGAGACATAGACATAGACATAGACATAGACATAAACATAGACATAGACATAAACAGACAGACAGATAGATAGATAGAGACATAGAGAAAGAGAGAAAGAGAGAGAGAAAATAGACAATGGACAGACAGGTATAGACATAGACATAGACATAGACAGACAGACAGACAGACAGACAGACAGACAGACAGACAGACAGACAGATAGATAGATAGATAGATAGATAGATAGATAGATAGAGACATAGAGGCATAGAGAAAGAGAGAGAGAAAATAGACAATGGACAGACAGGTATAGATAGAGACATAGACATAGACATAGACAGAGGGACAGACACAGAGAGAGGGAGACAGACAGACAGATAGACAGATAGAGACAGAGGGAAAGAGAGAAAGAGAAAGAGAGAAAGAGAGAAAGAGAGAGAGAAAATAGACACTGGACAGACAGGTATAGATAGAGACATAGACATAGACATAGACAGACAGACAGACAGATAGACAAACAGACAGACAGATAGATAGATAGAGACAGAGGCATAGAGAAAGAGAGAGAGAAAATAGACAATGGACAGACAGGTATAGATAGAGACATAGACATAAACATAGTCACAGACATAGACATAGACATAGACGTAATATTGATTTTCTCTTTACATACAATAAGTGCTTAATGAACAATGTACTGTCTGAGTCCATTTTTTTACATAATAATACTTCTAAAATTCCTAATTTCCACCCCTGTTGTCCAACCATTGATAAAACAAGTCCCAAATTCAACAATATTCTGTATCTCCTTTTTCTTTTAATTTCAGTGCTAGTCTGCCCATTTCTACACAGTCCAATCTTTTTTTTTTAAATTATATCTTCTTCCATAGGTGTTTCCTCGCCTTTCCAATGTTGTGCAAATAAAAACTCTTGCTGCTGTTAAAACATATAATGTCAAATATACATTCCCTTTATCATATTTTTCCTAACAAAAATAGTTCTGGCTTAAAATCTATATGCTGTCTTAACATTTTTTCTAGCCACATATGCATTGTTTTTTGTTTTTTTGCTTTTGGGCACAACCACCACAAGTGATAGTATGTGCCTGGTTTCTGATTACATTTCCAGCATTTGGTTATCCGATCTCTTCTTAAAAACCTCCAGTGACGGAGCACCCAAAACTTCTGAAGGCAACTTCTCTTCCACTGGTTAATTGCCCTCACCATGAGGAAGTTTCTCCTTAATTCCAGGTTGCTTCTCTTCTTGATTAGTTTCCATCCATTGGCCCTTGTCCTTCTCTCCAGTATACATCTCAAAGAAATGGTGGAATAGAACGATTAAAGAGGGGATGCAAAAGGAGGGACAGAATGAAATGTGAAGGACAAAAAAAAAATATTTTTTACTTCTTTTAAATAATTCAATTGAATGGTTCAATTGCCCCCTAGCAAATCGAATTGTCCTGTGGCCATTAGAGAAGTGGTGGCTTAGTGGGTAAGACCCTGAGCTTGTCGATCGAAAGGTCGGCAGTTCAGCGGTTCGAATCCCTAGTGCTGCCGCGTAACGGGGTGAGCTCCTGTGACTTGTCCCAGCTTCTGCCAACCTAGCAGTTTGAAAGCTCATAAAAAAATGCAAGTAGAAAAATAGGGAGCACCTTTGGTGGGAAGGGAACAGTGTTCTGTACGCCTTTGGTGTTGAGTCATGCCCGCCACATGACCACGGAGACGTCTTCGGACAGCACTGGCTCTTCGGCTTTGAAATGGAGATGAGCACCACCCCCTAGAGTCGGGAACGGCTAGCACCTATGTGCGAGGGGAACCTTTACCTTTACCTAAGTTGGCCATTAGTGAATTGGCCACAGTGAGATGGCGGCGACCAGTTGCCCCATTCCATTGCTGGGGAGCTATTTTCTTTCTCTGGTTTTGCATCATCTTGAGGAACAACTCAACCAAATCTGCATAGGTTACGTTTTACATAATCCCGGGGGCCTCCTTGTTTGCTAAGACATTTGGAACACCTGCCCTGTGTATCCATACAATATGTTTGCTACAGATGCTGTTGTCTCACGCTATTAAGTTGTTAGGAATTCTTCCTGCCTGCCCAGTAGGTAGCCTTGTCGAATTTCCTTTCGCCGCCCATTCTAACGAACCTACCAGACAGTTTTCCAAAATCTTGCATCCTTTTCTTTAAAGTTCTCCCCTCTGTCATGATGACCGATGAAAAAGCAAACTTCTTCCCATTTCCAAAGATGGATCCTTCTGTAGCCAAATCAACATTCTTCTTCCTTTAATTTATTGAAAGAAAGAAAAAATGAAGTCCCAACTATATTGAAAGTATCTGGAAATTGCTTTTTGTACACTGAGAGCATATGCACCAAGACAAATTCCTTGTGTGTCCAATCACACTTGGCCAATAAAAATTCTATTCTATTCTATTCTATTCTTATTGCACCAGAATAGCGGTGGCTCAGGGGCTAGGACGTTGAGCTTGTCGATCAAAAGGTCGGCAGCTCAGCGGTTTGAATCCCTAGTGCTGTCGTGTAACGGGGTGAGCTCCCGTTACTTGTCCCAGCTTCTGCCAACCTAGCAGTTTTGAAAGCACGTAAAAATGCAAGTAGAAAAAAACCTTTGGTGGGAAGGTGACAGCGTTCCGTGCGCCTTTGGCATTGAGTCATGCCGGCCACATGACCACAGAGACGTCTTCGGACAGCGCTGACTCTTAGGCTTTGAAACAGAGATGAGCACCGCCCCCTAGAGTCGGCAACAACTAGCACATATGTGCGAAGGGAACCTTTACCTTTACCTAACAGAGTTGGAAGAGACCTTGGAGGTCTTCTAGTCCAACCCCCTGCCCGGGCAGGAACCCCTATCCCATTTTGACAAATGGCTATCCTATCTTTCTTTAAAAACCTCCAATGATGAAGCACCCACAACTTTTGAAGGCAAGCCATTCCACTGATGAATTGTTCTCACTGTCAGGAAATTTCTCCTTCGTTCTAGGTTGGTTTTCTCCTTGGTTAGTTTCCACCCATTCCTTCTTGTTGTGCCTTCAGGTGCTTTGGAGAATAGGTGGACCCCCCTCTTCTTTGTGGCAGCCCCTCAGATAAAATGAGACTGCTCTCATGTCACCCCAAGTCCTTCTTTTTGACTAGACTAGGCATCCCCAATTCCTGAAACCATTCTTCATATGTTTTATCCTCCAGTCCCCTAATCATCCTTGTTACTCTGTGATGAAGCTCCCACAACTTCCGAAGATAACTTCTGTTCCATGGGTTGATTGTTCTCACTGTCAGAAAATTTCTCCTTATTTCTAGGTTGAATCTCTCTGTCGTGTCCCACTCCTCCTCTGACGGCCGGGTGAGGGAAATCTGTATCAAGCGTGGCCACGAAGCCTCTGCAGCTTTGCCAAATTCCTGTCAGAGTTCTCAGGGCAGGCAGGAATCCAAGGTGTGATTTCAGCAACCAGATGAGACTTTGCTTGACTCAAGGAATGCCAAAAAGCAGATCCTTTATATAGGCCATAGGGTGTGGCTCCATGACTCAGCACTTATCCAGGCCTGCCCCTCCCTTCCTTTTGCTGATGTCGCCTCTCCATTCTCCGGAAGTGGGGATCTGTCCACTGTGTCTTTTCGTCCTCCTGCTCAGCTGCTGGCAATTCTAGCTCGTGGCTGGCTTCGTGCTCACACGCTGTAGGGAGGTTTGTTTGCTCAGTCTGTCTGGGCATGGTGCCAGGGCTGGGGGCTGGAGGCATGCCAGGCCATTCTTCTTCACTATCAGTCTCTGGCTCAGATAGCAGGAGATGGGAGGGACCCGGCTGCGGAGAGGAGGGCAGGCGAGGCACAACACTCTCCTTGATCAGTTTCCAACCATTATTCCTTCTCTGGCCTTTGGGTGCTTTGGAAAATAGGTTGATCCCCTTCCTCCTCTCTGTGGCAGCCCCTCAAATATTGGAAGATGCTATCCTGTCTCCCCTGGTCCTTCTCTTCACTAGACTAGCCATGTCTACTTCCTGCAACCGTTCATTATATGTTTTATCCACCAGCCTCCTAATCATTCTTGTTGCTCTTCTCTGCACTCTTTCCAGAGTCTCAACCAGGGGTGAAATTCAGCAGGTTCTGACAGGTTCTCGACAACCGGTAGAGGAAATTTTGAGTTGTTCAGAGAACCGGCAAATACCACCTCTGGCTGGGCCCAGAGTGGGGTGAGAATGGAGAGTTTGCAATATCCTTCCCCCAGGAGTGGAGAGGGAATGGAGATTTTGCAATATCCTTCCCCCAGAAGTGGGGTGGGAATGGAGATTTTGCAATATCCTTCCCCCAGGAGTGGGGAGGAAATGGGGATTTTGTAGTATCCTTCCCGTGGAGTGGGGTGGGAATGGTGATTTTGCAATATCCTTCCCCCAGGAGTGGAAGGGAATGGTGATTTTGTAGTATCCTTCCCCTGGATTGGGGTGGGAATGGTGATTTTGCAATATCCTTCCCCCAGGAGTGGGGAGGGAATGGGGATTTTGCAGTATCCGTCCCCTGCCACGCCCACCAAGCCACACCCACCAAGTCACACCAGGCCCACCAAGCCACGCCCACAGAACTGGTAGTTTAAAAAAAATGTGAATTTCATCTCAACATGTTTTGTTTTTTTACGTCGTGGTGACCAAAACCGGATGCAATGTGCCAACTGTGGTCTTATCCTGGCTTTATAAAGTGATACATTTCATATCATCTTGATTCTATCCCTCTAAATGAAGCCTAGGGCTGTTGAATACCAGCTCAGCCACATCCAATAATGTTGTGTCTGAGCTGGAGAGTGGCTCACGTTGAACTGGGCCAAAGAAGTTTCTGGATTATTTATCGTGGGGGCATGATTAAACCTTGAATATGTCCTTGGTCCTAATTGGTTCCCAGCAGCAACGGCCGAATGGAAAATTGCTCACTTCAATGTCCACTTGTGTGGTCATTGTGTTAATTTATTTCCTACCCCTCCTATTCTTAGAGTGAGGGGTCTTATTTATGGCACACCCGCTGTTTTTTTTTTCTCCCCTTAATATTTAATGGAAAAGGGGGATATGAGTTTCTCTAATGGGTTTTTTGTAGGGATTTAATCTTGTGGTTTTTTTTTTTCATGACAAGCCATTTTAAGTGACAATTGAATCATTTTTCACATTAGGATTGAGAGGAGGGCCAAAAAAAAAAAAAGGAAAAAAAAAGAAGAAAGAAAAATAAACACCCGATAATGTGTGTTTTAATATTTATCAACACATCAAGAGCTTTGGCATGTCAGTCCCCTCTCCCTGGCTGTAAATTTCATCACACTGACGAAATTTGGTGCAATAAACAGTCAAATTCTTAATTAACTTTCACCGTAAATTTTAAGAGGCCTATCCTTTTCCCGCGGCTTGGCTCGCTCCCTGGCACATCCTAGCAACTCTGAACAACAGCAAAAAAAAAAAAAAAAAAGCCAGTTGAAGAATAGATTTATTGCGCAGAGAACTCTTGGGCCAATACTGAATACTTAAAGACTTTTTAAATGGGATGCACTGAATTGGCAGTTCTGGAGACAAGCAAGCATTTTTGTGTATGTGTGTGTGTGAGAGCGAGAGCGAGAGAGAGAGAGTGAGTAATGGTATTCACTTACCTTCGCTAAGGTAAAGGTAAAGGTTCCCCTCGCACGTATGTGCTAGTCGTTCCTGACTCTAGGTGGCGGTGCTCATCTCCATTTCAATGCCGAAGAGTCAGCGCTGTCCGAAGACGTCTCCGTGGTCATGTGGCCGGCATGACTCAATGCCAAAGGCGCATGGAATGCTGTTCCCTTCCCACCAAAGATGGTTCCTATTTTTCTACTAGCATTTTTTACCTGCTTTCGAACTGCTAGGTTGGCAGAAGCTGGGACAAGTAACGGGAGCTCACCCCATTACGCAGCTCTAGGGACTCGAACCGCTGAATTGCCGACCTTTCCATTGACAAGCTCAGCGTCTTACCCACTAAGCCACGTGTCCCTTTGCTACCGGTTTGCAAATGTGAGCATGCGCGCCTCCACGCACGAGCAGAGCATCTGTGATGACATCCAGGCCAGTGGGCGGAGCTTCCCATCACCGCCGCTACCATTTCACCCAAAGCACATGTGTGTGCGTGCATGTGTGCGCGATGATCTCCTAGTGTTCCAACCAGTGGTGGGATTCAGCCGGTTCACACCTATTCGGGAGAACCGGTTGTTAACTTTCCAAGCAGTTGTGAGAACCGGTTGGTGGAAGAAACCTTATTCTGTATTTTTTCCACTTTACAGGGCTAATCCTGCAAGGAAGGCAGGAAGGAAACACTCTGATGTTGTTTCTAGCCTAATCTTTATTGCCCTGCTTACAGAAACTGCCTCTCTGGTTTACCCTTATTACATTAGAACACTTAAGGCGAAGCGCCCATCGATGTGAGTGACGTTGAGTTGGCCACGCCCACACGGTCACATGAACCACCGAGCCACGCCCACCTAGCTGGTCATTAGGGCAGAGAACTGGTTGTTAAATTATTTGAATCCCATCACTGGTCCCAACCTCACAAGGGGGTAGAAATGTTTAATTTCTGATGGTCAGAAGTTCAAGGGGAAGGAAAAGTTCAAAAAAAAAACCAAGTGTGTTGATTTACACCCCATTAAATTAATTTTCATGTCAAGCTGCTGAATGACTAATTTTCAAAGCCAAGTATCTAAGCTGTTTAAGAGCGCTTCTTTATCAAAATATACCCCAGGTAGCCTTTTCTCCGCCTCCACTTTCTTCCCACTATCATGATAAAATAATACCTGCCCAAAGGTCAGTGCTGGGGGATTAACGTCTTATGAATCTTTTTTCTTAAAACAGATTAACGGAGTTGGAAGGGACCTTATAGGTCATCTAGTCCAACCCCCCAGCTCAAGCAGGAGACCCTTCACCATTTCTGACAGATGGGAGTCCAGGCTCATCTTCAAAGCCTCCAGAGATGAAGCTCCCACAACTTCCGTTCCATGGGTTGATTGTTCTCCCTGTCAGAAAATTTCTCCTTATTTCTAGGTTGAATCTCTCCTTGTTCAGTTTCCATCCATTGTTCCTTGTCTGGCCTTTGGGTGCTTTGGAGAATAGCTTGACCCCCTTCCTCCTCTCTGTGGCAGCCCCTCAAATATTGGAAGACTGCTATCCTGTCTCCTCTGGTCCTTCTCTTCACTAGACTAGCCAGGCCCAGTTCCTGCAACTGTTCTTCATATGTTTTAGCCTTCAGTCCCCTAATCATCCTGGTTGCTCTTCTCCCCGCTCTTTCTAGAGTCTCAACAATCTTCTCCAGCTTCAGAGCAGCATCTTTATCCCGGAGTCTGACACCCCACGATGAGAAATAACATCGTCACTATGTAGTATGATGGACTGCAGGGCTGGCGCAACGTGTAACATGTTCATCCTGGTGCAATAAGACTGGGTGTTTGGTCAATATGATTTACTGGGTTAGGGATTTTCTGTCTTCACTATTCTGTTGTGTTGTGTGTGTGTGTGTGTGTGTATGCACTGAGGGAGCTCAACCAATCTCATTGCACATAGGTTGTGCACTGACAATAAAGATTTGAATTTACAGAAAAGAGAAATCATCTAGCCCAGTGATGGCTAACCTTTTTGCGGGGGGAGAGTGGCGGGGGAATGCATGCGCGCATACCCACACCCATAATTCTATGCAGAGTGTGACCCCCTCGTGCTTCCCCCACTTTTGGCACATGATAGCACAGTGGGCCCGGTAGGCCTTTTTTTTGCTCTTCCCAGGCTCCAGAACCTTTCTAGGAGCCTGGGGAGGGCAAAAACGGCCTTCCCCACTCCCCTGGAGTCCCTCCAGAGGTCAGAAAACTCCTGTTTGCTGACTTTTGGTGGGACCGGAAGACCCGTTTTTTGCTCTCCCCGGGCTCCTAGAGAGGTTCTGGAGCCTGGGGACAGCAAAAAACGGGCTTCCCCCACCTCCCCCAGGCCCTCCAGAGGCAGTAAACAGCCTGTTTCCCTACTTCCAGGTGATCCAGATGCCCCGAAAATCAGCTAGCATGCGCCATAGCTGAGCTCGCATGCCCACCGATATGGCTCCGCGTGCTGCCTGTGGCACACGTGCCATAGGTTCGCCATCATGGATCTAGCCCATCTCTTCTTAAAAGCCTCCACGGTTGGAGCACCCACAACTTCTGGAGGCAAGCCGTTCCCCTGGTTGATTGTTCTCACTGTCAGGGAAAGTCCTCCTTAGTTCTAGGTTGCTTCTCTCCTTGATGGGTTGCCATCCGTTGTTTCAGGTTTTGCCTTGGTCGAGCTGGACATGAGATCTCTCGCTTGGCTTCGGCTACCTGGAAAGTGGGGCGTACGGAGAATGTGTGCCCGCAGTGCTTCAACGCTCAACAGCTCAACGGTCTCCGTGATTCCCTCTGTTTCTTACGTTTATGCATTAAATTGTCGGGGGGTGGGATATTTATATCCAAGTCCTCTACCGAACTGCCTCTGTAGAGAAGGGAGAAGAGCTGCTGCTAGAAGGAGAACTAATCCTGCTAATTGCTTTGAAGAGTTTGTGCTTGCAAATGTTTGCATACTTAGCTGAATGGGGGGGAAAATGTCACTCGGTGTTTCGGAGTAGATGTGAGATTGAGATTGAGTAGATTGAGCTCTTCTCCCTTCTCTCCCAAAATCTTATCCAACCTTGTTTTCTGTTCTTTTTTATTTATTTATTGTTTTAATGTGATACACAATCTGACAAACACACAACATATAAAAAACAAATACTTCCTATTTCTAAACAGCGTTTTTTAGGCCAATAAAAATTCTATTCTATTCTATATATTTATTATTTACATATAAATACAAATTTAATACAATATATATATATATATTTCCTATTGAAGCAACCTGGTCTACCCAAATATGGGATGGAGCATACTTTTGCCTTTCACCTTATGTATCACATTAAAGTACAAAATTACGTATTGTACATTTCTAATACATTTGTTCATTCCAATTTCTCCCCTTTATTTTTTCTCCTTTATTTCTAGACCCAAGCCATTCATACCATTTATTCCAGATTATATAATAATCTCTCTCTTCTTTCTCTTTAATTTCTTTTGTTAATTTGTCCATTTTGGCACGCTGTAAAACTTTTCCTATCACATCTTCATCTGTTGGTATCTTTTCCTGTTTCTAATTTTGTGCATATGTTCAACATGTTTTCTAAGCTGGGTCTAGTCCACAAGAATTCCACCCACCCACGTACTAAATGTGATTAGTTTTAAGAAGCTAATTTCCCTCCAAGTCAAGGAAAGCCTTGAGTCTGTCCCCCTCTAGAGCCCATCTTAAATTGTAGTCAATATATATATATATATATTGCATATTAGGCAGATCTATTAACCACTAAGCCACAGCGTCTCCTCTTTGCCAGCTGTACTGATACTGTATATGCAGATAACTTGAGTGAATAGATGGGTGGTTGGTTGGATGGATGGATGATACAGATAGATAAATAGCAAAATAGATAGACAGACAGATGATATGTACATACATACTGTGTTAAATTTACTGACAAAGAAATAAAGGGAGACTAGTATAGATTGGGATAGTCAATCTTTGTATACCTACCGCCCACTTTTGTATCTCTGTTAGTAGTAAAATTTTCTAACTGCCCACCAGTTCCACAGTAATGCACCGTGTATCGTCGTCTGCGCATGCCTCTCGCGCATCGTGGATCAGGTTTGGGGGGGGCACCAGCTACCAGCTCTGCTTGCCTGTTACAGCTGGATGGTGTGGGGGGAGATGCGCGAGCTATTCTGGGACAAGGCTCCTTTGTTTGCAGTCGCACTATAGCGCCATTTAGTTTTACTTACGTAATGTGAACTAAACTTATGTGTGGCCGATACAAATAGTTTATTTTCAGAAATTTAAATTGTCACGGGGAATTTTATGAAAACCTAATGAAAATGTTTTTAAATAATGCTATGAAAATTTTTTAAAAGGTCAGTTAAATTTCAAAAGAGGAAAGTGCTTCAATTTTGGACAAAACCCCTACCGCCCCCCATGAAAGCTGGAATGCCCACTAGTGGGCAGTAGGGACCAGGTTGACTACCACTGGTATAGATCTATTTCAAGCTACTTAGCTCTTATCAGCTAGCCATACCCTTCTGGGATTCGAACCTGGGCTTGCTTGAATATTAGGCAGATGTATTAACCACTAAGCCACAGGTTCTCCTCTTTGTCAGCTCCACCAGGGGAAAGATCAAGATTATATATGTATATGTATGTATGTATGTATGTATATGTGTGTGTGTGTGTGTGTGTGTGTGTGTGTGTGTGTGTAGGTCTTTGGTTATTCGGGTTTTCTCCCGCGTAAAATTGGAAGTGTCTTGGCGACGTTTCGACGAAGTCTCATTCGTCATCTTCAGGCTTCAGCTTCGTGCTTCTGGGAGCAATTGTGTTCTGTTTCCCTTCCCCCAATACTCCCAGCAAAGAGTCCGTCAGAGGCCTTCCTTTTTTTTCCCTTTTATTTACATAGATACATGTCCTGGCCACGTCTACCCACGGGCCTGCCAAGTTTCTGGAGATAACGAGGAAATTATAGATAAGGCCAGAATTACTCACGAATATATTCTTCCCTCCATGAATTAGCTCGCGCCAAATTCATTGCTTTGTCCAAGACAAAAAACCAGGAAGTCCCGCCTCCTATTTATAGTCTCTGCAGATGTCACTGCATGACAATTATGACTTGGCTTTGTCCCAACTCTTCCGCTGCTGCGCACGCCGATCAAGCCTTCGTAATCTTGCGTCCCTCCAAAACTGTTCTTGGGGCGTTGCCAAATCAGAAGAAGGCCCGGGAGAATCAGGCCTTGCCGGCCCCTCCCTTTGAGTGGGTGCCAGGGAGGGAGAGGGCTCAAGAGAAGCAGGGCTTGCCAGGTCTTCTCCCTCATTTTCTGAATCATCCGAGTCCAGGAGTCTGGGTCCAGGAACCTGGGTCACAACAAATTGCTAACTTGCTCCCAGAAGCACGAAGCTGAAGCCTGAAGATGACGAATGAGACTTCGTCGAAACGTCGCCAAGACACTTCCAATTTTACACGGGAGAAAACCCGAACAACCAAAGACCTATATACAAACACCCGTGAAAACCTCAGAAAACACACACACACACATATATATATATATATATATGCGCTTCTAGGAGGACGAAGCAGTAAACACCAGCCTGAAGATGACGAATGAGATTTGTCAAAACGTCGCCAAGACACTTCCAATTTTACGCGGGAGAATACCCAAATAACCAAAGATCTACACACACACACACACACACACACACACACACACACACACACACATGGATGGGAGACAACAAAAAACCTGATTTAAGAAGATGTACAACCATTCTGGAAGAAAACAGTGGCAATAAATTACATACCGTTGCCCAAATTTCAGGTAATCCATGAAATCTTCTCAAGTCAAACTCAGCTTGAAGGAGCTTCATGCCATGTTTGCCACATTGCATTTAAATAAAATCGATCTTTTTCCAGCATCTGTCATGCTCTTCCTCTCGTTCGGGTGGAGGAGAAGTGAAAGCAAACCACTTGATGCAAGACAGTCCCGTCACCCTGACAAAGACAATGGAGAAGAGAGATGGAAGAGGAAAATAAGGAACGGTTAACCAAGTTACCCATCTTGGTTCAATATTGGAGGGGCTGCCACAAAGAAGAGAAGGGGGGGTCAATCTATTTTCCAAAATATCTGAAGGCAGGACAAGAAGCAACTTATTTTCCAAAGCATCTGAAGGCAGGACAAGAAGCAGTGGATGGAAACCAATCAAGCAACCTAGAACTAAAGGTTGCTACTGGTTCACCCAGGTTCGGGAAAACCGGTAGCAGCATGCGCAGAAGTGGCATGTGAGCGAGCAAACTGGTAGCAAAAATAAGTGAAACCCATCACTGAAGAGGAGCCGCCCAGGGCACATGCGCACACCCGAAAATGAACTTCTGGTTTCAGCTACTGAACTTCTGGTTTCAGCCAGCTACTCTTCCGGGTTTCTGGCCTGCATGCGCACGCGACGGGCGCGCATGCTCACGCAGGAAAGTGGAAGACCGGCTAGAAAGTCTTCTAGTTTCCGGCACACGCAAAAAGGCCAGCTGATCATCACGCGCGCATGCGCACCAGAAACCCGGAAGAGGAATGAACGCCACCACATGTGCCAGGTGACATGGCTCCGCATGCCACTTTGGGCACGCGTGCCATAGGTTTGTCATCATGGGTCTAGGGTCTCCTGCTTGAGCAGATGGCTGGAGTAGAAGACCTCCAAGGTCCCTTCCAGCTTTATTCTGATTGAAGGCTGGAGAAATCGGTCAGAAAGAGAAAGCCAACTTGAACTAAGGAGGAATTTCCTGTTGGTGAGAACCAATGGTGGGTTCCACATATTCTTACTACCAGTTCACGCACCTGCGTGCCTTCCGCATATGAGCCCGGTCTTCTGTGCATGTGCTTAGTTCATGCACCTTCCGCACATGCACCAGGCCTCGAAAACGTGGCTTAATAGGACAGCATTACATCCGGCATTACATCACCATACAGTCGCCGCTACAGGTTCACCCAAACTGGTACGAACCGGCTGAATAGAGAACAATGAATTAGTGGAGCAGCTTGCCTCCTGGATTTGCGGATGCTCCATCGTGGAAGTTTTCAAGAAGAGATTGAACAATGAAATGGTGTTGGGTTCCCTGCTTGAGCAGTGGGTTGGACTAGAAGACCTCCAAGGTCCCTTCCAGACCTATGATTCTTTTCTCCTTGAAGAGGCCCCCTTTCCTCTTAACTCCTCCCAAACATTGCCAAGCATCCTTAATTCCTCCAGAAGAGGCCAAATCAAATATTTATTAACCTACGTGAAATATTTAAAGCCCTTGGAATATTGATGGGAGGGCAAAGGTTAAAAGATGATCCAGGATTTGATGCTCTTGAATATACATTCGGCCATCTAGTCTGCCTCCTCTCTGACCCTTAATCAAGAGCCGTCTCTGACAGCCGAGCCAGAGGATGGGTGACCTTTGTCTATGGATAAAGAAGGATCATCATCTAATCTGTGCTTAAATGAGGTGATGCAAATGCATATCTCGTTTGATTGCTGTGAAGAGTGACCCAATTGCGATGGAAATCAGAAAACTCTAATTACGCCCAGGACTAAGGGGCAAGTTTTTTAAAAAAAATAATAATAATAATAGTAAGCATTGTTCTTGTGAGCGCGTAGACCCACGTGCTCTTGAAGTTTCAGAGAGAAGGCAGGGAGGGAGGAAAACCAGACCGTGGTCTAGGATTCCCTTCCAGGAGATTTAGGGATACTGCCAACTGTTGTCGCTAAAGAGTACCCTGAAATACAGGTAGCCTTCAACTTACAGCTGTTTGCTAATAGTAACAGAATAACAGAGTTGGAAGGGACTCTGTAGGTCATCTAGTCCAACCCCCCCACTCACCCAAGCAGGAGACCCTACACCATTTCTGACAGATGGCAATCCAGTCCCTTCTTGAAAGCTTCCAGGGATGAAGCTCCCACAACTTCTGAAGGCAACTTCTGTTCCATGGGTTGATTGTTCTCACGGTCAGGAAATTTCTCCTTATTTCCAGGTTGAATCTCTCCTTGGTCAGTTTCCATCCATTATCCCTTGTCTGGCCTTCATTTTGAGTTTCATTTTGTTAGTTAGTGACTGTTTGAAGTTACAACGGGTACTGAAAAAAAATTGACTTATGACTGTTTTTCACACTTACGACCCTTGCAGTATTCCCAAGGTCACGCGATCAAAATTCTGAACCAGTTGGCTACTGGTTTTCCACTCTTCAAATCCAAAAGAAGCAATGAAAGAAATTTCTTTCAGGATTGCTGTTGTTGGTTGGTGTCTGTGTGTCTTTCACTGACCCTCCCTCCCTCCCTCTCCTTCTCCCTCCCTCTGCCCCTCCCTCCCTCCTACTCTCTCTCTCTTTCCCTCCCTCCCTCTCCCTTTCTCCCTCCCTCCTTCTCTCTCTCTTTACCTCCCTTCCGCTCCCTCCCTTCCTGCCTCCCTCTTCCTCCCTCCTTTTGTCTCTCTTCCATTCTCTCCTCCCTCCCTCCTTCTCTCTCTCTCTTCCCTCCCTCTCCCTTCCTTTGTCTCTCTCCCCCTGTCTCCCTCCCTCCTTCTCTCTCTCTTTTCCTCCCTCCTCTCCTCCCTCTCCTCCTCCCTCCTTCTCTCCCTCCTTCTCCCTCTCTTCCTCCCTCCTTTCCTCCCTCTCCCTCCTCCCTCCCTCCTCCCTCCTTCTCTCTCTCTTTCCTCCGTCCCTCCTTCTCTCTCTCTTGCCTCCCTCCCGCTCCCTCCCTCCTGCCTCCCTTCCTCTCCCTCCCACTCCTCCCTCCTTTTGTCTCTCTCCCATCCTCTCCTCCCTCCTTCTCTGTCTCTTCTCCTCTGTCTCTCTCCTCCTCTCCCTTCCTTTGTCTCTCTCCCCTGTCTCCCTCCTCCTTCTCTCTCTCTTTCCTCCCTCCTCTCCTCCCTCTCCTCCTCCCTCCTTCTCTCCCTCCTTCTCCTCTCCTCCCTCCTCCTTCTCCTCTCCTCCTCCTCCTCCCTCCTCCCTCCCTCCTCCTTCTCTCTCTTCCTCCCTCCTCCTTCTCTCTCTCTTTGCCTCCCTCCCTCCCTCCCTCCTGCCTCCCTTCCTCTCCCTCCCACTCCTCCCTCCTTTTGTCTCTCTCCCATCCTCTCCCTCCCTCCTTCTCTGTCTCTTCTCCTCTGTCTCTCTCCCTCCCTCTCCCTTCATCCCTCCCTCCTTCTCTCTTTTCCTCCCTTTCTCTCCCTGTCTCTCTCCCTCCCTCTCCCTCCCTTCCTCCATCCCTCCTTCTCTCTCTCTCTCTTTCCCTCCCTCCCTCCCTCTGTGTGTGTGTGTGTGTAGCATTTTCAGCCACATCACCTTGAGTAACTCTTAAAAGCATTTCTTATTTCCCCAGGTCGACCCCAACGAGTTTTTTTCTGGCTCCCCGTTTGGTAAAAAACCTTGAAAGTCTATTTTGTGCCAGCGTTATGTCTCCAGGACCGAACCTGTGGCAACAATCTGTTCCTCGCAGGGTTTTTTTTTTTTTTGCTCTACCTTCCCACAACTGGGAAACAATTTGTAATAGACTGTGCGAAGTGATTTCCTCTTCGATGTGAGATCATCCAGGGAAAAGAGGCCAGGGAGCCGAGATAACATAATTGGTTTCTTGCAAACGTACAAAGCCGACGCTGGTTTTATCACCCCATCATAGCAAATCCCCCGCTTGATGCTGGCTTCATAGCAATATCCATCTGAAGCTGGAGTTGAGTCAAAGAGTCTCAGAAGGTATTTTCTGACTTTGTAGACGGGGACTTATCCTCTGCATCACAAAGTGGTGAGAGAATAATGTATTGCATGGCCTTTCTAGTTAGAAGAATCTTGAATTTATATATATATATATATATATATATATACAAACACCGTGAAAACCTCAGAAAACAAATATATATATATATATATATATATATATATATATATATATATATATATATATATATATATATATATATATATATATGTAAGTCTTTGGTTATTGGTTTTCTCCGTGTAAAATTGGAAGTGTCTTGGTGATGTTTGACGAAGTCTCATTCGTCATCTTCAGGCTTCAGCTTCGTGCTTCTTGCTCCCAGAAGCACGAAGCTGAAGCCTGAAGATGACGAATGAGACTTCGTCGAAACGTCACCAAGACACTTCCAATTTTACATGGGAGAAAACCCGAACAACCAAAGACATATATATATATAAGACCCTTATATATAAGGGACGCAGTGGCTCAGGGGCTAGGACAGCTGAGCTTGTCAATCAAAAGGTTGGCAGTTTAGTGGTTCAAATCCCTAGTGCTGCTGTGTAACGGGGTGAGCTCCCATGACTTGTCCCAGATTCTGCCAACCTAGCAGTTTCAAAAGCACATAAAAATGCAAGTAGAAAAAATAGGGACCACCTTGGTGGGAAGGGAACAGCGTTCCGTGCGCCTTTGGTGTTGAGTCATGCAGGCCACATGACCACGGAGACGTCTTCGGACAGTGCTGGCTCTTCGGCTTTGAAACGGAGATGAGCACCACCCCCTAGAGTCAGCAACGACTAGCACATATGTGCGAGGGGAACCTTTACCTTTACATATATGTAGGTCTTTGGTTATTCGGTTTTCTCCCGTGTAAAATTGGAAGTGTCTTGGCGACGTTTCGATGAAGTCTCATTCTTCATCTTCAGGCTTCAACCGTGCTTTTGGGAGCAAAGAAGCCGCGAAGCTGAAGCCTGAAGATGACGAATGAGACTTCGTTGAAACGTCGACAAGACACTTCAATTCTGTGAGAAAACCCGAACAACCAAAGACCTATATACAAACACCGTGAAAACCTCAGAAAACAAATATATATATATATATATATATATATATATATATATATATATATATATATATATATATATATATATATATATGTAAGTCTTTGGTTATTGGTTTTCTCCCGTAAAATTGGAAGTGTCTTGGTGATGTTTGACGAAGTCTCATTCGTCATCTTCAGGCTTCAGCTTGGTGCTTCTTGCTCCCAGAAGCACGGCTGAAGCCTGAAGATGACGAATGAGACTTCGTCAAACGTCACCAAGACACTTCCAATTTTACGGAGAAAACCCGAACAACCAAAGACATATATATATATAAGACCCTTATATATAAGGGACGCAGTGGCTCAGGGGCTAGGACAGCTGAGCTTGTCAATCAAAAGGTTGGCAGTTTAGTGGTTCAAATCCCTAGTGCTGCTGTGTAACGGGGTGAGCTCCCATGACTTGTCCCAGAATCTCCCATCCTAGCAGTTTATAAAGCTCATAAAATTGCACGTAGAAAAAGTAGGGACCACCTTGGTGGGAACGCAACAGCGTTCCGTGCGCCTTTGGTGTTGAGTCATGCAGGCCACATGACCACGGAGACGTGTTCGGACAGTGCTGGCTCTTGCTTTGAAGCGGAGATGAGCACCACCCCCTAGAGTCAGCAACGCTTAGCACATATGTGCGAGGGGAACCTTTACCTTTACATATATGTAGGTCTTAGGTTATTCGGTTTTCTCCCGTGTAAAATTGGAAGTGTCTTGGCGACGTTTCGATGAAGTCTCATTCTTCATCTTCAGGCTTCAACCGTGCTTTTGGGAGCAAAGAAGCCGCGAAGCTGAAGCCTGAAGATGACGAATGAGACTTCGTTGAAACGTCGACAAGACACTTCAATTCTGTGAGAAACCCGATTAACTAAAGACCTATATACAAACACCGTGAAAACCTCAGAAAACAAATATATATATATATATATATATATATATATATATATATATATATATATATATATATATATATATATATATTGGAAGTGTCTTGGCGACGTTTGATGAAGTCTCATTCGTCATCTTCAGGCTTCAGCTTGGTGCTTCTTGCTCCCAGAAGCACGAAGCTGAAGCCTGAAGATGACGAATGAGACTTCGTCAAACGTCACCAAGACACTTCCAATTTTACGGAGAAAACCCGAACAACCAAAGACATATATATATATAAGACCCTTATATATAAGGGACGCAGTGGCTCAGGGGCTAGGACAGCTGAGCTTGTCAATCAAAAGGTTGGCAGTTTAGTGGTTCAAATCCCTAGTGCTGCTGTGTAACGGGGTGAGCTCCCATGACTTGTCCCAGATTCTGCCAACCTAGCAGTTTCAAAAGCACATAAAAATGCAAGTAGAAAAAATAGGGACCACCTTGGTGGGAAGGGAACAGCGTTCCGTGCGCCTTTGGTGTTGAGTCATGCAGGCCACATGACCACGGAGACGTCTTCGGACAGTGCTGGCTCTTCGGCTTTGAAACGGAGATGAGCACCACCCCCTAGAGTCAGCAACGACTAGCACATATGTGCGAGGGGAACCTTTACCTTTACATATATGTAGGTCTTTGGTTATTCGGTTTTCTCCCGTGTAAAATTGGAAGTGTCTTGGCGACGTTTCGATGAAGTCTCATTCTTCATCTTCAGGCTTCAGCTTCGTGCTTTTGGGAGCAAAGAAGCACGAAGCTGAAGCCTGAAGATGACGAATGAGACTTCGTTGAAACGTCGGCAAGACACTTCAATTCTGTGAGAAACCCGATTAACCAAAGACCTACATACAAACACCCGCGAAAACCTCAGAATATATATATATATATCTTTGGTTATTCAGGTTTTCTCCCGCGTAAAATTGGAAGTGTCTTGGCAACGTTTCAACAAAGTCTCATTCATCATCTTCAGGCTGGTGTTTTCAGCTTCGTGCTTCTAGGAGCAATGTGTGATCGCAGCTGTTTTTTCCTTTTAACTGCTAGTGGGGTTTGAACTGATTGGTTGGGAGTTTGGCTGTGTTCTGACTGGGTGGAGGTGTGTTCTGATTGGTTGGGGGCTTGGCTGTGCTCTGATTGGATGGTGGGGTTGGCTGTGCTCTGATTGGATGGGGGTGTGTTCTGTTTGGGTGGGGGCTTGGTTGTGCTCAGGTTAGTCTGAGTTGCAGGGGGATTTGAGTTGCTGAGATGCATTGCTGTTGTTTGGATTCTCATTTGTGGTTGTGCTACATCTTCATGGTAAGTGTCAGTCTGCTGAATGTATGGATTGGAGGGGTTTGAAACGGCTAATGATGCAGCTGCGGTCTGGCTTCTGGTCCATGGTCATGCTTCATCATCAGTGTGGGTTTGAATCTGCTTTCCGCGTGGATGTGTGGTGGTGACATGCTGTGTGGCCCTCGTAGGTGTGGGTCTGGCGTCATTCCTCATGTTAGGGACTCATTTGTCGATAAGGGTGGGTTTCCAAATGGCTGGTAGGTGGGAGGTATCATCTCATTTATTCATGCAGTGTGGACGTTTTTCTATCTCGATGGCTTCTCTGATTATTCTGTTGTTAAAGTGTTCAGTTTTGGCGATAGTTCTGGTCTTTTTAAAGTCAATTTTATGTCCTGTGGCTTTAAATTGACTTTAAAAAGTCAATTGTGGCTTTAAATTTATTTGTCAAACACAACAGTATATATAAGTATGAGCATGAAATAATTACGAATTGGATACAATCAAAGGGAACATTAGGACAGGAATGGTAGGCACGCTTGTGCTATTATGCACGCCCCTTACAGACCTCTTAGGAATGGGGTGAGGTCAATAGTAGATAGTTTTTGGTTAAAGCTTTTGGGATTTTGGGAAGAGATCATGGATGCCAGCACCCCGGTAGAGTCAGCTGCAGATGCGGCTATCTGTTGGGGGCGAGTCATTGGCCCCGATGGAAAGGGTGCGCAACATGGGCGTGCTCCTGGATGGGTGGTTGTCCTTTAAAGACCATTTGACGACCGTCTCCAGGAGAGCTTTTTATCAGGTTCGCCTGATCCGCCAGTTGCGTCCCTTCCTGGACCGGGATGACCTATGCATGGTCACTCATGCTCTCGTTACCTCTCGCTTGGACTATTGCAATTCTCTCTACATGGGGCTCCCCTTGAAGAGCACCCGGAGACTCCAGTTAGTCCAGAATGCGGCTGCGCGGGTTATTGAGGAAGCAATTCGGAGCTCCCATGTAACACCTATCCTGCGCAGACTGCACTGGCTACCTGTTGTCTTCCGGGTGCGCTTCAAGGTATTGGTTACTACCTTTAAAGCACTCCATGGCTTAGGACCGGAATACTTACGGGACCGTCTACTGCCGTTCTCTATCTCCCAACGACCGGTGCGTTCTCACAGAGAGGGACTCCTTAGGGTGCCGTCAGCCAAACAATGTCGACTGGCGGCCCCCAGGGGGAGGGCCTTCTCTGTGGGGGCTCCTACCCTGTGGAACAAACTTCCCCCTGGACTTCGACAACTATCTGACTATAGGACCTTTCGCCGCGAACTTAAAACCTATCTATTCCGCCTTGCTGGACTGGCTTGATTTTTTAAAATTTTTAATTGGATTTTATGGGTTTTAAATGTCAATTTTACAGGGTGTTGTTTTATTTTAAATTTGGCCACTTGAATAAGTTTTTTAAGGGTTGTTCTTAGTATTGTATGTATTGTTCCTTTTGTATTTTATTCTGGCTGTTCACCGCCCTGAATCCTTCAGGAGAAGGGCGGTATACAAATTAAATTATTATTATTATTATTATTATTATAGTCAGGTAGTGTGTTCCAAGCATTAACAACTCTGTTACTGAAGTCATATTTTCTACAATCAAGATTGGAGCGGTTTACATTAAGCTTAAATCTATTGTGTGCTTGTGTATTGTTGTGATTGAAGCTGAAGTAGTCTGCAACAGGAAGGATGTTGTAACAGATGATTCTATGAGTTATACTCAGGTCATGCTGAAGGCGGCGGAGTTCTAAATTTTCTAAACCCAGGATTTCAAGTCTGGTGTCATAAGGTATTTTGTTGTGATCAGAGGAGTGGAGAACTCTTCTTGTGAAATATTTCTGGACAAGCTCAATTGTATTGTACAATAGACAATTGTACAATTGTCTATTGTCTCCAAACAAATCCAATTCAGACATGTCCAGATATTCCCCCAAGAGATTAATTGAGATCAGTACAAGGCAGTGGTGAAATATAAATCCCTTTCCTACTGATTCTGTGGCCGTGGCTTGGTGGGGAGGGGTCATGTGACTGGGTGGGCACAAACCTTCAGCATCCTGTTCCAGATATGAATTCAGTCAGAAAAGTTGAATATGAATTTCCCTGAAACCCATGGACAATCACTTAAATAGGAGCCGTCCGTGTGCAGCAGCTGCCCAAAAAGCCAACACAGTTCTAGGCTGCATCAACAGACGGATAGAATCAAGATCACTTGAAGTGTTAATACCACTTTATCATGCCTTGGTAAGGCCACACTTAGAATACTGCATCCAGTTTTGGTCGCCACGATGTAAAAAGGATGTTGAGACTCTAGAAAGAGGGCAGAGAAGAGCAACAAAGATGATTAGGGGACTGGAGGCTAAAACATATGAGGAACAGTTGCAGGATTTGGGTGTGTCTAATTTAATGAAAAGAAGAACTAGGGGAGACATGATAGCAGTCTTCCAATATCTCAGGGGCTGCCTCAAAAAAGAGGGAGTCAAGCTATTCTCCAAAGCCCCTGAAGGCAGGACAAGAAGCAACGGGTGGAAACTAATCAAAGAAAGAAGCAACTTAGAACTAAGGAGCAATTTCCTGACAGTGAGAACAATTAATCAGTGGAACAACTTACCTCCAGAAGTTGCGAATGCTCCAACACTGGAAGTTTTTAAGAAAAGGTTGGGTAACCATTGGTCTGAAGTGGTGTAGGGTTTCCTTCCTAAGCAGGGGGGTTGGACTAGAAGACCTCCAAGGTCACTTCCTTCCAACTCTGTTATTCCTATTCTATTTTATTCATCCCCAAAAAAACATTTTGTGTAACCCGTATTTTTTGCGATGGCTAGCTTTTTCCGTTCCTACTTCCGTTGGCTTCCTTTTCAAAGTATCTTTGGAGAAATTCTAAATGTTGCTTGTTTTTTTTTTTAATGCAGCTGTTGAATTTTAAGTACTCCATTATATGCGCCGGATCTTTAGATAAAGCGGCTCGAGGACTTTCAGGCACTAAACTCCAAATCAGATAAGAAGATGGGTTTTAAGCACTGCTCCGTGTGGCTAAGTGGAAGCTTAGAAACAAAAGGCGAAATAAAAGGAAAGGGAGAGAGAGATACGGCAGGAGAGAAAAACCATCCTTGGCTACAAAGCAGTTGAGGTATTCACAATCGAATGCAAAACTTCTTCTTTGCAAAAAAAAAAAAAGGGGGGGGGAATTAATACTCTACTCTCGGCTCAGTCTATTATATTCAGTATATTATTCAGAAATTTGGGGTTCCACCATGGAAATCTGAGGTCTTGTCATTCCAATAGAACGTGGAGATGAGGAGTTGTTCAACGTCAGTGCTAGAAAGGAGTGGGGAGAGGAGGAGGAGGAGGAGGAGACTGGGACTCTGATGTCCTTGGTGTTCTCTGAGCTTCCTTGTTTACTTTCATTACCCGACTAGGTAACAACATCAGTGCTAGAAAGGAGTGGGGTATAAGGAGGAGGAGGAGGAGGAGGAGGAGGAGGAGGAGGAGGAGGAGGAGGAGGAGGAGAAGAAGAAGAAGAAGACGACGACTATAGTGTCCTTGGTGTTCTCTGATCTTGCTTGCTTGCTTTCATTACCCAACTAGGTAGCAAAATCAGTGCCAGAAAGGAGTGGGGTGTAAGGAGGAGGAGGTGGAGGAGGAGAAGGAGAAGGAGAAGGAGACTATGGTGTCCTTGGTGTTCTCTCATCTTGCTTATTTTCTTTCATTACCCAAATAGGTAACAACATCAGTGCTAGAAAGAAACAAAAGTTCTTTTGATAACACCAATTTTTAAACCAGTGATTCCTTTCTAAACTCTTTGGCTCCGTAAGGGGATCTGTGATTCATTTAACTGGGTTAAGACAGGGTTAATGCAAAGGCCGAACATCCTAACCACGGTTATTTGCAACTTCAAGAGGAATCCATCGCGCCTCATGCGCAACACGGCTGTTCCAACGGCAACATCAGTAACCCCACAAACGTGGCTGAATACCTCCAGCATCCCAATCCAAGATTTAAACGTTAAAACGCCGTAGAAACGTGGCTAAGCAAAGCTTTGAGATGGGGAAGCTCTCGAAAGTCAATCTTGGAATTGACTTTCCATACTTGGCTGGCAGAGACAGATTCTGGAAACCCAAGCAATTGGCTTCCAATAATTGCATGTATTGAATCAAATGATTCCAGGTTCTAATGGATTCTGGCACAAGACAACGGTGCTACATAAATAAACGGGGTTGATCCAAATGGAATCCATTGTTCAGACCGGCGCAAATTTGCATAACCCTATTAATTATCAGAGGTCCCGCAGGAAACGAATTTGCTTTGAAATATTGGGGGCATTTGTTTTTCTTTCTTAAACAAGCGTTAAAATGCTATATTTGTTTTCTCTCTCTCTCTTTTTAAAGAGTTCAACTATTTGGGGCAAATCACTGTTTATCTAATGTCTTTTGCTGCAGGAAACAGAAAGGAGAGGAGGAGGAGGGTGTGTGTGGGGGGGGGGAGGAGAAAATTATATCCTTCAATCTCCAAACAGATTGAAAATGATATTTAAGTTTACAATAATGGGATGTTGAAGATTCCCTCTTAAAACCCATCAATGGACCTTCCCCCAGAGCTTGTTTTTAACCATCCTTGCTACATGGAGGCTAAAATTTCGTCGATATTAGATTTACCAAGGCTCGGCGGCTCCGTGCTGAGAGTGGAAATTAGCAGAGGGAAAACGGTCGTATTGTAGCCTTAATAAAGTTGCACACAAGCTCTGTACTCCAGTCTTACACTATCGTTACAACCTAAGATGAAACTCACCAGGGGAGGCGGAAAGAAAAAAAAGAATGAAAAGAAAAACAAACTGCATTCGTCAGGTGGGGAAAGAAGGAGGGGACTCAGGCAGAACACTTACCAGCTGCTGCAACAGAAGCTGGGCAAAAGAATCAAGAATGAAAGCTGGTCTTACCGTGATACATTCGTGTTTACCGTAAGGAAATCGATCAATTGTCTTTCAGTGGCTTCTCATTTTGGGCAGAGACCCTGCAAGTCACAAGGTGTGTGGGTCTTCTCAATCTAATTAAAGGAGGTTGGAATCGATGCAGTCTGGAGGGCACAGTTGCAGGAACTGGGTATGGCTACTGGGATAGCATATAGGGACCCGGTGGCTGAGGGGCTAAAATGCTGAGCTTGATCGATCGAAAGGTCGGCAGTTCAGCGGTTCAATTCCCTAGCGCCGCGTAATGGGGGATGAGCTCCCGTTACTTGTCCCAGCTTCTGCCAACCTAGCAGTTCGAAAGCAGGTAAAAAATGCAAGCAGAAAAATAGGGACCACCTTTGGTGGGGAGGTAACGGCGTTCCATGAGCCTTTGGCGTTGAGTCATGCCGACCACATGACCACGGAGACGTCTTTGGACAGCGCTGGCTCTTCGGCTTTGAAACGAAGATGAGCACCGCCTCCTAGAGTTGGGAACGGCTAGCACGTATGTGCGAGGGAAACCTTTACCTTTACTGGGAGAGGAGAGGAGAGAGGAGAGGAGAGGAGAGGAGAGGAGAGGAGAGGAGAGGAGAGGAGAGGAGAGGAGAGGAGAGGAGAGAAAATAGAAAATGGAATGGAAGAATGAATGGAACAGAACAGAACAGAACAGAACAGAACGGAACGGAACGGAACGGAACGGAACGGAATGGAATAGAATGGAAAGGAATAGAATGGAAAGGAATAGAAAGTGGAATAGAATAGAATAGAATAGAATAGAATAGAATAGAATAGAATAGAATAGAATAGAATAGAATAGAATAGAATAGAATAGAATTCTTTATTGGCCAAGTGTGATTGGACACACAAGGAATTAGTCTCTGGTGCATAAACTCTCAGTGTACATACAAGCAACAAACAAGGAGTGTTCCAGTATCTGAGGAGCTGCTAGAAAGAAGGCGGGGTGGGGTCACCCTATTTTCCAAAGCATCAAAAGGCAGGACAAGTAAATGATGGATGGAAACTAATCAAAGAGAGAAGCAACTAAAAAAATAAAACAAAACCACAAGAACCAGGGAAAAGGCAACCCCAGAAGTTGTCGGTGTTCCATCACTGGAGGTTTATAAGAAGAGGCTGGACAACCGCTTGTCACCAACGCTTGAACACGGAGTTGGACTAGAAGACCTCCAAGGTCCCTTCCAAATCTGCTATTCTATTAAAAAAAAAAAAACCTTAGCAATGGCTTAGCCATTCCCCACCTCTGCGTACAAAGGGGACACCACCACATCTTCTATTGAACGTGGTCTGCAAAAGCAAGATCTAACAGTGAGGTTAAATGACTTTAGATCCTCCAACAAACTTGAACGGCAGGACTTCTGGTTGAGCTATGGAACTCGCTGCAACCGGATGGAGACACCCTGCCAATTGTCAGGCTCCAAAAACCAAGAGAGACACGTTGAGGTTCTCCTGGGCAGTTTCCTTTACTGTTCCTCACCGATGGACACTCGCTGTCATCAAATGGCACAGCCCTACCAGTTGTTAGGTGTGCAACACCTCCCAGCACTTTTTCGCAGACTGGAGACCCCCCCTCATGTGTTATCAGCTTACTGTCCTCCAAAACCAGAATTATGCTGGCTAATGCCTTTTCATTTCTTCTCCGGTCCCCATCATCCAGCTCTTAAATCATTACTCTGACCATCAGGCTTCAAAAACCAAGAGAGACACATTGAGGTTCTCCTGAAGAGTTTCCTTTATTGTTCCTTATCTGCAGACAGAAATCTCGCCAAACTAAAGCAGCTACTGGCATCAAGAGGAAGGAGGTATCTTGACCCTCTTCCTCCCAATCTAAACTTCGATGTCTCTTGGTCCTCCCTCCTGGGAATCCAAACTACATTCCACCACACCTTTGATGGTAAATCTGACCTTTTTGGGGCTTCATCAAGATTAACTGTTGTGACCCAGGCCCAAGTAGGTAGTAGGAAACTCAGTCTGTGAAAAAAAAAAAAAACTTTATTTGAACAGCTGAGAATTACTTCATTCCCAGCGTCGTTCAACTCAAATTAAAACAAATGCCTCCCAACACAAATTCCTCAGTTCTCTCGCAAACCTTGGTCCAATTAGGCAAACTGCCAAAGGCTTTTCTTGGCAAACGTTCACAAGTCACAAAAATAAAGACAAGATGTGGATGAAGCAGAAGACAAAGCTATCAGTGTTGTTTTCCAGCAAAGAGCCCAAACACCGTTGCTGGTCTTTTAAGCCTTATGGGAGGGGCCAATCATCTCTTGGCCCTACTCCCGAGTTGTCCTCTCTGCTTGAGCTGCTCTTGCCTTCTGGCAGCTCTTCTCATGCGTGCATTAGGAACAGGGTACTCCTGTTCCTCTGCCTCACTACTGTCAGCTTCTGGAGGCTCCGGAGTCCGCACATCACTCCCCGATGGTCCTGGCCCCATCTCAGCCTCCGACGCAGAGCCCTCATCTGGGCCTTCCCCAGCCTCCAGGACTGGTCCATGTTCTTCCTCAGCCTCATCGCTGTCTGACTCCTTTGCTAGCTCCGTAGGCTACTGACGGACCACATGAAAAAATGTTGATCGTGTTGGGCCTGGATGATATTTATGTGCTTAAAACTCTTCTTTGGAGAAAACAAACAAGAATTTGAAATGAAGAAGCCTATTAGACAAAAGACCAGTGATAACTCATCCCTAAAGCGCTGTCTTATGACTTATTTAAGATTATGGATTTATAGAGGGAGCCTTTCCCCGTTTTGGGGTTTGATTTAGTGACTTTTGCCAGACCCTTCACTCGGTCCCCCTCCTCCTCATATTTCCACTCTGTCATAGTTGGTGTATGGATTTCATTTCATAAATACATATTTTAACACCCTTTGATAATATGTATATTGACTACTTAGCATGGCTAAGCCATTCATAATCCAAGGAGCGAAAATTCAATGAGGCGTCAAATAATGTATCATCAAGCTATAATTTTATTTATTGCCTTCATTAGGAGATTTTAAATTTTATTTAGGAACGAGGCCCGGATGCTTTAATTGGCCCCGTTAAGATTCTTGTCTGGTTTTCAGGCAAGCCACTGGCCACTGGATCAGACTTCGTCCTGGGTGGACTTCAAAATTGTTTCTGTCGTCCGGCGGGATTCTACATAGAATACGCCATCTGGAATTGATAGGTGGCAAAAAAAGGAGCCACGGATAAAATGGGAATTTAGGGGGAGGAGCAGAGGTGGGTTTCAGCCGGTTCTGACCGGTTCTGGTGAACCGGTAGCGGAAATTTTGAGTAGTTCGGAGAACCTGCAAATACCACCTCTGGCTGGCCCTGCCTCTGATCTATTGGCTGCCTCCCGAGTCCCAGCTGATCGGCTCTGTCTTCTTTTGTTGCCCTGCACAGGAGAATGGTGTTGGAAAGCAAGTTAGTGGAGTGGGATGGGAATGGAGATTTTACAGTATCCTTCCTTTCCCCTGGAGTGGGGTGGGAATGGAGATTTTGCAATATCCTTCCCCTGCCATGCCCACCAAGCCACGCCTACAGAACATGTAGTAAAAAAACTTGAATCCCACCACTGGGGGGGGATTTGAGCTAATTACTCAAAGGTATTTCAGAACTAATGGGCCTCTGGTGGCTCAACAGACTAATGCAGTCTGTTACTAACAGCAGCTGCTTGCAATTACTGCAGGTTCAAGTCCCACCAGGCCCAAGGTTGACTCAGCCTTCCATCCTTTATAAGGTAGGTAAAATGAGGACCCAGATTGTTGGGGGCAATAAGTTGACTTTGCATATAATATACAAATGGATGAAGACTATTGCTTGACACAGTGTAAGCCGCCCTGAGTCTTCGGAGAAGGGCGGGATATAAATGCAAATAAAAAAAAAACTACAGAAGAAGAGAAGAAATCCTCTGTTTCTCCTCTTTAATGAAGATATGACTTATTCATCTCTTTACAATTTCATTTTTTTAAATAATTGCCCAAGTTAGTAAGGTAGCTTATCTATCCCTCCCTCCTCCTCCTCTGTATCTTGTAACTAAACCAGAGTTCAGCCTCTAGTTTTGAATATTTGCGTAAGAAAGAAAGAAAGAAAAAAAAACATGCCGCAATTTCACCCAGAGCAGCTTGTAGGTTGATAATCACGCGCTGGATTGCACGGCCCTTCTAATTAATTAACAAAATGTTGGTCCAATTTATGCCTAATAAAAACAGCTTCCCACAGATTTATGTTTCCGTGGTTAAAAACAAGAGTCTTACCCAGACAAGAAACCGGGGTCTATAATACCTCTTCTTTATTCTGGTATATTATTATTTGTACATATTTATCACAAAAAGTATTTGCAAGCTCTTCGCTAAAGACATATTCTCTTGTGTGTGGCTTAACGGCTGCGCCAGCCTTCTGCCAGGGGCTCAGCTTCCCAGGAAGGCTTTAAATACAGATGCACATGTTGCCGTAATAAGCCACATTCCAGTTGTGAGAATTTGGGGGGCTGGGGGGGGGAAGAGTTAATCCCATTTTTACCACACACAACTGTAGATTACATTACAACTGTTTCCAATCAAATGCCAAGTCAGTTTCATTTACTTTGAACTAAGCAGATGGTCAGCGCAGAAACGATGGCACGCTGAACTCAGTTGAGATTCCAAATCCATAAAAGTCCTAAAGTAGAAATCGGAAGCTTTGGCAAGTTCTCCATGGGTTTTTGGTTGGAAGGGGTTGACCCAAACCTCAGAAGCTGAAGGTCTTAAGTTTTGGAGGGATTGAGGAGGTCGGTTGCTTCTTGAAGGATCATCCTTTAATCCCAAAATCTTTACCCGCGAGAAAAGTTTTCAATTAGAAAAGCAGGTTAAAAAAAAAACTTTGAAGAGTGGGTCTTTTTTTTGGGGGGGGGAGGTTTCCAAACTCGTGTATATTTTAAAAAATAGAATTGTAAACCCTGAGTATTAATGGCTGGACAATGTTGAGTGAGGAGTAGAACTAGAAGCAGAAGTGGAACCGGAACCGGGACTGGAATTGTAACTGGAATCAGAATTAGAATTAGAACCAGAACTGGAACTGGAACTAGACAGAAAATGTGGAGATATTCCTGATTGGAACTAGGATTATTTACATTTCCTCAGACCAGGTGTTTCTGAGGGCCAGGAAAGTAGTATGTCCACCCCCTTTAATAAAGAGGCATTGTTGTTCGTTTTAACTTCCCCTCCCTAGAACCTTTCTTGGGGCGTTGGGGCCCGTAGGTCCTGCCTATCCTATCAGCCTTAGATTTCTTGTTCTAAAGCCTGAGTGATAAAATGTTGTGTCTCGTCCGATCTCACCACAGCCGGGGCCTTCTTATCTGCTTCCGAACACGGAAGAATTTCCTAGTATACCTCCCGGCCCCAGCCCTGGCTCCATGCCCAGACAGGCTGAAGAGGAGGAAGTATCTCCAGCCCCCAGCTCTGGCTCCATGCCCAGGCAAATGGAGCAATTAGACCCCTCCCCCTCCTCCACAGCATGTGAGCCTGAGGGAGGTCAATTGCCAACAGCTGCAGACTGGAGTGACCCTCGCGTCAGAAGACTTGATAGACGGAGGCAACAGAAGGAAGGGAGAGGCAGGCCTGGATAAGTGCTGAGTCATAGAGCCACACCCCATGGCCTATATAAAGGATCTGCTTTCTGGCATTCTCTGAGTCAGGCAAAGTCTAAACATATCTTGCTGAAGTCACTTTCTGGTCTCCTGCCTGCCCTGAGGACTTTGCTGGGACTTTGGCAGAGCTGCAGAGGCATGCCTGATTTGGATTTCCCTGACCCGGCCGTCAGCGGAGGAGTGGGACACGACATAAAAAAAGAAAAGAAAAGAAAGAAAAATAAAACAAGAAAATCATGGTTCCAGCCAACAGAAGGTCTCCAAGCTTGATGATGGGCAATGATTAGAGCGGAAATTGGAAATCAGTGTAATTTTCCTCTCAGCTTTGGAGTTCTCCTGTTGAGCTGGAAAGCAAAATCGAAATGAATTTCTGGCTGGAACTCAAATTTCAGAGGAAAAGTTGCAATTCCCTGATATTTTTTTTTTTTTGCAGTCTTCGTGCTCCCTGCTAAGAGATGCCTTATTTGGAAGTCAGATTCACGCAGAGAAGCTGTCCTGGGCTGACCCCCTGCCAAGGATCATAACAAACCCTGAAATTGGTGTTTTCACCCTTGTTTGGATGATCAGGTGTAAATATAAATTTTAATTATTTCCATAATTAAGCCGGTTAATTTGCTGTCTGTCCGAAATGTTTGACAACATTCTGTTGCCATCTGCTTTCCTAATTGGACTTAATTTCGAAAAGATGCTCTGAAGGGAAGAGGGAGGGTGGGAGAACGAGGGGAGGGAAAAAAAATGAAGTAATAATTATAAAGTACGAAACCAACTTTCCTCCCACTCCCTTAATTGTCGAAGCTCCCGATTTTTATTATTATTATTATCGTTATTTTCCCCCTCGGAGTTAAAAACAAACAAAACAACTATGCACAGATGTGCTGAGGTTTTCTAGGGGGAGAGAGAGAGAGAGAGAGAGAGAGAGACTTGGGAGGGGAAATCGAGAGGAGACTGAAAATGTCTTGCAAGATGGTTGGAGTCTCAAGATCGTTGCCAAAAAAAAAACAACCCGCTTCCATTGTTTAATAGTGAAGAAAGAAGATATTCAAAAATGGCATCAGAGGCCAACTTGGTCCATAGAGTTTGCAGAATACCATAGCAAATATGGTACTAAGAGAAGAGAGTGTTTGTAGCTCAGGATTGAACTTGGTGTTTGTGGGAAGAGGAGGAGGAGGAGGAGGAGGAGGAGGAGGAGGAGGAGGAGGAGGAGGAGGAGGAGGAGGAGGAGGAATGCGGGATCTCGGTGGTCTCTGAGCTTGGTTGTTTTCTTGCAAACGTTTTGTTACCAAACTAGGAAACATCATCCGTGCTGGTAGGGAGTTAGATTTGTGGAAAAGAGGAGGAGGAGGAGATGGAGGAGGAAGAGGAAGACTGTGTGACCCTTGGTGTTCTCTGAGTTTGGTTATTTTTTTGCAAACGTTTCATTATCACATGGAGTAAGGCAGTGGTGAAATCCAAATTTTTTTACTACCGGTTTGGTGGGCATGGCTTGGTGGGCGTGGCTTGGTGGGTATGGCAGGGGAAGGATACTGCAAAATCTCCGTTCCCACCCCACTCTGGGGCCAGCCAGAGGTGGTATTTGCCGGTTCTCTGAACTACTCAAAATTTCCTCTACTGGTTCTCCGAACTGCTCAAAATTTCTGCTACCGGTTCTCCAAACTACTCAAAATTTCTGCTACTGGTTCTCCGAACTGCTCAAAATTTCCGCTAGTGGTTCTCCAAACTACTCAAAATTTCCCCTACCGGTTCTCCAAACTACTCAAAATTTCTGCTACTGGTTCTCTGAACTGCTCAAAATTTCCCCTACCGGTTCTCTAAACTACTCAAAATTTCCACTAGTAGTTCTCCGAATTGCTCAAAATTTCCCCTACCGGTTCTCCAAACTACTCAAAATTTCCCCTACCGATTCTCTAAATTACTCAAAATTTCCGCTAGTAGTTCTCCAAATTGCTCAAAATTTCCCCTACCGGTTCTCCGAACTACTCAAAATTTCCCCTACCGGTTCTCCGAACTGCTCAAAATTTGCACTACCGGTTCTCCAGAACCTGTCAGAACCTTCTGGATTTCACCACTGGAGTAAGGTTTGTGGAGAAGAGGAGGAGGAGGAGGAAATGGAAGAGGAGGAGGAAGAGGACTGTGTGACCCTTGGTGCTCTCTGAGCTTGGTTATTTTCTTGCAAACGTTTCATTACCAAACAGAGTAAGGTTCTTGGAGAAGAGGAGCAGGAGGAGGAGAAGGAGAAGGGGAGTGGAGGAGAGGGAGGAAGAGGAGGGGAAGGAGGAAGACTGTGGAATCCTTAGTGCTTTTTGAGCTGGTTTGTTTTCTTCCAGCTGTTTCATTACTCAGCGAGGCAACATCATCACTCCCTTCTAGGCTTGATGACGTTACCTAATCAGGCAAAGAAACGTTTGCAAAAAAACAACCAAGCTCAGAGAGCACCAAGGACCCTACAGATCAAAGGAAGCCGTTATGTGACCAGGAGTGAAAAATAGGTGGTTGTCAGCTCCAAGTGTTCCCGGGAGTCCTAAATAGGAAGAAGTGCTGACATTCTTTTGCAAATTTCATTGTGCAAATCGTTCGATGTTGCTCCAGCCACCTGCACTGGATAATTTTTTTGAATCCCGCACCTCGGCGCCAGCCCGTTAACGCTGAAATGCTAAAACAATTTATCTAACCTTTATGCCGGTTAATGCATACATTAGGCCTATATATGATCATAAAAATGTGCGAAATTGAAACACGCTGACATAAAATCAAACAGCTCAACCATAAACGGTGTCACTTTTATGGGATTATCTTGCCAATATTGCCGTGTTGCTTGACTAAATCAAACGGTGATCTTTTTTTTCCCCCACACATGCTTTTCGCTTAATGGACTTCAGTTAATGGCAAGAATTTCTTTGAGGTCTCCAGCGAAACAAAAGAAGGGGGCCGTAACGGCACACGGCAAAGGTGGTTTGATCTTAGATCTCCACAAGTTCACGTGGACAAACTTGCAAAAAAGGGTTTGACCGCCATTGGCCATTAGAGATCCATCAGAGGCTGTTTAAGTGTCAATCTTAACATATAAAGATGCTGCCTTGATGATTGATAAGAGTTTATTTGATTGGGGTTGGACGTTCTCGTTGAGAGGGTCGCGGTGGTTAAGGCACTGAGCTTGTCAATCGAAAAGGTCGGCAGCTCGGCGGTTCGAATCCCCAGTTCTGCCTAACGGAGTGAGCTCCCGTTCCTCGTCCCAGCTTCTGCCAACCTAGCAGTTCGAAAGCACGTAAAAAATGCAAGTAGAAAAAATAGGGACCACCTTTGGTGGGAAGGGAACAGCCGTTCCGTGCTCCTTTGGCGTTGAGTCATGCCGGCCACATGACCACGGAGACGTCTTCGGACAGCGCTGGCTCTTGGGCTTTGAAATGGAGATGAGCACCGCCCGCTAGAACAACTAGCACATATGTGCAAGGGGAACATCTACCTTTACCTTTACTTCTCGTTGAAGCCAGCTACTATGCTTGCTTACGAGCCTAGGTTTATTGCTTATGATTCCAGGTGAAATGAGGCTAGCAGGCTAACAAAAAATTACACCACCCTCTAAGAGCCAACTAATTCACAACACTCTTCTAACAGATCTTCTAACAGATTATCAGAATTGGAAGGGACCTTGCAGGTCATCTAGTCCAACCCCCCCCCCACCTCACCCAAGCAGGGGACCCTGCACCATTTCAGTCCAGTCTCTTCTTGAAAGCCTCCAGGGATGAAGTTCCCACAACTTCTGAAGGCAACTTCTATTCCATGGGTTGATTGTTCTAATTTCAGAAAAATTCTCCTTATTTCCAGGTTGCATCTCTCTCCTTGTTCAGTTTCCATCCATTATTCATTGTCTGGCCTTCAGGTGCTTTGGAGAATAGCTTGACCCCCTCTTCTTTGGGGCAGCCCCTGAGATATTGGAAGACTGCTATCCTGTCTCCCCTAGTCCTTCTTTTCATCAAACTAGACCTACCCAGTTCCTGCAACCGTTCTTCATATGTTTTAGTCTCCAGTCCCCTAATCCTCTTTATTGCTCTTCTCTGCACTCTTTCTAGAGTCTCAACATCTTTTTTACATCATGGCGACCAAAACTGAATGCAGTATTCCAAGGGTTAAGTAGAACAGTGCACGGGGTGATTGTATGCAATCTTTTTATTTAGTTTTAAAAGCATTTTTTTTTACAACCCATTCGGCCGAGTAGGTTGTAAAAAAATGCTTTTAAAAGTTAACAAAAAGGGCTCTGACACTCGAGCGGCTCAGCTGTAATGTCAGAGCCTCTCTTTTTTTACCCTTTTAAAAGCATTTTTTTACAAGCCATTTGGCCAAATAGATTGTAAAAAAAATGCTTTTAAAAGTTAACAAAAAGGGCTCTGACACTCGAGCGGCTCAGCTGTAATGTCAGAGCCTCTCTTTTTTTACCCTTTTAAAAGCATTTTTTACAAGCCATTTGGCCGAATAGATTGTAAAAAAAATGCTTTTAAAAGTTAACAAAAAGGGCTCTGACACTCGAGCGGCTCAGCTGTTAATGTCCGAGCCTCTCTTTTTTTACCCTTTTAAAAGCATTATTTTTACAAGCCATTTGGCCGAATAGATTGTAAAAAAAATGCTTTTAAAAGTAAAAAAAAGAGAAGGCTCTGACAATCAGGCAGCTCAGCTGAGATCGTCAGAGCCTTTTTTTTTTAAACCTTTTAAAAGCATTTTTTAAAAGAAGCGGCAAACGGGCAAGCGGCCAAACGGGCAACTGGGCAATTGGGTGGGCATGGGCAGGGGTGGCAGGGATTTTGGCTACCGGTTCTCTGAACCACCCGCCGCCATCGCTACCGGATCGGCCGATCCGGTCCGAACCGGGAGCATTTCACCACTGCTACCCTACACCATTTTAGACAAATCAGAGCCCACCAACGCTGGGGAACCATGGCTAGTAAGAGTTTACAGCCTCTCTTCCTTAGAAGATAAAGAAGGCGGAGGGGGGGGGGGAACAACACCCTTCCAAAGCTAAACTGGAATTTCTGTTCATTTGCTAAATGGAAATAACTATTCCCGGGTATTTATGCCTGGTTGAAATGTGACATTTGGATGTTGAATTGGTTTACATTCAATTATCTTATTTGAGGGCTGCTAGCACGTCTGCGTCCCCAGCTATTCCGCTCAACCGGATTAAATATGCAGCGAACACCAGACCTTGAAACAAAGCTTTCATCGGAAACCTTTATCATCACACGCCAAGCCATTTCTCCGGCTCCGGGAAACCTATGATTATAATCAGGGAGTCTTTGGACAATTGTGATTTGAATCCAGAATTGCATTTTACGCCGGGAGCAGTCTAGCAGAAAAAGGCCACGGAGGAGGAGAAGCGAGAGCGGGAGAGAGAAGAAAGGAGTTGCAACTGTCATAACAAAACTTTCGGCAATCACTCTTGTGCTGCCAAAGCCGCCTGTCTCAAACCTGGCCCAACCTTTCTTGAAAAATCGTCCTTCGGTTGGAGTGCCGCCGGCAAGCCCTAGATAACTTTGATGGCTTCCCCTCTGGCCTAAAATAACAACCAGATCCCCATGTGAAGGGATCACGTTAATACAGGGCTAGTTTCGTACAGGTAGTCCTTGATTTACAAAGGACTGTTCAGAGTTACAACGGCAAGAAAAATAGTGGGGATTAGGAGGACGAGGAGGGACGTGGTGGCTCAGTGGCTAAGACACTGATTTTGTCGATTGAAAGGTCGGCAGTTCAGCGGTTCGAGTCCCTAGAGCCGCGTAACGGAGTGAGCTCCCGTTACTTGTCCCAGCTTCTGCCAACTTAGCAGTCCAAAAGCACGTAAAAAAAAAATGCAAGTAGAAAAATAGGGACCACCTTTGTTGGGAAGGTCACAGCGTTCTGAGCACCTTTGGCGTTGAGTCATGCCAGCCACAGGACCATGGACAGTGCTGGCTCTTCAGCTTTGAAACGGAGATGTGCACCGCCCCCTAGAGTCAGGAATGACTAGCACATATGTGCAAGGGGAACCTTTACCTTTACCTTTTTAGGAGGAAGAGGAGCGGGGAGGAAGAAGAGGAAGAGGAAGAGGAGGAGGAGGAGGAGGAGGAGGAGGAGGAGGAGCAGGAGGGTGGGTTCTTTGGTACTCTCTGGTTGTATTCTTGCAGATGTTTCATTACCCAAAATAGGTAACACCATCAGTGCTAGAAGGGACGGGAGTTTGTAAAGAGGAGGAGGAGGAGGAGGAGGAGGAGGAGGAGGAGGAGGAGGTGGAGGAGGAGGAGGAGGAGGAGGAGTCCTCGGTGCTCTCTGAGTTTGATGATTTTCTTGCATACATTTAATTACCAATGTATATTAACATCATTAGTGCTAGTAAGGAGTAGGGTTTGCTATTATTAACCCCACTCTCTTCTAGACCTAATGATGTTACCTAGTTGGGTAATGAAATGCCTGCAAGAAAACCACCAAAATCAGAGAGCACCAAGAACCCCACAGTTGTCCTCCTCCTCCTCTTTCTCCTCCTCCTCCTCCTTCCCTTTGCAATCCCCACTCCCTTCTAATTTTGATGATGTTACCTAGTTGGGTAATGAAACATCTGCAAGAAAACCACCAAGCTCAAAGAGCACAAAGACCCCACAGTCCGCTTCCTCATCCTCCTCTCCCCCCTCCTCCTCCTCCTTCTCCTCCTTTCCTCCACAAACCTTACTCCGTTTGGTAATGAACCATTTGCAAAAAAAATAAGCAAGCACAGAGAGCACCAAGGATCCCACAGTCGTCCTCCTCATCTTCTCCACAAATCTTACTCCCTATTAGCACTGATGATGTTTCCTAGTTTGGTAATGAAACGTTTGCAAGAAAACCACCAAGCTCAGACACCACCAAAGATCCCACAGTCCTCCTCCTCCTCCTCCTACAAACACCAAGGACCACAGTTCAATCCTGAGATACAAACACTCTCTTCTCCTAGTACCATATTTGCCACGGCTTCTCTGTTCTATTCTGCAAACTCTTTGGACCAAGACTCTTCGCAATCCCCAATCCCTTCTAGCACTGATGATGTTACCTAGTTGGGTAACGAAACATCTGCAAGAAAACCACCAAGCTCAGAGAGCACCAAGGACTCTTCAAGTTAGAAATAAAAAAAACCCCGAATGTCAGTTTATAAAAACCGGAGTATAAATAACCACCGCGAAAAGGGAGACCCTTAAAAATAATTTGGGAAAAATATATAGGATTTTCAAAAAAACCCCACCAAAAACCAAGTTCTTTTTTTGTCTTTCTCCGCAGCGTTTTCCCAAAGGCATTCAGAACATCCTGGGCCCGATAAGCAAGAAAAAGATTTGACTTCTTTTTATTCAACTTCAGGCTTTCCCCACCTACCCACCCTTAAAAAAAAAACCCGAGCCTTTTTCTCATTATAATGCCAACCCACTCCCTCGCTAGACCATTTCTCTTCCTATTGTCTCAGTCTCCAATATTCTGCCCTTTTCAAGATATTTCCAAGAGAATAGCAATGCCATACATTTTGGGTTTTTGTTTGTGTGTGGGTGTGGGTGTGGGTGTGTGGGTGTGTGGGTGTGAGAATTTTTTAAAAAACAATAATATATACATACATACATACATACATACATACATACATACATACATATATATATATATATATATATATATATATATTTGTTTTCTGAGGTTTTCACGGGTGTTTGTATATAGGTCTTTGGTTATTCGGGTTTTCTCCCGTGTAAAATTGGAAGTGTCTTGGCGGCGTTTGACGAAGTCTCATTCGTCATCTTCAGGCTTCAGCTTCGTGCTTCTGGGAGCAATGTGTTCCCAGAAGCATGAAGCTGAAGCCTGAAGATGACGAATGAGACTTCGTCGAAACGTCGCCAAGATACTTCCAATTTTACGCAGGAGAAAACCTGAATAACCAAAGACCTACACACACACACACACACACACACACACACACACACACACACACACACATATATGAGACGCGGTGGCTCAGTGGCTAAGACATTGTGTTTGTCGATCGAAAGGTTGGCAGTTCAACGGTTCAAATCCCTAGTGCTGCCGTATAACGGGGTGAGCTCCCGTTCCTTGTCCCAGCTTCTGCCAACCTAGCAGTTCGAAAGCCCGTAAAAAAATGCAAGTAGAAAAATAGGGACCACCTTTGGTGGGAAGGGAACAGCGTTCCGTGCGCCTTTGGCATTGAGTCATGCTGGTCACATGACCACGGAGACGTCTTCGGACAGCGCTGGCTCTTCGGCTTTGATACGGAGATGAGCACCGCCCCCTAGAGTCGGGAACGACTAGGACATATGTGCGAGGGGAACCTTTATCTCTCTCTCTCTCTCCATACACACACACACACACACACACACACACACACACACACACACACATATATATATATATAGAGAGAGAGAGACAGACAGACAGACAGACAGACAGACAGAGAGGTATATATATACCCTAGAAGTTGAACTTTGCCTCCTGCTCAGTTCAAACAAAACGTAGACATGTTTCAGCTTGTTGCAAAATAAAAAAAATAATAAAGTAACTTGGAATTGGGTTGTGTTTAAAATTCATGGCCGGGCCCCTCTTCTCTTCTCTGCTTACCTAAGTAACTTTCTTCAAGGAAAGTGAAATGCAGTGAACTAGAAAAGAAAGGATAGGAAGGGGGGTGGTGGGAGATATTTAAATGCCATCCTATTTTTCTTTCTTTCTTTCTTTTTTTTTCAAGGAGGGCTGAGTATCTTAAAGCTATGGAAGACTCCGGTGAACTGTGAACTTCCTAGCAAATTGAGTCTGAATCGCTGGAGATCAGCGCTGGTTACGCCACCTTTCCGAGAAAACTCACTTGTCATCCTCAGATTGATTCACTGTCCTTTTCGGAAACTTGCCTGCGAAAGGGCCTCTGGTGGCTCAGCAGACTAAGTCAGTCTGTTATTAACAGCAGCTGCTTGCAATTACTGCAGGTTCAAGTCCCACCAGGCCCAAGGTTGACTCAGCCTTCCATCCTTTATAAGGGAGGTAAAATGAGGACCCAGATTGTTGGGGGGCAATAAGTTGACTTTGTATATAATACACAAATGGATGAAGACTATTGCTTGACATAGTGTAAGCCGCCCTGAGTCTTCGGAGAAGGGCGGGATATAAATGCAAATTTAAAAAAAAAAAAGTTGGACTTCCAACCAAAATGGATTTTTTGCCAGAGGTGAGCATCGCATACCATAACAACCGATTCTCCCAGCACCGAAATGTGAGCGCTACCGCGCCTTCTTGCTTCGCTCACGCACTCCCTGTCCACACATGCATGCAGCATGACAAAACGCGGCAATTTGCTCGTGTGCGCCATCTGCGCATGCGTGCGTCAAAAAACACGCCAATTTGCTCACGCATGCCGTCCGCGCAGGGGTGAAATCCAGCAGGTTCTGAGAGGTTCCGGAGAACCGGTAGCGGAAATTTTGAGAACCGGCAAATACCACCTCTGGTAGTGGGAGTGGAATGGGGATTTTGCAGTATCCTTCCCCCAGGAGTGGGGAGGGAATGGGGATTTTGCAGTATCCTTCCCCCTGGAGTGGGGAGGGAATGGGGATTTTGCAATATCCTTCCCCCTAGAGTGGGGAGGGAATGGGGATTTTGCAGTATCCTTCCCCCTGGAGTGGAGTGGGAATGGAGATTTTGCAATATCCTTCCCCCTGGAGTGGGGTGGGAATGGGGATTTTGCAGTATCCTTCCCCCTGGAGTGGGGTGGGAATGGGGATTTTGCAGTATCCTTTCCCTGAAGTGGTGTGGGAATGGAGATTTTGCAATATTCTTCCCCCAGGAGTGGGGAGGGAATGGGGATTTTGCAGTATCCTTTCCCTGGAGTGGAGTGGGAATGGAGATTTTGCAATATCCTTCCCCCAGGAGTGGGGAGGGAATGGGGATTTTGCAGTATCCTTTCCCTGGAGTGGGGTGGGAATGGGCATTTTGCAGTATCCTTCCCCTGGAGTGGGGTGGGAATGGGCATTTTGCAGTATCCTTCCCCCTGGAGTGGGGTGGCAATGGAGATTTTGCAATGGAGATTTTGCAATTTATGCCGGTTAATGCATACATTAGGCCTATATATGATCATAAAAATGTGCGAAATTGAAACACGCTGACATAAAATCAAACAGCTCAACCATAAACGGTGTCACTTTTATGGGATTATCTTGCCAATATTGCCGTGTTGCTTGACTAAATCAAACGGTGATCTTTTTTTTCCCCCACACATGCTTTTCGCTTAATGGACTTCAGTTAATGGCAAGAATTTCTTTGAGGTCTCCAACGAAACAAAAGAAGGGGGCCGTAACGGCACACGGCAAAGGTGGTTTGATCTTAGATCTCCACAAGTTCACGTGGACAAACTTGCAAAAAAGGGTTTGACCGCCGTTGGCCATTAGAGATCCATCAGAGGCTGTTTAAGTGTCAATCTTAACATATAAAGATGCTGCCTTGACGATTGATAAGAGTTTATTTGATTGGGGTTGGACGTTCTCGTTGAGAGGGTCGCGGTGGTTAAGGCACTGAGCTTGTCGATCGAAAAGGTCGGCAGCTCGGCGGTTCGAATCCCCAGTTCTGCCTAACGGAGTGAGCTCCCGTTCCTCGTCCCAGCTTCTGCCAACCTAGCAGTTCGAAAGCACGTAAAAAATGCAAGTAGAAAAAATAGGGACCACCTTTGGTGGAAGGAACAACCGTTCCGTGCTCCTTTGACGTTGAGTCATGCCGGCCACATGACCACGGAGACGTCTTCGGACAGCGCTGGCTCTTGGGCTTTGAAATGGAGATGAGCACCGCCCGCTAGAACAACTAGCACATATGTGCAAGGGGAACATCTACCTTTACCTTTACTTCTCGTTGAAGCCAGCTACTATGCTTGCTTACGAGCCTAGGTTTATTGCTTATGATTCCAGGTGAAATGAGGCTAGCAGGCTAACAAAAAATTACACCACCCTCTAAGAGCCAACTAATTCACAACACTCTTCTAACAGATCTTCTAACAGATTATCAGAATTGGAAGGGACCTTGCAGGTCATCTAGTCCAACCCCCCACCTCACCCAAGCAGGGACCCTGCACCATTTCAGTCCAGTCTCTTCTTGAAAGCCTCCAGGATGAAGTTCCCACAACTTCTGAAGGCAACTTCTATTCCATGGGTTGATTGTTCTAATTTCAGAAAAATTCTCCTTATTTCCAGGTTGCATCTCTCTCCTTGTTCAGTTTCCATCCATTATTCATTGTCTGGCCTTCAGGTGCTTTGGAGAATAGCTTGACCCCCTCTTCTTTGGGGCAGCCCCTGAGATATTGGAAGACTGCTATCCTGTCTCCCCTAGTCCTTCTTTTCATCAAACTAGACCTACCCAGTTCCTGCAACCGTTCTTCATATGTTTTAGTCTCCAGTCCCCTAATCCTCTTTATTGCTCTTCTCTGCACTCTTTCTAGAGTCTCAACATCTTTTTTACATCATGGCGACCAAAACTGAATGCAGTATTCCAAGGGTTAAGTAGAACAGTGCACGGGGGGGGGGGGGGTGTGATTGTGGCGCGCAATCTTTTTATTTAGTTTTAAAAGCATTTTTTTTTACAACCCATTCGGCCGAGTAGGTTGTAAAAAAATGCTTTTAAAAGTTAACAAAAAGGGCTCTGACACTCGAGCGGCTCAGCTGTAATGTCAGAGCCTCTCTTTTTTTACCCTTTTAAAAGCATTTTTTTACAAGCCATTTGGCCAAATAGATTGTAAAAAAAATGCTTTTAAAAGTTAACAAAAAGGGCTCTGACACTCGAGCGGCTCAGCTGTAATGTCAGAGCCTCTCTTTTTTTACCCTTTTAAAAGCATTTTTACAAGCCATTTGGCCGAATAGATTGTAAAAAAAATGCTTTTAAAAGTTAACAAAAAGGGCTCTGACACTCGAGCGGCTCAGCTGTTAATGTCCGAGCCTCTCTTTTTTTACCCTTTTAAAAGCATTATTTTTACAAGCCATTTGGCGAATAGATTGTAAAAATGCTTTTAAAAGTAAAATAAGGCTCTGACAATCAGGCAGCTCAGCTGAGATCGTCAGAGCCTTTTTTTTTTAAACCTTTTAAAAGCATTTTTTAAAAGAAGCGGCAAACGGGCAAGCGGCCAAACGGGCAACTGGGCAATTGGGTGGGCATGGGCAGGGGTGGCAGGGATTTTGGCTACCGGTTCTCTGAACCACCCGCCGCCATCGCTACCGGATCGGCCGATCCGGTCCGAACCGGGAGCATTTCACCACTGCTACCCTACACCATTTTAGACAAATCAGAGCCCACCAACGCTGGGGAACCATGGCTAGTAAGAGTTTACAGCCTCTCTTCCTTAGAAGATAAAGAAGGCGGAGGGGGGGGGGAACAACACCCTTCCAAAGCTAAACTGGAATTTCTGTTCATTTGCTAAATGGAAATAACTATTCCCGGGTATTTATGCCTGGTTGAAATGTGACATTTGGATGTTGAATTGGTTTACATTCAATTATCTTATTTGAGGGCTGCTAGCACGTCTGCGTCCCCAGCTATTCCGCTCAACCGGATTAAATATGCAGCGAACACCAGACCTTGAAACAAAGCTTTCATCGGAAACCTTTATCATCACACGCCAAGCCATTTCTCCGGCTCCGGGAAACCTATGATTATAATCAGGGAGTCTTTGGACAATTGTGATTTGAATCCAGAATTGCATTTTACGCCGGGAGCAGTCTAGCAGAAAAAGGCCACGGAGGAGGAGAAGCGAGAGCGGGAGAGAGAAGAAAGGAGTTGCAACTGTCATAACAAAACTTTCGGCAATCACTCTTGTGCTGCCAAAGCCGCCCGTCTCAAACTTGGCCCAACCTTTCTTGAAAAATCGTCCTTCGGTTGGAGTGCCGCCGGCAAGCCCTAGATAACTTTGATGGCTTCCCCTCTGGCCTAAAATAACAACCAGATCCCCATGTGAAGGGATCACGTTAATACAGGGCTAGTTTCGTACAGGTAGTCCTTGATTTACAAAGGACTGTTCAGAGTTACAACGGCAAGAAAAATAGTGGGGATTAGGAGGACGAGGAGGGACGTGGTGGCTCAGTGGCTAAGACACTGATTTTGTCGATTGAAAGGTCGGCAGTTCAGCGGTTCGAGTCCCTAGAGCCGCGTAACGGAGTGAGCTCCCGTTACTTGTCCCAGCTTCTGCCAACTTAGCAGTCCAAAAGCATGTAAAAAAAAAATGCAAGTAGAAAAAATAGGGACCACCTTTGTTGGGAAGGTCACAGCGTTCTGAGCACCTTTGGTGTTGAGTCATGCCAGCCACAGGACCATGGACAGTGCTGGCTCTTCAGCTTTGAAACGGAGATGTGCACCGCCCCCTAGAGTCAGGAATGACTAGCACATATGTGCAAGGGGAACATTTACCTTTACCTTTTTAGGAGGAAGAGGAGCGGGGAGGAAGAAGAGGAAGAGGAGGAGGAGGAGGGTGGGTTCTTTGGTACTCTCTGGTTGTATTCTTGCAGATGTTTCATTACCCAAAATAGGTAACACCATCAGTGCTAGAAGGGACGGGAGTTTGTGAAGAGGAGGAGGAGGAGGAGGAGGAGGAGGAGGAGGAGGAGGGGGAGGAGGAGGAGGATTGTGGGGTCCTCAGTGCTCTGAGTTTGATGATTTTATTGCATACATTTAATTACCAATGTATATTAACATCATTAGTGCTAGTAAGGAGTAGGGTTTGCTATTATTAACCCCACGCTCTTCTAAAACTAATGATGTTACCTAGTTGGGTAATGAAATGCCTGCAAGAAAACTACCAAAATCAGAGAGCACCGAGAACCCCACAGTTGTCCTCCTCCTCCTCTTTCTCCTCCTCCTCCTTCCTTTGCAATCCCCACTCCTTCTAATTTTGATGATGTTACCTAGTTGGATAATTAAACATCTGCAAGCAAACCACCAAGCTCAAAGAGCACAAAGACCCCACAGTCCGCTTCCTCATCCTCCTCTCCCCCCTCCTCCTCCTCCTTCTCCTCCTTTCCTCCACAAACCTTACTCCGTTTGGTAATGAACCATTTGCAAAAAAAATAAGCAAGCACAGAGAGCACCAAGGATCCCACAGTCGTCCTCCTCATCTTCTCCACAAATCTTACTCCCTATTAGCACTGATGATGTTTCCTAGTTTGGTAATGAAACGTTTGCAAGAAAACCACCAAGCTCAGACACCACCAAAGATCCCACAGTCCTCCTCCTCCTCCTCCTACAAACACCAAGGACCACAGTTCAATCCTGAGATACAAACACTCTCTTCTCCTAGTACCATATTTGCCACGGCTTCTCTGTTCTATTCTGCAAACTCTTTGGACCAAGACTCTTCGCAATCCCCACTCCCTTCTAGCACTGATGATGTTACCTAGTTGGGTAACGAAACATCTGCAAGAAAACCACCAAGCTCAGAGAGCACCAAGGACTCTTCAAGTTAGAAATAAAAAAAACCTGTATGTCAGTTTATAAAAACCGGAGTATAAATAACCACCGCAAAAAGGGAGACCCTTAAAAATAATTTGGGAAAAATATGTAGGATTTTCAAAAAAAAACACACCAAAAACCAAGTTCTTTTGTTGTCTTTCACCGCAGCGTTTTCCCAAAGGCATTCAGAACATCCTGGGCCCGATAAGCAAGAAAAAGATTTGACTTCTTTTTATTCAACTTCAGGCTTTCCCCACCTACCCACCCTTAAAAAAAAAAACCCCGAGCCTTTTTCTCATTATAATGCCAACCCACTCCCTCGCTAGACCATTTCTCTTCCTATTGTCTCAGTCTCCAATATTCTGCCCTTTTCAAGATATTTCCAAGAGAATAGCAATGCCATACATTTTGGGTTTTTGTTTGTGTGTGGGTGTGGGTGTGGGTGTGTGGGTGTGTGGGTGTGAGAATTTTTTAAAAAACAATAATATATACATACATACATACATACATACATACATACATACATACATACATATATATATATATATATATATATATATATATATTTGTTTTCTGAGGTTTTCACGGGTGTTTGTATATAGGTCTTTGGTTATTCGGGTTTTCTCCCGTGTAAAATTGGAAGTGTCTTGGCGACGTTTCGACGAAGTCTCATTCGTCATCTTCAGGCTTCAGCTTCGTGCTTCTGGGAGCAATGTGTTCCCAGAAGCATGAAGCTGAAGCCTGAAGATGACGAATGAGACTTCGTCGAAACGTCGCCAAGATACTTCCAATTTTACGCAGGAGAAAACCTGAATAACCAAAGACCTACACACACACACACACACACACACACACACACACACACACACACATATATGAGACGCGGTGGCTCAGTGGCTAAGACATTGTGTTTGTCGATCGAAAGGTTGGCAGTTCAACGGTTCGAATCCCTAGTGCTGCCGTATAACGGGGTGAGCTCCCGTTCCTTGTCCCAGCTTCTGCCAACCTAGCAGTTCGAAAGCCCGTAAAAAACTGCAAGTAGAAAAATAGGGACCACCTTTGGTGGGAAGGGAACAGCGTTCCGTGCGCCTTTGGCATTGAGTCATGCTGGTCACATGACCACGGAGACGTCTTCGGACAGCGCTGGCTCTTCGGCTTTGATACGGAGATGAGCACCGCCCCCTAGAGTCGGGAACGACTAGGACATATGTGCGAGGGGAACCTTTATCTCTCTCTCTCTCTCCATACACACACACACACACACACACACACACACACACACACACACATATATATATATATAGAGAGAGAGAGACAGACAGACAGACAGACAGACAGAGAGGTATATATATACCCTAGAAGTTGAACTTTGCCTCCTGCTCAGTTCAAACAAAACGTAGACATGTTTCAGCTTGTTGCAAAATAAAAAAAATAATAAAGTAACTTGGAATTGGGTTGTGTTTAAAATTCATGGCCGGGCCCCTCTTCTCTTCTCTGCTTACCTAAGTAACTTTCTTCAAGGAAAGTGAAATGCAGTGAACTAGAAAAGAAAGGATAGGAAGGGGGGTGGTGGGAGATATTTAAATGCCATCCTATTTTTCTTTCTTTCTTTCTTTTTTTTTCAAGGAGGGCTGAGTATCTTAAAGCTATGGAAGACTCCGGTGAACTGTGAACTTCCTAGCAAATTGAGTCTGAATCGCTGGAGATCAGCGCTGGTTACGCCACCTTTCCGAGAAAACTCACTTGTCATCCTCAGATTGATTCACTGTCCTTTTCGGAAACTTGCCTGCGAAAGGGCCTCTGGTGGCTCAGCAGACTAAGTCAGTCTGTTATTAACAGCAGCTGCTTGCAATTACTGCAGGTTCAAGTCCCACCAGGCCCAAGGTTGACTCAGCCTTCCATCCTTTATAAGGGAGGTAAAATGAGGACCCAGATTGTTGGGGGGCAATAAGTTGACTTTGTATATAATACACAAATGGATGAAGACTATTGCTTGACATAGTGTAAGCCGCCCTGAGTCTTCGGAGAAGGGCGGGATATAAATGCAAATTTAAAAAAAAAAAAGTTGGACTTCCAACCAAAATGGATTTTTTGCCAGAGGTGAGCATCGCATACCATAACAACCGATTCTCCCAGCACCGGAAATGTGAGCGCGCGCCTGCGCCTTCTTGCTTCGCTCACGCACTCCCTGTCCACACATGCATGCAGCATGACAAAACGCGGCAATTTGCTCGTGTGCGCCATCTGCGCATGCGTGCGTCAAAAAACACGCCAATTTGCTCACGCATGCCGTCCGCGCAGGGGTGAAATCCAGCAGGTTCTGAGAGGTTCCGGAGAACCGGTAGCGGAAATTTTGAGAACCGGCAAATACCACCTCTGGTAGTGGGAGTGGAATGGGGATTTTGCAGTATCCTTCCCCCAGGAGTGGGGAGGGATTGGGGATTTTGCAGTATCCTTCCCCCTGGAGTGGGGAGGGAATGGAGATTTTGCAATATCCTTCACCCTGGAGTGGGGATTTTGCAGTATCCTTCCCCCAGGAGAGGGGAGGGAATGGAGATTTTGCAATATCCTCCCCCCAGGAGTGGGGAGGGAATGGGGATTTCACCATTGCCTCCAGTGATGGAGCACCAATAACTTCTGGAGGCAAGTTGTTCTACTGATTCATTGTTCTCACTGTCAGGAAATTCCTCCTTAGTTCTAGGTTGTTTCTCTCCTTGATTAATTTCCACCCATTGCTTCTTGTTCTGCCTTCAGGTGCTTTGGGGAATAGCTTGACTCCCTCTTCTTTGGGGCAGCCCCTCAAATATTGGAAGACTGTTATCATGTCATCATTAGTCCTTTTTTCCATTAAACTAGACATACCCAGTTCCTGCAACCGTTCTTTGTAGGTTTTAATATGTTGATGATCTTATAATAGAATAACAGAATTGGAAGGAACCTTGGAGGTCTTCTATTCCTACTCCCTGCTTAGGCAGGAAACCCTACACAACTTCAGACAAATCGTTACCCAACCTCTTCTTAAAAACTTCCAGTGTTGGAGCATTCACAACTTCTGGAGGCAAATTGTTCCACTGGTTAATTGTTCTAACTGTCAGGAAATTTCTCCTTAGTTCTAAGTTGCTTCTCTCCTTGATTAGATTCCACCCATTGCTTCTTGTCTTGCCTTCAGGGGCTTTGGAGAATAGTTTGACTCCCTCTTCTTTGGGGCAGCCCCTGAGATATTAGAAGACTGCTATCATGTCTCCCCTGGTCCTTCTTTTCATTAAACAAGACATACCCAGTTCCAGCAACCGTTCTTCATAGGTTTTATCCTCCAGTCCCCTAATCATCTTTGTTGCTCTTCTCTGCACTCTTTCTAGTGTCTCCACATCTTTTTTACAGCATGGTAACCAAAACTGGATGCAGGATTCCAAGTGTGGCCTTACCAAATTCTAAGTTGCATCTTTCCTTGATGGGTTTCCACCCATTGCTTCTTGTCCTGCCTTCTATTTGCAGAATAGCTTGCTTTTTTGCTCCCGCTTTGTGGCAGCCGCGGAGATATTGGAACACGCATATTGCTTCATATGTCTCTTGCCCATCCAAGACTCAGGGCATATTGTTATCCCTTCTGGTTGAAGATGACTTCTCCTTTTTGTTTCAACTCTTGGCTTTTCAACCTCAACGATTCCTACAGAGTAACAGTATAATCCACTTAGAGAGCACTTTATTATAAAGAAGAACCAACCTTATAAAAGCCCAATCTCACTCTCTTCCCCATCAAACCTTTGTTTTCAACCATTTTCCTTCCTTCTAAGACACTGCATTATAGAAGGTAATATTTATGAGGCCTTAATAACCAGGCAGCAAGTAAATTCTCTTCTTCCACCACCGTTACCTCCTGAACACAACACAGCTTAAAATTTATCTAAGCAGGTTTATGGGGAGAAGAATAGATGTCCCCATTATTATTTTTTGGCATTCATGGAAAGGGCGCCGATAATTCTATATGGTTAAATAGACTTCGCTTTGAGGTAATGTAACAATATTCAATAGGACAGGATGAGCCATAAAATCAGTTTTAAAAACATACACAGGAGGGTGTTTATCAGTAGCCGTGACGCTATCCAACCAAGATAATAGAATAATAGAATAACAGAGTTGGAAGAGACCTTGGAGGTCTTCTAATCCAACCCCCTGCTTAGACAGGAAACCCTACACAACTTCAGACAAATGGTTATCCAACATCTTCTTAAAAACTTCCAGTGTTGGAGCATTTACAACTTCTGGAGGCAAGTTGTTCCACTGGTTAATTGTTCTAACTTCCAGGAAATTTCTTAGTTCTAAGTTGCTTCTCTCCTTGATTAGTTTCCACCCATTGCTTCTTGTCCTGCCCTCAGGTGCTTTTTTTTTTTTTTTTGTTTACATTTATATCCCGCCCTTCTCCGAAGACTCAGGGCGGCTTACAGTGTATAAGGCAATAGTCTCATTCTATTTGTATATTTTTTTACAAAGTCAACTTATTGCCCCCCCAACAATCTGGGTCCTCATTTTACCTACCTTATAAAGGGTAGAAGGCTGAGTCAACCTTGGGCCGGGCTCGAACCTGCAGTAATTGCAGGCTCTGTGTTTTTTTTTTAATAACAGGCTTCTCTATTGCCTGAGCTATCCCGGCCCGGCTTTGGAGAATAGCTTGACGCTCTCTTTATTGGGGCAGCCCCTGAGATATTGGAAGACTGCTATCATGTCACCCCTAGTCCTTCTTTCCGTTAGAATAGATATATCCAATTCCTGCAACCGTTCTTCCTATGTTTTAGCCTCCAGCCTCCTAATCATCTTTATTGCTCTTCTCTGCACTCTTTCTAGAGTCTCCATATCATTTTTTTTTAAATAATATGGTGACCAAACCTGGATGTAGTATTCTAAGTAGGGTCTTACTAAGGCTTTAGGAAGTCAAAATCTATTTTTCTACTATTCCATTTTAATTTATTACAGCAAGCAAAAAATAACACACGTACAGAAATATTCAGGTTTATTTTTCGTTGTGAATCTACAAGTTGAAGCTCAGTAAGCAAATGACTCAGAACCTTTGCAGTTTTGTTCAAGGTCAGTGGTGACAAAGTCAACTGTTAATTCCAATATATTAAAAAAAACCTTATTTGGGCCATTCGTAGGATGGTTTTTTTCCGCCGTTTCCAATCGGTGCGAACCTGAACTGAATTAAAATATTTTCTCAAATTGAACGATGTTGTGTTATAAACGATTCCTGATCTCTGTACAAACCGTGTCTGATCTCGACAAGCTTTTGAAAAACCCCAGTCGGCTCCGCAAAAGATATTAATAAGGGAGGATTGTAAAAAGAAATTAAAATACTTCCTCCCCAAAAAATAATTTAGGTGAAGGGTCCAGTTTAGCAATGTTTTGGCATGCATTATTAGGCTTTTATTAGAGATTATTTTATACAACATAATAATGTACTAAATAAAAAAAAGAGTCAAAAGAAAACATAAGCTATTTTGAATGCGATAAAGACACAAGAAGATTAAAGAATTTCCAGAGAAGGTAAGTATTTCTCAACAAATTAAGTTGGTACAAACACCATTATCAAGAGAAATGAAATAAAAATGAGTTATGTAAAGCGAAAAAAAAACAACCTCTGCAAATAAACCAGGGAAGTGGCCAGCATATAAATTACACAAAGAAAAAGAAAACTATATTAAAATTACAAGAGGGAGAGTCTATATTAATGGATGGTGAGGCCGCACAAAAAGCATTTTATGAATATTATTCCTACTTGTATAAAGGAAGTGACATCTCTTTCGAGAAAATAGATGAATGTCTCGAGATTTGCATAAAATGGAAAAAAACTCAACTCATGATTTATGGTTTTGATGATTAGACAGGATAGATTATAAAGAGTTATGTCATAGCTATAAAGTAAGAGGTAAATTTATAATTATACAGATAATTGCTGGAAAGAAGAAGCTATTTCTATTTTTTTCCTTCCTTTTCTATTTTTCTTTTATTTATTTATTTTTCCCTTTGTGGCCTTTTAGTGTTCTCTTTGGTTTTTCTTTTTCGTACTATATATACATACATATACATACATACATACACATACATACATGCATACATACATACATACACAAGGCCTTAATAAAAATTATAGCTATATAGACAACAACATCAGTAAAATGTTGCATCCCTTTGCAATTAAATTACAGATTAATAGAGTTAGAAGGGACCTTGTAGGTCATCTAGTCCAACCCCCTGCACAAGCAGGAGACCCTACACCATTTCTGACAGATTGGAGTCCAGTCTCTTCTTGAAAGCCTCCAGGGATGAAGCTCCCACAACTTCTGAAGGCAACTTCTGTTCCATTGGTTGGTTTTTCTAATTTCAGAAAATTTCTCCTTATTTTCAGGTTGCATCTCTCTCCTTGTTCAGTTTCCATCCGTTATTCATTGTCTGGCCTTCAGGTGCTTTGGAGAATAGCTTGACTCCCTCTTCTTTGGGGCAGCCCCTGAGATATTGGAAGACTGCTATCCTGTCTCCCCTAGTCCTTCTTTTCATCAAACTAGACCTACCCAGTTCCTGCAACCGTTCTTCATATGTTTTAGCCTCCAGTCTCCTAATCATCCTGGTTGCTCTTCTCTGCACTCTTTCTAGAGTCTCAACGTCTTTTTATAGTGTGGTGATAAATGGATGCCATACCCTAGGTGTGGTCTTACTAAGGCTTCATAGAGTGGTATTAGTACCTCACTTGACCTTCATTGTATCCCTCTGTTAATGCAAGTTAGGATTGCATTGGCTTTTTTGGCTGCCGCCGCACACTGCTGGCTCATATTTAATTGGCTGTCTTCTCCTAGTTCTTCCCTTTTCTACCAAGATCAGATTTCTCAAGAGAAACCTGTTTCAAACCGAAATGGACAGACCTGTGCATTCTTTTTCACCTAGCTAGTGTTTTGGTCTGCCAGCAGCCTGCGGACCTGGCAGCGGAGTAGGACAGTGAGGAGGCTGGGGAGGACGATGGGCCAGTCCTGGAGTCAGGGAAGGCCCGGATAAGGGCTCTGCGTCAGAGGCAAAGATGGGGCCAGGACCATCTGGGAGCGATGTGCGGACATCCGAACCTCCAGAGGCGGACAGCAGAGAGGCAGAGGAACAGGAGCCTGTTCCTAGTGCACGCATGAGAAGAGCAGCCAGAAGGCAAGAGCAGCTGAAGCAAAAAGGACAACTCAGGAGTAAGGCCAGAAGATGATTAGCCACTCCCATAAGGCTTAAAAGAGCAGCAACGAACTCTTTGTAGAAAAGCAACATTGATTCCGGTGCTTCTTGTCAGCGTCTCTTGGTGGGTTTTTTGCCAAGAAAATCCCTTTAGGAGGTTGCCAAAGACATCAAAGGTTGGTGATAAAGCCGAAGGACTATTTATGAAGAATTTGTTTTGGACGAAGCTGAGAATGAATTAATTCTCAGCTTCGTCCAAAACAAATCCTTAATTAATTAATTAATTATTAATAAATTAATAAAATAAGTGTGTTCAGGCTTAAATTTTGTTTGGTAATCACTACTTGGGCCTCGGTCACAACAGCTAGGTGGCTCAGTGGCTAAGATGCTGAGCTTGTCGGTCAGAAAGGTCGGCGGTTCGGCGGTTCGAATCCCTAGCGTAGGTCTCCTGCCTGAGCAGGGGGTTGGACTAGATGACCTCCAAGGTCCCTTCCAACTCTGTTAGCGTTAATGTTTTTTCAATCAGAACGGAGAGATGGAAGGGACCATGGAGGCCTTCTAGTCCAACCCCCTGCTCAAGCAGGCCTTTCCTTAAAAACCTCCGGTGATGAAGCACCTACAACTTCTGAAGGCAAGCTGTGGGGTGGGGGCGGGGTTTGAGGATGGAGGGATTTGCTTTTACTTTTTGAGACAGCAAAATTGCCTTTCTCGGAGGAAAAAATAAAAGAAAGACAACCTAAACATGGGAGCTGGAAGTGCCAACTCACTTTTGAGAGTTGCTGCTGCAAAATTTTGCATCGATAATTTATTGACCTCTCGCTAAAGGACTGGAGGTTAAGCGTTATTTGCTAGCACAGTTTCATAGTCCCTTCCCTATCTTGAGTGAAATTATGAATCATTAGGGTTATCATTTCAATAGTAGTACCTGTGAGAGGGATCTTGGAGTCCTAGTGGACAACCATTTAGATATGAGCCAGCCGTGTGCAGCAGCTGCTAAAAAAGCCAACACAGTTCTGGGCTGCATAAACAGAGGGATAGAATCAAGATCACGTGAAGTGTTAATACCCACTTTATAATGCCTTGGTAAGGCCACACTTGGAATCCTGAATCCAGTTTTGGTCGCCACGATGTAAAAAAGATGCTGAGACTCTAGAAAGAGTGCAGAGAAGAGCAACAAAGATGATTAGGGGGCTGGAAGCTAAAACATATGAAGAACGGTTGCAAGAATTGGGTATGTCTAGTTTAATGAAAAGAAGGACTAGGGAGACATGATAGCAATCATCTACTATCTCAGGGGCTGTCACAAAGAAGAGGGAGTCAAGCTATTCTCCAAAGCACCTGAGGGTAGAACAAGAAGCAATGGGTGGAAACTGATCAAGGAAAGAAGCAACTTAGAAATTAATAAGTAGAACGACTTGCCTGCAGAAGTTGTGAATGCTCCAACACTGGAAATTTTTACGAAAATGTTGGATAACCATCTGTCTGAGATGGTGTAGGGTTTTCCTGCCTGGGCAGGGAGTTGGACTAGAAGGCCTCCAAGGTCCCTTCCAACTCTGTTAGCGTTAATGTTTTTTCAATCAGAACGGAGAGATGGAAGGGACCATGGAGGCCTTCTAGTCCAACCCCCTGCTCAAGCAGGCCTTTCCTTAAAAACCTCCGGTGATGAAGCACCTACAACTTCTGAAGGCAAGCTGTGGGGTGGGGGCGGGGTTTGAGGGTGGAGGGGTTTGCTTTTACTTTTTGAGACAGCAAAATTGCCCTTCTCGGAGGAAAAAATAAAAGAAAGACAACCTAAACATGGGAGCTGGAAGTGCCAACTCACTTTTAAGAGTTGCTGCTGCAAAATTTTGCATCGATAATTTATTGACCTCTCGCTAAAGGACTGGAGGTTAAGCGTTATTTGCTAGCACAGTTTCATAGTCCCTTCCCTATCTTGAGTGAAATTATGAATCATTAGGGTTATCATTTCAATAGTAGTAACTGTGAGAGGGATCTTGGAGTCCTAGTGGACAACCATTTAGATATGAGCCAGCAATGTGCAGCAGCTGCTAAAAAAGCCAACACAGTTCTGGGCTGCATAAACAGAGGGATAGAATCAAGATCACGTGAAGTGTTAATACCACTTTATAATGCCTTGGTAAGGCCACACTTGGAATATTGAATCCAGTTTTGGTCGCCACGATGTAAAAAAGATGCTGAGACTCTAGAAAGAGTGCAGAGAAGAGCAACAAAGATGATTAGGGGACTGGAGGCTAAAACATATGAAGAACAGTTGCAGGAACTCGGTATGCCTAGTTTAATGAAAAGAAGGACTAGGGGAGGCATGATAGCAATCTTCCAGTATCTCAGGGGCTGCCCCAAAAGAAGAGGGAGTCAAGCTATTCTCCAAAGCACCTGAGGGTAGAACAAGAAGCAATGGGTGGAAACTGATCAAGGAAAGAAGCAACTTAGAAATTAATAAGTGGAACAACTTGCCTGCAGAAATTGTGAATGCTCCAACACTGGAAATTTTTACAAAAATGTTGAATAACCATCTGTCTGAGATGGTGTTTTCCTGCCTGGGCAGGGAGTTGGACTAGAAGGCCTCCAAGGTCCCTTCCAACTCTGTTGTTGTTGTTGTTGTTGTTGTTGTTGTTGCTGTTATTATTATTATTATTGTTGTTGTTGTTGTTTGTTCCTTTTTTTCCCCTCGGCGGTTTTTTTCGGGGGAGGGATGCGACTTTATTCACCTGTTCCACAGATGGTTTCCAAATGAGGTTATTTCACTTCTGCTTCTCCGATAATGTATCCGCATCCTACAACACAGCATCAAATAGAAAGTTGTTTTCTTATCTTCTCCGGGAAACGGCTTTTACTGTTTTCTTCCTGCAAAAAAAAGAAATAAAAATAAAATAAAAATGCATTTCTCGCTATCTTATCTTCTCATAAACAAACTCGGATTTGCAGGCTAGGAGAGGGAAATAAAATAAATAAATCTCTGAGGACATTCAAGAGAAGTGGGTTGTGGGTTTTTTTTGGTTTTTCCTGCTCCTTGTTTTTAAGGGGTGTTTTGTGTGCGCCTTCAGTTTCTCGTTCGGTTTCTTTCGCAAATCTTCAGAGTTTTGTTTTTGTTTTTAAAAAAGAATTGGCTTTTGTTTTTTTGTTTTTATTATTTTTCTTAAAAACATACTTTGGCCCTCCCCCTTTCTTTCTTTTTCTTTTTAGCATGGAGTTTTTTTTTATTTTTTAACATTTGTTGCTGTTAGTTGCGAAGTCGTGTCCAACCCATCGTGACCCCATGGACAACGTTCCTCCAGGGCTTCCTGTCCTCTAACATCCTCTAGAGTCCATATAAGCTCACACCGACTGCGTCAGTGACTCCATCCAGCCACCTCGTTCTTTGCTGTCCCATTCTTCTTTTGCCCTCAAGCATTGGGCTCTTCTCCAGGGAGTCCTTCCTTCTCATTAGGTGGCCAAAGGATTTGAGTTTCCTCTTCAGGATCTGGCCTTCTAAAGAGCAGTCAGGGTTGATCTCCTCTAGGACTGACCTAGAGGAGATCGCCTTGCAGTCCAAGGGACTCACAGGAGTCCATTGAATCTATCTATCTTATCTATTTATCCATGCATCCTTCCATCCATTTATCATCATCTATCATCTACATCTATATCTATCTATCTATCTATCTATCTATCTATCTATCTATCTATCTATCTATCTATCTATCTATCTATCTGTTGTTAGTTGCAAAGTCATGTCCAACCCATCACAACCCCATGGACAACTTTCCTCCAGGCCTTGCTGTCCTCTTCCATCCTCTGGAGTCCATTTAAGCTCACGCCAATTGCTTCAGTGACTCCATCCAGCCACCTCGTTCTCTGCTGTCCCCTTCTTCTTTTGCCCTCAATCTTTCCCAGCATGAGGCTCTTCTCCAGGAGTCCTTCCTTCTCATTAGGTGACCAAAGTTTGAGTTTCCTCTTCAGGATCTGGCCTTCTAAAGAGCAGTCAGGGTTGATCTCCTCTAGGACTGACCGGTTGGATCGCCTTGCAGTCCAAGGGACTCACAGGAGTCCATTGAATCTATCTATCTTATCTATTTATCCATGCATCCTTCCATCCATTTATCATCATCTATCATCTACATCTATATCTATCTATCTATCTATCTATCTATCTATCTATCTATCTATCTATCTATCTATCTATCTATCTATCTGTTGTTAGTTGCAAAGTCATGTCCAACCCATCACAACCCCATGGACAACTTTCCTCCAGGCCTTGCTGTCCTCTTCCATCCTCTGGAGTCCATTTAAGCTCACGCCAATTGCTTCAGTGACTCCATCCAGCCACCTCGTTCTCTGCTGTCCCCTTCTTCTTTTGCCCTCAATCTTTCCCAGCATGAGGCTCTTCTCCAGGGAGTCCTTCCTTCTCATTAGGTGACCAAAGGATTTGAGTTTCCTCTTCAGGATCTGGCCTTCTAAAGAGCAGTCAGGGTTGATCTCCTCTAGGACTGACCGGTTGGATCGCCTTGCAGTCCAAAGGACTCGCAGGAGTCTTCTCCAGCACCATCGTTCAAAGGCCTCCATTCTTTGGCACTCAGCCTTCCTTATGGTCCAACTTTCTTAGCCATCCATTGCAACTGGGAAAACCATCGCCTTGACTATATGCACTTTTGTTGGCAGGGTGATGTCTCTACTTTTTAGTAAGCTGTCTAGATTTGCCATGGCTTTCCTCCCCAGGAGCAAGCATCTTTTAATTTCTTGGCTGCAGTCCCCATCTGCGGTGATCTTGGAGCCCAGGAAAATAAAATCTGTCACTACCTCCATTTCTTCCCCATCTATTTGCCAGGAATTGAGAGGGATGGATGCCATGATCTTAGTTTTCTTAATGTTGAGTTTCAAGCCAAGTCTCCTTCTGCTCTTTAGTTCCTCTTCACTTTCTGCCATTGCAATTTATATTTTAACATATAAAAATTCCATTTTTCAATTAAACCGTGTGTTGTCTGGGGACAAATAGTTTTGAAAGATAATAATCATGGTGTTTACAACGATGTTCATTACACTGATATTAATTCAATAATAATAAAAATAATAATCATAATATTTACCTTTCTATCTTAACCAACCTCCCTTGTTTCATTAATCCTTCTTCTTATATTTCCATATAATATAGAGACGTGGTGGCTCAGCGGCTAAGACACTGAGCTTGTTGATCAAAAGGTTGGCAGTTTGGTGGTTTGAATCCCTAGTGCCACATAACGGGGTGAGCTCCTGTCTTTGTCCCAGCTTCTGCCAACCTAGCAGTTCGAAAATAGGTAAAAAATGCAAGTAGAAAAAATAGGGACCACCTTTGGTGGGAAGGGAACAGTGTTCCGTGCGCCTTTGGCATTGAGTCATGCCGGCCACATGACCACGGAGACGTCTTTGGACAGCGCTGGCTCTTCGGGTTTGAAACGGAGATGAGCACCGCCCCCTAGAGTCGGGAACAACTAGCACATATGTGCAAGGGGAACCTTTACTTTATATTTCCATATTTTCAACTTCAGTTTTTATTAGCTAACCATTGATAATTCCCCTTTTCTGATTGTCAAAGCTTGGCTTGTTTTCCCATTCGGTTCTCCAATTTTGAGCATCGTTGCGAATGTTGCTTGTTTTTCATTAGCCTTTTTTGGGGAGATCTAGTTTTATGCCTCCGACCCTCAAAATCTCCCTCTTCTTCTCCCAGGTTTCTCCTTTCTTCCTTTGCTGGAAACCGTCCCCCTCCCCCCCTAAAAATCTGGACCTTGATGCATCAGCCAAATGCAACTGTTTGAGAAAGTGCCATGCCATGTAAAGGTCAGGAATGAATTTTTAAAATTTTTCTCTTTTCGGGGAGGCTGACATCAAAAGCCTTAACGGATGCATTAAATCACAGGCAACAGAAATGGATTAGAATATGCAACTAGGAAATTGTAGGCCTGCCAAGTAAGCAAGGATTGATTCGTAGAGTCCTTTTTTTTTTTCTTCCCTCCTATCCTTTGGGAAAATACATCAACCTTTCCTTGTATAACATCCAAGATACTTTTTAGAATGTCAACCACTCAATCAGAACAGAGCTGGAAGGGACCTCGGAGGTCTTCTAGTCTAACTGCCTGCTCAAGCAGGAAACCATTTCAGGAAGGGAGGGAGGGAGGAAAAAAGGAAGGGAGGGAGGGATGAAGGAAAGAAGGAAAGAAAAAAGTAAGGGAGAGAGGGAGGAAGGAAGGAAGGAAAGAAGGAAGGAAGGAAGGAAGGAAGGAAGGAAGGAAGGAAGAAAGGAAAGGAGAGAGGGAGGAAGGAAAAAAGGAAAGGAAGGAGGAGGAGGAAAAGGAAAAGGAAGGAGGAAAAAGGAAAGGAGGAGGGAGGAAGGAAGGAGAGAGGGAAGGAAGGAAGGAAAAAGGAAAAAGGAAAGGAGGGAGGAAGGATAAAAGGAAAGGAAGGAAGGAAGAAAGGAAGGAAGGAGGGAGGGAGGAAAGGAGGGAGGAGGGAGGAAAAAGGAGGGAGGAGGAGGAGGGAGGGAGGAGGAAAAGGAAAGGAGGAGGAGGGAGGAAGGAAGGAAGGAGGGATGGAAGGAAGGAAAAAGGAAAAAGGAAAGGAAGGAAGGAAGGAGTGAGGAAAGGAGGGAGGGAGAGAGGAGGGAGGAAAAAGGAAAGGAGGGAGGAGGGAGGAGGAGGAAAGGAAGGAAGGAGGAGGAAAGGAGGGAGGAGGGAGGAAAGGAAGGAGGGAGGAGGAAGGAAAGAAGAAAAGAAAAAAGTAAGGGAGAGAGGGAGGAAGGAAGGAAGAAAAGAAGGAAGGAAGGAAGGAAGGAAGAAAGAAAGGAAGGAAGGAAGGAAGGAAAGGAGAGAGGGAGGAAGGAAAAAAGGAAAGGAAGGAGGGAGGGAGGGAAAAAGGGAAAGGGGGGAGGAAAAAAAGGAAAGGAGGGAGGGAGGGAGGGAGGAGAGAGGGAAGGAAGGAAGGAAAAAGGAAAAAAGGAAAGGAGGGAGGAAGGATAAAAGGAAAGGAAGGAAAGAAGAAAGGAAGGAAGGAGGGAGGGAGGAAAGGAGGGAGGAGGGAGGAAAAAAGGAGGGAGGGAGGGAGGGAAAAGGAAAACAAGGGAGGGAGGGAGGGAGGAAGGAAGGAAGGAGGGATGGAAGGAAGAAAGGAAGGAAAAAAGGAAAAAAGGAAAGGAAGGAAGGAAGGAGTGAGGAAAGGAGGGAGGGAGAGAGGGAGGGAGGAAAAAAGGAAAGGAGGGAGGGAGGGAGGAAGGAGGGATGGAAGGAAGGAAGGAAAAAAGGAAGGAAGGAAGGAGGGAGGAAAGGAGGGAGGGAGGGAGGGAGGATGGAAGGGTTGAAAAAGAGGTTGGAGGTCTTCTAGTCCAACAAGAAGCAGTGGATGGAAACAAATCAATGAGAGACTCAACCTAGAACTAAGGAGAAATTTCCTGACAGTGAGAACAGTTCATCAGTGGAACGACTTGCCTCCAGAAGTTGTGGGTGCTTCATCATTGGAGGTTTTCAAGGAGACATTGGACACTCATTTGTCCAGAATAATTGGACAGCCAAGCAGAAGACCTTTTGCCAAACGGTTGTCCAATCTCTCTTTTAAAAATTTCCAATGATGGAGTATCCACAACTTCCGGAGACAAGCTCTTCCACTGTTTAGCTGTCCTCACTATTATGAAGTTCCTCCTTATTTCCAGGTTGCTTCTCTCCTTGATTAGTTTCCATCCATTGATTAGAGGTGGACAGTTGTTTTGTGACATTTCTTTAATGTTTTGGACAGACACACGTGGTTTGTTCATAGAAAAGGGGAACTGAGGTTTAACATCCATTTACGTTGTGATGGGCAAGACTCAAGAGTTTTAAAAATGCAATATTAGAGTTTGGTGTAGCAGAGACTTAACACACTGCGTTTGTTCGTGATTTCTAGGTTGTATTTCTCGGGTTTATACTAATTTCTAGTTCTTTCCAGTCAGTGTAAAATCACGGCACTAAATTTGAAGGATTCTCTTAAACCACAAAGGCAAATGTCATAAGATGGAGGTTGGTGTAAAGATTAAGGTAAAGGTAAAGGTTCCCCTCGCACATACGTGCTAGTCGTTGCTGACTCTAGAGGGCGGTGCTCATCTCTGTTTCAAAGCCAGAGAGCCAGCGCTGTCCGAAGACGTCTCCATGGTCATGTGGCCGGCATGACTCAACGCCAAAGGCGCACGGCATTTTTACATGCTTTCGAAACTGCTAGGTTGGCAGAAGCTGGGACAAGTAACAGGAGCTCACCCCGTTACACGGCAGCGCTAGGGATTCGAACCGCTGAGCTGCCGACCTTTCGATCGACAAGCTCAACGTCCTTGCCCCTGAGCCACCGCGTCATTACAGGATACTAAATTAGAGGAAGAAACGAAGATAGACTTGGGCAGTGATTTTCTCAAAGTAAAATATATTAGGCCGTTATTTATTATTAAAAGGTTTGTTGCATTTGATTATTGGCTTAGTATCTTGTCCGAAGCAAGTGTAATTTACAGTTCTTGGCAAAGATGATTCCATTCAGCAAGCAGAAGAGGTTAGATACATTGTATCGGGGGTGAAATCCAGCAGGTTCTGACAGGTTCTGGAGAACCGGTAGCGGAAATTTTGAGTAGTTTGGAGAATCAGCAAATGCCAATTCTGGCTGGCCCCAGGAATGGGATGGAATGGGGATTTTGTAATATCCTTCCCCTGGAGTGGGATGGAAATGGAGATGTTGCAACATCCTTCCCCTGGAGTGGGGTGGGAATGGAGATTTTGCAGTATCCTTCCCCTGGAGAGGAGAGAGAATGGAGATTTTGCAGTATCCTTCCCCTGCCACTCCCACCAAGCCACGCCTGCCAAGCCACACTACGCCCACCAAGCCACGCCCACAGAACTGGTAGTAAAAAAATTTGAATTTCACTACTGCATTGTATGTCAATGAAAACGACGGCTAACAAACTTGTAGCCACATATACTGTCCTTGAACCCTTCCAAAAGTTGAACCCGAATTAAATTTTGTTATAGGTCAGGTGATTATTAAAGATATGGGCCCACAGCAGCTTCAACAGGCCAATAGAAACAGATTTAGCCTAGTACTTATTTCAATTTTTAACCTGAAGCCTAGAAGCTCTTTGGGCCAGAATGCATTCGCGAACTTTGGCCGATCTCAAAAAGCTACATTGAGTCAAAGCTGGTGGGTCAGGAGACCACTATGAAATTTCAGGTTGGTAAACTGGACCAAAACAACATCATGGGAGAAAGCAGAGATGAAACCAGTTGTGTAGCCTTGCAAAATTATACGGAAGTGTTCATGAAGTCAACAGAAGCTGAAATGAACTTGAAGGAGACTTACTTCTACCCATTGATGGTATAATTAGTAAAACATAACCTGAAAAGAATATTATATACCCCTCTGTTTGTATAACAGAGAGGAAGCACAGAGGTGATGATAGACAGACAGACAGACCGATAGCTGGTAATAGATAAATGATAGAATAGATAGATGATAGATAGATAGATAGATAGATAGATAGATAGATAGATAGATAGATAGATAGATAGGCAGGAAGGCAGGCAGAGACAGAGAGAGATGGATGATAGATAGATAGATAGATAGATAGATAGATAGATAGATAGATAGATAGATAGATAGATGATAGATAGAGATGGATGGATGGATAGATGGATGATAGGTAGGTAGGTAGGTAGGTAGGTAGCTAGAGAGAGAGATGGATGATAGATAGATAGATAGATAGATAGATAGATAGATAGATAGATAGATAGATAGATAGATAAATAGAATAGAATAGAATAGAATAGAATAGAATAGAATAGAATAGAATAGAATAGAATAGAATAGAATAGAATTTTATTGGCCAAGTGTGATTGGACACACAAGGAATTTGTCTTGGTGCATATGCTCTCAGTGTACATAAAAGAAAAGATACCTTCATCAAGAATTCTAAGGTACAACACTTAATGATAGTGATAGATAGATAGATGGATGGATGGAGAGAGAGACAGAGGGGGAGAGAGAGATGGATGATAGATGATAGATAGATAGATAGATAGATAGATAGATAGATAGATAGATAGATAGATAGATAGATAGATAGATAGATAGATAGATAGATAGATAGATAGATGGAGGGAGGGAGGGAGTGGGAGAGAGAAAGTGAGGTGGGCAGGCAGACAAGTCGGCAGTGCAAAATACTATCTAACTGTATTTCTACTTTTGTAAAAAATTTAAAAAAAAAAGCAGAACTTTTGATCCTAGGTTTAATGAAGCAAAATACAAAAGCCCATAATATCGCTTCTGCTTTTGACACGGCTTTCTGAGAAACATTACACTTCATAATGAAAATACCGTATGTAATTAAAGCCTAATAGGAAAATATAGTAATTAAGCCAAATTAACTGAACAGAAGCAATCAAACAAATAAAGGTTATTTTTCCTGAGACAACCCTCCTGGGTTTAGATGACATGTCCCATAATGATAAAAGAGCCCCAGTTATTACTGCTGTGCGTGTGAGAGTGCATATGTATATCTTTTAAAAAATGATATGCAATTATTCTTTTCTAAAAATTTAGAATAAAAGTCTGACCTTCCACATCCCTAATTATTCTATTATTTCCCTCTGAATTGCTGCCCAGGAAAATTAAAAGAAAAATGAGTGAACAAGGATCCTAATTCTAGGTGGGTGGGGGGGAGAAATACAATGCATCATTCCTCTCAAAATAATGCGATAAAAACACATATTTCGCTTTGCTTTAAACACAATTCCCTCTGCTGTGTTAAAGGAGCTTTATAAAGACTGGAAGGCCACAAGCGTTCGATAAACCTAACGGGAATAATTAGAATATCACAAAATTATCCCCGCCGAAAAATAGGTTTTAATTTATTTATTTTTAAAGTCCACGAGAAGATTGAACCAAGAGTATCCCAAAGGTATTTTTTTCAAGAGGCAACTGGACTTCCTTTGCTTTTTCCTTGAAGATTCCATTCTGAAACTGAAGAAGCTTCTCGGGTGAGAAGCGAAACGTCTTCAAGGAATAACAAAGTCCAGTTGCCTTCTGAAGAACTGAAGAAGCTTCTTGGATGAGAAGCAAAACATCTTCAAGGAATAACAAAGTCCAGTTGCCTTCTGAAGAACTGAAGAAGCTTCTTGGATGAAAAGTGAAACATTTTCAAGGAATAACAAAGTCCAGTTGCCTTCTGAAGAACTGAAGGAGCTTCTTGGATGAAAAGTGAAACATCTTCAAGGAATAACAAAGTCCAGTTGCCTTCTGGAGAACTAAAGAAGCTTCTTGGATGAGAAGCAAAACGTCTTCAAGGAATTACAAAGTCCAGTTGCCTTCTGAAGAACTAAAGAAGCTTCTTGGATGAGAAGTGAAATCTTTTCAAGGAAAAATAAAGTCCAATTGCTCTTGAAAAAGCACCTTTGGGACAATCATGACCTGGATGACTGAGAATCTCCATAGACAAGAGATTTGTTTGTTTGTTTGTGTATTTGTTGTTTATTTGTTTATATATTTTGTCGAGTACATATTAGATAATATATATAAGCATGAATTGAATACATAAAATGAATACAATTAAAGGGAACATTAGGACAGGGATGGTAGGCACGCTGGTGCTCTTATGCACGGCCCTTACAGACCTCTTAGGAATGGGGTGAGATCAACAGTAGCCAGTCTAAGGTTAAAATTTGGGGGGTTTGGGGATGAAACCACAGAGTCAGGTAGTGCATTCCAGACATTGACCACTCTGTTGCAGAAGTTGTATTTTCTGCAATCGAGTTTGGAGCGGTTCACTTTAAGTTTGTATCTATTGTGTGCTCGTGTATTGTTGTGGTTGAAGCTGAAGTAGTCATTGACAGGTAGGACATTGTAGCAGATGATTTTATGAGCTATGCTTAGGTCAGACTGAAGGCGGTGTAGTTCTAAGTTGTCTAAGCCCAAAATTTCAAGTCTGGTGGCATAGGGAATTCTGTTGAGAGCAGGGGAGTAGAGGACTCTTCTTATGAAATATTTCTGGACACGTTCGATTGTATTAATGTCCGATATGCAGTGCAGGTTCCAGGCAGATGAACTTTTAATCGAGAATTGGTCTAGCAAATGTTTTGTATGCTCTGGTTAGTAGAGTAATATTACCGGAGAAGAAGCTACACAAGATTAGGTTTACAACCCTTAATGCCTTTTTGGCGATGTTGTTACAGTGGGTTTTGACACTTAGATCATTTGTTATGAGTACTCCAAGGTCCTTGAGGGTCATCTACAAGGTCATGTCCACCCAGCTTGTATTTTTTTTTAATTTGCATTTATATCCCACCCTTCTCCGAAGACTCAGGGCGGCTTACACTATGTCAAGCAATAGTCTTCATCCATTTGTATATTATATACAAAGTCAACTTATTGCCCCCCAACAATCTGGGTCCTCATTTTACCTACCTTATAAAGGATGGAAGGCTGAGTCAACCTTGGGCCTGGTGGGACTTGAACCGGCAGTAATTGCAAGCAGCTGCTGTTAATAACAGACTGTCTTACCAGTCTGAGCCACAGAGGCACAGACTGGTAAGTTTATGTTCTGATTCCTTTTGCCAATAATGAGATGAGTAGCTTCTCATCCTTATTCGTTAGTTTTAGAATTCCATCGATGATGCAGAAATTGAGATGGAAGAACTTCTAAAATGAGAAAAATTGGAAAGTCCTACTTCGCGTTTGCAGAATCGGTGGGTTAGAGAAGAAGGAAGCAAGGATAGATTAGTTGACGGATGTGTCATAAGGATGAAGTCGCGAGTTCTTTGGGATTCAGGAGCAACGATGGGCACAAAACGCTTCATTCCGAGACAGCCTGGCCAAAGAAAATAATAAAATAAAATAAAATAAGATTTCAAGTCGTTCAAAACTTGGTTGACCTTTCTGGAGCTGTTCTCCAACTTACATTTCTTGTGCAGCTAAAAAAAAAAAAAAGAGGTCTTGAAATCAACTTTAACCAGCTGGGGGATACAGACATTTTCATCGGTATGCTGCACAAATGGTGGAAAAGGAAAAGAAAAAAAAAAACTTGGTGTTATAAATAAATCACCGGCCATCTCCAGGGTTAGGAACTGATTCACCTCAAAATAATGAAATGTATTTAGAATTCATGAGGCTTGCTAAATAATTAAAAGACACTACATAGCACAGACTGAATGAGGCTGGAACGGGTTTTTTTCTCTTGCCGTTCGACGCTGAAGGCATGTCTCTGGGACGGTTTTTGTAATGCCCCCAATAACGAGTAGCAAAAAAAAAAAAAAAAAAGGACGGGGGGGAAAAGGTATTTGTGGAAATTAAATGGGATGTAAGTTTCAGAATGGATGGTGTCTGGTTTGCAAAACTTTAGAACCCAGTCCTTGAGCCAGTCACAGGAATAAAGGGTAATAAATGTTTTGGTTGAAAAATTAGCTTAGCTATTCATTGTCTCTCAAAAAAACTCTTCCAGAGCTGAAGAAGCTTCTTCGATGAGAAGCGAAACATCTTCCAGAGAGTCCAGTTGCCTCTTGGAAAAAGCACCTTTGGGACAACTGATCACCTGAATGTGGTGGCCCGCCAGCTGCCGGCAAAGCAGGTGGCAGACTCGGACGATGAGGAGGTTGGGGAGGAACTTGGGCCGGTTCTGGAGTCTGGGGAAGGCTCTGATGGATGCTCTGCGTTGGACACAAAGATAGAGCCAGAGCTGTCCGACATTTCCCAGCCACGGGAGAAGCAGCTGCCTTTGGAGGCTGAGATGAGTGAGGAGGGAGAACAGCTGGGGCCTGTTCCAGATGCACCTATGCGCAGAGCAGTTAGGAGAGGTGAGCGACGGAGGACAAGGAGTCAATTTGGGAAGCAAAGCATAGGTGGATGCTGAATGGCCCCTCCCTGGCTGGGGAATAAATAGAAGCAAAGGGGAGTGGTTGTCGTAGGAGACAACCGTTCGTATTTCTGAAGATTTTGCTCATGGTGTTTCATGCCATAAAAACTGCTTGCCAGAACTTCATTTGCAGCCTTTCAGCTGGGAGCTCATGACCTGGCAATTATCGCAAGGAACTGATAAGGTCTGTTGCTGCTGTTAACTCCTTGTAGGACTCTTGCCTGGACTTTTCGGTGGGTGAATGCCAATTAATTCACAAGAGGTAAATAAAGAGGGGGGTTTCGTGACCAGGAATCTGTTTCTTTGCTTCTGCTAAGCCGAACACTGGATGACTGAGAATCTCCATAGACATTTAGCTGTGCGAGAGTTGAAGAAGCTTCTTGGATGAGAAGCAAAACGTCTTCAAAAAAAACCCAAAGAAATTCCCGTTGTTTCGTGACCCTGGGACGCTGCAACCATCATAAATTTGAATCCGTTGCCGAGCCTCTGACGAGGGTGCTGCAATGGCCTTCCGTGTGAAAAAAGTCATTTTTTTTAGTGTCGTCGTAACTTTGAACGGTCACTAAGTGAAAATTCATAAGTTGAGGACTAACCGCAATGGATTGCTCACCCTACCCTTCCTGAAATGGTTATTTGTGCCTTTCACGTAACTTGAAGCAGAAGTCTTAGCTGAGCTACCAAGGAACGTTAAACCTGTCAAACAAACAACGTTGTGTGTACCCAACCCGATGCTGAAAATGGGTGGGAAGCAGGCACATCTGGAGCAACGGAAAACTGCACATTTGTTGCGCGCGCTCCGCGGATGCGTGTGGCATTCCAGCAGGCCATAAAACCTCCCACTAATGGAAGCTAGGAAGAGGATTTCAGGATAAACTGTAAATTCATAGCTATTAAAGTAAATATCACACAGACCGGGAGATGCGTAATTTTGCCATAGCTCCTGCCCCTCCCTCTAACAAGATTGGAGAATGAAATTATAATTACACAGCCTGCAGATGCTTCCATCTGTACGTGCAAGAGTGGGACTGTTTCGGCTAAAAGTTGTTTTTTGGTTTTGGGCGGTGACATTCCTTTGTACATTCAATCAATCAATCAATCAATCAATCAATCAATCAGAATAGAGCTGAAAGAAAACCTTGGAGGTCTTCTAGTCCAATCCCTGCTCAAGCAGGAGAGCCTAGACCATTTCAGAGAAGTGGCTGTCTGGTTTTTTTCTTAAAAACCTCCAGTGATGGAGCATCTACAACGTCTGAAGGCAAGCCCTTCTATTGGTTCAATCAATCAATCAATCAGAGCTGGAAGGGACCTTGGAGGTCTTCTAGTCCAGCCCCCTGCTCAAGCAGGAGATCCTATACCAGGGGTCGGCAACCTTAAATAATCAAAGAGCTATTTGGAGCTTTTTCCCAAACCAAAGAAAACTCCGGGAGCCACAAAACCCTTCCCGTGCCTGACTATTTCTTGAGTGGCCACAAAACTAGCATATGTAGTTAAATTAAACATTCCGTTTTCTTCTGAAACTTTTCTTTTCTTGGATTTATCCATGGTTGGCCTAACGGGAGTCGAAAAACTCAATAAATCGAGTGCCGGCGGGTGTCGCGCATTGGCGGTTGTGACTCATATTTTGAGCAACAGGGAGCCACAGCAGAGGGGCGAAAGAGCCACAGGCGGCTCCAGAGCCACAGGTTGCTGACCCCTTTTATAACAGCCTTTTTATAACAACAGAGTTGGAAGGGACCTTGGAGGCCTTCTAGTCCAACCCCCTGCCCAGGCAGGAAACCCGACACCATCTCAGCCAGATGGGTATGCAACATTTTCTTAAAAGCTTCCAGTGTTGGAGCATTCACAACTTCTGCAGGCAAGTCCTTCTATTGGTTCAATCAATCAGAGTTGGAAGGGACCTTGGAGGCCTTCTAGTCCAGCCCCCTGCTCGAGCAGGAGATCCTATACCATTTTAGATAAGTGGCTGTCTGGTTTTTCTTAAAACCTCCAGTGATGGAGCATTTACAACGTCTGAAGGCAAGCCCTTCTATTGGTTCAATCAATCAGAATAGAGCTGAAAGAAAACCTTGAGGTCTTCTAGTCCAATCCCTGCTCAAGCAGGAGATCCTATACCATGTCCTATACCATTTTAGATAAGTGGCTGTCTGGTTTTTCTTAAAACTTCCAGTATTGAAGCATTCACAACTTCTGCAGGCAAGTTGTTCCACTTATTAATTGTTCTAACTGTCAGGAAATTTCTCCTTAGTTCTAAGTTGCTTCTTTCCTTGATCAGTTTCCACCCATTGCTTCTTGTTCTACCCTCAGGTGCTTTGGAGAATAGCTTGACTCCCTCTTCTTTGGGGCAACCCCTGAGATATTGGAAGACTGCTATCATGTCTCCCCTAGTCCTTCTTTTCATTAAACTAGACATACCCAGTTCCTGCAATCGTTCTTGATATGTTTTAGTCTCCAGTCCCCTAATCATCTTTGTTGCTCTTCTCTGCACTCTTTCTAGAGTCTCCACATCTTTTTTACATCGTGGCCACCAAAACTGGATGCAATATTCCAAGTGTGGCCTTACCAAGGCATTATAAAGTGGCACTAACACTTCATGTGATCTTGATTCTATTCCTCTGTTTATGCAGCCCAGAACTGTGTTGGCTTTTTTAGCAGCTGCTGCACACTGCTGGCTCATATCTAAATGGTTATCCACTAGGACTCCAAGAGCCCTCTCACAGGTACTACTATTGAGCAAGGTATATCCTATACCATGTCCTATACCATTTTAGATAAGTGGCTGTCCAGTCTTTTTTTAAAAAGAAGCACCCACAACTTCTCAAGGCAAATTGTTCCACTAGTTCGTTGTCTGCACTGTTAGGAAGTTTCTCCTTAATTCCAGGTTGCTTCTCTCCTTGATGAGTTTCCATCCATTGCTTCTTGTCCTGCCTTCAAGTGCTTTGAAAGATAAGTTGACCCCGTCTTCTTTGTGGCAGCCCCTCAAATACTGGAATCTTGCTATCATCTCACCCTTAGTCTTTCTTTTCTCTAGAATAAATGTAAAGATAAAGGTTCCCCTCGCGCATACATGCTAGTCGTTGCCGACTCTAGGGGGCGGTGCTCATCTCCGTTTCAAAGCCGAAGAGCCAGCGCTGTCCGAAGACGTCTCCGTGGTCATGTGGCCGGCATGACTCAACGCCAGCACGGAACGCTGTTCCTTCCACCAAAGGTGGTCCCTATTTTTCTACTTGCATTTTACGTGCTTTCGAACTGCTAGGTTGGCAGAAGCTGGGACAAGTAACGGAGCTCACCGTTACCACACGACAGCACTAGGGATTCGAACTGCTGAGCTGCCGACCTTCTCGATTGACAAGCTCGTCCTAGCCCCTGAGCCACCGCGTCCTTTTCTCTAGAATAGCCAGACCCAATTCCTGCAACCATTCCACAGCGTTCCTATTGATATTTGAAGGAAAATAGATCAGCACAAGAAATAACGGGTTGAATAGCCTGGGTGCTATTGATTTGTAGCTTGCTATTGAGGTCAGCTAGGAATTTCATTCAGATTCAAGCTTGGGATCCTTTCAAATTGTCCAACTCCTTTGGTAAATCAAGAGAAGAATCCTCTTCATCAGATCCTCCCAACTGGACAAGATCAAGCAAGCAAGACCTACAGTGCATAGATTTCATGCAGATGTCTTCAATGCTAATCTGTCTTGCACCAGGAGGAAACTAGGAGATTTAGACAGTTCAGATGAGTTTAAAGATTTATTCCAAGCTTAAGCTCTCTGCAAAAATCTGAACTACTAACAGTCAAAGGAAATGAGCTGGAAATAAGAGGCATTCAAGACAGGCTGGACTTAGATAAGTCATGAGAAGGAATTCATGACTTACGACACGTTTGACCCTCTCTTTGGCATAGCAGCTGCCAAAAAGCCAACACAGTTCTGGGCTGCATAAACAGAGGATAGAATCAAGATCACGTGAAGTGTTAATACCACTTTATAATGCCTTGGTAAGGCCACACTTGGAATATTGCATCCAGTTTTGGTGGCCACGATGTAAAAAGATGCTGAGACTCTAGAAAGAGAGAAGAGCAACAAAGATGATTAGGGGACTGGAGGCTAAAACATATGAAGAGCGGTTGCAGGAACTGGGCATGTCTAGTTTAATCAATCAATCAATCAGAGCTGGAAGGACCTTGGAGGTCTTCTAGTCCAGCCCCTGCTCAAGCAGGAGATCCTATACCAGGGTCGGCAACCTTAAATAATCAAAGAGCTATTTGGAGCTTTTTCCCAAACCAAAGAAAACTCCGGGAGCCACAAAACCCTTCCCGTGCCTGACTATTTCTTGAGTGGCCACAAAACTAGCATATGTAGTTGAATTAAACATTCCGTTTTCTTCTGAAACTTTTCTTTTCTTGGATTTATCCATGGTTGGCCTAACGGGAGTCGAAAAACTCAATAAATCGAGTGCCGGCGGGTGTCGCGCATTGGCGGTTGTGACTCATATTTTGAGCAACAGGGAGCCACAGCAGAGGGGTGAAAGAGCCACAGGCAGCTCCAGAGCCACAGGTTGCTGACCCCTTTTATAACAGCCTTTTTATAACAACAGAGTTGGAAGGGACCTTGGAGGCCTTCTAGTCCAACCCCCTGCCCAGGCAGGAAACCCTACACCATCTCAGACAGATGGTTATGCAACATTTTCTTAAAAATTTCCAGTGTTGGAGCATTCACAACTTCTGCAGGCAAGTCGTTCCACTGATTAATTGTCCTAACCGTCAGGAAATTTCTCCTTAGTTCTAGGTTGCTTCTTTCCTTGATCAGTTTCCACCCATTGCTTCTTGTTCTACCCTCAGGTGCTTTGGAGAATAGTTTGACTCCCTCTTCTTTGTGGCAACCCCTGAGATATTGGAAGACTGCTATCATGTCTCCCCTAGTCCTTCTTTTCATTAAACTAGACATACCCAGTTCCTGCAACCGTTCTTCATATGTTTTAGCCTCCAGTCCCCTAATCATCTTTGTTGCTCTTCTCTGCACTCTTTCTAGAGTCTCAACATCTTTTTTACATCGTGGCCACCAAAACTGGATGCAATATTCCAAGTGTGGCCTTACCAAGGCATTATAAAGTGGCACTAACACTTCACGTGATCTTGATTCTATCCCTCTGTTTATGCAGCCCAGAACTGTGTTGGCTTTTTTAGCAGCTGCTGCACACGGCTGGCTCATATCTAAATGGTTGTCCACTAGGACTCCAAGATTCCTCTCACAGGTACTACTATTGAGCAAGGTATATCCTATACCATGTCCTATATCATTTTAGATAAGTGGCTGTCCAGTCTTTTTTTAAAAACCTCCACTGATGAAGCACCCACAACTTCTCAAGGCAAATTGTTCCACTAGTTCGTTGTCTACACTGTTAGGAAGTTTCTCCTTAATTCCAGGTTGCTTCTCTCCTTGATGAGTTTCCATCCATTGCTTCTTGTCCTGCCTTCAAGTGCTTTGAAAGGTAAGTTGACCCCGTCTTCTTTGTGGCAGCCCCTCAAATACTGGAATCTTGCTATCATCTCACCCTTAGTCTTTCTTTTCTCTAGAATAAATGTAAAGATAAAGGTTCCCCTCGCGCATACATGCTAGTCGTTGCCGACTCTAGGGGGCGGTGCTCATCTCCGTTTCAAAGCCGAAGAGCCAGCGCTGTCCGAAGACGTCTCCGTGGTCATGTGGCCGGCATGACTCAACGCCAAAGGCGCACGGAACGCTGTTCCCTTCCCACCAAAGGTGGTCCCTATTTTTTCTACTTGCATTTTTTACGTGCTTTCGAAACTGCTAGGTTGGCAGAAGCTGGGACAAGTAACGGGAGCTCACCCCGTTACACGACAGCACTAGGGATTCGAACTGCTGAGCTGCCGACCTTTCGATTGACAAGCTCAACGTCCTAGCCCCTGAGCCACCGCGTCCCTTTTTCTCTAGAATAGCCAGACCCAATTCCTGCAACCATTCCACAGCGTTCCTATTGATATTTGAAGGAAAATAGATCAGCACAAGAAATAACGGTTGAATAGCCTGGGTGCTATTGATTTGTAGCTTGCTATTGAGGTCAGCTAGGGAATTTCATTCAGATTCAAGCTTGGGATCCTTTCAAATTGTCCAACTCCTTTGGTAAATCAAGAGAAGAATCCTCTTCATCAGATCCCTCCCAACTGGACAAGATCAAGCAAGCAAGACCTACAGTGCATAGATTTCATGCAGATGTCTTCAATGCTAATCTGTCTTGCACCAGGAGGAAACTAGGAGATTTAGACAGTTCAGATGAGTTTAAAGATTTATTCCAAGCTTAAGCTCTCTGCAAAAATCTGAACTACTAACAGTCAAAGGAAATGAGCTGGAAATAAGAGGCATTCAAGACAGGCTGGACTTAGATAAGTCATGAGAAGGAATTCATGACTTACGACACGTTTGACCCCTCTCTTTGGCATAGCAGCTGCCAAAAAAGCCAACACAGTTCTGGGCTGCATAAACAGAGGGATAGAATCAAGATCACGTGAAGTGTTAATACCACTTTATAATGCCTTGGTAAGGCCACACTTGGAATCCTGTATCCAGTTTTGGTCGCCACGATATAAAAAAGATGCTGAGACTCTGGAAAGAGTGCAGAGAAGAGCAACAAAGATGATTAGGGGACTGGAGGCTAAAATATATGAAGAACGGTTGCAGGAACTGGGCATGTCTAGTTTAATCAAAAGAAGAACTAGGGGAGACAGGATAGCAGTCTTCCAATATGTCAGGGGTTGCCACAAAGAAGAGAGAGTCAAACTATTCTCCAAAGCACCTGAGGGTAGAACAAGAAGCAATGGGTGGAAACTAATCAAGGAGAGAAGCAACTTAGAACTAAGGAGAAATTTCCTGACAGTTAGAACAATTAATCAGTGGAACAACTTGCCTGCAGAAGTTGTGAATGTTCCAACACTGGAAATTTTTAAGAAAATGTTGAATAACCATTTGTCTGAAATGGTGTAGGGTTTCCTGCCTGGGCAGGGGGTTGGACTAGAAGACCTCCAAGATCCCTTCCAACTCTGTTGTTGTTGTTGTTGTTGTTGTTGTTGTTGTTGTTGTTGTTGTTATTATTATTATTATTATTATTATTAAATACAGCATCCCGAAAACTGCAGACTGTTTAACTCTTTTTTTCTGAGAGATAATTGAGGCAGAATCTTAAAATGCTTCTTCTTGGTTTTCTTGCCGCCTATTATAATAATCCACCAATTGGCTTATTGGTCTTTATGCCTTGATTATTTATGCAGATGCAAGCAACCCGAGCCACTCGTGAACGGCTGAAGTCGGTAAATTTTATTATCTATCACCTACGTTCAGTGTTGGGATTCAAATAATTTAACAACCAGTTCCCTGCCCTAATGACTGGTTGGGTGGGCGTGGCCATGATGGGTGTGGCCAGGGGTGTGTGACAACACTGCCTATGTTACAAGAATTGCACCAAACTGTTTGCCTTCCCCTGAGAATGACCAGATAAGGTTTCGTGGATTCTAGGTTGCTTGCGGTTGTACAATGATTCCAAGCTAGATCCCTGCTTCACCTCTCCTTCCATCCTAACTGACCGTTTCCCAGTGTTGTCAGCTCTTTCTCCCATTCCTGGCCATCTTCCCCACATTTTTTTTCAATCTTGGTATTAACATAGGGGTGAGGAACCCATGGCCCACAAGTTTTGGCTGGACTCTTAGCAAACTCCACCTCTGGCTGCACTGGTTAGAATAGGCACTAGCTCAGCCACATCCAGAAAGCTACCATTTCTCTCCATCTCAGTACCTGGATGGGCATTTCACACGGTTGGGATTAGCCGTCATTGTCACTTTGTCACATCTTTAACCTCTGGCACATCACCCAAAGGTTGGAATCATGCTACAGATCTTCAATTTACCTTTAGACAAAATGCCGTTTCAGTCTTTGGAGATTAGCGGTGGAGTCAACCCATTGCCTTTTTTTTTTTTTGCACAAATTTTCATTCCAGAAAGAAAATTCTGAGAAAGGGCCTTAAGATCAATTTCTCCCCTTGAATATCTACACGGCCCCTTTTGAAGGTTCAGCTTCCAAGCCATTAATATTAAAATCAAAGCAAACATTTTCCCTAGACTTCAGCCTAACGCACTGAGGTTGGCTTGTTGTGACATGTGTTAGAAGATATCTGAATTCTCTCCTTCTGTTTCTGTCTTCTCGCACAGAAGCTGAACCGAAGCACTTTTTAAAAAGTTAATTAACTCAGCCTCGCAGCACCCTCCAAGGTAGGTCAGTACCATTAGCTAGACGGTGTAAAACAGAAAAACTCAAAAGCGCTGAACATTGAAAGGGAAGCCTACTGCGAGTTTTGCACCAGGTGTCTCTGCCAGGAAGAAAGACGAGGTCGTTTTCGGATCCCAGTAAACCCAGCGTGAGTTTCTTAACTGAACTCAAAAGCTACATAGTAGAGGCACAGAGAGAAATTTCAACTGCTTTACTATGCCTTGGGGCCTTGAGCATGTAAAAGAAAATCTGCATGAGCCCACAGCAAAAAAAATAAAATAAAGTAAAAATCTACCTGGGGAACAGGGATAGGATTCAGCCAATTTGGACCGGTTCGGGTGAACCAGTAGTTCTGACGATCAGCTGGCTCCACCCACTCGCCCCTCGCCCCTATCCTATCCTGTCCTATATATCCTTCTTTCTCGCTCAGCTGATTCACGCGGAACAACTGATTTCCACGCCTCTGTTGTTCTACTTACTGGGGTTGTCTTACAAGGTAAACAGCTGAGCTTCAAATTGCTGTATTTTGAATAGAATTTTTTATTGGCCAAGTGTGATTGGACACACAAGGAATTTGTCTTGGTGCATACAACCCCAAATTGCTGTATTTTGAACGCTGCATGCAACCTCACCGAACTGGTTGTTAAAACCAGTTGCATTCCACCACTGCCCAGGAAATCTACAAAAATTGCTCTTGGTTTCAGAATAATTTTATGAAATTGTACAGAACCTACACAGGAACATCTTAAAATTAAAAATGGGTGCTCCAACTCTGGAAGTTTTTCAAGAAGAGATTGGGCAACTCTTTGTCTGAAATGGCGTAGGGTCTCCTGCTTGAGCAGGGGGTTGGACTAGAAGGCCTCCAAGGTCCCTTCCACCTCTATTAAACTGTTATTCTCTAAGATATTCACAGATCAAATGAATCAGTGGAATGCCATGCCTTCAGAAATTGTGGGTGCTTCAACACTGGAGGTTTTAAAGAAGAGATTAGACGACCATTTGTTTGAAATGGTATAGGGTTTCCTGCTAGACCAGGGGTCGGCAAACTTGGCTCTTTTAAGACTTGTGGACTTCAACTCCCAGTTCCTCAGCCCAGCCCTTTTCCCCAGCAAAGCTGGCTGAGGGAGTTGAAGTCCACAAATATTTCATAATATGTCCAGAAATATTTTACAAGAAGAGTTCTCCATTCCTCTGTAAACAACAAAATACCTTATCCCACTAGACTTGAAATCCTGGGCTTGGAAAACTTGGAACTCCGTCGCCTTCGACAAGACCTACCGTATATACTCGAATATAAGCCGATCCGAGTATAAGCCGAGGTCCCCAATTTTACCCCAAAAACTGGGGTAAACTGGGGACTCGAGTATAAGCCGAGGGTGGGAAATGAGGCACCTACGGTTGAAACCTCCTCCCTCAGCTGAGAAGGCTGGCGGCTCCCCGCCGCCCCTCTCACTGCACCGGCAGGGCTTCGCCGTCCGTAAAATGTGAAAAAGAAAAAAAAAAAACTCGGTATAAATAGTATATACTCGAGTATAAGCCGAGGAGCTTAAAAAAAAAACAACTCTAGTATAAGCCGTATAGACCCGAGTATAAGCCGAGGGGACGTTTTTCAGCACAAAAAACGTGCTGAAAAACTCGGCTTATACTCGAGTATATACGGTAAGTTTAACTCATAGAATCATCTATTGTAATGTCCTTCCTGTCAAAGACTACTTCAGCTTTAATTGCAATAATACAAGAGCAACCAATAGATTTAAACTTAATGTCAACCGCTTTAATCTAGATTGCAGAAAATATGACTTCTGTAACAGAATCATCAGTGCTTGGAATACTTTACCTGACTCTGTGGTCTCTTCTCATAATCCTAAAAGCTTTAACCAAAAACTTTCTACTATTGACCTCAACCCATGGTTGTTCGGGTTTTCTCCCGTGTAAAATTGGAAGTGTCTTGGCGACGTTCATTCGTCTCATTAGTTGTGTGATCGCAGCTGTTCAAACCCCACTAGCAGTTAAGAGGAAGAAACATGCGATCAGTCAAAGCACTAATCTAGATGAGGAATATGACTTCTGTAACAGAATCATCAGTGCTTGGAATACTTTATATATATATATATATATATATATATATATATATATATATATATATATATATATATATATATATATATATGCTTATACCTTCCTATAGGACCTTTCTGTATGATAGTTACATATATTGTTGTGACAAAATAAATAAATAAATAAAATAAATAAATAAATAAATAAGTCTTAAAAGAGCCACATTTGCAGACCCCTGTGCTAGACCAAGGGGGTTGGCTGAAGAAGCTTCTTGGATGAGAAGCGAAACGTCTTCAAAGAAAAACCCAAAAAGTCCAGTTGCCTCTTGAAAAACCACCTTTGGCACAGCCCTGACCTGGATGGCTGAGAATCTCCATCGACAGTCTCATCTAAGAAGCCTCTTCGAATTTTTGACTACTGTACGGAAAAGAACTGAGGAAGCTTCTTAGATGAGAAATTAAATATCTTCAAAGAAAAACCGAGAAAGTCCAGCTGCCTCTCGAAAAAGCACCTTTGAGACAAACTGGTGAGGACCTCAGCCACAAGACTTGGGAGAATAATTACATTTTCATCTTCGTACTTCCTGTCAAAGGATAATCAATTTAGTACTCCTGCCTCCCAGGTGCTTCCTCAGTCTCCTTTTTCCGTTCACCTTCCAGTCTGCAAAATTGAAGCACAAAGCTGGGGGAATCTCATAACGAAGCAAAGCTAAGATTTTTGGACTTGAGCTTTGTTGCCTAATTAAGACACTACCCTCCTTCATTTACCAGTACGAGATCCCTCCTCCTTTATCGGGTTCAATTTGTAGCGTTTGTAATTCAGGCAGAAAAAAATTGATTTTTTTTGAAAACACTCCGTCCCACTCCAGTCTGCCATAGATAAGACCTTGCATTAATTATGCAGCAATATTGACGTCCGGGACCCAGATGCCCGTGTGTGTGTGTGTGTGTGTGTGTGTGTGTGTGTGTGTGTGTGTGTGCGCGCTTGCATCAAAGAAGCCTTAATATCGTCCTGTTCCAATATGTCAGCATCTGGGCATTTCCCTTATTTGGTCAGCATCTTGTTTCTCAACTTTCAAAAGATGACTTGGAAAAGCAACTCGAGACAAGGAACAACGGATGGAAACTCATCAAGTGTTGTGCCTCGCCCACCCTCCTCTCCGCAGCCGGGCTCCTCCCATCTCCTTCTACCTCAGCCAGAGACTGATAGTGAAGAAGAATGGCCTGGCATGCCTCTAGCCCTCAGCCCTGGCACCATGCCCCAGACAGACTGAGCAAACAAACCTCCCTCCTATAGCATGTGAGCATGAAGCCAGCCACGAGCTAGAATTGCCGGCAGCTGAGCAGGAAGACGAAAAGTGGACAGATCCCCGCTTCCGGAGAATGGAGAGGCAACATCAGCAAAAGGAAGGGAGGGGCTGGCTTGGATAAGTGCTGAGTCATGGAGCCACACCCCATGGCATTCCTTGAGTCAGGCAAAGTCTCATCTCGTTGCTGAAGTCACACCTTGGATTCCTGCCTGCCCTGAGAACTCTGACAGGAATTTGGCAAAGCTGTAGAGGCTTCATGGCCACGCTTGATACAGACTTCCCAGACCCGGCCATCAGAGGAGGAGACACGACATCAAGGAGGGAAGCAACCTGAAATAAAGGAGAAACTTCCCAACATTGAGGACCATCAACCAGTGGAACAGCTTGCCTCCAGAAGCTGCCGGTGCTTCATCACTGCCAAGGTCCCTTCCAGCTCGATTCTGAATTTGAAATTTGAATTTATTAACAATCCATCGGTGGAAGAGTTTTGCCTCCTAGTATTGTGGGTGTTCCATTACTAGATGTTTTCTTTCTTTCTTTCTTTTTTTAATTGCCTATAAAAAAGTTTTTTTCTTTTTTCTTTTCTTATACACATATTGTAAATGTACATTCTCTTGTCCATAAATAATCACACGTATTTTTTCTAAAGAAAGCACAAAGATACAACATTTTAATTACATTCGGGGTTGCTCTTCTACCCTTTCTTTCCCTTCATTTCACAACAAACTTTCTTCTCCTCTTTCCCCTCCTTCCCTCCTCGCCTCTCCTACTTTCTTCCTCCTCCTCTCCTTCCTCCTTCCTCCTTCCCTTTCCTCTCCCCCACACCTCCCCTCCTTTTTTAAAAAAAATTGAATTTATATCCCGCCCTTCTCCGAAGACTCAGAGCAGCTTACACTGTGCTAAGCAATAGTCTTCATCCATTTGTATATTATATACAAAGTCAACTTTTATTGCCCCCAACAATCTGGGTCCTCATTTTACCTACCTTATAAAGGATGGAAGGCTGAGTCAACCTTGGGCCTGGTGGGACTTGAACTTGCAGCAATTGCAAGCAGCTGTGTTAATAACAGACAGACTTAGTCTGCTGAACCATCAGAGGCCCTTTTCCTCCTTTCTCACCTTCTCTCCTACTCTTTTCTTCCTCTCCTTCCCCTTTCTTCCATCCCTCCCTCTCCCTCTCCTCCTCTATCTTACCCTCTATTCCTTTCTTCTTTCTTTCTTCTTTGCTGTCTAATATTTCCCTTATTTGGTATCCGAGCAACTCTGATTCTGTAATAATATAGACTTTCTTTTCAATTTCTTTTCCATTTTACCCAATCTGTCATTTCATAATTGTACATTTATATTTATAATCTTCTTTCTTTCCTCCCCCATCCCCCTTTTCCATTTAACATAACATAATAACAGAGTTGGAAGGGACCTTGGAGGTCTTCTAGTCCAACCCCCTGCCCAGGCAGGAAACCCTACACCATTTCATTGAAATTTCACCGTTTCAAATTTGGTGGTTTTCAAAGGTGGACCAGACAACCATTTGACCAGGATGATATAAGGTCTCCTGCCTTGAGTAAGGGTTTTTTTTTTTAATTTGAATTTATATCCCACCCTTCTCCGAAGACTCAGGGCGGCTTACACAGTGTTAAGCAATAGTCTTCATCCATTTGTATATTATATACAAAGTCAACTTTTATTGCCCCCAACAATCTGGGTCCTCATTTTACCTACCTTATAAAGGATGGAAAGCTGAGTCAACCTTGGGCCTGGTGGGACTTGAACTTGCAGTAATTGCAAGCAGCTGTGTTAATAACAGACTGCTTAGTCTGTTGAGCCACCAGAGGCCCAACAGAGGTTGGCCTAGAAGACCTCTGAGATCACATCCAGCTCAATTATTCTATTCTAAAATCTCTTTTAGATCCGGACAGGGAGAAAGCCCAGACGGTATTACGGATATTGGGAAATCACCGAGATCCGTTAGGATACCGATTGCCTTCTTTTTTTTTTTTCATTTCATTACAAAAATCTTCGCTTCTTCCAGATCTCCAAAAGCAGTAATTGAAGCGAGCAGATGTCCCGCTATGCCTGAAGAGCCGGTCTGAGAAAATTAAAATGACCCATGGTAACTTAGAGGAAAAATTAAGCCATTGATTTGATTGTCATAGATGCAGCTTGAGGTCAACTCGCTAGCTCCTCATTTGCCCGACTCCGCAGAAGTCGTGATCCATCATCACACTTCCACTGATCATTCTGACCTATCGTTGACCCAGACTGATATTTGTAGACCTCTGGCCCAATTGCTTTGAAGAGTTCTTCAGCCGACATTACAGACCAAGGAGAAAGTCTTCGTTTCGTTTTGATTTTTCTTCTTTTCTAAAGCACACCCATTGGGAAGAACTTTGTCTCCTGCGCCTGTTTATAAGTGTTATTTAAACCCGGTTGTGTTGTGCCTCGTCCTCCTCAGCTGGGCCCCTCCCGTCTCCTCCCGGGCCTGTTATCAGACTCTGAGTCTGATAATGAAGATGAACGGCCTGTCATGCCTCCAGCCCCCGGCCCTGGCCCCATGCCCAGAGAGGAGTCAAGGAGTGAAAACAGAAACCCAATACAGCTCACTCATACTGTGTGTGTTCCTTCGACGCAGCCGTCAGAGCAGGAAGTAAGCCAAGTGGTGCAATTACCCGGACCAGGTCCCTCTGACCCCTCCCTTTCCCAGATGCCGACAGTAGAGACAGCTAAAGACTAGGAGGATCCTCGCTTCCAGAGATCTGAGAGGCGACGCCAGCAGAAGGAAGGGAGGGGCAGGCCTGGATAAATGCTGAGTCATGGAGCCACACCCCACAGCCTATATAAAGGATCTGCTTTTGGCATTCCAATCTTGAGTCAAGCAAAGTCTCATCTAGTTTGCTGAAGTCACAAGTTGGACTCCTGCCTGCCCTGAGAGACCTGGAAGGAATTTGGCAAAACTGCAGAGGCTTCGTGGCCACGCTTGATACGGACTTCCTAGACCCGGTTGTGGGAGGGGGAGGGGGACACGACAGGTTGGGTGCCTTATCCTTCAATAAGCAGCTCTGACAAAAGTAGTCTAGAATGGAAAAAGAGACGTTTGGAGGTTTGGAGACGTTTTGGTATCCGGGTTGATTCAAAGTTGGGGAGAACCAGAAAGTGAATTTATGTGAGAATGGACTAAATGGGGTGCAGATGCTGGCACGAAGGATTAGGGCCACATATCAAGTCAAAGTTTAAAAGATTTATTGCATAGAATCTAGTCAGCTAAAATTCAGTACTAAGCTGGCATCAGATAAGGATCAATGCAATTCAATAGGGGTTAGACTTGACACGGGTTAGGAAATTAATGACTCTAAGCTGATGACATGCTTAACTCCACCTTCCAGCTCTGCCTGCTCTTATCATACATCAAAACATATATCACTGGTCTGGGCAGGTGTCTAGGGACATTATATTCCTTGGTTGTGGCTTGATCATCCCATAGACATCTTCTCCCTGATAAAAAGGGTCATCTAACACAGGGGTCTCCAACCTTGGCAACTTTAAGACTTGTGGACTTTGACTCCCAGAATTCCTCAGCCAGCAAAGCTCCCAGGATTCTGGGAGTTGAAGTCCACAAACCTTAAAGTTGCCAGGATTGGAGACCTCTGATCTAAGAGAATAACAGAGTTGGTAGTGACCTTGGAGGTCTTCTAGTCCGATCCCCTACTCAAGCAGGAGACCCAATGCCATTTCAGACAGGTGGCTGTCCAATCTCTAACCTTCCTGGTTAGGCAGAGTTTGGAGACAAGTCTTTACGGTTTGTTTATTTATTTATTTATTTATTTATTTATTTTATTTATTGAATTTATATTGCCGCCAATTCGCCCATGGTGACTCGAGGCAACTTACAGAAAGAAAACCACATTTAACACAATAAAAACTAACAAAAAGAATCAAATAAATTAATATAGTACAATATCACAGGGCTCTGGGAGAACCTCTAGCTAAGATTCTGTGCAGTTCCGAGAACTCCCAAATCCCACCTTGCCCCTCCCCTCCCAGGAGTCCCCACGCGGCCCATTTTGGATGCAGGAAAGTGCAGGGCACGCATGGAGGCTGGGGGAGGGCGAAAAACGGGCCTACCGGAAGTTCAGGAAGGCCAGAAACAGGCCCACCAGAGGGCCTCCAGAGCCTGGGAAGGCCATTTTTGCCCTCCCAGAAGCTTGAGAAAAGCCTCCAGAGCCCAAAGAGGGCAAAAAGCTGCCACGCCCACCATGGCCACGCCCACCCAGCAACCAGTCAGAGAACCCCTTGCTAAAATTATGGGCCTCTGGTGGCTCAACAGATTAATGCAGTCTGTTATTAACAGCAGCTGCTTGTAATTACTGCAGGTTCAAGTCCCACCAGGCCCAAAGTTGACTCAGCCTTCCATCCTTTATAAGGTAGGTAAAATGAGGACCCAGATTGTTGGGGGCAATAAAGTTGACTTTGTATATAATATACAAATGGATGAAGACTATTGCTTGACATAGTGTAAGCTGCCCTGAGTCTTCGGAGAAGGGCGGGATATAAATGCAAATTTAAAAAAAAATTTTTTTTGAAGCCCACACCTGGTTTAGTTTCAACCCGTTTCTCCCCATCCATCCTCTAACAGCCTCCGGGCACTGCGGGAGGAAGGACACGGCATCACTTAACTCACCACGGGCCGAGTTAACAATTTGCTTGGTTCCTGTTTCTGATTTTTGTCTCCGTCACCTGACTGCCATCTCTTTCACTCCCAGCTCCCACCAGCTGGCTGGCCTTCCGTCCTGCTCTACTCCACGACAAAATGAAATACATCCTCCTTGAAAAGGGCCGTTGCCAGCTGCCGTTTTTCCACTGCTGCCCCCTGCCCTAAGGTAGCATCCGCGAGGTCTCTCCTCACGATGCTTCCGGCCATCTCCAATTCGATTTCCGCATTCTGCGCGCCAACCGGGATGGCAACTTTAATTCCATTTAATTGAGCAAAAATGATGCTAATGAGATTTTTTTTTTTTGCTAGGATGGGAAGATCTGACAGAAAAGCCACAGACTCCAGTCGCGCTGACTGCCATGGATGGCAAAGGTTCCCGAGACCAAATTAAATACACCTGCTCACAGGTGCAGGGTTCGCAATGGCAGGAGATGTGGGGAGGGGGATTAAAAACCTGGCGGAGGCAAAACATATCAAGCTGCATTCTTCACCGAGGAGACACAGAGTAAAAACTGGAGAAGAAAGAGGCCGCCGAACAGATTGGGAGTGATGCCTGGATGTTTTTGTTGTTGTTGTTGTTCTTTCTACAGTTGTCACATACATTCTACAGCTGAATAGAAAAACTACCAAAAGAATTGATGGAGCTACAGATAAGGTAGCCTTAAGATGTTCAAACGCTGAAAAGATCATCTTTTTTTTTCTTTGTGGGGAAAAAATACATTATAAGAAAAGACGGTTCGGCCTGAATCTGAATACAGATCAGTTTTTACATCTCTCCGTTCACCCCCGGCCAGCTGTGTCCCATTTCTGCATCAGTAATCCCCATTGTTGTTATTACGTTGTAAGCTTTATGTGACACCTTCTTTATGGAAGCTTGAAGGGGGCAGCTAGTGAATTTATCTTCGTTTGATGCCCACAATAACACCATAAGATTGGGTTGGACTATGTTGTGGTCCGCCAGCAGCCTGCGGAGCTGGCAACGGAGTCGGACATCAATAAGGCTGAGGAAGAACATGGGCCAGTCCTGGAGGCTGGGGAAGGCCCGGGTGAGGGCTCTGTGTCGAAGGCAGAGGTGGGGCCAAGGCCGTTGGGGAGTGAGGTGCAGACTCCAGAGCCTCCAGAGGCTGACAGTATGATGCAGAGGAACAGGAGGAGCCTGTTCCTAATGCAGGCATGAGAAGAGCTGCCAGAAGGCAAGAGCAGCTCAAGCAGAGAGGACGACTCGGGAGCAGGGCCAAGAGATGATTGGCCCCTCCCATAAGGCTTAAAAGACCAGCAATGGCATTTGGGCTCTTTGTCGGAAAACAACGTTGATAGCCTTGTCTTGTTGCATTTATTTCTTGTCGGCGTCTTCTGCTTTTGAACTTTTGCCAAGAAAAGCCTTTGGCAGTTTGACTAATTAGACCAAGGCTGGTGATAAGACTGAAGAATTGTGTTATGAAGAATTTGCTTTGATTTAGTTTGGATGACGCTGAGAATGAGTTTAATTCTCAGCTGTTCTAACAATGTATGTTTGTTTTTGAACTGGTTGCATCTAATACTACCTACTTGGGTCTGGGTCAAAACAGACTAAGACGAAAAGTTCTTCTAGTGAATAGAAGAACTAGGGGGCGACACGATAGTGGTGTTCCAGTATTTGAAGGGCTGCCAGAAAGAAGAGAGGAGTCAAACTATTTTCCAAAGCACCAGAAGGCAAGACAAGAAACAGTGTGTCACCCTCTTTAACACCCCCCCAAAAAAGAAGACTCCGAGGCTTGAAATTCTTCAAAGTTCCATTTTATTAGAAGATGTCATATTGGCACATCTGGGAAAACCCGAATCTGAAAGCTTCCAGGTTTTCCCCACCCAAAGGAAAGTCCAGGTCCTTCCCCCTGCACCCACATGTCCATCACATGGTGTAATCAAGACACCATCCCAACTGGAGATACCTCCCAGTTCCAGCCCTCCAGGTGCAGGGAAAGATATCCTTGACTCTCTGAGAAAGGAATGTTATTTTGACTACATATCACCCCGGCTCCATACAATCCCCCCTCCCAGTTTCCCACAGCAGTAAATGTGGCAGGCTTGAAGGCCTAATGCATAAGATGGCTTCCAAGCCTGAAACAGTGGATGGAAACTAATCAAGGAAAGAAGCAACCTGGAATTAAGGAGAAACTTCCTAACAGTGAAGACAATTAACCAGCGGAACAGCTTGCCTCCAGAAGTTGTGGGTGCTCCATCACTGGATGTTTTTAAGATATCAGGCAACCATTTGTCTGAAATGGGATAGGATTTCCTACCTGAGCAGGGGGTTGGACTAGAAGACCTCAAAAGTCCCTTCTCTGTTATTCTATTAATCCCTCTATTAATCTTAGAACCTGTTAAAATTTCTCTCTGCATCTTTAGACTGCAGCGTGAGATGATCGCATTCGCTTAAAACGATGTTTTATTGATGTTTTTAAAAAAATCATCCAATTAAGCAAGATGGGGTTTAGAACACACATACACACACACAATTTTTGGCACAGAGTCCTTTTTAGCCAACTGGTGGCCATCCACATGATGTGATAAGGCGCCAACGCCACCACCTCCCTTCCGATGCTCTGGCTTACTCATAGTAGGCTGATATGTCATTCGCATGTCCACTAGCCCACTCTTTACAGATGGTGCTGCCTAGTTGCTCAGACTCTAGTGTAGGAGAAGAATTCAGCCCACACCTTGTGCAGGAAAGTTGACGGACTCGGGCTAGAGCTACGTTCTCGGAGAGTCTTTAAAAATCCAGAAAACTGTGTAGATTTGAGTTTGTAGGATCCTGGGTGCTCTCTGAGCTTGGTTGTTTTCTTGAAGGCATTTCACTACTAAACTAGGTAACATGATCTATGCTGGTTATTGACCAAGAATGATCATCAGTGAACTGATGATGTTACCTAGTTTGGGTAATGAAACATCTGCAAGAAAATAAGCAAACTGAGAGAGCACCAAGGTCTCCAAAGTCGTTGTCCTCCTCCTCCTCCTCCTCCTCCTCCTCCTCCTCCTCCTCCTCCTCCCCCCCTTTCTCTCTCCCCCTTTCTCCTTCTTCTCCTCTCTGCAAACCCCATTCCCTTCTAGTACTAATTATGTTACCTAGCTAGGTAATTAAACCTTTTGCATACAACTGCACCTTTCTTCTTCTTCTTCTTCTTCTTCTTCTTTTTCTTCTTCTTCTTCTTCTTCTTCTTCTTCTTCTTCTTCTTCTTCTTCTTCTTCTCCTTCTCCTTCTTCTTCTTCTCCTCCTCCTCCTTCCTTCTTCCTCCTTCCTTTCTTCTTTCTTCTTCCTTTCTTCTTCCTCCTCCTCTTCCCTTTCTCCTTCTCCTCCTCCTTCCCCTTCTTCTCCTCTCCTCTCCCACTCTCTCCTAGCACTTAGCTGGACAATAAAACATCTGCAAAACGAACAACCTCCAAGCTCAGTAAGCACCAGGGACCCCACAGTTCAACACTGAGCTACAAAGATTCTCTGAGTTTGCTGCCTTTTCAGCAGGAATTCTAAACACCACCCCTGTCAGTCCCCCCACAAAAAAAAACCACCCCACAAAATCCAGAAATCTGCCCATCGTTTTGACTGTACGCTCTTTCAACTCGTCTTCATAAGCTGCCTTGGGGGAGAACTTTAGTTACATTCTGTAATGTGCTCTGCCAGCTATTCCTAGTCGAAGTTATTTGCTAATGGATCCACTCAAGGTTCTTTTCCAATTGGCTTTATTGACCTGAGGAATGCTTAGGGAACTTTTGAGCATTGTTTGCAGCTCTAGATAGTTAAAATAATAAATGGGAGCCAGACATTATTGAATGAAGCTGAAGGATTGGATGAAGGTTCCAGGCTGGAGGTCTTTTTCTGACTTAATTTTTAATTGACCTGCTGTAAATTTTTTGCAATCCTTTAAAACAAAAATCTATTGCTGGACAGTCCTGAAAAGTTTGGGAGTCCCTCAGGCCAGTTCCCATTTTCCAATTTTTAAGGGAATGATGTACTCCAGCATCTCAAAGGTGCTTTTTTTTTTTCAAAAGGCAACTGGGGAAGAAAGAGAAAGAGAAAGGGAGGAGGAGGAGGAGGAGAAAGAAGAAAGAAAGAAAGAAAGAAAGAAAGAAAGAAAGAAAGAAAGAAAGAAAGAGGAAGGAACAAGGAGGAAGAAGGGGAAGAAGAGGAGAAGGAGGAGGAGGAGAAAAGGAAGAGGAAGAAGAAGAAGAAGAAAGAAGAAAGAAGAAGGGGAGGAGGAGGAGGAGGAGGAGGAGGAGGAGGAGGAGAAGGAGAAGAAGAAGAAGAAGGAGAAGGAGAAGGAGAAGGAGAAGGAGAAGGAGAAGAAGAAGAAGAAGAAGAAGAAGAAGAAGAAGAAGAAGAAAGGTGTGGTTGTATGCAAAATGTTTCATTACCCAGCTAGGTAACATAATTAGCACAAGAAGGGAATGGGGTTTGCAGAGAGGGGAAGAAGGAGAAAGGGAGGGGAAGAAAGAGAAAGGGAGGAGGCAGATGACAACTGTTTTTTTCCTTGAAGACATTTCACTTCTCATCCAAGAAGCGTCTTCGGTTCTTCAGCTTCTTCTTCTGACTCTCCCCTTTTCCCTGGAGCTTGACAGGTGGGGATCCCCACTATTTCAGATACTTGCAATATCGGAAGAAAGACAGCAACAACGGCAAAAATAAAAAGAAAGACAGAGGAATGAAACAGAAATTTGGGTGGGTTCCAACAGCTTTGGAAAGAGCTTTTGTTCCACTTCAAAGTAAAGTCTACAAGCATATGTTGCCTCCTACAAACTGATTGATTGATTGATTATCCCAGAAGTGCTGTTTTTTCAAAAGGCAACTGGACTTCCTTTGTTTTTCCTTGATGACATTTCGCTTCTCATCCAAGAAGCTTCTTCAGTTCAGCTCAGAGGTGGTATTGAGCCAGTTCGGACCGGTTCAAGTGAACCGGTAACTGAAATCACAGACACCTGCACCGGGACTATGCTGTCCTATTTAGGCATGTTTTTGAGGTTGGGTGCATGCACTGAGGTGGCGCGTGTGAGCAAAGCGCGCCCACATTTTCAGCGCTGGGCAAACTGGTAGGTGAATTATGTCAATCCCACCTCTGGTTCAGTTCTTCAGAACTGAAGAAACTTCTTGGATGAGAAGCGAAAGGTCTTCAAAGAAAAAATGAAAGTCCAGTTGCCTTTTGAAAAAGCCCTGTCAGCTCCCCAGCCTGGCCTCCTGGCAGAGAGTGACTCAGAGAGTGAAGGGGAAGAGCCGACAGGGCTTCCCTCTGCAGGACCTTCCTCTCTGGCTCTGCTCCAGGTCCCAGAGGCAGGCCAGGTGGCGGAGATGATGAGGCCTCTTTCTCCCACACCTTCCCCCTCCCAGGCAACGCCTCAAGACTCAGCTGCTGACAATCAGTCTTAAATTCCAGGCATCACAGAAAGGAGAGGCGGGAACAACAAAAGAAGGGGTGGGGCAGGCCTAGAGAGTGCTGAGTCATGGAGCCACACCCCACAGGGTATAAAAGCAGGAGGACCTGCTCTATAGCTTCTTGTGACGGACAAAAACTGACTCTTGGAAATTTTGGCTGCAATATTTCGAGACTAGGACTTTGGCTTCTGGATTTCTGTTTATTTCTGAACTCTTGGTTGCTCCAGCAATGAACTGCAGTTACACTGGCTTCTGAGGAGATAAGAGAACTTGGCAGAAATCACAGGTTCGTTGCCAGAACTGATATCTGTCATAGGAATAAATTGCTGGCAGATATAGTCAGCTCACGTGTCTTCTTGGTTGTGGTTGGGGGGGGTACAGAACACATACCAGGATTGAAACGCTACCGGTTTGTTTTGGTTCGGGTGAACCAGTAGTGTTAAAAACTAAAGGTTCGGGCAAACCGGTAGTGATAAAAACTAAAGGTTCGGGTGAACCAGTAGTGATAAAAACTAAAGGTTCGGGGGAACCGGTAGTAAAAAAAAAAAAAAAGGCTACCGGTTTGGTTGAACCAGCAGTTTAAAAAAATACTGGTTTGGATAAACCAGTAGTTAGCTACCATTTCGGATGAACCAGTAGTTAAAAAAAGCTACCGGTTCCTCTGAACTGGTATTTCCGACAATCAGCTGTGCAGCGGGGTTTAGCTTTGCTAGAAAGCAGGAAATCTCGCTTTCTAGCAAAGCTAAATCGCGCGTCACAGCTGATCCCACCCCTTACTTCTACTTACTTTCCCAAGCCACCTTTTGGCACGTACTGTGCATGTGTGTCCACAGGGCGCGGATTTAGTGTGCGCCTTTAGTGTGCAGTTCACATGCACGGCCAGCGAACCGGTAGCAAACCGGTTCGGATTTCACCACTGAATAGAATAGAATAGAATTTTTATTGGCCAAGTGTGATTGGACACACAAGGAATTTGTCTTGGTGCATATGTTCTTGGTGTACATAAAATAGAAGATACGTTCATCAAGGTACAACATTTACAACACAATTGATGGTCAATATATCAATATAAATCATAAGGATTGCCAGCAACAAGTAATAGTCATACAGTCATAAGTGGAAAGAGATGGGTGATGGGAACGATGAGAAGATTAATAGTAGTGCAGATTCAGTAAATAGTCTGACAGTGTTGAGGGAATTATTTGTTTAGCAGAGTGATGGCCTTCGGAAAAAAATTGTCCTTGTGTCTAGTTGTTCTGGTGTGCAGTGCTCTATAGCGTCGTTTTGAGGGTAGGAGTTGAAACAGTTTATGTCCAGGATGCGAGGGGTCTGTAAATATTTTCACGGCCCTCTTCTTGATTCATGCAGTATACAGGTCCTCAATGGAAGGCAGGTTGGTAGCAATTATTTTTTCTGCAGTTCATATTAGAATCTGAGACCGCTGCTGGAATTGTAAGTTTCTGGAGTAGAATACGTGCATCTACGCGTGTACTCATGCAAAACCTGTAATTAACCCATAATTGTTTAAAAAAAAAAAAACACCTTCCTTCTGAAATACAAGAGAAACACAAGCCAAAAGGAATATGAGTCAGATAATTCTCCCGTTTCCACCTCAGCCGGCAATTAAAATAAAATATGAAAACATCCGTTCGTTTTCATCAACATCTGTCCTAATATTTCTACACTCTTTTCCCCAGATGGGTAAAAAATGCTTTTTACCCGCAATTTTCTCTTCATGAGAACGTTAGGTGGTTTTTTTGCCAATAATCACGGTTTGATGGGTCTTTTTCCTTCCTTTTGTTTCATTGTGCATTTTTTTTTTCAGCTGTGGATAATCAACCATTCTTTCTTTCGAAAAAGAGGCCTGGATTGGAGTTGGCAGATCAGTTCGAAAATCGCTCCTGAAGTTCATTTTAGGATTAAAAATGTCAACTCGGTTTCTTTTTTCCCGCCCAATCCGTAGATTACCGAAAGGAGCAGGAAAACTGAGGTGGGATTCCTTTTTGAAGGACTGTGTGACAAGCTTCTTGGGAGAAACTCTGTGGGATAGGATAGAGGTTCAAAAGATTTGGGGTTTTATTTCCAGGATGGACAACTTTTGATAGTTTGTAAACGCTCAGAAAGATTACATGTTTGGAAAAATTTCCTTCCTTCCTTCCTTCCTTCCTTCCTTCCTTCCTTCCTTCCTTCCTTCCTTCCTTCCTTCCTTCCTTCCTTCCTTCCTTCCTTCCTTTCCTTTCCTCCCCTCCCCTCCCCTCCCCTCTCCTGTCCTCTCTTCCTGTCCTGTCCTCTCTTATTTTCTTTCTTTTCCTTCCTTCTCCATCCTAACCTCCCTTCCTCCCGTCCATCTTCCCCCCCTCTCTCCCTCCCTTCACATTTTTTCCTTCCTTCCCACCATCAATTATAAAATTATAATTATCCAGAGAAATCACCTCCCTTTTTATATTCTATAGTTTCTGGAGTCCCAGCTGAAGGATGGCTTGGAAATTAACACCGCTGCTTAATTTTCTATTTAAGAGAGTTCACTTATTAACTCACAATTCACTTATAGATTCACTTCTATTAAGCCAATTGACTTAAATCTTTGTAATATAATTGTGTGAGTTAATGTAGATGAAAGAGGAATTGTATTATGGTGTTGATTTTTATTAGCTGAGGGAAGAGTTTGTGAGGTGAGAGAGCCACTGTGTTGTAGGAGAAACACACTCTTTGTATCACCTTTACACCCACTGTGTTGTAAGAGTTAAAGTCTTGGAGTTTGTCACTGGTGGCTCCATGGAAGTTATCTGAGATATAGAGAAAAGGCAGGACACAAATTAGTCATTTGTCCAAAATAGAATAGGGTCTTTTGCTTCAGCATGGGTGTGGACTAGAAGACCTCCAAGGTCCCTTCTAACTCTGTTATACTGTTATTCTAACCCCAGAAGGCAAGATGAGAGACACTGGATGGGAAATAATCAAGGAGAGAAGCAACCTAGAACTAAGGAGAAATTTCCTAACAGTGAGAACCATTAACCAATGGAACAGCTTGCCTCCAGAAGTTCTGGGTGTTCCGTCACGGGAGGTCTTCAAGTAGAGGCTGGGCAACCATTTGTCTAAAAATATTCTGAAGCAAATGAAAACAGCTCCATGGAAATTATCTGAGATATAGAGAAAAGGCAGGACACAAATTAGTCGGTTGTCCAAGATAAAATTGGATCTCCTACTTGCGCAGGGGGGTGGACTAGAAGACCTGCAAGGTCCCTTCCAATTCTGTTATGCTGAAATGATCTGGGAATCAAGAACTCGTGTGATTCAGAGCTCCTGCATCTTCCATTCCTGAGGTCCCCAAGGAAGTATCTCACAGCCATATATGACCTTCGTATTCCAGTTAGTCTACCTCTAGTTTCAATGAATCAAAGAAGAGAGGGAAAACCCCTACTGTGTCAACTCGCGAAGCATCCCTGGCTGCTCTCAAGTTTTCATAGGCAAGGAGGATGAGAAACTGAAGCAGCAGCACGGCAGCCAAAAACAGAAGCACATTTCAGACGTATCTCTCTCAAGGCTGTCTCTCAGGGTTACCCACAGCAGCTGGAGAGGAGTGATCTCTACAACCCACGAAAGTGCTCCATTGGTGAATGTGATTGATGACACACCCTTGGGTGGAGGGGGGAAACAGGGTCATGATTGGGGTTTAAATTACATGGGGTCAGAGTTGGCTTCACCTGGAAGGTGCCGAAAATGAAGCTCCTAATAAATAACTGGATTTCTTTTGAAGCTTGGCTCCAGGCTCATGACTTAATTAAGTCAGAACCCTGACACATTGATTGTTAATAGGCTCTCATCTAGCCGGCTTCCTATTGTTTCTAAAAATTATCGATTTAGGAGATATTTTTTTCTCTTTCCCTTATGATGCGGCTATCACGACGGCTTTATTTATCCAGCCGGGACCCAAAATTCCTCCTTGCGCCATTTTACCTTTTCTAATCATGTTCAGAATGCGAACCGCGATTCCTTTATCTTTCTTTAAACTATCGGTTCCCCTCCTCCCCGAGTCCTTTATCACATATTATCAAATACCATCTCTCTATGAAATGACCATTTTTCTCTCTCTTTAGGGATTTGCAAAATTGAAGTTGGAACGAAATGGCTGTTTGTTTCCTATTTTAATTATCTGAACATTCCGGCTTTTTTTTTTGGCTTTTTTTTTTCCAGAAAATGTGCAGGGGTATTATAATCAGCGTGTGTGAGAGAGAGGGAGAGGGAAGTGTGTTTTAAGAGAGGGCATTACCCCGGCTGAGTTGAATATATTGTTCGTCTCTATCAAAACAGGGGGGGGGGAAATGCCTCTAATGCATGGAGATATGGATTAGAAGACCATGTGACTTTTTGTTGTTGATGGTTTTTTAATATAATCTCACCGGTACCGGAGAACAAATGAAAGAGACGGAGGGGGGAAAAAAAACAAAAAGAAATTAAAACTCCTAAACCCATTTTGGTTTAGAAATGGATGCCTTGCTTGCTGACACCGGTTTTTAATGGAAAATTGCTCGGATTATTTGACGCCTGGCTGATGTTGAAAGTAAGTGGCCTTTAATTAGACGTCGGGGTATATTTATCTTCCCTGCTAATCCTGATCCGGAGCTGCCAACAAAGCTGGACATGAAATGGATTCTCCCAAATTCATGGCCACAAATGGAAGGTTAAGGCGCTGGTGTAGAAATCAGGAGACTGTGAATTCTAGTTTCGCCTTGGGTGTGAAAGGCGATTGGGTGACTTTGGGCCAATCACCGGGAAAGGGTGAGTTCTAGTCCCACCTTAATCATAAAAGCCACCTGGGTGTCTTTGAGCCAATCTCCAGGAGATGGTGAGTTCTAGTCCTGCCTTAGGCATAAAAGCTGGCTGGGTGACTCTGAGCCAATCTCCAGGAGACAATTAGTTCTAGTCCTGCCTTAGGAATGAAAGCCATCTAGGTGACTCTGAGCCAATCTCCAGGAGATGGTAAATTCTAGTCTCACTTTAGGCAAGAAAGTTGTCTGGGTGACTTTGAGCCAATCACCAGGAGACAGTGAGTTCTAGTCCTGCCTTAGGCATGAAAACCAGCTGGGTGACTCTGAGCCACACTCCAGGAGACTGTGAGATCTAGTCCCGCCTTAGGCATGAAAGCCAGCTGGGTGACTCTGAGCCAATCTCCAGGAGACTGTGAGTTCTAGTCCCACTTTAGGCATGAAAACCAGCTGGGTGACTCTGAGACAATCACCAGGAGACAGTGAGTTCTAGTCCTGCCTTAGGAATGAAAGCCAGCTGGGTGACTCTGAGCCAATCTCCAGGAATTGGTAAGTTCTAGTCCCGCTTTAGGTAAGAAAGCTGTCTGGGTGATTTTGAGCCAATCACTCTCTCTCAGCCCAGCCCACCTATAAATATATAGCATAGTGGTTCCAAACCAAATCAGAATACAGGTCCATCAGCTATCAGGATGCTTAATTGTTTCTGTTATTATGAAACTCTTATTTTAGTTCATTTTCGATTCATTAAAAGCACAGGCGGATGGTTAGGCGTTCATTAGCATCAGATGATTCCGTCAGATTCATTTTGGGGGCATGTTTCTAGTGACATAATCTCGCCAGTCATTTCAAGGCAGAACTACAAAGAGCTTTTGAAATGAACTGGGAGCTGTGGGGATAAGGAATCGTTAGGGTAAGGCAGGAGGCAGGTCAAAAATCACACCTGAAATTAGAGCAAAGAGTAAATTAGGACTGGTAGAAGAGTATATTTTTAGGGTTGAACTTTAGGGGGTCCTTGGTGGCTTTCTTGCAGAGGTTACATGACCCAACTAAGTAACATCATCAGTTCTAGAAGGGGTGGGGTTTGCAGAGAGGAGGAGAAGAGTGAGAGGAGGGGAAAGAGGAGGAGGAGGAGGTGCAGGAGGAGGAGGAGGAGGAGGAAGGAGAAGGAGAAGGAGAAGGAGAAGGAGAAGGAGAAGGAGAAGAAGAAGAAGAAGAAGAAGAAGAAGAAGAAGAAGAAGAAGAAGAAGAAGAAGAAGAAGAAGAAGAAGAATATTTTAATTTTTATACCGCCCTTCTCCCGAAGGACTCAGGGTGGTGAACAGGCAAAATAAAAACAACAATCAAATACATACAGTAAAATAAAATATTAATTAAAAAACTTATTTAAATTAGCCCAATCTAAAAATACTTTTAAAATCCCAAAACCTAATTTAAAAATTTAAAACCCTAAAAACAACTAAAATTCTATGCCAGTCCCGCACGGATAAATAAATAGGTCTTCAGCTTGCAGCGAAAGGTCCGAAGGTCCGGAAGTTGGCAAAGTCCAGGGGGAAGCTCGTTCCATAGGGTAGGGGCCCCCACAGAGAAGGCCCTTCCCCTGGGGGCTGCCAGCCGACATTGCTTGGCTGACGGCACCCTAAGGAGTCCCTCTCTGTGAGAGCACACGGGTCGGTGGGAAGCAAACGGTGGCAGTAGGCGGTCCCGTAAGTAACCCGGTCCTAAGAAGAAGAAGAAAAAGAAGAAGGAGGAGGAGGAAGAGGAGGAGGAGGAGGAGGAGGAGGAGGAGGAGGAGGAGACTGTTATGAGGGGTCTGCAGACCTTTCATTACCCAATTAAGTAACATCATCAGTGCTAGAAGAGGTGGGGTTTATTTATTTATAATCCCATAGAATCAACTTATCATACAACATTCTATAAAAATTTTCTTGTTGCTGATTGGGTGCATATATACCAAACAAAAGGGTCTTTTTTGTTTCTATTGTAAGTTCAATAGCAATATATCTTCCGTGAATATCTGCCTCTATTAACTTGGCTGGTATATCTTTTCTCAAATAAACCACTATGCCACGTTTTTTGTCCAAAGCTGAGGCAATAAAATGTTTACCTAACTTTGAGTTTATTAAGTACTTTTGATCTGATAGTTTAATATGTGTTTCTTGTAAGCAAATCACATCATTTCTAAATTGTTTCAAATAATGAAATATTTTTCTTCTCTTCTGAGCTGAATTCAAACCATTGACATTCCAGGTCAAAATTTTATTTGCCATTACTGGCCTGCTGAAGCTTTTGAGGGATCAGCTGAAGATCGTCCTCCCGTATCTTCAGCCGTGCTCCTCCCACCGCTTCTGTAACAGAATCCTGAACTTTACTTTGAGTTTGTTGCTCCTTTTCTTTACGCTTAAGGGCTCCCCTCATCAGTCTTTGTTCTTGTGGTTGTTCCTCAGATGGTAACATCACTGGAATCACCTCAGCTTCCACACCCATTTGAGTCTCTTGAATTCTTTTTTCTATTATTTCTACTTCAAGTTTCAGCACTGTAGAAAGAAAATCTTTGGCCTTAAGCACTGTATCAATACGATATCTCCTTCCTTGATAATACACTGTCAAACCAACTGGAACCTCCCATCTAAATTGAATCTGGTATTTCTTAAGTTCTTGTGTAAAAAATGTAAAGTCCTTTCTATCCCTTAACATCTTGGGAGGAATCTCTTTCAAAACCTTCAGCTCCTGTTCTCCTATTTTCAAGTTTTTCTGAAATGCAACTTGCAAAATTTGATTTCTCACTGTTCTTTTCAAAAAATAAACCACAATGTCTCTAGGAAGTTTCTTCTGCCTAGCAATCCAGGAATTAACTCTATAAATTTTGTCAATTTGATAAGCAACCTCTTGTGGATCAAGTTCAATAAGTTCAGCCAGAGCTTCTGATAAAAATTTTTTTAAACCTTCCCCTTTCTCCTTATTCAAGCCCCTAATTCTCAGAGCTCCTTCCATCATTCTATACTGCATCACCACCACTTGATCTTCATTTTGTCCAATTTGATTTGCATTCCCCATTCTATTTTCTATTTGCTGATTTGACTGAGCAATTTCTTGCACCTCCTCCTCCACCACCTCCAGTCTTTTGCCAAACCTTGAAAAGCCATCAAAATATCTTCTTATTTTTTATTATTCTCTTTTATTTCTTCTTATTTTCTCATTATTATCCATCATCTCCTTAAACCTTTCTTCAAACACTTTCCTTGTTCTTTAATCAAATCTTCTAAAGCTGGTTCAGAACCCTTCTACCCCAGTCTTAGGTGGTTTAGTAGCCATTTCAGTTTTAAAATTCACAAAATATAAGTCTAGAAACTTCTCTTTTCCCTTTAAGCATAGGAGAGCTCACTTCACTTCATTAGAATCCACATAACATTTCTTAGCTTCTTAGTTACACAGGCTGTTTAAATTCCATTCTTCACTTTCACTCCTTTCAGGCGCCATCTTAAACAGTCAGTTAAAACAAAGAAAAAAAAGTTTCTCTTTTTAAAAGGGTAGAAGTCAGGAAATCAAAAATACTTGCAATCCAGTAGTTGTTCACTCGTGCTTATTCCGCCTGCTTATAGAAATCCATAAAGATAAGACAATTAGCAGAGATGGACACTTTCTTCTTTTCCTGCTTTTGCAGGAGCGCACTGAAGGTCGGAGCTTGTGGCAGGGTGATTTATGGGACTCGACCCTCAGGGCTCTGTTTAATAAAAAACAAAGCCCCTGGGGAGGTCTACTACTCCCCCGCAGCTCTTATCTTTCCCTTTCATCCAGGGAGAGAGATTAAAGCCGGATTTTTCCTGGCTTTTACGAAGTTCAGTACGGAGCCCCTTAATTAGGAACTCAGCGAAGAAGGTGGCACCACCGGAAGTTCCAGGCAGCTGTGTTTTAATAACAGGCTTCTTACAGCCTGAGCCACACCGCGGCCCTTTTTCAATGCACTATTAGTTTAATGTTTAGAATCCTCTGCCGGCTGACCTCTGGAACATTTGGAGCAATTCTTCCAGCATTATCAAATCTAAAACATAACCAATTGACAGTCACGAGCTAGATTTAGCTGTCCTAAATCGTAATCCCGCACATATGTCTATGTAGCAAAGCAAAGAAGATAGGGGGGCACAGTTTAATCTTTGCTAATCAGCTATAAAACGAACCCAAAGTTCTCCGTCTTGCTATAAAATGGACCCGTGGATTTTTTCTTTTTTCTTTTTTTGGTCTTTAATGGTGATCATTAATTGTGGTGTGGGGTTATTTCTTCCCAGAGTCTTGTTATTAATGAGCGCCGAAATTACTGATTTCAATTAACAGCGTTGCAAGTTATATTGAAATGCGTTTCAGCCCGCCCTGGGGAAATATAAATAAGATGCTATTAGGTTGCTTCGTCGGTTGCAAAAGTGGGAAGGGAGGAGGAAGGCCAGGTTCTTCTGTAGGTCTTCCCCCGGCCAGCATTTTGGTTTCTTCTCTTCTATGGGAACTGCTTTATAAAAACACTGGCTTCAGTGAGCAAACTGATGGGGGAAATTGCCCTAAAAACGGAGTAATGGTCTGAAAAACAGAACTGCTCCTGCAAGATGAGATGTTCAGAGATATGGCGTTCTTCGCGAGATTATATTAGATTAACAAGCGTTGGAAGGGACCTTGTAGGTCATCTAGTCCAACCCTCCTGCCCAAGCAGGAGACCCTACACCATTCCTGGCAAATGGTAGTCCAATCTCTTCTTGAAAGCTTCCAGGGATGAAGCTCCCACAATTTCCAAAGGCAACTTCTGATCCATGGGTTGATTGCTCTCACTGTCAGAAAATTTCTCCTTATTTCCAGGTTGAATCTCTCCTTGATCAGTTTCCTTCCATTATTCCTTGTCTGGCCTTCTGGAGCTTTGCAAAATAGCTTGATCCCCTTCCTCCTCTCTGTGGCAGCTCCTCAAATATTGGAAGACTGCTATCCTGTCTTCCCTGGTCCTTCTCTTCACTAGACACGCCCAGTTCCTGCAACTGTTCTTCATATGTTTTCGTCTCCAGTTCCTTAATCATCTTGATTGCTCTTCTCTGCACTTTTTCTAGAATCTCAACAATTTGGAGAACAAGATGTTCTCCAAGGCAGCAGACCTAAGTGGAACTCAAGAAAATGCTTTAAAAAGAACCTTTCTTTTCAAAATTGTATGTTTAGGGGGGACATATCTTCACTTATTCCTGGGCACCTGAATAGCTCTCCATGAATTTGACAGACTCCTTGTCCACTTCTATCCCAGCTGGATGGAGATCATGGAGGTGATATTTGGCTTGTTCTCTAGACTAAAACCACACACATTCTAGAAATAGCTCTCCAATGAACTCCACCATTCTCATCTTTGCGATTCAAGAACTCAACTCTGGAGCTCCAACTCAGCTGCTAATCCAGTTCTATAGAGGAATTATTGAGTCTGTCATCTGCACCTCTATAACTGTCTGGTTTGGTTCTGCAACCCAACAAGAAAGACACAGACTTCAGAGGATAGTTAGAGCTGCAGAAAAAACAATGGCTACCAACCTGACTTCCATTGAGGACCTGTATACTGCACGAGTCAAAAAGAGGGCTGGGAAAATATTTACAGACCCCCTCACATCCTGTTTCAATTTCTACCCTCAAAACGATGCTATAGAGCGCTGCACACCAGAACAACTAGACACAAGGACAGTTTTTTCCCGAACGCCATCACTCTGCTAAACAAATAATTCCCTCAACACTGTCAAACTAGTCACTAAATCTGCACTACTATTAATCTTCTCTCATTCCCATCACCCATCTCCTTCCACTTACGACTGCATGTCTGTAATTTGTTGCTTGTATCCTTGCAATTTATATTGATTGTTTCCTAGGATGATTCGATTGCTTATTTGTACCCTATGACTATCATTAAGTGTTGTAGCTTATGATTCTTCACAAATGTATCTTGTCTTTTTATGTACGCTGAGAGCATATGCACCAAAGACAAATTCCTTTTGTGTCCAATCACATTTGGCCAATAAAGAATTCTATTCTATTCTATTCTATTCTATTCTATTCTATTCTATTCTATTCTATTCTATTCTATTCTATTCTATTCTATTCTATTCTATTCTATTCTATTCTACTCTTTTCCAATTTCTATTCTATTCTATTCTACTCTACTCTACTCTTTTCCAATTTCTATTCTATTCTATTCTATTCTACTCTACTCTACTCTACTGTTTTCCAATTTCTATTCTATTCTATTCTATTCTATTCTATTCTATTCTATTCTATTCTATTCTATTCTACCCTACCCTACCCTACCCTACCCTACCCTACCCTACCCTACTCCTATTCTATTCTATTCTATTCTATTCTATTCTATTCTATTCTATTCTATTCTATTCTATTCTTTGTAGCACAATTCTTTCAGCCCACCCAGAGTCTCCTAATCCAAGGCCCATCCTTTCTCCAGGGTAGCTGGCTCCATGCCTCAACCAGTCAACTCCAAAGCTGATTCGGAGATCCTGATGAGAAGGCCCCATGAATTTTTTTGTTTGTTTGTTCCCGTTGTCGGATTTTCGGACATCTGCTCACAGCTGGCTCCTCCTAATAGAAACCTTTCCCCAACTTTTGCATTTCCCTCTTTCCTCCCCAATGCTTCTTCCTGCAGCGTTCAGATATTGGTTTCTCCATAGCTTGACTTTAGCGGGGCTCTTTTTTCAAATTCAGCTGGTGTCTCTGCTTAAGAACATGGAGTGATAAGAAGCTAAAAGCTGCTTGGGGAAAGCAAGCACATTAATAAGTCTGACATCTCTCTCTCTCGTGCTCTCACTCTCTCGCTCTCCCTCCCTCCCCCGAATTTGGGGAGAAAAGGACAAACGAATGTATATTGCAGATATCTTTTAAGGAGGCTTTATGCAGGTGAGACCCCAGAGTGAATAAAAAACCCCTCTCTTTGATAAATGAAAGAACAAGCTTTCCAGTCTGCAAAAAACAACAACAAAAAAATGAGCATACCATATAGAACCTGTTGGTCCTTCCGCTTACTTATGGAGTGAAAATGATTTGAGGATTCTTTATCCTCCGAGGAAATCAGGATCGGGAAATTTGGGATGAGGAATAACAAATCTTGACCCAACTCTCCTTATTAATAAGGGAAATAAGGGTAAGGAGAAAAAAATAATCAAAGAAGAGAGTTGGAAGGGACCTTGGAGGTCTTCCAGTCCAACCCTCTGTCAGGGTTCCAACGGATGCCCTAATTAAATCATGAGTCTCGAGCCAAAGTTCAAAAGAAATCCAGTTATTTATTAGGAGTTTCACGTCGGCATGTTCCCAAGTAAAGCCAGCTCTAACCCTATGTAATTTATGCTCCAATTATGACCCTGTTTCCCTCCTCCCTGCCCCCCGCAGGGTGTGTCATCAATCACATTTGCCAATGGAGCAATTTCGTAGGTTGTAGAAGTCACTCCCCTTGGCTGCTGTAGGTAACCCTAGGATACAGCCTTGAGAGAGATAAGCATGGAATGGACATCTGACTTCGACTGTTGTGCCATTTCGCTGGTTTCCCATCTCCCTTGGCTTATGGCAACTCAAGCGCAGGCTAGGGATGCTTTGTGAGTTGACACCCTCTGCTCAAGCGGGACAGCGGCCCCAGGGGCGAAATCCTACTGGTTCGGACCAGTTCAGGAGAACGGCTAGGGATTATGGGCATCAGTTCACTGAACTGGTAGTAATTACCCCTCCTTGGCCCCACCCATGCCCAGCCGGTCATCGCTCACCTCTTCCGGCTGCTCGATATTCCACAGAATTCAATGTTAAATGCAGCAGAGAGAATGCTAACTTTTCTCCCTCCATTCACAACGGAACTGCTGCAGCCTGTCCCTTTTAAGGTAGTCCCCAGGAGGGAGGGGGATGGGGGGGGAGGGTAGCAACTGGAATGGAGCCATTTTTGTGAAAGGTAGGAAAATGGGGAAGGGGATTTTCCTGCCTGTCATCCATTCCTCAATCTCAGCACAGACTGAGGGAAGGACGGTAGGCAGGAATATTCCCCTCCCCATTTTCCTGCCATTCGTGACAAGGAGTGGCTGGGAGGGGAGGGGCCAGTGAGGAGCCCCTCGATGTGAGTGATGTTGAGTTGGCCACGCCCACCCAGTCACATGACCTCCCCCCCCACAACAAGCCACGCCTGCAGAACCGGTAGGGGAAATTTTTTAATTTCACCCCTGAGCGTCCCCAAACCTTTTGGGCACTAGGGACTGGTACCCTGGAGAAAGGCTTTTCCATGGACCAGAGAGGCCATGGTTTTTTGTGCTGCCTGCATCCCACAGACGTGGCTTTGCTTGCTTATGTGGACTGATTGCTGGCATGCCACGGACTGTTGCGGACCAGTGGTTGGGGATCCCTGATGCAGCAGTCAAAAAGAGTTTTCAAATCTCCAGGCATTTAAAAAAAACAAACCTCTAAAATTACTCTCCAAGGTCTCTGTTATTGTTCAAGACCGTCATTAACTCTCCGTGGCTTTTATTGAGATAGTTCCACTCATTGAAACATGGCCTTATTGACAACGAGAGGAACAGAAATATTGAATTTAGATTCCTTTGGCAAGGAAAAGAGACGCTGCTTCCGAAATACAGAAGCCTTCAAATTTAAGAGCGACGGGCCTTTTATTTATTTATTTTTATGCATCCTGAAATTTGGGATGATGGCGAGAACAATCGGCCCATGGAACAGAAGTTGCCTTCAGAAGTTGTGGGAACTTCATCCCTGGAAGCTTTCAAGAAGAGACTGGACTGCCATCTGTCAGAAATGGGTCTCCTGCTTGGGAGAAGGGTTGGACTATAGATAGTCTACAGGGTCCTTTCCAACTCTGTTATTCTGTCTAGATCCCTAGTGTGCCATCTAAGACGTAGACTGCGTCCGTTCGGTACCCAATATATCGCTTGCAACCATTTGCAGTGAAGTTCCGCCCACCATCCTGGACGTCTCTGCACATGCGCAGAATTTTTGCGCACATGCGTGAGTGCGGGTGCGTCCATGAGCGAACCGGTAGCGACTGGATTTGAATTCCACTATTGTTCTGCAACTGCGGATTCCATGTTAATTAGACTCTAATCTCCTGCAGGTAATTGCATGCTCGTTTGCAAAAAGATGGCTGCAAGAAGTTGAAGGCACCCACTGATCATTTTTCTTCACTGATTTGTAATTTGTTGTTTTGCCGTAGCAGCGGTTGTCCTAGTTGTTTGTTTGTTTTTAAGACCTACTCATTAGCAGTCCATCTACCTCTTTGTAATCTGTTGACTAACTGGATTTTTTAATTTATTTTTTTAGCACCCAAAAACACTTGATTGTGACGTGATGGCGGGCTATACAAACTGCTTTAATAAATAAATCGAATTGAATCGAACCCAAGCCTGTTTAGACAAGCTGACAATCTGCTCCGTCCACATATATTTTTGCTCAGTGGTAATTTGATTATTCATGTAATAACTGCAGCGAGAATTATATTTGCACAAAACTGGCAAAGTGAAGAGATTCCTACAGAGGAGAATATGGTAAGGAACATATTAGAATGTGCGGAAATGAATAGAGTAACACAGGCAATTAAAGAGAAGGAACAACCTGGTTATTATGCGATATGGGAAACATTTTATCAATGGTTAGAGGACAAATATAAAAATTAGAAATAAAAGTAGATGAGTAAAATATAGAAAATAGTAGAGTTAATAGAGTTTAAGCAAATTAAGAAGAGGATGTAAAGTATTAGATATTTAAGTTAAGAATAGATTAAATAATGAATATGGTTGTAAAGGTTAACTGTTATTGCACAAACATTCGTACCCAGACTGTTTAATGGAAGATGAATTACTTGTACTAAAATAAAATAAATCATTAAAAGAATATTTTTGCTCAGTGGGAGAGCAGGTCAACCTTGTTTGAAGGGCTTCTAAGAGGGGTTCAAATGTCTTGTTTGCTTGGGCAGAAATGAGTTTGGGATAAATCTCGGTTTTTTTTCCCCAAGGGGCTTAAAGATCACGGCTTTGGTTTTCTTAAAAGGTTATCTTCAGATCTAATCGGAAGTCTTTCCTTTCCAAGGTGTTTTTTTTTTTTTAAATCACTCTTACTAAGGACACATTGGTGTCTTTCACAAAGGGTGCAGGAGAAGATTGCAGGAAAACTCCCAGAGTATGGCTGCTGGAGTTGAAGATTCTCCATCATTGGAGATTTTCAAGAATAGACCGGACAACTGTTTGACCGAGATGATATAAACCAGTGTTGGCGAACCTTTTCAGCATCAACTGACAAAATGAGAGTGCGCACAGGCAGGAGAGCACCAAAAACCAGAAGGGCAGCTCCTGTCGTGTCCCACTCCTCCGCTGACGACCGGGTCAGGGAAATCCGAATCAGGCGTGCCTCTGCAGCTCTGCCAAAGTCCTAGCAAAGTTCTCAAGGCAGGCAGGAGACCAGAAAGTGACTTCAGCAAGATATGTTAGACTTTGCCTGACTCAGAGAATGCCAGAAAGCAGGTCCTTTATATAGGCCATGGGGTGTGGCTCCATGACTCAGCACTTATCCAGGCCTGCCCCTCCCTTCCTTCTGTCGCCGCCGCCTATCAATTCTCCTGAAGTGAGGGTCAATCCAGTCTGCAGCTGTTGGTAATTGACCTTCCTCAGGCTCACATCCTGTGGGGGAGGGGTCTAGTTGCTCCGGTTGCCTGGGCATGGAGCCAGAGCTGGGGGCTGGAGGTACTTCTTCCTCCTCAGCCTGTCTGGGCATGGAGCCAGGGCTGGGGCCGGGAGGCATACTAGGACATACTAGGCCCCTCCCTTCCTTCTGCTGACGTCGCCTCTCAGATCTCCGGAAGTGGGGATCCTCCTACTGTGAATTCTCTTCCGCTGGATCTGCTGCCGGTAATTCCAGCACGTGCTGGCTCCCTGCTCACACGCTGTAGGAGTGAGGTTTGTTTGTTCATTCCTGACATCCTGTCCGGCCATGGGGCCGGGGCTGGGGGCTGGAGGCATGACAGGCCATTCATTATCAGACTCCAAATCTGATAGCAGGCCCGGGAGGAGACAGGAGGGGCCCGGCTGAGGAGAGGAGGGAGGACGAGGCACAACAGGTCTCTTCCTGCCCTAGGACTCTATGATTCCAAGTTTCTATGATTCTATTCACCCATATTATTCCTATGAGTAGAACAAGAACCAAGGAATATAGTAGGAGAGGCATGGGAGGGAGATACAAACTCAAAGTAAGGAAGAATTTCCTGACTTTGACAAGCTAAGTAGTCGTGGTTCTGCTTAACTCCTGGAGTTGGGAGGTCTCCATCACTGGAGGGTTTCAGATAAAGGATGGACAGCTATCTGTCAGGGATGGCCTGAGGATTCTGGGTTGGACTAGAAGACCTCCAAAGTTCCTTCCAGCCCTATGATTCTAAGATTCTAAGATTCTAAGATTTTAAGATTCTAAGATTCTAAGATTCTAAGATTCTAAGATTCTAAGATTCTAAAAGATTCTAAGATTCTAAGAGTCTAAGATTCTAAGATTCTAAGATTCTACGATTATGTGTCGGGGTTCCGACGGATGCCCTAATTAACTCATGAGCCTTGAGCTAAGTTTCAAAATAAATCCAGTTATTTATTAGGAGCAACATGTCAGCAACTACCCCATAAAGTCAACTCTGCCAACTCATAATTTACGGCTCAACTCTGCCTCTGTTTCGCCCCTCCTCTCAGGCTGTGTCATAAATCACATTCTCCAATGAGGCACTTTCACGGGCTGTAGAAAACACACCTCACAGGTAATCTGAGATCCAACCTTGAAGAAGATAGGCGTTGAATGTGCTTTTGAATGTGGCTGCTGAACTGTTCCATCAGTTCTCCCCCCTTCCTGCCCATGGAAACTCAAGAGCAGACCAGAAATGCTTTGTGAGCTGACACTATGATTCTATGATTCTATTCTCCATAGTTCCTGCGGGTAGGACAAGAACTAATGAGTACAGTATAAGGAGGGAAATGCAAACTTGAAATATTTTTATTTATTTATTTATTTTGTCAACCATATATAAGATAACAGGTGAAAGTATAAACATAATTTGGATACATGAAAAGGGTAAGTAAAAAGGAATATTAGGACAGGGACGGTAGGCATGCAGGTGCACTTATGCACGCCCCTTACAGACCTCTTAGGAATGGGGTGAGGTCAACAGTAGACAGGTTAAAGTTTTGGGGGTTTGGGGAAAAAACCACAGAGTCAGGTAGTGCATTCCAGGCATTGACCACTCTGTTGCTGAAGTCGTATTTTCTGCAATCGAGTTTGGAGCAGTTTACCTTGAGTTTGTATCTATTATTTGCTCATGTATTGTTGTGGTTGAAGCAGGTAGGACATTGTGGTAGGTAATTTTATGTACTATGCTTAGGTCAGACTGAAGTCGGCGTAGTTCTAAGTTGTCTAAGCCCAAAATTTGGAGTCTGATTGTGACAACCATGGTCCATTGATCCAGCCTATTGCTGAAGACCTATTTGTCTGGGATGATCTAAAGATTCTGGGTTGGACTAGAAGACCTCCAAAGTCTCTTCCAACCCTACGATGCCATGATTTAATATCTTACTCTCCAAGACGTACAACCCAACTAGCCATGGGATGAGAAATGAATTTTGTGGCCTTCTTCCTCATGGAGATGCCATATTTCGGACGCCCCATTTGGAACACATATCCCAATGTATCCAAGACTAGGTTATGAAATTCTACCACCCGGACAAAAGGTGAACCCTTGAATAACAACTAAGTCAGGTAGATGTAGGAGGCATAACCAGGAAAAAAGAAACAAACAAAAAAAACCCAGCATGTCTCATTGACAGGCGTTGAGTCCGTGCCAATTTAAAAATTACAGTAACATCGATTTTCCCATAAACCTTCCAGCTCTTATGATTTATTCATTCTTCTGTTTGGGTTTTAATTTTAAACGATTCCTAAATAAGAGTGACCTGACAGCACCTTTTGCCTCCAAGAGGACTAGCAAACGAGAAGGCAAATGTTTCCTTCCCTCCCCTCTTTTCTAGGAAATGCAAATCGCGGTGGGTAAAGAGGGGAGGGGATGGAATTAAGGAAACGTTCCCAAAACGGATGAGGGATGACCCTTCCCGAAGAGAAAAGGCTCCTGAACTGGGACAGATTACAATTTTGCAAACTGCTGCGTGAAAAATATATATATATATTTCTCGTTGTTTCCTAACGCAGGGAAAAGACGTCTTAAAGAGCTGTTGTCATGCATTTTGTTAACTGTTTTATTTTCAGGGTACCCAAGGACATAAATAGCTACAGAGCATATGGAGCTGAGAAAACCGTTCCTTAGAAATCTCAACTTTTGCAAAAATGCGACTTCCGAAATGCAAAACCACTTGCGGAAAACAAAAGTTTTGTGTGTGCCCCCCCCCCGCCCCTTTCCTTCTAAATGTCGGATGGGAGGCCGCATATAAATTAAAACCTGTAAGAATGACTTTGAATGGACATGGCGGCTCGGTGGCTAAGATGCTGAGCTTGTCAATCGAAAAATCGGTGGTTCAGCGGTTCGAATCCCTAGTGCTGCCGTGTATCGGGGTGAGCTCTTATGACTTGTCCCAGCTTCTGCCAACCTAGCAGTTTGAAAGCTCATAAAAAAATGCAAGTAGAAAAATAGGGACCACCTTTGGTGGGAAGGGAACAGCGTTCCGTGCGCCTTTGACGTTGAGTCATGCCGGCCACATGACCACGGAGACGTCTTCGGACAGCGCTGGCTCTTCGGCTTTGAAACGGAGATGAGCACCGCCCCCTAGAGTCGGGAACAACTAGCACGTATGTGCGAGGGGAACCTTTACCTTATTGCAAATGATGCGGAGGTAGGAACTTCAACTGCATCCTTAAACTTCTAAGGTGGGAAGGACAGCCACCAAACTTTCTGCTAATTGGACAAAGAAGAAGGTGGATTCGCTTAAGAGCTCAGGTGTGGCTTGGCGGGCGTGGCTTGGTGGGTGTGGCAGGGGAAGGATACTGCAAAATCTTCATTCCCACCCCAATCTAGGGCAAGGTTACTGCAAAATCCCCATTTCCTCCTGATCAGCTGGGACTTGGGAGGCAGAGAATAGATGAGGGCGGGGCCAGTCAGAAATTTTACTACCGGTTCTCCAAACTACGCAAAATTTCCACTACCGGTTCTCCAGAACCTGTCAGAATCTACTGGATTTCATTCCTGCTTCGGGTGCTTTGGAGAATCGGTTGACCCCTGGAATCCTCCTCTCATGTCCCCCCTAGTCCTTATTTTCTCTAGACTAACCAAACCCAATTCCTTCATACGTTTTAATCTCCAGGCCTTTAATCCTCTTAGTTGCTCTTCTCTGCACTTTTTTTTTTCCAAACTCTCAAAATCTTTTTTTTTTTTTGGTAACGTGGTGACCATAACTCGATGCAAATATTCCAGGTGTGGCCCAGAGGTGGTTATTCAGCAGGTTCTGACCAGTTCTGGAGAACCGATAGCGGAAATTTTGAGTAGTTTGGAGAACCGGTAGTAAAAATTCTGACTGGCCCCGCCCCCATCTATTCTCTGCCTCCTGAGTCCAAGCTGATGGGGAGGAAATGGGGATTTTGCAATAACCTTGCCCTCGATTGGGATGGGAATGGAGATTTTACAGAATCCTTCCCCTGCCACGCCCACAGAACCGGTAGTAAAAAAATTTGAAACCCACTACTAGTGTGGCCTTACTAAGTCTTTATAAAGCAGTACTAATACTTTACCTGGTTTCGATTCTAGAAAGAAATTTTGACATCCAGGCCTCTCTTTAATTTACGGACCTTATAAATCCTAGCCACCGAGCCTGGCAGGAAAGGGGGAAATATTTTGCTTTTTTTCCCCCCCCAAATGCAAATGATCTTATTTTGTTTTATTTTTATTTTTTTGGGCTGCTGCATAGATTGAATGGCTGGGCAGGCTCGGCAGTCCATGGGAAGGCAGGAGAAAAATAAAATTGGAACGCTGGGCTTGCATATTTCACCGAAACTACCACAAAAGGAGAAGAAGAATAAGATTTTTTTTTAAAAAAAAATCCATAAGGAAAGATATTCCGGTTAGCTGTCTTCTGTTGCATTACTGGCCCAGCTTCAAAAACCCGAATTTCACCGCTGCGGGTGGGGAGGGGGGGGGGAATGAATCGATGGGAAAGTGGCATCTCTGGATTTGAGTATGTAAACACCTTCTATTCACATGCAATCGATTTTTCTTTTCTTGGTCTTCTACCGCCGTCGTTCTTTTCATTCCCCGTTCTCTCTGATGCATTCGTACAATCAGAGGTATTGACTGCAAATAAGAAGGATAAAGAGCACGTTTCCAGCAAAAGGATACGTCTCCCCGTTTGGCAGATCTAACTGTAAAAAGGCCAGCCCGATGCAAGTGTTGGTTGGCTTCCCAGAAGCTTCAGAACTGAAGAGGCTTCTTGGATGAGGAGCGAAAGGTCTTCAAGGGAAAAACATCCAAGATGGCGCCGCCGAAGGCTGCCTCGGTGAAATGCTCTCTAATGGTGTCTTTATTTTTAATTATTCTCTGCGACTCACTACGGATTTCTTACACGAGTTACCTTGTAAAAGAACTGAAGAAGCTTTTTGAATGTGAAGCGAAACGTCTTTAAGGAAAAACAAAGTCCTGTTACCTTCTATCCAGAACTGAAGAAGCTTCTTGGATGGGAAGTGAAACGTCTTCAAGGAAAAACAAAGTCCAGTTGCCTTCTAAAAGAACTGAAGAAGCTTCTTGGATGAGAAGCGAAACGTCTTCAAGGAAAAACAAAGTCCTGTTACCTTCTATCCAGAACTGAAGAAGCTTTTTGAATGTGAAGCGAAACGTCTTCAAGGAAAAACAGAATCCAGTTGCCTTCTGAAGAACCGAAGAAGCTTCTTGGATGAGGAGCGAAATGTCTTCAAGGAAAAACAAAGTCCAGTTGCCTTCTGAAGAACTGAAGAAGCTTCTTGGATGTGAAGAGAAACGTCTTCAAGGAAAAACAAAGTCCAGTTGCCTTCTAAAAGAACTGAAGAAGCTTCTTGGATGAGAAGCAAAACGTCTTCAAGGAAAAACAAAGTCCAGTTGCCTTCTGAAGAACTGAAGAAGCTTCTTGGATGAGAAGCAAAACGTCTTCAAGGAAAAACAAAGTCCAGTTGCCTTCTAAAGAACTGAAGAAGCTTCTTGGATGAGAAGGGAAATGTTTTCAAGGAAAAATAAAGTCCAATTGCTCTTGAAAAAGCACCTTTGGGACAATCATGACCTGGATGACTGAGAATCTCCAGAGACATGATTGATCGTTTGTGTGTCATGGAATCAGTGTTGACTCTTTGTGACCACCTGGATTTTCCCTCTTCCAATGGTGCTTCTACAAATACCGCACCTCCTTCCCAGAAATTATCTAAACCGAAAATGACTTCACCAACTAAATCTCATTGCCTCGATGGACTCACCCATCATTGCTCCTGTGTTCTTCTTTCAACAGAAGAACAGAGTCGGAAGGGACCTTGGAGGTCTTCTAGTCCAACCCCCTGCCTAGGCAGGAAACCCTACACCACTTCAGACAAATGGTTGTCCAATCTCTTCTTAAGAACTTCCAGTGTTGGAGCATTCACAACTTCTGGATGCAAGTTGTTCCACTGATTCATTGTTCTCACTGTCAGGAAATTCCTCCTTAATTCTAAGTTGCTTCTCTCCTTGATTAGTTTCCACCCGTTGCTTCTTGTTCTACTCTCAGGGGCTTTGGAGAACAGCTTGACTCCCTCTTCTTTGGGGCAGCCCCTGAGATATTGGAAGGCCGCTATCGTGAAAAAACACTTCTTTTCTTGAAAATGCCTCTTTGTGACTTAAATCGTATGCCTCAAGTGGCAACGCTCCTTGGAATACGTCTTATTTTAGACAGCCTTGGCGCCTCCGCCTTTCGCACCTGCAAAACTTTGTTCTTTCGTGGATGCCTCTTGATGAGGATCCTCCTTATGATGTTCCAAGAATAAACCGAAAAACCATTCTATTTAGCTGAAGAAAGAAAAGGAAGGGAATTTTAGGTATGTAAGCGTGTGGTGAATTACGGGTGACGGTTAAATCCTTGGTTGCCTAGAAATGGGGCTATTTCAAATGTTCTTCATTCTCTCTCCTTCTCTCCCTCCCTCCCTCTCTCTTTCTCTCCCTCTTCCTCCTCTCTCCCTGTCTCTCATTCTCTCCCTCTCTCTCTCTCCCATCTTTCTCACTCTCGCTCTCTCTCTTTCTTTCCCTCTCTTGCCCCTCCCACTCTCTCTCACTCTCTCTCCCTCCCTTCCTCTCCTCCCCTCCCTCTTTCCCTCTCTCTCCAGCTCTTTATCTCCCTCTCTCTCTCCCTCTCTCTCCCTCCCTCTCCTTCCCTCCTTTTCCCTCTCTCTCCCATCTTTCTCTCTCCCTCTCTCTCCCTCTCTCTTTCTCTCCCATCTCTCCCTCCCACTCTCTCTCCCTCTCTCTCCCTCCCTCTCTCTCCTCCCCTCCCTCTCTTTCCCATTCTCTCCCCCTCTTTTTCTCCCTCTCTCTCCCTCTCTCCCTGCCTTTCTCCCTCCCTCCTTGTCCCTCCCCCCCTCTCTGCGGTATCAGAAGAGAGATCGCATTCATTTCTCTTTCAGTTGTCTTGTCTTTTATCTGTTCGTTTCCCTCCCCCCCCCTTCCTTCATTATTTTTTTCCCCCATCTCTGATGTGTCGTTTAAATAGAAATAGTGATATTTCTGAGGTTTTGATTCTGGCATATCCAGGGCAGTTAGACTGGGAGGGGCGGCGGGGGAAACGGCACAAAGGAAATAATAGAAATCATCAAAGTCTTGTTTTTTTTGGACACAGCAAATGACTGAATCACCAGGCTTAGACAGAGTTACAATATCCATTTTAGCCGAGCTTCTCCTCCCCTACGGAGTCACCAAACAGATGAGTCGCCTGTCCTTCAGAGGTGGGATGATGCTATCAAAATTGAGCAGAGATTAGGTGGATTAAAAAGCTGCTTCCTTTTTCACAGGTAGTTTAGGAGCTCTGGCTGTCAGGGTTCCAGGTAACACCCCCAATGAACGAAAACTTTGAGGCTTGAAGTTCCTCAAAGTTCTATTTTCTTAGAGATGTCATATTGGCACATCTGGAAAAACCCGAATCTGAAAACTTCCAGGTTTTCCCCACCCAAAGGAAAGTCCAAGTCCCTTCCCCCTGCACCCACATGTCCATCGCGTGGTCCAATCAACGCACTGTCCCAACTAGAGATGCCTCCCAGTTCTGTCCATCCAATTGCAGGGCAAGATGGTCTTGAATCTCTGAGAAAGGACTGTTATTTTGACTACATATCACCCCCGGCTCCATACAACCCCCCCTCCCAGTTTCCCACAGCAGTAAATGTGGCAGGCTTGAAAGCCCAAAGCAAAAGATGGCTTCCAGGCCTGACACAGTGGATGGAAACTAATCAAGGAAAGAAGCAACCTGGAATTAAGGAGAAACTTCCTAACAGTGAGGACAATTAACCAGCGGAACAGCTTGCCTCCAGAAGTTGTGGGTGCTCCACCACTGGATGTTTTTGAGAGATTGGGCAACCATTTGTCTGAAATGGGATGAAAACGGCTTCCCCAGACTCTGGAGGCCCTCTGGAGGGCGAAAATGGGCCCGTTTCTCACCTTCCTGAACTTCTGGTAGGCCCCTTTTTTGCCCTCCCCGGGCCTCCATGCGCACCCTGCACTTACCTGCATCCAAAATGGGCCGTGTGGGGACTCCTGGGAGGGGCGGGGTGGGCAAGGCCAGCCAGGAGTGGGATTTGGGGGTTCTCCGAACTGCACAGAATCTTAGCTAGAGGGTCTTCGGAACCCCTGCGAACCCCCAGCAGCCCCACCCCTGGTTCAGGAGGAGAGGTTACTGAAATTAGAAAAACAAGCCATTGAAAACGTGAGCCTCTTGGCTTGTAAGACCGAAGGCTCTGGCCCTAATTTTTCAATTTTCTCAATAGAATATTTCTCGGTCTTCGGGTTCTACCTTTTCCCCCGCCTCCATACTTCTTCTTGAATTGAAATTGATGAAAACTTCTAGACACGCCACCTCCTTGTCTCCCAACGCATTGAGGAAGCCACGATTATTTTATTTTTATTTTTTTCCCCTTTGGAACCAGTAGTCAGTCTGGCCCGTGTCTCCAAAACGACGTAAATAATTCAACTGCTTCAATAATTTAATACCAAATAATTATCATATAATGGAACTATTTGGTGGCTCCAGTAGCCCTAGACTAAAATCAGAGTAAACATATTATGGCTTTCCCGTTCTCCAGCCACGCATTATGTTGCTTTCTCCATGGACCAGACCTTAACCAAGGTCCTTCACTTCTCTCATTAAGGTCATGCTATCCAATAGCTCCAGATGTTGTCAGCACAGCTTGAAAACCACCATGATAGGGTAGGGTTGGGATTTGAGAAAGATCGTGGATTGGAACAATGAAGATACTGTTCTGTAATATTTCCTTAATTGCAATAATTCGATTACCAGGGAGGGAAATGGATTTTGGTGCCTATTCCATTTATTCTTCTTCTAACTTTTGCTTTAACTTGCCTTGGACAATCAATTGATAATTTTTTTCTTTAATTTGCATTTATATCCCGCCCTTCTCCGAAGACTCAGGGCGGCTTACACTATGTCAAGCAATAGTCTTCATCCGTTTGTATATTATATACAAAGTCAACTTATTGCCCCCAACAATCTGGGTCCTCATTTTACCTACCTTATAAAGTATGGAAGGCTGAGTCAACCTTGGGCCTGGTGGGGCTTGAACCTGCAGTAATTGCAGGCAGCTGCTGTTCATAACAGACTGTCTTAGTCTGTTGAGCCACCAGAGGCCCCTAGATAATATCTAACAGAATATTAATAACATTCTTCTTCCTTGCATTTATTGGGGGGGAAAAATATGAAGTCTCAACCATACTGAGAGTATCTGGAAATTGCATAACAGAGCTGGAAGGGACCATGGAGGTCTTCTAGTCCAACCCCCTACTCAGGCAGGAAACCCTATTTCATTTCAGACAAACAGTTGTCCAATTTCTTCTTTAAAACTTTAAAGTGTTGGAGCATTCACAACTTCTGCAGGCAAGTTGTTCCACTGATGAATTGTTCTAACTGTCAGGAAATTTCTCCTTAGTTCTAAGTTGCTCCCCTTCTTGATGAGTTTCCATCCATTGCTTCTTATCCTGCCTTTGGAGAATAGTGTAACTCCCTCTTCTTTGGGGCACCCCCTCAAATATTGGAAGACAATTATCATGCCCTGCCTTCCCTAGACATTCTCTTCCCTAAGCTATAGACATCCCCACAGAACATAGAATAATTGTATTGAAAAGGACCTTGGAGAGTTTCTAGCCCAGCCCCCTGACCTTATACCTGTCAGCCTCCACTCCAATCCTCACATATTTTTGTACAATTTATATTCAGTAGTTAGAATGTATAGGGTTCTTTGTGTAATGTAAAATAGTTTAAGGATGTAAGATGTATTACTGTCCTATTCAGGGTAAGGGAAGAGGGCCCTTTAAGAGTGTCGTCTGACATAACAGAAAGGGAGGGGATTAACGGTTGAAATCAGCAAGAATGTTAGAGCATGGGCTTTTCAACACACACTGCATTCCTGAGATGATTAACAGCTAGAGACCGGTGGGGGCCGAGAAGGAGCTGGCATTGGACCAGACCAGCCTGACCTCCCGAGGAGAGGAGGGACTAATGGGGGGATATGGAATGTTAGCCATATTTTGTCTCAGATCCAACTTTATACTGCTGCAGTCATGATGTATTTAGTAAAAGTACTTTTCTTTATTTGCAAATGAAGTCAAGGTGTATTCTTTCCTAAATATAATCAGAGGCAGCCTGACAATACCATTCAAGACAGGTGGCTGTCCAGTCTCTTCTTAAAAGCCTCCAGCGATGGAGCACCCACAACTTCTGAAGGCAACTTCTGTTCCACTGATGAATTGTTCTAACTGTCAGGAAATCTCTCCTTAGTTTCAGGTTGGTTCCGTTCTTGGTTAGTTTTCATCCGTTGCTTCAGGTGCTTTAGAGAAGAGATTGACCCTCTCTTCTTTCTTGGCAGCTCCTCAAATATGAGAACAAGGGAATAACAGAGTTGGAAGAGACCTTGGAGCTCTTCAAGTCCAACCCTCTGGTCAAGGAGGAGACCCTCTACCACTTCAGACAAATGGCTGTCCAATCTCTTCTTCAAAACCTCCAGTAATGGAGCAGCCACGACTTCTGGAGGCAAGTTGTCCCACTGATTAATTGTTCTCACTATCAGGAAATGTCTCCTTAGTTCTAGATTCGTCCTCTCTTTGATTCGTTAGCATTAATCCATTGCTTCTTGTTCTGCCCTGAAATGATTTGGAGAATAGTTTGACCTGCTCTTCTTTTAATGACCAGCAAAATCTCTCTTGGTCAGATTCCATATTCAAGACCATTTGATGCCATATTTTATGGATTCTAAGAAACTCTGAGTTGCCTGATCGTCAGTGGCTTTTTTTTTTAACATTTTTTTTTAATTAATTTATTTTATTTTATTATTTCAACTTTTATACCGCCCTTCTCCGAAGGACTCAGGGTGGTTTACAGCCAAGTTAAAGCAATAATACAAAAGTTAAGAGCAATTTTAAAAAAAACTAATTTTAAATTGGCCGAAATGTAAAAATTTGCTAAAACCCATTAAAAACTAATTAAAACTATTAAAAACTATTAGGCCAGTCCTGCTCAACGAAATAAAAGAGTCTTCAGCTCACGCCGGAAGGCTCGGAGGTCAGAGAGTTGGCGCAACTTTGGAAGTAGTTCGTTCCAGAGGGCTGGGGCCCCCAAAGAGAAGGCCCTCCCCCCCAGGGGTCACCAGCTGACATTGTCTGGCCGATGGCACCCTGAAGAGACCCTCTCTATGGGAGCGCACTGGTTCAGCTGAAGAAGTTGTAAAAAAAATGCTTTTAAAAGGCTCTGACGATCCCAGCTGAGCTGCGCAATCATCAGAGGCTTTTTTTTAACTTTTAAAAGCATTTTTTTTACAACCTCTTCGGCCGAATAGGTTGTAAAAAAATGCTTTTAAAAGGTTTAAAAAAAGGCTCTGACAATCCCAGCTGAGTTGCCTGATCGTCAGTGGCTTTTTTTTTTACTTTTAAAAGCATTTTTTCTATACAACCTCTTCAGCTGAAGAACTTGTAAAAAAAAGCTTATAAAAGGCTCTGACGATCCCAGATGAGCTGCGTGATCATCAGAGGCTTTTTTTTTTCTTTTAAAAGCATTTTTTCTATACAACCTCTTCAGCTGAAGAACTTGTAAAAAAAAGCTTATAAAAGGCTCTGACGATCCCAGATGAGCTGCGTGATCATCAGAGGCTTTTTTTTTACTTTTAAAAGCATTTTTTTACAACCTCTTCGGCCGAATAAGTTGTTAAAAAAATGCTTTTAAAAGTAAAAAAAAAAAAGATTGCATGCCACAACTTACTGTGGTTTGCTTACTTGCACACCACAACTTACTGTGGCTGTTCAACTTACTGCATGCCTCCTTTTGCTGTGCACTGTGGCAGACACCTTGCATTTGGTGCGTGGTGCGTGGTACACACTGCGCACGCGGGCATCGCGGGCATGCGCAGCCAGCGAACCCGTAGCAAACCAGTTCAGATTTCACCCCTGCTCAAAATCTCCACAGCCATCAAGAAAGCATGAATAAAAGAATAGCCATTGCATCCATACACCCACACCCAGAATTATTATGCATAAATTTATGTATTATGCATTATCGTGTAAAAAATTGTTATGCATACATCCAATTTATGTATTGTGTAAAAAAAAAAAAATTATGCATAAATCCAATTTCAAGTGTCCTGGTTTTGACGCCTGATTGAATGTTTCATTTTTCTATGAAATCTCCGGGGCCACCTAAGAGGTAATGCAACCCTCCTAAAACTGATACGAATTTGATTGGGAAGCTCAATTCCGCTGGACTTCCGATTCAAATTGCAATCTGTACTTGGAGCCAGTGGTGGGATTCAGTCGGTTCGGACGAGTTCAGGTGAACCAGTAGTTAAATTGGTGGCTGGCCCGTCCCCACCCTGCCCCTTCCAGGAGTCCCCATTTGGCTCCCAGATAAGTGCAGGGAGGCCTACTAGGCCCAAAATGGGGGGGCAGGGGGTACAGTTCACCCCCTACCCCCATGGACTGTTTTTGCCCCAAGGAGGCTGCAGGGAGGCCTACTCAGTGGTGGGATTCAGCCAGTTCGCACCGATTCGGGAGAACCGGTTGTTAACTTTCTGAGCAGTTTGGCAAACTGGTTGTTGGAAGAAATCATTAGGGCAGAGAACCGGTTGTTAAATTACTTGAATCCCACCACTGGGCCTATTAGGCCCAAATTGGGGCGCATCCCCGCTGTGGCCCATTTTTGCTCCCCAGGTGGTGCAGGACATCGAGTGCTGCCTGCCACACCCCGTGGCCACACCCACCAGCTGGTCACTAGGGCAGAGAACCGGTTGTTCAATTATTTTGAATCCCCACCACGTGCTTGGAGCCATCGGCATCCGTTGCTTTGACACAAATTGGATCGGATCGGATCAACGTTCACACATCCAGCGGGGGGAAAAAAACCAACCCATCTCTGAATCGGATTCAAAAGAAATGGATTGGATTCAGGTTTGCATCAGCAGACCACGCCAAGAGGATTATAAGGAGCTGTGCCAAACGTCCCTCACCGTTCCGTTCCAGGTATCGGCGTTTGCCAATTGAAGGCCGCCAAAAATGCCCGCGAACAGCCGGTCTTTCCAAGTTCTTTGCGTCGTGAAATCTTTTCTTTTTTTCCCCGTAAGATCGCCGCTTTGTATTCGCCCCAAGGAACACCTAGTTATGAATTTTGAAAAGAGGGAAGCGTCACGGGCTAAAATACGGGTTGAAAAACACCCATTTTGGGAAGGTTTTTCCTTTAATTGACCGCCGGCAATTGAAAGCCGAACCAGAAAGGAGAATTATGAGTTTGCAAAAAAAAAAAAAAAGGGTGTGAAAACATATCGAATCGCCCTTGTGCTGTTTATTGCTTACTCTTAAAGTCGGTGAGGTTTTTTTCTCTCTCTCTCTGCAAATGATAAACGGTGCAGTCAAGATACATTGTCAGCAATTATCAGTCTGCTTAAAAGCGCATGCAGTAGAGAGGAGAAGCCCAGCTCCTCATTCGGTTTCCATCAGTTTCCCGGGATCTGTCTTTATTTCCTTCGTATGCAAGAGGCAAGATTATTTATTTTTTCCCCACTTTCTTCTTTGGAAGGCCACTGGAACCATCCTGTCTGCGAGATTATGCCATGACCTAGTTATGGGGAAAACATCACATTTCTTCTCTAATTGGCATCTTTCTAAAAAGAGCCCGCCTGCTTCTTTAAGCAGAGAAGAGCAACAAAGCCGATTAAGGAACCGGAGGCTAAAACATACGATGAACGGTTGCAGGAACTGGGCCTGGCTAGTCTAGTGAAGAGAAGGACCAGGGGAGACAGGATATCAGACTTCCAATATTTGAGGGGCTGCCACAAAGAGGAGTGGGTAAAGCTATTCTTCAAAGCACCCGAAGGCCAGACAAGGAATAATGGATGGAAATTGACCAAGGAGAGATTCAACCTAGAAATAAGGAGGAACTTTCTGACAGGGAGAACAATCAACCCATGGAAAAGAAGTTGCCTTCGGAAGTTGTGGGAGCTCCATCCCTGGAAGCTTTCAAGAAGAGACTTGGACGGCCATCTGTCACAAATGGTGTAGGGTCTCCTGCTTGAGCCGGGGGTTGGACTAGATGACCTACAAGGTCCCTTCCAACTCTGTCTAGTCTAGTCTATTCCATCTTCTATTCTTATTCCTATTCCTATTATTCCACTCTACTCTACTCTACTCTACTCTACTCTACTCTATACTCTCTCCACTCTACTCTCTACTCTCTTCATTCTTCACTCTACATTCTACACTCTTCTACATTCTTCTGTCTTCACTCTACATTCTATACTCCTCTACATTCCTCTATACTCCTCTGCTCTCTCCTCTCCTCTCCTCTCCTCTCCTCTCCTCTCCTCTCCTCTCCTCTCCTCTCCTCTCCTCTCTTCTATTCTATTCTATTCTATTCTATTCTATTCTATTCTATTCTATTCTATTCTATTCCCAGAGTGATAAAGGGCCGGTTTGATTCACAGAGTAAAAGAAAAATAGATGTAAACTGATCTTGTTCCTGTTTGGCTTTCATTGAGGTGGAGTTTTCCAGAGATATTTAGCACGGCAAAGGTCAAATCTTTGTATTTGAGTCCTCACTGTATTTGAGGGGCTGTCACAGAGAAGAGGGGATGGACTTATTCTCCCAAGCTCCAAAGAGCAGGACAAGAAATATGAGTGCAAGAAATAACATTTGAAACAAATAAACAAAAAAACTAGAAATATGAGCACAAGCCGGTTAAGGACAGATCCAACCTAGGAGTTTTTTGTTGTTGTTGTTGTTGTTTTTTACATTTATATCCAGCCCTTCTCCGAAGACTCAGGGCGGCTTACATTGTAAGGAGTAAAGAAAAATTTCCTGACAATGAGAAAAATTCATCAGTGGAACAGCTAACTTGCCTCCTGAAATTGTAGGTGCTCCAACACTGGAGGTTTTCAAAGACAGACTGGACAACCATTTGAGTGAGACGGTATAAGGCTCTTGCCTTGAGTAGGGGGTTGGATTAGAAGACCTCTGAGGTCCCTGTGGCTTTTCTGACTTAGGCTTCCTGAGAAAGCATAAATTGCAATCTTAGTCCCCCAAAACCTCTTTTATTGAGACACGGCTGTGAATTATGGTCATTCACAGCCCCTAATGATTCACAAACAGTCTGTGAAGATTCCAACAGATGTCTGCTTCAGTTGACACAGTCTTTCAGGATAATGTTAGCATGTGGCTCAGACTGCTAAGACAGTCTGTTATTAAAACAGCTGCCTGCAATTACTGCAGGTTCTAGTCCCACCAGGCCCAAGGTGGACTCAGCCTTCCATCCTTTATAAGGTAGGTAAAATGAGGACCCAGATTGCTGGGGGCAATAAGTTGACTTTGTATATAAATATACAAATAGGATGAAGACTATTGCTAACATAGTGTAAGCCGCCCTGAGTCTTCAGAGAAGGGCGGGATATAAATGCAAATTAAAAAAAATGTTGATAAGCACCCACCTTTATTTTCCTTGAAATGCTGCCAGAGACCTAATTGTCAATTAGTTTTGCAAGGCCAAACAGAGCACAGAGTCAAACGGACTTCTCGGAGCTTGAATTGACTATATGAATTAATTGCTTCCTGCAAAGGCTCACTTCCATTTGCTCCTCTTTTATGTCTTATGGGAGGGGCCAATCATCTCCAAGCCTTACTCCTGAGTTGCCCTTTTTTTTCTTAATCGTTCTTGCCTTCTGGAAGCTCTGCGCATGCGCACACTGGGAACAGGCACATACTGTTCTTCTGCCTCGCCGATGTCAGGCTCCGGAGGCAGCACATTTACCAAATGGCCCTGGCCCCCTCTCTGCCTCTGATGCAGAGCCCTCGTCTGAGCCTTCCCCAGATTCCAGGACTGGCCCACGTTCCTCCCCAACTTCCTCACTGACTCCTCACTGCTGCCAGCTCTGCTGGCTGCTGGCGGGCCACAACAGTGCTTCTATGTTCTATGTTTGTATTGGAAGCAAAAGTGTCCAGCAATTGGTGAGACAATATTTGAAAGGAAACAAGATTTCGCAGAGGGTGGGCCGAAGGATCTTTAATATAAAGTAGAAGATTTTTTTTAAAAAATGAAAGAAATTCAGGTGGGGTACTGTGTACTCGTTCTGCTACTAAAAAAAAAGACTTTTGTGGGCTTCTAGTATTAAACTTGCGACACACTTAAATCTCTGACATTTGATACAGCAAGACAATGGCGCTGATGCTTTGGTAAGCAGATTACGAACATTGTGTATGTCTGCATTTCTCTTCTAAAAAAAAAAAACAAATACCAAAACTTTGTTGTTTTGCTTCGGGGCTGGTTCATACGTCCTTGACTAGCACGCTGTGTTATTGTTTTGTGACTCACACCTCAAACTGTTTTCATCAAAGAGCTTGGGGCTTTTGAAGCGTTGCAAAAGGATTGCAAGAAACTCAAACTCTGCTGCGGCTTCCCAACAGTACCTGTTCTTGGAAGAACATCAGGAATCTCAGAGAAGATAGTGTTTCCCCCCCCAAAAAAAGAGAGAGTCATAATGGAGGATCAAGGAAGAGTTCAAGACAGAAGGATCCAAGAATATCTTATTCGAACAAGGTGGAACATGAATATGAGTGGGTTTCCCCCCCCCCTGTTCTTTAAGTCCAGGAGGGGAGAAATATCCAGTCTTGACTGAACAGGATCAAAGTAAGATTGGAGGATTTTGACACTACTGTAACTAGAATTGTAAGATGTAGTTCAGCCCGTCACCGAAACCAACTGTGCAAAATCCAGACAGCTGAACGCTCATAGAAGACACATCCACAGGATAGCTCGAGTGCTCTGTGGATTGAGAAGAATGATGAGATGTAAAGCTCTCTGTCCTTTTCTGCCAACAAGGTATCGCGTCAGTTTATGATTCTTGATGAAGGTATCTTTTCTTTTATGTACACCGAGAGCGTATGCACCGATGAAAATTCCTTGTGTGTCCAATCACACTTGGCCAATAAAAGAATTCTATTCTATTCTGTCAGTCCCAGAGGAGATCAACCCTGACTGCTCTTTAGAAGGCCAGATCCTGAAGAGGAAACTCCAATACTTTGGCCACCTAATGAGAAGGAAGGACTCCCTGGAGAGGAGTTCTCATGCTGGGAACGATGGAGGGCAAAAGAAGAAGGGGACGGCAGAGAACAAGGTAGCTGGATGGAGTCACTGAAGCAGTAGGCATGAGCTTAAATGGACTCCAGAGGATGGTAGAGGACAGGAAGGCCTGGAGGAACGTGGTCCATGGAGTTGCGATGGGTCAGACACGACTTCGCAACTAACAACAGCAACAATTCTATTCTATTCTATTCTTTCCATCGAGCGAGGTACCCAGTGATGTACAGAATTGTCCTTGACTCATGACCCCAATTGACCCCAACATTTATGTTGCTAAGGGAGAAAATTGTTAACTGACTTTTGCCCCGTTTTATGACTCTTCCTACCGAATTTGATATGTAAATCACTGCAGTTGTTAAATGAATAGAATTAGAATTAGAATTAGAATTAGAATAGAATGGAATGGAATGGAATGGAATAGAATAGAATAGAATAGAATAGAAAATGTAGAATGGAATGGAAAATATGGAATAGAATAGAATAGAATAGAATAGAATAGAATAGAATAGAATAGAATAGAATAGAATAGAATAGAATAGAATAGAATAGAATAGAATAGAATAGAATAGAATAGAATAGAACAGCAGAGTTGGAAGGGACCTTGGAGGTCTTCTAGTCCAACCCCCTGCCCAGGCAGGAAACCCTACACCACTTCAGACAAATGGTTATCTAACCTCTTCTTAAAAACCTCCAGTGTTGCAGCATCCACAACTTCTGCAGGCGAGTCGTTCCACTTATTAATTGTTCTAACTGTCAGGAAATTTCTCCTTAGTTCTAAGTTGCTTCTCTCCTTGATTAGTTTCCACCCATTGCTTCTTGTCCTGCCTTCAGGTGCTTTGCAGAATAGTTTGACTGCCTCTTCTTTGGGGCAGCCCCTGAAATATTGGAAGACTGCTCTCATGTCTCCCCTAGTCCTTCTTTTCATTAAACTAGGCATACCCAGTTCCTGCAACCGTTCTTCATATGTTTTAGCTTCCAGTCCCCTAATAATCTTTGTTCCTCTTCTCTGCACTCTTTCTAGAGTCTCAATATCTTTTTTACATTGTGGCGACCACGTAATAACATGGTTGTTGCGTGAATGGGACTTCCCCGTTGAAGGACGCAAAAAGGGGACTCTGCAACTGTCATAAATGTGAGTCAGTTCTTAAGCATCCGAATGTAAATCACGGGGATGCTGTAACAGTCAAAATGGTCGTAAGTCACCTATTTTCTAATGGCGTGGCAGAGAATTTCTGGAGCGTATCGCCTCTTTCTTCGTTGCAAATCTCCAAAAAATCTGTGTCAATTGGTTGCCAATTGTCTCGATCCTCGTCTCTCTCTCTTCATAGACTCTTCGGCACTTCCCCGTGTCAAGCTTACTCTTCGACGCCTCGGGCGATGGGAAAAAAACGAAGGCAGGGAACAAGCCTTGATTGACGGTGTAACCCGGAGAATGAATCGGAAGGGAGAATGTCTCCGCAACTCCGCTCGCCTTCAAATACATCCATCGCGCAGTTGTCTGGCGAGAAGACCGGCCTTCGAGTGCCGGGAGCCAGCGTGGCAGCTAATAATTCCACATTTGATGTGGATCAATTATTGATGCGACATTAGCGAAATGCACACAGGCCACAAGACTGCCAAGTCAACAAGATGGGGATGTTTTGGAGGCCCCCTCGCCTCTTCTTCCAAATTAGCCAGGCCATTGGGAGCTTTGCAGCTCTCTCTCTCTCCTCCTGAACGTAACATTTATATCTTGGATGCGTGTGAGCTTAAGACAACAATCCTTGGGCCTAATAATTGGATAGATCACATATCTCTCCATTCACCCACCTACCCCCCTCTACCAACTCTGGGCATTGTGAACCTGCCAAAATGAATCCCTCCTTCGGAACAATATAGCAGGAATAACAGAATAAGAGAGTCGGAAGGGACCTTGGAGGTCTTCTAGTCCAACCCGCTGCTCAGGCAGGAAACCCTATATAGCAGAAGTGGGCTTCAGGTAATTTAACAGCCAGTTCGCCCCAGCACCAAAAATGTGAGCGCGCACGCAAGGGCGTGGCCTTCTGCACATATGGTTTGCTCACGTGCGTGTAGCTAAATAGGATAGCATAGCACCTGGGGGGGGGGAGCCCACTCGCAGATCACAACTACCGGTTCGCCCGAACCAGTTCGAACCGGCTAAATCCCACCTTTGCCTTATAGCGTTTAAGACAGAGGTTCTCAACCTTTATAATGCTGTGACCCCTTTAATAGAATTCCCCACGATGTGGCGACCCCAACCATAAAATTATTTTCGTTTTTTTTTTAATTATTTACATTTATATCCCGCCCTTCTCCGAAGACTCAGGGCGGCTTACAGTGTGTAAGGCAATAGTCTCATTCTATTTGTATATTTACAAAGTCAACTTATTGCCCCCCCCCCCCCGACAATCTGGATTTTGAATTTATCGCGCCTGAAGCCGTATTGGCTAGCGATCCGAACTGCTTGCGATTGCCTTGAGGACGGAGGCATTAAAGCGGAGACTCCTCCCCTATTAAGTTTATCGCACCTGAAGCCAGATTAGGCTAGCGATTGGGAGTGATTGCAGCTGGCTTGAGAGGGAGACATCAGAGCAAAGATTTCTCTCTTTTTTAATTCGTCGCGCCTGAAGCCGAATTCGGCTAGCGATTTGAAGAGCCTGCAGCTGGCTTGTGGAATCAACCATTAGAGCGCGATTCTTTGACTCGCAAGTATACTTCCCATATTTCCGATGGTCTTAGGCGACCCCTGGCAAATCGTCATTTGACCCCCAACGGAGTCCCGACCCACAGGTTAAGAATCACTGGTTTAAGACAAATGGTTGTCCAATCTCTTCTTTAAAATCTCCAGCTTTGGAGCACCCATAAATACGGAAGGCAAGTTGTTCCACTGATTGATTGTTCTAACTGTCAGGAAATTTCTCCTTAGTTCTAGGTTGCTTCTCTCCTTGATTAGTTTCCATCCATTGCTTCTTGTCCTACCTTTAGGTGCTTTGGAGAATAGGTAGACTCCCTCTTCTTTGGGGCAGCCCCTGAGATACTGGAAGGCTGCTATCATATCGTCCCCACTAGTCCTTCTTTTGATTAAACTGGACATATCTGATTCCTGCAACTTTCCTTCATATATTTCCGCTTCCAGACCCCCAAATCATTGTTGTTGTTGTTCTTCGCACGCTTTCTAGAGTCTCCACATCTTTTTGACATCGTGGCGACCAAAACTGGATGCAGGATTCCAAGTGTGGCCTTCCCAAGGCATTATAAAGCAGTACTAACACGCAGTGGTGGGATTCAGCTAGTTCGCACCTATTCGGGAGAACCGGTTGTTGGAAGAAATCTTATTTTGTTTTTTTCCCCCCACTTTACAGGGCTAATTCTGTAAGGAAGGCAGGAAGGAACATTCTGGTGGTGTTTCTAGCCTAATCTTTATTGCCTTCCTTACAGAAACCGCCTCTTTGGTTAACCCTTATTACATTGTAACAGCTAAGGCGAAGCGCCCATCGATGTGAGTGATGTTGAGTTGGTCATGCCACACGGTCACATGACCACCAAGCCATGCCAACCCAGCTGGTCATTAGGGCAGAGAACCAGTTGTTAAATTATTTGAATCCCACCACTGCTAACACGTCACGTGATCTTGATTCTATCCCTTGGGATGATACATTTGGCTCGGCTGAGAAGATGTTAAAATTTGGGCCTGTGGTTAGTAGCTGAGCTTGGCGTTTGGCTGGTTCCCGCAGCTGGATTCCCAGTTTCTGAGATTGCTTTGTGGAATGTTGGCTTATTCTCTCGCCCTGAATATTGGGGGATTGAGAATGATGGTTTATAATAGTCTTGTCCAAACTATTGGAAGAGGTTGCTGGAACATCAAGTCCAACCGCCCAACCCAGGACTGTAAGTTAGACATACCATCCCTTATGGATAGTTCTCCAGTCTCTTATTCAATACATGTCCATGCTTGATGTCCATGCTTGATGGACATTACCTTATAGATGACCCCCAACCTGTTAAAGAACTTGGAGTTTTCATATCAAATTATCTAAGTGCCAAAGCCCACTGCACCTACATAGCAAAAAAGGCTCTAAGAGTTGTAAACCTAATCTTGCGTAGCTTCTTTTCCAAAAACACTATACTACTAACCAGAGCATATAAAACATTTGCTAGGCCAATCCTTGAATACAGCTCGACTGTCTGGAACCCACACCACATTTCAGACATCAATACAATTGAGCGTGTCCAGAAATATTTTACAAGAAGAGTTCTCCACTCCTCTGATTACAACAAAATACCTTATACCACCAGACTTGAAATCCTAGGCTTAGAAAATTTAGAACTCTGTCGCCTTCGACAAGACCTAAGTTTAACTCATAGAATCATCTATTGAAATGTCCTTCCTGTTAAAGACTACTTCAGCTTTAATTGCAATAATACAAGAGCAACCAATAGATTTAAACTTAATGTTAACTGCTTTAATCTAGATTGCAGAAAATATGACTTCTGTAACAGAATCATCAGTGCTTGGAATACTTTACCTAACTCTGTGGTCTCTTCCAAAGCTTTAACCAAAAACTTTCTACTATTGTCCTCACCCCATTCCTAAGAGGACCATAAGGGGCGTGCATAAGAGCACAAACATGCCTACCGTTCCTGTTCTATTGTTTTTCTTTTTTCTTCTTATATATATATATATATATATGCTTATACCTCCTTATATTTCCTCACATATATGTTTATATACTATATAATCTTTCGTGTGATGCTTATATATATTGTTATGTCAAATAAAATAAATAAAATAAACATCTAATAAAGTGAAATCCATCTATCCTCTGTATTTCTCTGGTAGTCCTCGACTTGCGACCACAGCTGGGAGCAAAAAAAACTTGTGACCAAGTGGTATAGACAAGGGAGAATAATCTTTTTTAACACCAAATCAGTGGTGAAATCTAAATTTCTTTCCTCTTCAGCCGAAGAGGTTGTAAAAAAATGCTTTTAAAAGGTTCTGGCGATCAGGCAACTCAGCTGGGATCGCCAGAGGAGCCTTTTAAAAGCTTTTTTCTTTTACAGAAATTTTTTTTTTCGAAAAAATGCTTTTAAAGGGTTCTGACGACCCCAGCTGAGTCGCACAATCATCAGAGGCTTTTTTTTTACTTTTAAAAGCATTTTTTCAGCTGAAGAAAAAAATGCTTTTAAAAGTTTTTTTAAAAAAACCTCTGATGTTCGTGCGGCTCAGCTGGGCAATAGGGGGGTCAGGGATTTTTGCTACCGATTCTCCGAACCACCCACTGCCATTGCTACCGGATCGGGCGATCCGATCCGAACCGGGAACATTTCACCCCTGCCACGAAGATATGGTTCCTCAGAAACCAGGATGTATCTTCATGGTCAGAGGCTCTGTGATTCTGGTGTGTGGCTTCCTGCGTTGTACGAAGCTGGTTGTGTAGTTCTGCTTTGCTTGCTCTAATTCCTTGTTCCTGCAACCCGACGTAACCTCACGGAGCCCAATGCAACAAAATTTTGTCATCTGGACAATATCATCAGTCAGGTTTTGCGAAGAAACAGATGCCAATCTGGAGGGGAGCTGCTATTTCATTCCTACATTTAATCTTCTTGCTGCGCCAGCTAATTTACACCACCATTCCACCCACCCACATCGGTGTGAACATTCACACAGTTGACAACTTGCAAAGGCATCGTTGCCGGCCGATCTTTATCCTGAAAAGGAGGAGAGCTGGTTTGGTGTGGTGGGGAAGGCGCCAGGCCCGAAACTGGGAGTTCTAGTGCCACCTTAAGTATAAAGCCACTGAGGTGACCTCTTTCTCAGCCAAAGAAAGAGACAAAGGCAAACCGTTCTGGCAAGAAAATGGCAACGATTTGTCCAGGAGTCAACACCAAAGTCACACAAAGAACTTGAAAAGGAGTCTCGGATAAGAGAGGCATTAAAGGCGAACTTGACTGAACTACGATTTTGAGAAAATCTCCTCTTTGGGTAGGCTTTCCATTCTCTGTTGCGACGCTTCAAGGGACCACTTGTAACTCATCCACATCCTTCTAGCTGCACTGTAACCAACTCCCTTTGGTGTGTTACCAACAACACTGCCTGTCCCTTCTTCTATCGGAAAATCCTCTTAGGTCTTTGCATCCACTCTTGGCTGGCAATCCCGCAAAACCTTTGATTTGCTTGGGATCGGAATGAAACTGCTGTCCTGGAAGACTGAGATGAGACCGTTTAACTGATTAACAGAGTTGGAAGGGGCTTTGTAAGTCATCTAACCCCACTCCTGCCCAAGCAGGAGACCCTACACCATTTCTGACAGATGGCAGTCCGGTCCCTTCTTGAAAGCTTCCAGGGATGAAGCTCCCACAACTTCCAAAGGCAACTTCTGTTCTATGGGTTGATTGTTCTCACGCTCAAGAAATTTCTCTTTATTTCCAAGTTGAATCTCTCCTTGATCAGTTTCCATCCATTATTCCTTGTCTGGCCTTCGGGTGCTTTGGAGAATAGCTTGAGCCCCTTCCTCCTCTCTGTGGCAGCCCCTCAAATATTGGAATGCTGCTATTCTGTCTCCCCTGGTCCTTCTCTTCACTAGACTAACCAGGCCCAGTTCCTGCATCCGTTCAGCATATGTTTTAGTCTCCAGTCCCTTAATCATTTTGGTTGCCCTTCTCTGCACTCTTTCTAGAGCAGTGGTTCAAAACATGGGGCCCATGCCCCACCGGGGGGGATTTGATTTTTAATGGGGGCAATTAGAACCTTGTTTAAACCAAGTTAATGGCCTTTTAGGCTTCCTCCATATGAGTAGGAGTTCACTTTTTGAATAGTAAGAATTATATGTCACAGAGGTGGGGGTATCGGGATTTTAGAGGTGCTTAGATGGGGCATGGCCCCCAAAATGGTTGGGAACCACTGTTCTAGAGTCTCAACATCTTTTTTTATAGTGTGGTGACCAAAACTGGGTGCAGTATTCTAGGTGGGATCTTACTAAGGCTTTATAGAGACCAACTGTCGCCAACTGTTTCTCTTTCAGAGTCATTGGTGTGGGAAAGGCTCTTGGTTCAACCTTTCCTTCTATGCATGGGGATGTTGTGAGACCGAGGCCCAAGTAGTGATGACCAAACACAATTCAGTCCTGAACAAACTTCTTTCATTAAAAGAGCTGAGAATTAATTCATTCGCTGCTTAGTCCGAAACAAATTCTTCATAAACAGTCCTTTGGCCTTATCACCAACCTTTGATCTCTTTGGCAACCTGCCAAAGGCTTTTCTTGGCAAAACCCCCACAAAGTTTATGAGACGCTGACAAGAAGCACTGGAATCAACGTTGCTTTTCTACAAAGAACCCAATGGCTCGTTGCTGGTCTTTTAAGCCTTATGGGAAGGGCCAATCATCTCCTGGCCTTACTCCTGAGTCGTCCTTTTTGCTTCAGCTGCTCTTGCCTTCTGGCAGCTCTTTGCATGCGTGCACTAGGAACAGGCTCCTCCTGTTCCTCTGCCTCTCTGCTGTCTGCTTCTGGAGGCTTTTGAGTCCGCGCATCGCTCCCAGATGGCCCTGGCCCCATCTCTGCCTCCAACACAGAGCCCTTGTCTGGGCCTTCCCCAGAGTTCAGGATTGGCCCATGGTCCTCCCCAGCCTCTTTACTGTCTGACTCTGCTGCCAGGTCCGCAGGCTGCTAGTGGACCACAATAGGGGAGATAAGCTTGTGACATCCTGTCCCTTTGTTCCATGCCAATATATAGCCATTAGTTCTCTTCACCCCTTGGGCATCGTTCTTCGAATCCACAGGTTACACCACTCCAAGGAAGATCTCCATTGTCTCTAGGCATCTCCAAGCAATTTGTTCATCTGAACACAGCAAACATTCAGGTCAAGGAGAAAGAAAGAAAGAAAAAACCATAGAAGAAGGGCAGAAGAGTTGATGTGCCTGCAGATGGTTCCACATCAATCTGCCAGCAACTTCAGAAGGATCTGGACAAGCTTTGATGTGGAGAGCGTCAACCTTCACAAGGTCAGGTCTTTTTTTCCCCAGAGAAGAGGACAAAAACATCAATGGGTTTGAAGACGATTTTGACTAGACATCAAGACAACTTTCCTAACGACAACCATTTTCAAGAACGGGAGATGATGGACACCAGCCAGGCTGAAGAGTCTTCAACCAAAGGGAGATAGATCATCTGGTTTCAGCCAATATTTCAAATCATCAAGTGGTTGATTTTGGAGTAGTGTGATGAGTGGTTAGCCCATGTCTTGAGACATCATGGTTGGGCTTATTGTGATAAGTGGCTAACCCGTAATTTTGCACACTGTGGTTGATCTTAGTGTGATGGGTGACCTACATGTGGTTTAGCACACCAAGGTTGAGCTTCATATGATGAGTAGCTACGATGGTTTAGCACACCATGGTTTGGCATGTAGTTTGGCTACCATCAGGAGTGGGATTCAGCCAGTTCAGACCGATTCAGGCGAACTGGTAGTTGTGACCTGTGGATGGGCCTTCCCACCTACCCTGACTGTCAGTTTTGGAAGGCAATTTTCTTTTTGCTTCATAACTGCCACAAATTTTAGCTGGGGAAGTTGGGAGGGGGTTGTTGTTGGAGCGGTAGAAAGTTAGTCATAACAACATTCTGTATTCAAGGACTTTTGCTTGCGTCTGATTTAGACTGCCTGAAGATTGCATCCCATTGAGTGTGAAGAGTTGACTGGACAATGTGATGAACTTGTGGGTGTGGGGCAGGGCTGTGAACTGTCAACTGGGTGTGGAAAACCTGGAAGCTTTCAGTTTCGGGTTCTCCCAGCTGTGCCAGCATGACATCTCTAATAAATTGGGACTTTGAGGAACCTTTATTTTGTTGGGGGTGTTTCTTGGAAGCCTGACACCGACGCTATGCCATCCTATTTAGCTGCGTTTTTTAAGTCACGTGCATGCGTGCAAGTGTTCGCGAGAGCAAAGCGCCTGCACGGAAGGCACCCATGCTCATATTTTCGGTGCTGGGGTGAACCGGTTGTTAATTCATGTGCCGTCCACTTCTGCTACCCATGGTTCAATTCCTCATTAGAATGAGAATATGGGACTCCGAGGTTATCTGTCACGTGCAAAACCTGCCCACAAAAGAAAGAAGCAGCGACAACAAAGATCCTATTGATAACCCGTTGAAAGTCTCATTTTTATCCACACCTCAAATACACGCCTGTAATCATTTTCGGGAAGGAGTGAGCCTTTTAATTAAAACAGTCTGTTATGATGAATCTGTTATTACAAAGTCTTACCTATGTAAAGCATTAATAATACAAATTTCATTTGTTTATGTCAGCGCTCAGTGTTAATTTTTAATGGCGCTACGTATGAGTTATGAAAGGCATTAATGCAAAACAAATCACCCACGAAGCAGGAAGTTGGGGGAAGAAAACCCACCACCTATTTTAATTATTTATATTTTTTATTGGGGGGGGGAAAAAGCAAGTGACAAGAATGAGACGTATCTTTGCTGCAACTCAAGGAATGGGTCCATTCATTTCTTTATTGCGGGGGTTCTTAAACGGCCAGGCTGATGGGGCAAAATCCTTTTGAGTTGAGCATCAGGAAGACAAAAGTCTGAATTATCTTGCTGGGTCACATCCACTGTTTCCCAGGAGGCAATCATGAAATTCAAAGATAAGCAGATTGGGCAAAATTGAGGGGACTGGAGGCTACAACATATGAAGAATGGTTGCAGGAACTGGGTATGTCTAGTTTGATGAAAAGAAGGACTAGGGGAGACATGATAGTAGCCTTCCAATATCTCAGGGGCTGCCCCAAAAAAGAGGGAGTCAAGCTATTCTCCAAAGCACCCGAAGGTAGAACAAGAAGCAATGGGTGGAAACCGATCAAGGAGAGAAGCAACCTAGAACTAAGGAGAAATTTCCTGACAGGACAATTAATCAGTGGAACAACTTGCCACTAGAAGTTGTGAATGCTCCAACTCTGGAAGTTTTGAAGAAGAGATTGGACAACCATTTGTTTGAAATGGTCTAGGGTCTCCTGCTTATTTATTTATTTATTTATTTATTAAACTTTTATACCGCCCTTCTCCCGAAGGACTCAGGGCGGTGTACAGCCAAGATAAAAAGCAATAAGTATACAAAGTTAAAAATCAATTTAAAATACCTATTCAATAGTGGCCGAATTAAAACTGTCAAATTGACCAACCTAAAATACCCCATATAAAATTACAGAAGATTTAAAAATTTAAAATTTAAAATTTAGAAATTTAAAAAATCTAAAAAATCAGTCCAGTCCCGCTTGAATGAATAAATGAGTTTTTAATTCCCGACGAAAGGTCCGAAGGTCAGATATTTGGCGCAAACCAGGGGGAAGGTCGTTCCAGAAAGTAGGTGCTCCAACAGAGAAGGCCCTTCCCCTGGGGGCCGCCAGCCGGCATTGCTTGGCGGACGGCACCCTGAGAAGACCCTCTCTGTGAGAGCGTACGGGTCGATGGGAGGCATAAGGTAACAGCAGGCGGTCCCGTAAGTACCCGGGCCCTAAGCCATGGAGCACTTTAAAGGTGGTAACCAGAACCTTGAAGCGCACCCGAAAGACCACAGGTAGCCAGTGCAGACTGCACAGGAGTGGTGTTACCCGGGAGCAACGTGGTGCTCCCTCAATCACCCGCGCAGCTGCATTCTGGACTAGCTGAAGTCTCCGGGTGCACCTCAGGGGTAGCCCCATGTAGAGAGCATTGCAATAATCCAGGCGAGAAGTGACGAGAGCATGAGTGACCATTTGAGCAGAGGGTTGGACTAGAAGATCTCCAAGGTCCCTTCCAACTCTGTCATTCCGTGACTGCTTGAGCAGAGGGTTGGACTAGAAGATCTCCAAGGTCCCTTCCAACTCTGTCATTCCGTTATTTTAACTAAATAACAGGCTTGGAGAGCGGCCAGGCCAATATCTTCTCAACATCACTCTGTAGCAGATAATACTTGGCAAGAAGTCAGGAACAGATCTTCACCCTAATGAATTGAACTAATTGTCTCCTGCAAACTCCACTCTCCTTTTGCTCCTCTTTATTCCCTCTGGGAGGGGCCATTCACCATCCACCTGTGGCTTTACTCCTGAGTCGGCCCTTCTTCCTTAGCTGTTCCCTTCTCCTGACAGCTCAGTACATGCACACATCAGGAACATTTTTTTTAAAATTTTTGTAACAGAGTTGTTAACGCTTGGAACACACTACCTGACCCTGTGGTTTCTTCTCAAAATCCCAAAAGCTTTAACCAAAAACTGTCTACTATTGACCTCACCCAATTCCTAAGAGGACTATAAGGGGCGTGCATAAGAGCACAAAAGTGCCTACCGTTCCTGTCCTATTGTTTCCTTTCATTATATCAAGTTAATATAGTTATTGCATACTTTTGCTCATATATATGCTTATATGATGCGTTGTTGTTTTATGCTGATGCTTGCGTATACTGTTTTGACAAAATAAAATTTAAAAAAAGAGGCTCCAGCTGTTCTAGTGCCGCACAGATGACCGACTCCAAAGGCAGCTGGTAACAGTTGGACGGTCCTGGCCCCCTCTCTGCCTCCGATGCAGAGCCCTCATCAGAGCCTTCCCCAGACTCCAGGACTGACCCATGTTCCTCCTCAACCTCCTCACTGTCTAAGTCTGCCACCAGCTCCGCTGACGGGCCACAAGGGGGTGGGGGGGAGGGCTGGGAGTCTGACGTCTCTGTTCTCCATCCTTTTTCCATGCCATGTTTCCATCAAGAAACCAAGAGTCCCCTTATCTCTCTGTTTCTTATTTAACCTTTGCTGGGTTGTTTGAAGTCTTTCGACCCTGTTGGAAGACTTGATGCACAGACAAACACCGTGAATTCTTGCTTGCTTGCTTGCCTTGTTTCATTTCATCCCCCTCAATCTTTAGTCCAAGAACTTGCTGACTTTGGCAATAAAGCTGGAATTTAAAACCCTGCGACAAAGCTCTACAATCAACCCCTGCCCGGTTCTATCAATAACCACCGTTTGCAAATAGGGTAGGTCAACTAAAGGTGGGAGTGAGAGAGAAAGCCATGCTTGTATCTTTCTTCCTGATAAGAAATCGATCAGTATTGGTTTCTCTTCCCTCTGGCTGTACCCGGTTCTTTTCCTGTACAACGACCTTAACAGAACAGAATAACAGAGTTGGAAGGGACCTTGGAGGTCTTCTAGTCCAACCCCCTGCTTAGGCAGGAAACCCTACACCACTTCAGACAAATGGTTATCTAACATCTTCTTAAAAACTTCCTGTGTTGGAGCATTCACAACTTCTGGAGGCAAGTTGTCCCGCTGATTAATAGTTCCAACTGTCAGGAAATTTCTCCTTAGTTCTAAGTTGCTTCTCTCCTTGATTAGTTTCCACCCATTGCTTCTTGTCCTGCCTTCAGGTGCTTTGGAGGATAGCTTGACTTCCTCTTCTTTGGGGCAACTCCTCAAATATTGGAAGATTGCTATCGTGTCACCCCTAGTCCTTATTTTCATTTTTTTTCCAAGTCTTTTCAAAAGATTTGAAGTCTTTACCAAAACTAATATGGACCACTGTAATCAGGCAATGGATGTGGTGGCTCAGTGGCTAAGATTCTGAGCTTGTCAATCAAAAGGTCAGCAGTTCAGCGGTTCAAATCCCTATTGCCGCATAACGGGGTGAGCTCCCGTGACTTGTCCCAGCTTCTGCCAACCTAGCAGTTCGAAAGCACGTTAAAAAATGCGAGTAGAAAAAATAGGGACCACCTTTGGTGGGAAGAGAACAGCGTTCTGTGCGCCTTTGGCATTGAGTCATGCCGGCCACATGACCACAGAGACGTCTTCGGACAGCGCTGCCTCTTCGGCTTTGAAACAGAGATGAGCACTGCCCCCTAGAGTCAGGAATGATTAGCACATATGTACGAAGGGAACTTTTTCCTTTGCTTAATCAGTCAGGAACACATCTCCTTGAGCCTTAATGGGGAGGGAAGTATTTGTATGTGTGTTTATCTCAGGGAGTATGCTTATTTATATGTGTGTTTACACAAAAACAATGCTCAGACCCCTAGAAAGAATGCAGAGAAGAGCAACATAGATGATCCAGGATCTGGAGCCTTATTGTCTCTCTCATTTCCAGAGTTAATAAAGCTTCTTCCTTTTGTTGTATATTTCTAAAGACCTGAGTCTAAGATAGGTGTCATTTGTTTTCTTCTAAAATTACACCCGCAGACAAATGTCAACTTCTGAAGTCTCATCTGTCCTTGTTAAAGTGGTGCTAGTAAATAAAGGGAATTATTTTAAAAAGAGAGAAAGAGAGAGAGAGAGACACACACCATGCAGAATTACATGGATTCTGAAATTCTGATATTTCTCTCTCTCTCTCTCTCTCTCCTTCTCTCTCTCTCCTCTCTTCCTCTCCCCCTCTCCCTCTCTCTCCCTTTCTTTCTCTCTCTCTCTCTCTTTTTCTCCTTCTTTCTCTCTTTCTTTCTCTCTCTCTTCCTCTCCCCCCTCCCTTTCTCTCCCTTTCTCTCTCTCTCTGTCTCTCTTTCTCTCACTCTCTGTTTTTTTCTTTCTCTTTCTCTCTCTCTCTCTCATCCACTCAAAGATTGTTGTGAGACCAAATTGTACCTTGATTACTTTCCATCCATTGCAAATCAGACTTACAGGATTCTGAAATTCTGATCTCTCCTCTCTCTCTCTTTCCTCTCTTCTCTCTCTCTCTTTCTTTCTTTCTTTCTTTCTCTTTTTCTCTCTCGCTCTCTTTCTCTCTCTCCTCTCTCTCTTTCTCTCTCTCTTTCACTCTCTCTCTCTCCTCTCTTCTCTCTCTTTCTTTCTGTCTATATTTCTCTCTCTTTCTTTCTTTATCTCTCTCTTTCTCTCTCCTCTCTTTCTTTCTCTCTCTTTTCTCTCTCTCACCCTTTATCTCTCTCTTTCTGTCTCCCTCCCTTTCTCACTCTCTCGGTTCCTCTTTCTCTCTCTCTCTCTTTCACTCTCGCTCTCTCATCAAAATATTGTCGTGAGACCTAATTGTACATTGATTAGTTTCCATCCATGGCAAAGAGTGTCTAGTATTTCTATTATCCAGGAAGCAAAATGAGAAAGAGGCAGTGAAAACTTTAGGACAGTTTCTGACCCGTCTGCTAAACTCATCCCATCCTCTTCCGAATTGCTGTTTGAGCAATCGTCTCCCTCCAAACATATATATATATATATTTTTTAAAATCCCTTTGGTAAACGAAGGAGATCTCGGCGAATGAAAAATCGGCTGGAAAAGAACTCATCCAGAAAAGAGGTCATTGACTCTCGGGATTGAAAGGGTCCTTTAAAAATCATTTAATCTGGCTTCCCGCCAAGACAATTCTATATTACAACATGCCTGTTTTAGTCTATTCAGCTGCTGCTAAAAAAAATTCCCTCTAATAGATTCTGGGTATTATTCTAGGCTTTTGATTCCACCATCAGTGAGTTTTTTTTTTTCCTCCTAATGGTTAGTTGAAATCTTTTATTCTCCCATTTGTACAACGTATACCTTTTATTTTTTTCTTATCCGTCATTGCGAGAAGTGGAAAAAGAAGGAACTGCGGCAATTCAGGTTTAAAGTAAATAGCTTCTTGGACTGCCAGTATTAAGCCCGGATTTATCTAGACAAAAATTTTTGGCATGCTGAGCTCTAAAACGTATCTTGCTAGGTTTTACTTCAGCACCAAAAAAGAGTTTGAGTGTTGGCTGTGACTCAGGTGCGCAAAAGATCTGTATAAATGTTGCCAAAGCAGAATTTTATCTTTGCCATGAGCTTTGGGGAGTAGGATCTTATTTATTTGTACAGATTTAGATTTAACAGATTAACAGAGTTGGAAGGGGCCTTTTAGGTCATCTAGCTCAACCCACCCCACCCAAGCAGGAGACCCTATACCGTTTCTGACAAAAGGCAGTCCAGTCTCTTCTTGAAAGCCTCCAGGGATGAAGAGAAGAGAAGAGAAGAGAAGAGAAGAGAAGAGAAGAGAAGAGAAGAGAAGAGAAGAGAAGAGAAAATGGAATGGAATGGAATGGAATGGAAGAGAATGTAGAATGTAGGGTGGATTAACTGACATGGTGATCATTTTTGTACATCTTGTTTTTTCTGCGTGTTTCACTTTTCTTCTTTATACCGTAACTGCTATTCTAATAGCAAATCTTTCATAAAAGTTATTGCATGACATTCTTGATTACATTATCTTTCCCTTGATATATAATTTTATGGTACTTCTCCCCCCAAAAAAGTGGTGTTACTAGCTAGTTTTAGAAAATACACTTTTCCCAAAAGGTTTCCACAATTTTGGCCACTACTGTACAAATCCTCAATGGGAGGCAGGCTGGTTGCAACTGTATTTTCTGCAGTGCTACCTGTTGAAGGCTGCACTTGTCCTGTTTGGTTGGTGTACCAAATCAGACCGTTATAGAGGTGCAAATGACAGACTCAATAATTCTGAGGGACCTTTGAAGGGAAGGTTGCGAGTCAATAACGCCAATAGAAAAGTAGAACCGTCTATTCCTTCTCCTTCCTTCTCTTTTCATTTATCTCTTTTAAATAGAAGCATCTCTTCACCCAAGCAAACTCAGGTTTGACATTGTTGTGACCCAGGCCCATGTAGTTATTATTACCAGACACAATCAGTCCTAAATAAACATATTTTATTAGAACAGCTGAGAATTACTTTATTCTCAGCTTAGTCCAAATTAAGTCCAAAACAAAGTCCTTCATAAACAGTCCTTTGGCCTTATCATAAACCTTTGTTTTCTTTGGCATCCTGCCAAAGGCTTTTCATGGCAAGAAGCCCACGAAGTTCAGAAACAAGAGACGTTGACTAGAAACAATTGTAGCAATGTTGCTTTCCTACAAAGAGCCCAAGAGCAGTTGCTGCTCTTTTAAGCCTTATGGGAGGGGCCAGTCATCTCCTGGCCTTATTCCCAAATTGCCCTTTTTGCATTAGCTGCTCTTGCCTTCTGGCAGCTCTGTGCATGTGCGCACTATGAACAGGCTCCTCCTGTTCCTCTGCCTCTCTGCTGTCCGCCTCTGGAGGCTCCGGAGTCTGTGCATCGCTCCCAGATGGCCCTGGCCCCATCTCTGCCTCTGACGCAGAGCCCTCATTCGGGCCTTCCCCTGACTCCAGGACTGGCCCATTGTCCTCCCCAGCCTCCTCACTGTCCGACTCTGCTGCCAGCTCTGCAGGCTGCTGGCGGACCACAACAGATATTACGGTCAAATGCAATTTGTCAAACCGGTCAAAATAGCTGACACAGTTTAATCGATGCATCAGAATTAAAACACGTTTTGAAGTGGGCTTGCAAACTTTGCGTGGCAACCATTGTCGTGTGTTTACTGGGCCCAAGATGGGAAACAAGCTTCCGGGAAGCGTGACAGAAATTCTGAGCCCCTTTTTCGTGGTAGCCATAAAACGTTCTGAGGATAAAGAACGTTATTTAGAGTCTAACCTTGGTTTGCAAAATTCAATACAATAAGCCTCTCAAAAGCACTCGGAGGGTCCCGTTATCTTTTGATTGCGTTATTTATTCGCATGCAGGAAGATTGCGAGACTCATCTTTATTATTTACTCCTCTCTTTAAACTTAAATGACTAGAGAAATATGGTTTGTTTGTTTTTTTAAAAAAAAAGCTGCTCCCTTTTGAACCGTTGTAGCATTTAGATCAATTGTTTTGCTCGCCTATCACTTTTAAAACATTTACCTAGCGTTCGCAAGATACGGAAGCTTTATTTTCATCAATTCTTTGGCTGACAAGCTTTCATTAGAGCGATTAAATCTTTTGTTGGATGGTGTTACAGTTCCGTATCTATTGGTTTAGTTGAGTTTACGTGGCCCGTCTCGGCTATTGCAATGACATTTGTGAAATATGAATAGAATAGAATATTCAGCCGGTTCGGACCAATTCGGGTGAACCGGTAGCGGCAATCATGAGTCATAGAAAGTGGGTCTCAGGATCTTGGGATCTCCTTGGAGCTTGGATGCAGAGCGTCAGGAAAGGCTTACCATGGTTAACAAGGGCAGTGATCTGAGCCAGAGATCTGTTGACAGAGTCAATGGATCTGTTTGCCTCTGACAGTAGCACTGGCTGATAAATAATTTAAATTCCAGCAGTGGGCAATTATGCAAATCCCATGATCTGTTTCGGGAAGCTTAACTGGAACAGCTTGTTGTAAAACTTCATTTTTCCACCACCACTTCCTCACCCCAAACTGGAAAAGAAGTTTGAACCCACCATTTCCTGGTGATTGGCCCAAAGCCACCCAGCCAGCTTTCATCCCTGTGGGACTAGAATTCCCTGTCTCCTAGTGATTAGCCCAGTCATCCAGCCAGCTTTCATGCCTAAGGCAGGACTAGAACTCACTGTCTCCTGGTAATTGGCCAAAGTCACCCAGCCATCTTTCATGCCTGTGGGACTGGAACTCACCATCTGCCAATGATTGTCCCAAGTCACCCAGCCAGCTTTCATCCCTGTGGAACTAGAACTCACCATCTCCTTGTGATGGGCAGAAAGTCACCCAGCCGGCTTTCAGGCCTGCGGGACTAGAACTTACCATCTCCTTGTGATGGGCACAAAGTCACCCAGCCATCTTTCATGCCTGTGGAACTAGAACTCACCATCTCCCAGTGATTGTCCCAAGTCACCCAGCCAGCTTTCATGGCTAAGGCCAGGACTAGAAATCACAGCCTGGTGCTTTCACCACTAGACCTGTTGTGGTCCACCAGCAGCCTGCGGAGCTGGCAATGGAGTCAGACAGCGATGAGGCTGAGGAAGAACATGGGCCAGTCCTGGAGGCTGGGGAAGGCCCGGATGAGGGCTCTGTGTCAGAGACAAAGGTGGGGCCAGGGCCATCGGGGAGAGAGGTGTGGACTCCCGAGCCTCCAGAGGCTGACAGTAGTGAGGCAGAGGAACAGGAGGAGCCTGTTCCTAATGCACGTATGAGAAGAGCTGCCAGAAGGCAAGAGCAGCTAAAGCAAGAGGACGACTTGGGAGTAGGGCCAAGAGATGATTGGCCCCTCCCATAAGGCTTAAAAGACCAGCAACGACGTTTGGGCTCTTTGTCGGAAAACAACGTTGATAGCCTTGCTCCTTGTCTTGCTGCATTTATTTCTTGTCGGCATCTTCTGCTTTTGAACTTTGGCCAAGAAAAGCCTTTGGCAGTTTGCCTAATTAGACCAAGGCTGGCGATAAGACTGAAGAATTTTTTTGTTAGGAAGAATTTGCTTTGATTTAGTTTGGACTATGCTGCCAATGAGTTAATTCTCAGCTGTTCTGATCAAGTCTGTTTGTTTTCGAACTGATTGCTTTAATTACAACTACCTACTTGGGCCTGGGTCACAGCAAGACCAAAACTGGTTCCCTAATCCTATTAGATAGTGCATGGAGTTCGGAGATTAAAAAAATTGCAATCACCAATAACTTCTAAACTTTTTTTTTTGGCATGATTATTTTCTCTCTCTGCCCTACTCCGACGAGTGCGCCAGATTCCCTTGTCACCATCCTTCTCTATTGCTGAAAGTTCACCGCCTGTACTCCCGTTGTCCTCCCGTTCCCTGCCTCTTCCCTTGACAAGTGTGTCAGAAAAGGTTTCCATCCATTGCCAAGGTCTGTGTAACGGGTTCATTATAGAAAGTAAATGTGACAGGTGTGGAGAACAGGACAAGCACCTATTTTCTTAACGGCTGAACTTTTGTGACAAGAAATCAATCTTCTTCAACGGGGAGGAACCGCGTCTCCCAGGACCAAAAGTCCTCAAGAGAAACTTCTTCAAGAGTTTTGGGCTTTGAGCTCAGTCTATTTCTGGATGCTATTCCTGCTAGGCAGAGGAAGTCATAGGGCATTCACTCTTTGCCAAGGCAACGTCTTCCCTCCTGCCTCATAAAGATATAAAATTCACATTTTTTTTCAGTTTCTTCAACCGTGGCTTTTTTTTCTGGCTCTAGAAAGGAGAAGACCTCCTAGTCAGCCAAGCCCTCTGCTAATTTTAACTGAAGGTCTGCTTGGGGCGTGGGAGGTTGCATCGGTGCCTTGTGGGCGATGCAGCTGAGTTCTGGTGGTCCTTCCTGGGCAAGGCCAGGTGGTCAAAGTCAGAGAAGCTGCTTCTGGTAGGGATGGGTCAACTCATCCAAGCAAGGATTTTGCAACGTTAAGTTAAGTTCAGGTAAGTTTCCCAAAGTGGAAAGAAGACTTGGCATGGAAAAGGGAGCTTAAGGATAGATAGATAGATAGATAGATAGATAGATAGATAGATAGATAGATAGATAGATAGATAGATAGATAGATAGACAGACAGATGGACAGACAGATGATGGATGGATGAATGGATGGATGGATATACAGGTGGATGGACGGGTGGGTGGATGGATGGATGGATGGATGGACGGACAGATGATAGATGGATGAATGGATGTACAGATGGATGGGTGGGTGGGTGGATAGATAGATAGATAGATAGATAGATAGATAGATAGATAGATAGATAGATAGATAGACAGACAGACAGACAGACGGATGGATGGACAGACAGACGATGGATGGATGGATGTACAGATGGATGGATGAGTGGGTGGATGGATGGACGGACAGATGATGGATGGATGAATGGATGTACAGATGGATGGGTGGGTGGGTGGGTGGGTGGATATATGGATGGATAGATAGGTAGAAAGATAGATAGATAGACAGACAGACAGACAGACGGATGGACAGACAGATGATGGATGGATGGATGTACAGATGGATGGGTTGGTGGGTGATAGATAGATAGATAGATAGATAGATAGATAGATAGATAGATAGATAGATAGATAGATAGATGGGCATGTGTGCAGACAGATAGACAGACAAATAGATCGAGGGGCAGGAAGCAGACAGATGGACAGATGGATGGGCAGACAGGCAGACCGACTGATAGATATAGATACTTTAAATGTTGATCCCAGAAAGAGGGTGAATTCAGCTGGGTCTAAGAATATAATCATGTTGGGAGCTTTGCAACCCTTCACAATAGACAGTGTGTGTGTGTGTGTGTGTGTGTGTGTGTGTGTGTGTGTGTGTGTGTGTGTGTGTGTGTGAACCAGGGATGAAATCCAGCAGGTTCTGACAGGTTCAGGAGAACCGGTAGTGGAAATTTTGAGCAGTTCGGAGAACCGGCAAATACCACCTCTGGCTGGCCCCAGAATGGGGAGGGAATGGAGATTTTGCAGTATCCTTCCCCTACCACGCCCACCAAGCCACGCCCACAGAACCGGTAGTAAAAAAAAATTGAATTCCACCACCGATGTAAACGTGTGAGTGTGTGAATGAGTGTGGATGTGTGTGGAGACAGAGAGAGAGAAATGAGAGACAGTGTGTGTGCGTGTCTGTGTCTATGTGTGTGATGGGCTGCAGAAATCACAACCCCACAATTTTCTCCGCCCCCGCTGAATTCGTCCACCTTGCGGGAACCAGGTTTTGCTTCTCTGTTGTAGCAAAGACAAGAGGAATGCATCTGGTTTCTCAAGTGAAAAGCAAGGACAGCCCCTGCCGCATTGGGGGTAGATAGGGCCGCGGTGTGGCTCAGGCTGTATGAAGCCTGTTATTAAAACACAGCTGCCTGCAATTACTGCAGGTTCTAGTCCCACCAGGCCCAAGGTTGACTCAGCCTTCCGTCCTTTATAAGGTCGGTAAAATGAGGACCCAGATTGTTTGTGGGGGCAATAAGTTATTATTATTATTATTATTATTATTATTTATTATATTTGTATACCGCCCATCTCCCGAAGGACTCAGGGCGGTTCACAGTCAAAAACAACAGAAAAACATATAATACATAAAAAGCTAAAAGAATAGACAGTTAAATTCAATTGATGCTCTAACTTTTAAATACAAATTTAAAACCTCATTTAAACCCTTTTTTTTAAAATCCCAAGTTTAAAACTACGTTCAAGCTAGTCCTGCTCTTCGAAACAGCAGCGTCTTCAGCTCACGGCGGAAGGACTTGAGATCGGGGAGTTGACGAAGCCCCAGAGGAAGCTCGTTCCAGAGGGTAGGGGCCCCACAGAAGGCCCTCCCTAGAGGTCGCCAGCCGACATTGTTTAGCTGACGGTATCCGGAGGAGGCCCTCTCTGTGAGAGCGCACTGGTCGGTGAGAGGCTAATGGTGGCAGTAGGCGGTCCCGTAAATATCGGTCCTAGGCCATGGGCGTTTTAAAGGTGATAACAAGTACCTTGAAGTGAACCCGGAAGACCACTGGGAGCCAGTGCAGATTACGAGGAGGGTGTCACATGGGAGCCAAAGGTGCTCCTCTATCACCAGCGCAGCCGCATTCTGGACCAGTTGGAGAGGGTAGAGAGAGGGAGAGAGAGAGAGCATTACAGTAGTCCAGGCGGGATGTAACCAGGGCATGAGCAACCGTGCATAAGTTGACTTTGTAAATATACAAATAGGATGAGACTATTGCCTTACACACCGTAAGCCGCCCTGAGTTTTCGGAGAAGGGTGGGATATAAATGTAAACCAAAAAAAAAGATAGAGTTGGACCAGTTAAAGCCACACTTAACTAAGGGGGAGGTGGGGGGAATTAAAAAAAAAAAGGAGAGAAATCAGAAAACAGGAGCAGCAGTAGGCTGTAATGTGTCCCCGGAGAATTGTGTCAGAGAATGCATAAGTAGCCATCAGTAGCAAAATACCATCCAGAAATGTAACTCAGCAGGGAATGCCACATTCCAGTAATGTCATTGCAAGATGTCGCCTTGCTCTCCAATTGTTTGCCTCTAAAATCGAGGCATTATATTGGGCCTAAGGAGCATCGTAAAAACAATAAAAGTCGTCCTGACATTTTCCCTCCTTTCCGCTTGCGGTCTCAGCTCTCCCAGCCTTGACCTTCCGCACTCGGCGGTCGCTCCGTCTTCGAAAAAGCAAGAAGGGTTTATGGGGGGGGGGGAAGAGAGAGAGAGAGAGAGAGAGAGAGAGAGAGAGAGAGAGAGAGAAAGTTCCAAAGTTGGAGGACCTTTGGGAATGTTAGAGAGCCCTATCAAAAGCCATAAAATCAGGAGTGAAATGTAAAATTTGCTACTATCGGTTCGGTGGGTGTGGCTTGGTGGGAAGGTAATGGGACTCGGTGGGCGTGGCCAACTTAACATAACATAACAACAGAGTTGGAAGGGACCTTGGAGGCCTTCTAGTCCAACCCCCTGCCCAGGCAGGAAACCCTACACCATCTCAGTCAGATGGTTATCCAACATTTTCTTAAAAATTTCCAGTGTTGGAGCATTCACAACTTCTGAAGGCAAGTCGTTCCACTTATTAATTATTCTAACTGTCAGGAAATTTCTCCTTAGTTCTAGGTTGCTTCTTTCTTTGATCAGTTTCCACCCATTGCTTCTTGTTCTACCCTCAGGTGCTTTGGAGAACAGCCCGACTCCCTCTTCTTTGTGGCAGCCCCTGAGATATTGGAACACAGCTATCATGTCTCCCCTAGTCCTTCTTTTTGTTAAACTAGACATGCCCAGTTCCTGCAACCGTTATTCATATGTTTTAGCCTCCAGTCCCCTAATCATCTTTGTTGCTCTTCTCTGCACTTCTTCTCTTTTTTTTTACTTTTAAATGCATTTTTCTACAACCTCTTTTGGAGAAGAGAAGGGAAGGGAAGGGAAGGGAAGGGAAGGGAAGGGAAGAGAAGAGAAGAGAAGAGAAGAGAAGAGAAGAGAAGAGAAGGGAAGGGAAGATGCTTTTAAAAGCCTCTGACGATCCCAGCTGAGTTGCCTGATGGTCAGAGGCTTTTCTTTTCTTTTAAAAACTTTTTTTTTTGCCTTTAAAAGAAAAAAAAGCCTCTGACAATCAGGCAACTCAGCTGGGTTCATCAAAGGAGCCTTTTAAAAGCAATTTTTTTAACAACCTCTTTGGCCAAAGAGGTTGTAGGAAAAAAATGCTTTTAAAAGGCTCCTCTGACGATCCCAGCTGAGCCACGCAATCATCAAAGGCCTTTTTTTTTTTACTTTTAAAAGCATTTTTTCGGCCGAAGAAAAAATTCTTTTAAAAGTAAAAAAAAAAAAAACCAACCTCTGATGATCGCGCAATTCAGCTGGGCAGGGCTGGCGGGCAGGGATTTTTGCTACTGGTTCTCCAAACCACCAACCACCATCGCTACTGGAATGGGCAATTTGGTCTGAACCGGGAGTATTTCACCCCTGCATAAAACCCGAGAAACACTTCCAGGTCATCAATCGTGCATCTCAAATCGGGTGTCGGAAATTGGCTCAGGAAGAAGCGGAGTCATAGGACTTGCCCTAAGAATGTGCTTTTTCCCAGGGGTCCCAGTTGTCTTTTGAAAAAGCATTTTTGGGACAACTGTGACCTGGATGACTGTCCTTCTTCAAGTTCCATTGGAAGTAGGAGAAGTCAAAAGGTCTTCAGAGGATTATGCAGTCAAAGAGAGAAACTTCACACAGTTTTTGTTCTCTCGTTGTAGTTGTTAGTTGTGAAATCGTGTCCAACCCATTGTGACCCCATGGACAACATTCCTCCAGGCCTTCCTGTCCTCTACCATCCTCCGGAGTCCATTTAAGCTCACACTGACTGCTTCAGTGACTCCATCCAGCCACCTCCTTCTCTGCCGTCCCATTCTTCTTTTACCCTCCATCGTTCCCAGCATGAGGCTCTTCTCCAGGGAGTCCTTTCTTCTCATTAGGTGGCCAAAGGATTTGAGTTTCCTCTTCAGGATCTGGCCTTCTAAAGAGCAGTCAGGGTTGATCTCCTCTAGGACTGACCGGTTGGATCGCCTTGCAGTCCAAGGGACTCACAGGAGTCCATTGGATCTATCTATCTATCTATCTATCTATCTATCTATCTATCTATCTATCTATCTATCATCTATCATCTATATCTATCTATCATCATCTATCATCTATATCTGTCTGTCTGTCTGTCTGTCTGTCTGTCTGTCTATCTATCTATCTATCTATCTATCTATCTATCTATCTATCTATCTATCTATCTTTGTTGTTAGTTGCAAAGTCATGTCCAACCCATCACAACCCCATGGACAACTTTCCTCCAGGCCTTCCTGTCCTCTGCAGTCCAAGGGACTCGCAGGAGTCTTCTCCAGCACCAGAGTTCAAAGGCCTCCATTCTTTGGTGCTCAGCCTTTCTTATGGTCCAACTTTCACAGCCATCCATTGCAACTGGGAAAACCAGAGCCTTGACTATACACACTTTTGTTGGCAGGGTGAGGTCTCTGCTTTTTAGTATGCTGTCTAGATCTGCCATAGCTTTCATCCCCAGGAGCAAGCGTCCTTTAATTTTCTTGGCTGCAGTCCCCATCTGCGGCGATCTTGGAGCCCAGGAAAAATAAAATCTGTCACTACCTCCATTTCTTCCCCATCTATTTGCCAGGAATTGGGAAGGCTGGATGCCACGATCTTAGTTTTCTTAATGTTGAGTTTCAAGCCGACTTTTGCACTCTCCTCCTTCACCCGCATCCAGAGGCTGTTTGTTCTCTCTATCCCTAAACAAATGCAACAAGGTTACACTTCACTGTCGAAACGCATGTAAACCCTATTCCTAAAAATAAATGTTAAAAGACAATTATTTCATCCAACCGAAATAGATAAAAGGCGCATTAGATAATAAGGCGGGCTGTTTTTTCCCCTTGTAAATGTATTTCAAGTTCTCTTTTTTCCCCCTTTTTTTCTTCCTTTTTTTTTTTCATAAAAAAGTTTTATTTTTACAAATGTCAAACAACTCATCCAATGTACAGTTATATACAATTAGTCGGGCTTGCCCAGTCACCACCCCCCTTTTTAACACTCTTCCCTCTTCTACCTTCTTTTACTTTCCTAACCTTCCTCTCCTTCTCTTATCTACATCCTCTCCTCCCTCCATCCTACACCTTCCTTCTCCCTCTTCTACCCTTCTTCCTTCCTCTTCTCCTCTTTCCTATTTCCTACTCTCTCCTCTTCTAAAATGGTAACTGGGCAGACCCGACCCTACATTAATTATATTTATACATCTTCAATAATCCCTGTACATTAACCATCACTCCATCCTCTACCCTCAACCCCCCAATTCCCCTCCCCCTTACCCCCCACCCCCCACCCCGACTTCCCAGAACAAAATGCAGGGTATCAAAACTAACAATCATAATCCAAAATAATTCCTAAATTATAATCTCTAGTCACTCCACACTTAATCACACTCTCAATTCCCCTCTCCTTCAGAAATATATCTAATACAAAATATTTCCTAAATTTACTCATATGCTATTTGATATTTTTTTAATCTGATACTTATTTTGAATATAATCAACCCACATTTTCCATTCTAAAATATATTTTTCCTGTGTATAGTCTTTCAAGTAAGCAGAGATTTTTGCCATTTCTGCCAGATTTGATACTTTGAGTGTCCATTCTTCAATTATTATTTTTTAATGTCTTTTCCAAGAAAATAAATACACCAAGAGAGTTTTTCTATCTTCTGGCTAGGATGCATATATATGCAGAAATAAATTTTAAAAAAATAAAAAAACACCAGGGCCTAGGCTAACTTAAACGCTTGTAAGGACAAATTGAGGAGACACGCTTAAATGCAACTGGATATTTTTATTTTACCCCCACCAGCTTTTTCTTGCTTCCTTGTTTGGTTCTTCTTCATTTTTTTTCCTTTCCTCTTCCCCGGTTTGAAAAATATTTATGTACTTGGCCTGAGAGATGGAGATAAATACGTGGAGGCTTCATTATGAGGGAGACACTTGCAAACTCATGGAACTTGGGCATGTCATGCAAAATGCATGAGCTGCTGGCTGCTGGCTTGCATTAAGCCACTTAGCACGGGTCACTCTGAACAAAGCTGATCTATTTGCATTCTAACCAGAAGTTTGTCAGAGCTGGGCTTTCATGTACAACCCCCCCACCCCTTCCCTACCATTTAAAATAGCTTTCAGGAATTGTTTTTCTCTCCTGATTCTCCTCTTTTTCTTCCTCCCCGTTCTAGAAAGTTCTTAGAAAACAACTTCTGAAGGGTTCCCTCCTTTGAGACGAAGAAGGAAGGGAGAGTCCCAGGTGCAGTTATGCAAACCGAACGGAAATAATTTTAACCGATGAACCGAGTTGGTAGGGACCTAATAGGTCATCTAGTCCAACCCCCTCCACCCCCCCCCCCGGCTCAAGCAGGAGACCCTACACCATTTCTGACAAATGGCAGTCCAATCTTTTCTTGAAAGCCTCCAGGGATGAAGCTCCCACAACTTCCAGGACTGGCTGGAATTTTAATTTTTTAGTTGATTTTATGGGTTTTAATTTTTATTAATTTTATAGGGTTTGATTGTATTTTAATTGGGCCAAATTTAATAAGTTTTTTAATTTGTGTTGTAAATGTTGTACCTTGATGAACATATCTTTTCTTTTATGTACACTGAGAGCATATGCACCAAGACAAATTCCTTGTGTGTCCAATCATACTTGACCAATAAAAAATTCTATTCTATTCTATTCTATTCTATTCTATTCTATTCTATTCTATTCTATTCTATTCTATTCTAATGTCTGTTTTTAGTATTGTATGTGTTTCCATTGTATTTTATCTTGGCAGTGAACCACCCTGAGTCCTTCGGGAAAAGGGCGGTATACAAATTAAATTATTATTATTATTATTATTATTATTATTATTATTATTATTATTATTATTATTATTATTATTATTATTATTATTATTATTATTATTATTATTATTATTATTATTATTATTATTATTATTATTATTATTATTATTATTATTATTATTATTATTATTATTATTATTATTATTATTATTATTATTCCGAAGGCAACTTTTGTTCTATGGGTTGTTTGTTCTCACAGTCAGAAAGTTCCTCCTCATTTCTAGGTTGAATCTCTCCTTGGTCAGTTTCCATCCATTATTCCTTGTCTGGCCTTCAGGTGCTTTGGAAAACAGCTTGACCCCCTTCCTCCTCTCTGTGGCAGTCTCTCAAGTATTGGAAGATGGCTTATCATGTCTCCCCTGGTCCTTCTCTTCACTAGACAAGCCATGCCCAGTTCATGTAACCGTTCTTCATATGTTTTAGTCTCCAGTTCCCTAATCATCCTGGTTGCTCTCCTCTGCACTTTTTCTAGAGTCCCAACACCTTTTTTACATCGTGGCGACCAAAACTGGATGCTGGATTCCAAGTGTGGCCTTACCAAGGCATTATAAAGTGATATTAACACTTCACTCGATCTTGATGTTTGGAAATGTACAAAGTTTTGCCATTTGGGCTTTGGGAAGATTCAGGAAGTAGGCAACATCCATTAAGACTAGGAGCTTAATAATTTGACTCTAATAGAAGGGACATGTTTGCAGCTCAGGGCTGTACCCTGGAGTCCTTGGTGGGTTTTTTTCTTGGAGACATTTCGTCACCTGCCTAAGTAACATCATCAGTGCTAGAAGAGAGTGGGGTTTGTGGGATAAAGGAGGAGAAAGAGAAGGAGGAGAAGGAGAAGGAGAACGGTGGGGTCCTTGGTGCTCTCTGGTTGTTTTCTTGCAGACTTTTCATTACCCAACTAGGTAACATCATCAGTGCTAGAAGGGAGTGGGGTTTGTGGAATGAAGATCACCCAGATAGCTTTGTGTCTAGAACTCGCGGTTTCCAGCCTGATGCCTTAACCACTACACCAAATTGTCTCTCCTTCTGTCTTATATATTGAACGAGGGCAAAATATGACTCTTACGGAGATCCCTGCAGGAGGAACAGTGTAATAGAACGTTCCGTGTTGTTTCAAACTCCCCAGTTTATCCTGGACGTGCGTATTCGACTAATGAGATCTCAAAAAAAAAGTGGAGAAGTTGGAATATTAGGGGTTCTTATGGCTAGCCCTTTAAAAAAAAAATCTCTCTTTTTTTTCAATCTAGGAAAGGGGAAGTCAATTTGGACTCCCACAATAAGGCATCATCATCATCTGTTTGACGGCCCCTATTATTCAGCCTGATCCGTAGATACTGCAAGAAAAAGTGTAGAAAATAAATCAAGCTATTTCCTCCCGTTCAAATTGTTCTGTTGTGACATCCCGGCTTCCTGTGATTTTTTCCCCCTCTTTTAATCCCTCCTCCTCCTCTTTTCTTCTTCTTTCTTCTTCTTTCTTCTTCTCATCCTTCTTCTCCCCCCTCTCCTCCTTCTCCTCCTTTTCCTTCTCCTCTTCCTCCTTCTTCTACTACTTCTCCTCCTCCTCCTTCTCCTCCTTCTTTCCCCTTCTCCTCCTCCTCCCCTTCTCCTCCTCCTCCTCCTCCTTTTCTACTACTACTACTACTTTTCCTTCTCTCCTCCTCCTCCCACTCCTTCTTTTCTCCTCCTCCTCCTCCTCCTCCTCCTCTTTCTTTCCTCCTCCTCCTCCTCCTACTACTACTTTTCCTTCTCCTCCTCCTCCCCTTCTACTACTATTCTTCTTCTTCTTCTTTCCTCCTCCTCCTCCTCTTCTTCTTCTTCTTTTCCTTCTCCTCCTCCTCCTCCTCCTCCTCCTTCTACTACTTCTACTACTTCTTCTTCTTTTCCTTCTCCTCCTCCTCTTTCTCCTCCTCCTTCTTTTTCTACTACTTCTACTTCTTCTTCTTTTCCTCCTCCTCCTCCTCCTCCTCCTTCTCCTTCTCCTCCTCCTCCTCTTCCTTCCCCTCCTCTTCCTCCTTCTTGAATGAGACTTCTCCACCTTCTCTTTTCCATTGTATTCATATAACGTAAAAATTAATATTCAAGATTAAAGGCAATAGTTGGACGAGGGACTAAATTTTACAGTCGGTGCTTCTGAAATAAATTGAAGTCTGGAATGAGGTTGTAACATGGGGCTGCTTTGATGAAGGATGGGAGGCCTCACCACTATCAACGTGAATTGGACATTTGTTTGAATACATTGTTTATATTTGTTATCATTTTCCCTGGGAAAACTAATTAAGGGACTAATTGATTGTTTTGTTGTACTCCTAATTAACTCCATATGGTGCACATCTCCATAGAGATATTGCAAGAGTTATTAGAAGTTGGGTGATGGTTTCAGGAACAAGACTTGGAAGCTAATTGTCCTTAAAGACATGCAGGAAGAAGAGTTTTAGCAACTCAAGAATAACAGAGTTGGAAGGGACCTTGGAGGTCTTCTAGTCCAACCCCCTATTCAAGCAGAAAGCTCTATGCCATTTTTGATAAGTGGTTGTCCAGTCTCTTCTTAAAAATTTCCAGTGTTGGAGCATTTACAACTTCTGGAGGCAAGTTGTTCCACTGATGAATTGTTCTCGCTGTCCGGAAATTTCTCCTTAGTTCTAAGTTGCTTCTTTCCTTGATGAGTTTCCATCCGTTGCTTCTTGTCCTGCCTTCAGGAGCTTTGGAAAATAGCTTGACTCCCTCTTCTTTGGGGCAGCCCCTCAAATATTGGAAGACTGCTATCATGTCTCCCCTAGTCCTTCTTTTCATTTTTTTTCCTTTTCAAGTCTTTTCAAAGACTTGAAGTCTTTGCCAAAACTAGAAGAATTAATACGGACCATTGCGGTCAGGCAGAAATGCATCTCTTTTGACCTCAAGATGGGGCGGGGCGTATTTTGTATGTGTGTTTACCACAAGGGGTGTGGTAAACACACATACAAAATTTATTTGCATGTGTGTTTGTACAGAAACAGGCCCCTAGAAAGAGTGCAGAGAAGAGCAACAAAAATGATCAGAGGTTTCTTTCTTTCTTTCTTTCTTTCTTTCTTTCTTTCTTTCTTTCTTTCTCTTTTTCTCTACCTTTCTCTCTCTCGCTTGTTCTATGTCTCTCTCTCTCTCCTTTCTTTCTTTCTTGTTTCTCTTTTTCTCTACCTTTCTCTACCTTTGTCTCTCTCTCTCTCTATATATATATATATATCCTCTTTCTTTCTTTCTTTCTTTCTTTCTTTCTTTCTTTCTTGTTTCTCTTTTTCTCTACCTTTCTCTCTCTCTGTCTGTCTCTCTCTCTCTCCTTTCTTTCTTTCTTGTTTCTCTTTTTCTCTACCTTTCTCTACCTTTGTCTCTCTCTCTCTATATATATATATATATCCTCTTTCTTTCTTTCTTTATTTCTTTCTTTCTTTCTTTCTTGTTTCTCTTTTCTCTACCTTTCTCTCTCTCTGTCTGTCTCTCTCTCTCTCCTTTCTTTCTTTCTTGTTTCTCTTTTTCTCTACCTTTCTCTACCTTTGTCTCTCTCTCTCTATATATATATATATATATCCTCTTTCTTTCTTTCTTTCTTTCTTTCTTTCTTTCTTTCTTGTTTCTCTTTTTCTACCTTTCTCTCTCTCTGTCTGTCTCTCTCTCTCTCTCCTTTCTTTCTTTCTTGTTTCTCTTTTTCTCTACCTCTCTCTCTCTCTATGTCTCTCTCTCTCTCTTCTTTCTTTCTTTCTTTCTTTCTTTCTTTCTTTCTTTCTTGTTTCTCTCTCCCTCCTTTCTTTCTTGTTTCTCTTTTTCTCTACCTTTCTCTCTCTCTCTCTTTCTCCCCCTCTCTCTCAAATTGCTGTGAAGCCAAATTGTACATTGGAATAAAAACTAGGAAGGGGGTAAATTACGTTCTACGTACTGTTTTGAATTACTGACTGGTCCATGGCTGCTCATGGCCCCAGTTTTGAGAATGAGGCCACATTGCGCATACTGTTGATCGATGCCCTATTTTTACATTCACTATTTTAGATATTGTCCGTTCCCTCTGCTTCCACTCACCCACGCCTTGTTTTCTTCTTTCAGATGATGGATTTAATTCAACCTTGATATCGTCTGGAATCTAAAGGACCAAGGATAAGCATGGGGACATTCACAATCCGTGAGCATCTCCTCTTCAACAAGTCGATAAGCCATCAGTGGTGTTTGTTTTTTTTTTGTTTACATTTATACCCCGCCCTTCTCCGAAGACTCAGGGCGGCTTACAGTGTATAAGGCAATAGTCTCATTCTATTTGTATATTTTTACAAAGTCAACTTATTGCCCCCCCAACAATCTGGGTCCTCATTTTACCTACCTTATAAAGGATGGAAGGCTGAGTCAACCTTGGGCCGGGCTTGAACCTGCAGTAATTGCAGGCTTCTGTGTTCTTAATAACAGGCCTTACCAGGCTGAGCTATCCGGTTTGACCTATTTAACCAGCTCTTGTCATTGAGAACAATTTGGGGGTAAATTACAAGCCATAGAAAAGTCATTTTAGGGGTTCATTAGCCCAAAGGAAGAAATGATGATAAATATTTAGGGGAAGTAGTCTTGTTCTGTCTCCTTCCCCACTTCGGATTAACGAGCTGGCCTTCAGCCAGTGGATTCACGGGCTCCTATCAGTCCTGGCAGAGAAATCGCAGCCGCCTGCCAAAGTTCAAACAAATGACTCACGTAGCAAGACTTTCAGCTCTTTTTGAAACGGTTCAGCAAAACTTTTGCTTCCTGTGGAGTGAGAGCAGTCCCAAAGCTCCTTATATATCCTGTGGAGCCCCACCCTTCCTTTTGATGACACCGCCTCTCTAATCTTCTGAAGCATGGGTCAAGCCAAGCTTGATTATTATTATCAGCTGGGTCTGAAGGCGTAGCCTGGGGAAGGGAGGAATCAGGGGATGACGGCCTCATTACGTCCTCTGACTGGTCTGGTTCTGGCTCCTGGAGCCGAGCCAAAGGAATCTGTGCTCCCAAGGTAAGCCTTACTGGCCCTTCCCCCTCACTCTCGGAGTCACTTTCGGGCATGGGGCCAGGTTCGGGGGCTGGAGTCACAACACCTGTGCTGTTTCCAGGGCAGCCGCTTGGGCCAGATCTAAGCACTTTATGAGCCAATCTGGGCCCCGAGCCTTGAGTTTGACAATGCTAACAGAGCATTTGACATGCTAGTTCACCACCTGCTAGGAATGGATGAGTAAATGCAGAGTAGATTTGCTCAGGTGTTTTTAGTAATGACTAGGTGGCTCAGTGGCTAAGACGCTGAGCTTGTTGATCAGAAAGGTCGGCAGTTAGGCAGTTCGAACCCCTAGCACAGGTCTCCTGTGCGAGCACAGAGTTGGACTAGAAGACCTCCAAGGTCCCTTCCAACTCTGTTACTTCTGTTACTGTTACTTCTGTCTTCCAAAGATGTCCACTTTGGGGGGGAGGGAACCCCAATCCTTATTTCTTTGTGATGTTTATCGTCACTTCAAACAGGGTTTTAGCAACTGACAGGTTTTTGTTGCGTTGTCGAAGCCAAGGTTGGCTTTTCTGCCCTTTAGAAAAAAGAAAAGGCCCGAGATATTTTTTCCCAAAAAAAAAAAAACATAATACAAATCAACAGAAAAATAAGTCAATAAACCAGCGGCATATTTAACAAAGCTAAAAGAAAGAGGATAATAAAGTGAGACCCCCAACAGCATCAGGATTCCAACTACTAAAAACAATTTGTCCGAGAATAATTAAAAGCCTGTTACAATAGAAACCGTTGAATGCCTCAGCTTATCTACAAATATTGTTTGGGGTTGGTTGGTTGTGCTGGAAAAAGTTGGTTTTTCTCTGCCTTTATTCCTTCACACATGCAAGGAAGGAAGGAAGGATAGACGCTGAACTCAGGAAGGAATGTAGAAAAGAAGGAAGGAAGGAAGGAAGGAAGGAAGGAAGGAAGGAAGGAAGGAAGGAAGGAAGGAAGGAAGGAAGGAAGGAAAGGTGAAACGAGGAGGTAGGAAGGTAGGTTGGGAGGGAGATAGGTGGGAGGGAGGGACGAAGGAAGGAAGGAAGGAAGGAAGGAAGGAAGGAAGGAAGGAAGGAAGGAAGGAAGGAAGGATAGACGCTGAACTCAGGAAGGAATGTAGAAAAGAAGGAAGGAAGGAAGGAAGGAAGGAAGGAAGGAAGGAAGGAAGGAAGGAAGGAAGGAAGGAAGGAAGGAAGGAAGGAAGGGAAGGTGAAATCAGAGAAGGAGGTAGGAAGGTAGATAGGTGGGAGGGAGGGAGGGACGAAGGAAGGAAGGAAGGAAGGAAGGAAGGAAGGAAGGAAGGAAGGAAGGAAGGAAGGTGAAACGAGGAGGTAGGAAGGTAGGTTGGGAGGGAGATAGGTGGGAGGGAGGGACGAAGGAAGGAAGGAAGGAAGGAAAAGTGAAACGAGGAGGTAGGAAGGTAGGTTGGGAGGGAGATGGGAGGGAGGGAAGGAGGGAGGAAGGAAGGAAGGAAGGAAGGAGGGAAGGAAGGAAGGAAGGAAGGAAGGAAGGAAGGAAGGAAGGAAGGAGATGTACTTTGAAAGATTTCAATTCAGGATTTTTTTTGGCAAGCCAATCCATGTTTTTCAGATGAAATGTTAGGATGGAAGTCTGTTTCTTTCTCTTTCTCTATTGTCCTGAATTGCTCTGCGTTTTTCTGGGGTGTGCATACACACACATGCACACACATACAAGTATGTTGAAGGTTAGATTGGAAATGCTTGTGTCCCCCTCCCCCCCCCAAATAATAGCCAGCCAACCTTTTAATCCCAGAAGGCGCCAGTTATCTGGAGAACATTGAAACAAAACAAAACACACAAAAAACGCCAGTGTTGCAAGACCTTCCTTAATTAACAATTACTCCACAGCAAGGCTGTGAAATCTGCTATTAACCTGGGGGCAAAGTGCATTTTGTTAATCAGCCGGAGTTCGTATTCTGTATTTTTCACACATGCACATCCACCGCCTCAAAGAGATGGGTCTGTGCCAGATTGGATAGCTGCACGAGTCAGGAAGTATTAATACCATTTTATAAAGCTTTAGTAAGGCCACACCTGGAATGCCGCGTCCAGTTTTAGTCACCGCATTACAAAAAAAAAAAGACGAGACTTTGAAAAAAGTGCAAAGAAGAGCAGCTAAGATGATAACTAAGATATATGAAGAATGGTTGCAGCAATTGGTTATGGCCATCCTAGAGAAAAGAAGAATTGATAGCAATATTCCAGTATTGGAGAGGCTGTCCCAAAGAAGAGAGGGTCAACGTATTTCCTAACGCACCAGAAGCAGGAGTGAAATGCTCCCGGTTCGGACCGGATCACCCGATCCGGTAGCGATGGCGATGGGTGGTTCAAAGAACCGGTAGCAAAAATCCCTGCCCCACCCCCTATGCCCAGCTGAGCCGCACGATCATCAGAGGTGTTGTTGTTTTTTTTACCTCATCAGAGGTGTTTTTTTTCTTCGGCCAAAAAAAGGCTTTTAAAAGTAAAAAAAAAAAAAACCTCGGATGATCGCACAGCTCAGCTGGGATTGTCAGAACCTTTTAAAAGCATTTTTTCTACAACCTCTTCGCCGAAGAGGTTGTTTAAAAAAATGCTTTTAAAAGGCTCTGGCGATCAGGCAACTCAGTTGGGATCGTCAGAGCATTTTAAAAGCATTTTTTTTCAGCCAAAGAGGTTGTAGAAAAAAATGCTTTTAAAAGGAAAAGGAAAAAAAGTTGGAGTAACAAATTTTACATTTCACCACTGACTAGAAGGTGAAATAAGAAACAATGGATGGAAACTCATTAAGGAGAGAAGCAACCTGGAATTAAGGAGAAATTTCTTAACAGGACAATTAACCAGAAGTTGTAGGTGCTTCATCATTGGAGTTTTTTTTTTAATTAAGTTTTTACAGTTAAACAAATCTTATTCACCATTTACACATCACTGTGACCATTTTTATATCCTCTTATTAATATTCACGTATGTTCCATACATTTATACTAATTTTACATTCTATTTAGAGTTCTATCCCCTGCTCTTTTTTTTCTTCTATTTTCAATCCAGTTATACCATTTCTCCCATATTACATAAAAATCAGACTCCATCAATCCTTTCGATTCAAGAGTCAGTTTGTCCATTTTGGCCTCAGTCCAATTACTTTTTTAATTATTAAATCTTCAGAGGGTATGCTCTGACTTCTCCAACATGGAGCGAAAGCCAATCTTGCCGCAGTTATCATATGCAGAATAATATATGTTGGGGTTTTGGGTTTTTTTCCATATTTCCTTTTCATTATTCCTAGGAGAAACAATTCTGGTGTATATTCTATCTGGAAGCCCGTTACTTCCTGTATCCACCTTCATCCAATATTTTTTAGTTTTTAAGAAGAGACTGGACAGCCATTTGTCTGGAATGGTATAGGGTTTCCTGCTATAGGTTGGACTAGAACAGGGGTCTCCAACCTTGGCAACTTTAAGACTTGTGGACTTCAACTCCCAGAACTCGTCAGCCAGCTTTGCTGGCTGAGGGATTCTGGGAGTTGAAGTCCACAAGTCTTAAAGTTGCCAAGGTTGGAGCCCTCTGGACTAGAAGACCTCCAAGGTCCCTTTCAGCTATGTTCTGATTAATGCAAGTGTTGTAAACGTCAAGATTTCCCCTGTCCAGTTGTCTCTGACTCTAGGGTACGTTGGTGATTTCCATTTTCTTGGCTGAGGGAAACAGCACTTTCCGAAGACAATTTCTGTGGTCATGTGGCCAGCATGACTACTGTACATGCCAAAGGCAGGTCAAACGCTGTTACCTTGCCACCAAAGTGGTACCTATTCATCTACTCGCATTTGCCCGCTTTTGAACTGCTAGGTTGGCAGGAGGTGAGGTAAGACACGGGATCTCACTCCATTGCGCAGAGCTCGGGTCTCGAACCCGGATGGTCAGATCTCCTGTTGACGAGCTCGGTGCCTTTCAACCACCAAGCCACGGCGCAAGAGTTGTAGGTTGCTCTATATCAACGTTGTAGGGACTGCATTTCCCAGGGGAGTGTGATCTGATTTATTTCAGCAACGTAGACCATGAAATGCCGTGTTAAGGGATCCCTTTTCCAGAGGTGGTATTCAGCCGGTTCGCATGAACCGGTAAGCGGCGACTGTATAATGCCGTCCTATTTAGCCATGTTTTGGAGGCCGGGCGCATGCACGAAAGGTGCCCACGTGAGCAAAGCGTAGGCGTGGAAGGCACGAGAGAGAGAGCGAAGCAAGCGTGCGCGTGGCAAACTGGTGGCAAGAACATGCGAAACCCACCGCAGCCCTCTTCCCTTCATCAGACCTACCGAGAGGAAATGCTGTCCATCGATCTTTCAAAAGTAGGCCAAGGTAAGTGCCGGGAGAAACATAGATCAATTGAAAAGGCTCGGTGCCATTTTCTCTCCCATCTGAATATTTCAGCCGAAAATGTTGCAAATCTCGCAGGAGGACTCATTCGGGAGCCGTTTGTCGCTACCTTCCTTTGCTATCCTCTATTGAAATTCCCTCCGTCTCCCTCGGTTGGCATGACTAGATTATTGAGTTCCCTGTTCATCCGTCTCCGAAAAGATTAAACTGTCTTCTGGAAAAGGCCACCATGTTCCCAGGAGGGAAGCCATCCCATTTTTCGCACACTGACGCCTCTTCCTGGCCCCTCCCTGCCACATGTGGTGCAGAATCCTTTGCAGGTAGTTGTGAGAACTTGACGAAACTTCGAAACGACAGGAAGTAGGGCCCTGTAGAAATTCCCCTTCTGGATATCTCGATAGGCTGATGGAACATTCTGGTGGGTTGTAGGTGTGAATTCTCACAAACACTTTACTTTTTTGACCCAGTTCTACTGGGCAGAGCAGATTTTAGGTCTAAATAACAAATGAATACCCAACAGCTTCACAAATCGAAGCTTGTGTTACTGTTTTTTCTTTCTTTCTTTCTTTCCCCTTTTCTTTCTTTTTTTCTTCCTTTCTTTTTCTTTCTTTTTTTCTTTCCTTTCTTCTTTCTTTCTTCTTTTTCTTCCTTTCTTCCTTCCTTTTTTGCTTTCTTTCCTTCTTTCTTTCTTTTTCTTTCTTTTTACCTTTTCTTTCCTTCCTTCCTTCCTTTCTTTCCTTCCTTTTTCCTTCCTTCTTTCTTTCTCCTTTTTCTTTCTTTCTTCCTTTCTTTCTTTTTTTTCTGTTTTTCTTTCTTTCCTTCCTTCTTTTTTCTTTCTTTTTCTTTACCTTTACCTTTCCTTCCTTCCTCCTTCCTTCCTTCCTTCTTTTTTCTTTCTTTCCTCCTTCCTTCCTTCCTTCTTTTTTTCTTTCTTTCCTTCCTTTTTCCTTCCTTCCTTCTTTCTTTCTCCTTTTTCTTTCTTCCTTTCTTTTTCTTTCTGTTTTTCTTTCCTTCCTTATTTCTTTTTCTTTCCTTTTTCCTTTCCTTTTACTTCCTTCCTTCCTCCCTTCCTTCTTCCTTTCTTTTTCTTTTTTCTTTTTCTTTACTTTTTCCTTTCCTTTTCCTTCCTTCCTTCCTTTCTTTTGTCTCTTTTTCTCCTAACCATGTCCAGGTTGAAGGCTGGTGGGTAACAGCAGGCTGTCTCATGACTCATTACAATGTCATCACTGCAAATATTGTAGCAATATGGATTTTCAATAGCCAAACACCAAAGTAATATCAACGACGAACAAAGGATTTCGTGTTCTGATAATCACGGGGAAAATTTGGGGAGCGGGGCAGAAGAAACCTCCTGGAGGCATTTTGCAATCTTTGGCTGGGACTCCCCACCAGGCAGGATATTATAATAAAAGAGAGGGAGAGATGAACTCATAATAAATAATAAGGGTAATGAAATGACATCCCTTATTTTCTACCTCTTTGCAAACTGTTTGGGAACGGTTTGCTTCGGTCTCACGCTGTTTTGGAGAAGGGACGTGGCTTGTTGCAAATTACTTTGGCAAGCAATGTAGGTCACCTGAAACCAAATAGAGAAAGGTGGATGATATACAGAATATGCAGTCTGCAAAAATAGACGAAGGGATTTATATATACTTCCCTACAGACCTTAAGTCATCCAAACTGTCAATTGACCTACTTCTTCCTACTGGGCCTGGAGTCCCTGGTAAATCTACCGGCAGAGACACACTTGAGACTTTTCAAGTGTCATGGATGCTCGCACAAGATGCCCGCGAGGAGGTACAGAATGTAACAGGGAAGGCAGAGTGGGAATGAGAAAGCAATTCAGGTGAAACAGAGATGCGGTAAGAGTTACCGATGCACTTTCCCATCCTTCAGAGGAAGGTGTTGATTTAGAGGGAACCAGGATGGGAGGTGGACTCCTACAGGTGGCAATGGAGAAGTTGATGGAGAGGGAGCCAGGATGGGAGGTGGACTCCTACAGGTTGCAATGAAGATGTTGGTGGAGAGGGAACCAGGATGGGAGGTGGACTCCTACAGATTGCAATGGAGAAGTTGATTTAGAGGAAACCAGGATGGGAGTTGGACTCCTACAGGTTGCAATGGAGAAGTTGATGGAGAGGGAGCCAGGATGGGAGTTGGACTCCTACAGGTTGCAATGGAGAAGTTGATGGAGAGGGAGCCAGGATGGGAGGTGGACTCCTACAGGTTGCAATGGAGAAGTTGATGGAGAGGGAGCCAGGATGGGAGTTGGACTCCTACAGATTGCAATGGAGAAGTTGATTTAGAGGAAACCAGGATGGGAGTTGGACTCCTACAGGTTGCAATGGAGAAGTTGATAGAGAGGGAGCCAGGATGGGAGGTGGACTCCTACAGGTTGCAATGAACATGTTGGTGGAGAGGGAACCAGGATGGAAGATAAACTCCTACAGGTTGCAATGGAGATGTTGGTTGAGAGGGAACCAGGATGGGTGGTGAAGTCCTACAGGTTGCAATGGAGATATTTAGAGGAAACCAGGATGGGAGGTGAGGTTTTTAAGAAGAAACTGGACCGCCACCTGTCTGAAATTGTATAGGGTCTTCTGCTTGAGCAGGGGGTTGGACTAGAAGACCTCCAAGGTCCTCTCCAGCTCTATTCTGATTGATTTTTTTTTTAATTCAAAAAGTTTTACAAAAAAAATTTTTCCCCCCCTTTCCCCCTCCTCCCTCCCTTCGCAACCCCTCCCCGACTTCCCGGAACGAGCACAAGGTATAGTTAAAATAAAACAAACATATGCTAAAAATTTTCATCCCAACTTAATTATACCCCTACAATCATCAATTCCTAACTTCCCCAAAAGCAATCAAAATAATACATCATAATCATTCAAAACAGTCTGATAACTCTTAGTCTGATATCTACGTTGAATATAGTCAATCCATTTTTCCATTCCTTTAAGTATCTTTCTTGCGTATTGTCTTTCAAAAGGCTGATATCTTCGCCATCTCAGCCAAATTGGCAACTTTCAATATCCATTCTTCTATTGTTGGTACTTCTTTTTCTTCCAATATTGTCCTATTAGTAATCTTGCTGCAGTTATTAGATTTAAAATCAATTTAGTCTCAATTACTGTACAATCCGTAATAATTCCCAACAAGAAAATTGCAGGAACTTTATCTTCTTTTCAGAACATTTTGTAAAATCCACCAAATTTTTATCCAAAAGGCCTTTATGTCCTTACAAGTCCACCAAATGTGAAAATATGTAGCGTCATCACAATTACATCTCCAACATTTTGCTTGCATTTCTGGATACATACACGATAATTTTTAGGATCTAGATGCCATCTATAAAACATTTTATAAAAATTTTCCTCAGATTCTGTGCTCATGAATTTAACATTTCTAACCCAAATTTTTCCTACGTTTCCAATAATATTGGCTCCTGAAAATTTTGTGCCCACTTTATCATACAGTCCTTTACCAAGTCCCTTTCAGAATCTATTTCAAGTAACACATTATACAATCTCTTTATATGCTCCTGAGACTGATTTCTAATTTGCTTTACCAAATTTCCTCGTTCTGCTCTATACCAATTTTCTGATCTCCTTCCATCTAGCACGTAGTTGCTCATATTGAAACCAAGTATAATTTTTCCCTTCCTCTCTTAATACTTGCAGAGATTTTAACTGCAAATTACCTCTTTCAGTATACAAAAGATCTTTATATGTAATCATTTCCTGATTCTGTTCTATGTTTATATTTTCTACTGTATGTCTAGGACTTGCCCATATAGGAACCTTATAATTTAGTTTATAAGAGTATTTTTCCAAACACGAGAAGGGCATTTCTTAGCACATGATTTTTAAAGGCCTTATCCACTTTTTTGTCATAAATTAAATATGCATGCCATCCATATAGCAAATCATAACCTTCTATATTCAAAATTCTGTCCTCTGTTAAATTAAACCAATCACTTATTGCAGAGAGAGCAGCTGCTTCATAATATAATTTAAAATTAGGCATTTTTAAACCTCCCCTTTCCCGAGAATCTTGAATTATTTTCATTTTAACCCTAGCTTTTTTACCTTCCCATATAAATTTGTTAATTCCCTTCTGCCATTCCTCAAGATTCTTATCTTTCTTAATTATTGGTATCATCTGAAAGAGGAATAAAAATCTAGGTAAAACATTCATTTTAATAGCAGCAATTCTCCCCAGCAAAGATAATTGCAATTTTTTCCAAACAATCAACTCCTTCTGAACTTTTTGCCATAAAACCTCATAGTTATTCTTATACAATTTCACATTTGACGACGTAATATAAACCCCTAAGTACTTAACCTTCTTTACAATTTCAAATCCTGTTACTTCCTCTAGTTTTTCTTTCTGTTGTCTGGCCATATTTTTTATTATCACTTTTGTCTTTTTCTGATTTACCTTAAACCCTGAGACATTCCCATATTGATCAATTATTTCCAACAAAGATTTACTAGAATTTATAGGGTTTGTTATTCTGATTGATTGATTGATTGATTGATTGATTGATGAAGAAGAGACGGCCCCCAGAGACTTTAATCAAGTCATGAAAGACATATGCTTTGGGGAGGGGGGGGCTGAAAAACTGTAATGGAGGTGAGTTAAAGCCAAACCTAGTGAAATGAGAAAGTAATTCATATTATTTTAATGACTGTGTCTTTCTTGCAAGAAAGACTGTCCTCACCACCCCCAGTAAATTCAGATTCTGCTTAAGAACTGTGGATGTGAATGTAACAATTGCGGGGATTCCCTGAACAGGGAAGATGTGGCAAGAAAGGTGGTAAAATGGGGCAAAACTCACTTAACAACTGTCTTGCGTAGTGACGGAAATTTTGGGCTCAGTTGTGGTCATATGTCATGGACTTACGTTGAGAGGACAAACAAAAATGGCTTCCAGATAAGGGATCATGTTATCCAACGTTGATGGCCAACATCCAAGGATGACTCAATCTTCGGACACACTGGCATTAAACAGAGATAGATGATCATCCTCTTGGCCCACTGTGATAGTGGCTTTGGGGCAGGGGTGAAATCTACTTACCTTCCCTACCGGTTCAGAAGTATCCGATTTTTGACCCTCGGCGTATGCGCAAAGCCTTCTGAGCATGCGCAGAGGGTCAAAAACAGGTTACTTCCTGGTTTTAACTGACGTCCACGCAGGTGGGTGGAGCCTTTTCTTCCTGACATCCGCGCAGGTGGGTGGAGCCTCGTGCTGCTGCCGCTACCAGTTCGCCGAATTACACGCCGCCAGCGTGTACTCATGAACCAGCGCTACTGGTTCATGAGAACCAGACAGAACAGGCAGAGTTTCACTGTAAGCTAGATGATCCTCACGGTCCCTTCTCTGCGATTGTACAACTTGGATTAGGAAATGATTGGTGCCTTTATATCATGGGAACCCAGCCAAGACTTGTTCACAGCTGTTAAGAAAATGAATACAAACAGCAATAAAATCAGCAATTTTAAAGTGAAGGGCAGGTTTGACATTTATCAATCCACAAAGCTGAATGAATGAATGCTCCAAACAATTACATTAATCAGAGAGCTCAGAATCTGTGTTTTTCTACATGCCATAGTGGGGAAACTACCAGGCTCAAGTCAGAATTATGTTCAACAACCAGTTCACTATTTCCCTTCCTCCCATTTTGGCGATATAACCTGGGAGTACATTGAAGCAAATTGTAGGTTGCTGTGAAAGGAGGAGGAGGCAGTGGTTGAGGAGAAGGTGAAGAAGGAGAAAGTGGAGAAGGTGAAGGTGGAGAAGGAGAAAGAGAAAGTGGAGAAGGAGAAAGAGAAAGAGAAGGAGAAGGTAAAGAAGGAGAAGGAGAAAGTGGAGAAGGAGAAGAAGAAAGTGAAGAAGGAGAAAAAAAGTGGAGAAGGAGAAAAAGAAAGAGAAGGAGAAGGAGAAGGTGGAGGAGAAGAAAGTGAAGGAGAAGAAAGTGAAGAAGGAGAATGAGAAAGAAAGAAAAAGAGAAGGAGAAGATGGAAAAGGAGAAAGTGGAGAATGTGGAGAAGGAGGAGAAGAAAGTGGAGAAGGAGAAGGTGGAGAAGGAGGAGGAGAGAAAGAAAGTGGAGAAGGAGAAAAAGAAAGAGAAGGAGGAGGAGAAGAAAGTGAAGGAGAAGAAAGTGAAGAAGGAGAAGGAGAAAGTGAGAAAAAGAGAAGGAGAAGATAGAAAAGGAGAAGGTGGAGAATGTGGAGAAGGAGGAGAAGAAAGTGGAAAAAGAGAAAGAGAAGGTGGGGAAAGGAAGGAATAGTCCTTTCAGCAGTTCTAAGAAGGTTCCACGCCCATTTGCACTATTCACGTGACCCTGAGGGCACAGATAAACTTTCAAGTAGCCTCAACAACTCTCAGAATGCTAACAGCCAGATGATTGCAAGGAATATACATCCTTCCATCCTCCACTATTCATTCAGAAATGAAGAAGTTTCTTGGATGAGAAGCGAAATGCCTTCAAGGAAAAACAAAGGAAATCCAGCTGCCTCTTGAAAAAGCACCTTTAGGACATTATCTGTCAGCCTCCACTCTTCATCTTCATCTCTTTTTGTACTTCTTATATTCAGTTGTTAGATAGCATGGGATTTTATTTCTAATGTAAATAGCTCTTGGATTCAAGTTAAGTAGAGAGGGCCCTTTAAGAGTGTCGGTCTGACATAATTAAGGGGGGAGGGGAGATTAATGTTTTGAATTCAACAGGAATGTTTGAGCGCGAACTCTAACGGACATTGCATTCCTGATATGATTGACAGCCAGAGACCTGCGGAAGAAGATTACCACGGGACCCCGGGAAGGAGCTGGCATTGGACCAGACCTGATGACCTCTTGGGAAAGAGGAGGGAGTAATAAGGGGGATATAGATTGTTAGCCATATTTTGTCTCAGATTCAACTTAACACTGCTGCTATCCAGATGTACCTAGTAAAAGTACTTTTCTTTATTTGCAAATGAAGTCAAGGTGTATTCTTTCCTAGATATAATCAGAGGCAGCCTGACACTATCTTACTCATATCCTTAATTTTCCCTTTCTGCATCTTCTCTTCTCTTCTCCAAGCGGAAAACCTTCAAGAAATGTGATGTGGGGGGGAGTCTCCTCCAAGCAGAAATGAATGTCTGCTTAATTTCCAGATCCAGGGATCTAATTTCAAATTTTCATGGTGGCTCAGTGGCTAAGACACTGAGCCTGTCGATCAAAAGGTCAGCAGTTCAGCGGTTCGAATCCCCTGCGTAACGGGGTGAGCTCCCGTGACTTGTCCCAGCTTCTGCCAACCTAGCAGTTCGAAAGCACTTTAAAAAATGCAAGTAGAAAAATAGGGACCACCTTTGGTGGGAAGGTCACAGCGTTCCATGCGCCTTTGGCCTTGAGTCATGCTGGCCACATGACCACGGAGACGTCTTCAGACAGCGCTGGCTCTTCGGCTTTGAACGGAGATGAGCACCGCCCCCTAGAATCAGGAACAACTAGCACATATGTGCGAGGGGAACCTTTACCTTTAATTTCAAAACCAATGAAGGACTGCACAAAATAAAAAAGTTACCATTTGCTTCAACCCATCAGTTGTCGCTCCGATACAGAAGAGTTTCTCTAATTCATCCAAGAAACCGAACATTCCTTCCTTCCTTAAGAATTACAGGCCAAAAGCTTAATTTAACTTTATAGCTCTTGCATTGTCTCTGTGGTTTATTTATTTTTAATTTTTTTGGGTGTTGTTTGTTTGTTGCAAACTGAATTCTAGTAGAGCAATTTTCAGCTTGTTACCCTCTGGGCCCAACGCAACCATGTCTTGTAAAAGAATAAATTGATCCTGTTTACACTTGACTTTTTTTTTCTTCTTCTTCTGGTTTTTTTTGTTTTTTTGGAAAACATTGGTTAAGCTGTAATGGAATCATCCATGCTTGCAAAAGACACTGATATAAATACATCCACTTGTCCTACAGAGAAGCCTGCACATTTAACAAGATGAGAATTAGAGACCAAAAAGAAAAGGGTGGGGGGGAAAAAGCCGAAGGAATTTAGGGGGTCCATAAGGCAATGAACCCCAACCTCTTTGGAAATCGGGAGGAAATTTTAAAAGTCTTGTTTCTGATTCCAGTATTTATTGTAACGTATTATTATTGTCCTTCACGTCTTTTCTATTCCCTTGGCTTATTGGTATCATTGTGATGATGGTGATGATGATGATGATGATGATGATTCTGTTGTTTTGCATGTATACTGAGAGCTTCTACACGAGATAAATTCCTTGGCCAAATAAAGCTATTCGATTCTGCAAGATTGAATTATGTTCTGCTCTGTTCTGTTCTAATTTCTATTCCATTCCATCATGTTCCATTCCGTTTCATTCTTCATTCTTCTGTTCTGTTCTGTTCTGTTCTGTTCTGTTCTGTTCTGTTCTGTTCTGTTCTACCCTGCCCTGCCCTACCTTACCCTATTCTACTCTACTCTACTCTACTCTACTCTATTTAAATCCTATTTCATATTCTGTTCCGTTCTATTCTATTCTGTTCTGTTCTGTTCTGTTCTATTCTATTCTCTATTCCATTCCAGTCTTCATTCATCTGTTCTGTTCTGTTCTGTTCTATTCTGTTCTACCCTACCTACCCTACCCTACTCAACCCTACCTTTCCCTACCCTACCCTACTTATCCTATTCTATTCTATTCTATTCTATTCTATTCTATTCTATTCTATTCTATTCTACTCTATTCTAATTCCTATTTCATATTCTGTTCTGTTCTAATTTAATCTAATCTCTAATCTCTATTCCTTTCCATTCCATTCTATTCTATTCTATTCTATTCTATTCTATTCTATTCTATTCTATTCTATTCTATTCTATTCTATTCTATTCTACTCTATTCTAATTCCTATTTCATATTCTGTTCTGTTCTAATTTAATCTAATCTCTAATCTCTATTCCTTTCCATTCCATTCTATTCCATTCTTCATTCAGCTATTCTGTTCTGTTCTGTTCTGTTCTATTCTGTTCTGTTCTGTTCTACCCTACCCTACTCTACCCTACCCTAATTCTTATTCCTATTCCTGTTCCTATTCCTATTCCTGTTCCTATTCCTATTCCTATTCCTATTCCTAATGCCAATATTTTTTCAGGAAGCCATTCCTGCAAACAGGCTTTTTACATTTTATTTTATTTTGCTCGATTGTAAACCCTGGTATGTCCTCGCTGAGCTTCTCTTTCCCTTATATTTATGAGGATTCTATTTTCATTTTGTGCAAATCACAAACAAGGGAAACAGTGAGGGACTGCATATCCCTGATGGTATTGAAAATACGCTCTTTTATTTGCGTGATTGATATCTTACCCTTTCATCCAAAAAGGGCATTTTTGGGTGGCCAAAATAAAGCTGCGAGCAAGAAAAGAACAAGGGTGGAAATAGACACACACACATCCTCCCATAATTTACTTTCTGGAATAGATAACGTCCTTTTTTTTAAATAATAATAATAATAATAATTCAGAAGACCATAGATTCCTTTTGAGTGATATTCCAGGGACTGTACTCTTAGAATTGGCAAAACGAAGGAAGAAATAAGGCTCAGATAATGACCTACATCTGACCCAATTTAAAAGTGAAAGTATGAAAGGATAATTTATTTGGCTTATCCCTGCATGTTTATTAACTAGGGCCAAGCAAAAGCATTGATTCAAACATTCAAGTTGAAGATGGTTCAAGCTCCTTCTTTCCTCCAGACAGAAATATCCAAAATGAAGTGCCAACTGGTTTGATCAGTGAACTGAACCTGCGGCCTTTAAACCACCTTCAAGCATTTAAAAAAAAAAAAAAAACCTTTAAACCAGTTTGAAGGTGGGTTATTTGAGCTCAAGCAGGAGGGCCCTTTTTAAAGCCAAAGCTGCCCGTAGCTTTGATCTGACAATTCCACTTGCAAACCTCAACCAAATCACAGAGAGACGGATTTGGACACCAATCGTGAGAATTTCTCCAGTGGTATGGTGGTCTAGTGGTGAAGAAGCTCGTCTCCTATTTGGTGTTGTGGCCCGCTGGAAGCCAGCAGAGCTGGCAGCAAAGTCGGAGAGTGAGGAAGTTGGGGAGGAACTTGGGCCAGTCCTGGGAGCTGAGGAAAGCTCAAACAAGGGCTCTGCATCAGAGGCAGAGAGGGGGCCAAGGCCATCTGATAGTTATGTGCAGCTTCCGGAGTCTGACAGCAGCAAGGCAGAAGAACAACGGGAGCCTGTTCTCAGTATGCATATGCGCAGAGCTGCCAGAACACAGAAACAATTAAGGAAACAAGGTCAACTTGGGAGTAAGGCTTGGAGATGATTGGCCCCTCCCATAAGACATAAAAGGGAAGTGAACGGGATGTGAGCTTTTGCAGGAAGCAATTAGTTCATCTGGCCAATTCAAGATTTGAAAATTCTGTTTGTGATTCTGTGCCAAGTTTGGCCTTGCCCTGGGTCAGGAAATTAGCTCTCTGGCAGCGTGTCCCGTAAGATAGGTGGGTATTGATAACCTTCCTCTGAAAGACTGTTTATCAAGCCTTGCGGACTGTAAATAATAATAATAATAATAATAATAATAATAATAATAATAATAATAATAATAATAATAATAATAATAATAATAATAATATTAATATTAATAATAATAATAATAATAATAATAATAATAATAATAATAATAATAATAATAATAATAATAATAATAATTTAATTTGTATACCGCCCTTCTCCCGAAGGACTCAGGGCAGTTAACAGCCAAATAAAACAACGATCAAAATACATACAATATAAATAAAACAATAGCTAAAAAACTTATTCAAAATTTGGCCCAAAATTTAAAATATATTTAAAATCCTAAAAACAAATTAAGAATTAAAAACCCATAAAAACCTCTAAAAATTCTATGCCAGTCCTGCACGGAGAAATAGGTACGTCTTAAGCTCACGGCGAAAGGTCCGAAGGTCAGGAAGCTGTCGAAGTCCAGGGGGAAGTTCGTTCCATAGGGTAGGTAATGAAAGTAATTTACAGTTGTATAAATAAAACAGGTTTTGCGGGACTAAGATTGTGCTTTATGCTTTCTAAGGAAACCTAGGTTAGAACACTTGGAAGGTTGAGAGTTGGAAACTAAGTAGTGGCAATTGTTTCTCTCTTAGGGTGCAAAGAAGAAAAATACCTGCTGTGAACTCCACATTGGTGTTAGGAAGGGCATCCAGACAGTAAATACTTAGCTCTATTCAGTTGCAGTAACTCTACCCCGAACTAAGGGATTTACAGGGTTGTAAAATGAAAATAAAGTCAGGATTTCTTTTTTTTATTATTATTTGCATTTATATCCCGCCCTTCTCCGAAGACTCAGGGCGGCTTACATTGTGTTAAGCAATAGTCTTCATCCATTTGTACATTTGTATAAAAAATAATAATAATTGCTACCAACCTGCCTTCCATTGAGGACCTGTATACTGCACGAATCAAGAAGAGGGCCGTGAAAATATTTACAGACTCCTCGCATCCAGGACATAAACTGTTTCAACTCCTACCCTCAAAACGACGCTATAGAGCACTGCACACCAGAACAACTAGACACAAGAACAGTTTTTTCCCGAAGGCCATCACTCTGCTAAACAAATAATTCCATCAACACTGTCAAACTATTTACTGAATCTGCACTACTATTAATCTTCTCATAGTTCCCATCACCCATCTCTTTCCACTTATGACTGTATGACTGTAACTTTGTTGCTGGCAATCCTTATGATTTATATTGATATATTGACTATCATTTGTGTTGTAAATGTTGTACCTTGATGAACGTATCTTTTCTTTTATGTACACTGAGAGCATATGCACCAAGACAAATCCCTTGTGTGTCCAATCACACTTGGCCAATAAAAATTCTATTCTATTCTATTCTATTCTATACAAAGTCAACTTTTATTGCCCCCAACAATCTGGGTCCTCATTTTACCTACCTTATAAAGGATGGAAGGCTGAGTCAACCTTGGGCCTGGTGGGACTTGAACCTGCAGTAATTGCAAGCAGCTGCTGTTAATAACAGACTGTCTTACCAGTCTGAGCCACCAGAGGCCCATCCAGTATGTTGACAATTACATTTTGATAGCAACTTTTGGAAGTGCACCCAAAGAGTTGAAGTACACAGCCCAAGGCGTGAGTAAACATACCGCCAAGATGAACCTCTGTTGTCAGGCATCAAAGTGACCATCAACATGATATGATATTGCTGCAAAGAGGTTGAACATCTCTTCAGACATGATGGATGCATCCTGAACCCCCAGCTGTTTTATTAGCGCTGGATGGAACAGGGCATCACATTCTGCAGCCTAGTAGCTGAAATGCTGAAATGGCTAATGAACTGGTTGTTTGGCACAATTCCCACTTGCTGGCAAGGGAAAAGGCCTTTGAATGCCACTTACCAGCTGCCACAGTTTCCAGGATCAGGAGGAAAAATGTCTCTGTTCACACAACTTAGTTTCGTGATAGAATAGAATAGAATAGAATAGAATAGAATAGAATAGAATAGAATAGAATCGAATCGAATCCTACAGCATCTTGAGTCTCCAAAGACCTATGCAAGGATCCTTTTTGTAGACTTTAGTTCAGCATTCAATACCATCATTCCAGACATTCTTCTAACTAAGCTAAACCAGCTACAGGTACCGGAACAGACTTGTAAGTGGATCACAAGCTTCCTAACAAACAGGAAGCAGCAGGTGAAGCTAAGCAAGATCACATCAAATACCTGTACAATTAGCACAGGGCCCCCCCAAGGCTGTGTGCTCTCCCCACTTCTCTTCTCTCTGTATACCAATGACTGCATCTCCAATGATCCATCTGTTAAGCTACTGAAGTTCGCAGATGACACAACAGTGATTGGTCTCATTCGAGACAATGACGAATCCGCATATAGACGAGAGGTCGAACGACTAGCCTTGTGGTGCAACCAAAACAATCTGGAACTGAACACACTCAAAACCGTAGAAATGGTGGTAGACTTTAGGAGAAACCCTTCCATACTTCCACCTCTCACAATACTTGACAACACAGTATCAACAGTAGAAACCTTCAAATTTCTGGGTTCTATCATATCGCAAGATCTCAAATGGACAGCTAACATCAAAAACATCATTAAAAAAGGACAACAAAGAATGTTCTTTCTGCGCCAACTCAGTAAGCTCAAACTGCCCAAGGAGCTGCTGATCCAATTCTACAGAGGAATTATTGAGTCTGTCATTTGCACCTCTATAACTGTCTGGTTCGGTTCTGCAACCCAACAAGAAAACACAGACTTCAGAGGATAATTAGAACTGCAGAAAAATAATTGCTACCAACCTGCCTTCCATTGAGGACCTGTATACTGCACGAATCAAGAAGAGGGCCGTGAAAATATTTGCAGATCCTCGCATCCTGGACATAAACTGTTTCAACTCCTACCCTCAAAACGACGCTATAGAGCACTGCACACCAGAACAACTAGACACAAGAACAGTTTTTTCCCGAAGGCCATCACTCTGCTAAACAAATAATTCCATCAACACTGTCAAACTATTTACTGAATCTGCACTACTATTAATCTTCTCATAGTTCCCATCACCAATCTCTTTCCATTTATGACTGTATGACTATAACTTGTTGCTGGCAATCCTTATGATTTATATTGATATATTGACCATCAATTGTGTTGTAAATGTTGTACCTTGATGAACGTATCTTTTCTTTTATGTACACTGAGAGCATATGCACCAAGACAAATTCCTTGTGTGTCCAATCACACTTGGCCAATAAAAAATTCTATTCTGAATAGAACAGAATTCTTTATTGGCCAAGTGTGATTGGACACACAAGGAATTTGTCTTCGGTGCATATGCTCTCAGTGTACATAAAAAGACAAGATACCTTCATCAAGAATCATAAGGTACAACACTTAATGATAATCATAGGGTACAAATAAACAATCAAATCATACTAGGTAACAATCAATATAAATCGTAAGGACACAAGCAACAAAGTTACAGTCATACAGTCATAAGTGGAAGGAGATGGGTGATGGGAGCGATGAGAAGATTAATAGTAGTGCAGATTTAGTAAATAGTCTGACAGTGTTGGGGGAATTATTTGTTTAGCAGAGTGATGGCGTTTGGGAAGAAGCTGTTCTTGTGTCTAGTTGTTCTGGTGTGCAGTGCTCTATAGCGTCGTTTTGAGGGTAGGAGTTGAAACAGTTTGTGAGGGGTCTATAAGTATTTTCCCAGCCCTCTTTTTGACTGGTACAGTATACAGGTCCTCAATGGAAGGCAGGTTGGTAGCCACTGTTTTTTCTGCAGTTCTAACTATCCTCTGAAGTCTGTGTCTGTCTTGTTGGGTTGCAGAACCAAACCAGACAGTTATAGAGGTGCAGATGACAGACTCAATAATTCCTCTGTAGAAGCATAGTGGTCACACAGCATCTTAAGTTATGCATATTTCTGCCTCCCTCCCTCCCTCCCTCTCTCTCTCTCTCTCTCTCTCTCTCTCACACACACACACACACACACCAACAACAAGTACTATGTGGCTAACAATTTCAGCATCAGGGATATTCACCCCCATGGATAACAGCACCACAAAAGCAGCTTCAGAACCATGGACAGAGATTCGGAACAGCTAATATCCAACCATTGAAATTACACCATAATGTTTTAAAATTTATTTCTCAAATGTATATGGCCACAGCAAGGGACTATAGGCAACACACAACAAAGATAAAACCATAATCATACAAAAATAGGATAGGATAGGATAGGATAGGATAGGATAGGATAGGATAGGATAGGATAGGATAGGATAGGATAGGATAGGATAGGATAGGATAGGATAGGATAGGATAGGATAGGATAGACTAGACTAGACTAGACTAGACTAGACTAGACTAGACTAGAATAGAATAGAATAGAATAGAATAGAATAGAATAGAATAGAATAGAATAGAATAGGAATATGAATTAAGGATAGGATAGGATAGGATAGGATAGGATAGGATAGGATAGGATAGGATAGGATAGGATAGGATAGGATAGGATAGGATAGGATAGGATAGGATAAGATAGGATAGGATAGGATAGGATAGGATAGGATAGACTAGACTATAGACTAGACTAGACTAGACTAGACTAGACTAGACTAGACTAGACTAGAATAGAATAGAATAGAATAGAATATGAATTAAGGATAGGATAGGATAGGATAGGATAGGATAGGATAGGATAGACTAGACTAGACTAGACTAGACTAGACTAGACTAGACTAGACTAGACTAGAATAGAATAGAATAGAATAGAATAGAATAGAATAGAATAGAATAGAATTTTTTATTGGCCGTGTGACTGGAGACACAAGGAATTTGTCTTGGTGCATATGATCTTTATTTTAAAAAAAAAATTAAAAGTCCTAAATATAAGAGAGAATGGACGTTAATAGCCATAAGGGGAGCCACCTCAAAATTTCACTGATCTCCTGAGGTACTCACACACACACACACACACACACACAAGGCTTGAGGACACGAACCAGACGTTGAGGGACTTCCAAAAACAGCATCAATTGTGACGTAATGGTCCCTTAAGTGAGCCTGCTGGATTATAAATCTGGCCGTTTTGCTGAGTATGGATTACTACTTGCTGTTTGCTACTTTGCTGTTAGGATCCCAGTGGATTTTTTTTCTGCCAGGAAGTAGGTTTAGGTAGTACTTGGTCCTTATGTGGTCCTTGGGGCATATAGTTGGCAAGTTGAATAAGACACAGTAAGACTTCTGTGCTGGGCCTCCAAATATGCCTGTTCTCTCATGGGAAACTAGCTTTATCAAATTAATTCCCTTTGATGTAGCTTCGGAATAACTTGGCAGCCGTGCTTCTCCTTAGAACATTGAGCCAAGGATGTTGAAGCTCGGGGCTCAGGAAATATTTCCTGTCTAAATTGTCTTCTGAGCGTATATAAAGGGACCAAATTAAATGCTTGGAAGTCCAAGAGGCCATTGTTAACAAGGCTTTGGGGAGGGGGGAAATACCTGGCTGAATTCTGAAATCTCCAGTCCACTATCTGCCTATATAAGCGTAATTCTGCATCTTAACAAACCCATTGAGATGCATCAGCGTAATTAAGCTTTTAACTGTGCACGGATTTTAGCCCTAAATCTAATCTTAATTTGATTGTATGTTTTTAACGTTGTTGGTTTTTTTTAAAGCAAGCCCCCAAATGCACACCGGAGAGAATAACAGAATAACATTTAGAACAGAATAGAGTTGGGAGGGCCGTTGTAGGCCATCTAGTCCAATCCCCCACCTAAGCTGGAGACCTTACACCAGGGGTTCTTCAAGATTAAACACTCAAAGAGCCGTTTGGACCTGTTTCCCACAGAAAAGAAGACACCGGGAGCCACAAAACCTGGGTGGGTATGGCCAACTTGACATCGTTCAATCCCACCCAGTCACATGACAACCCCCCTAGCCACGCCTACCCAGTGTTTTCTGAAGGAAACAGATCCTTTCCCCTCCTCTCCCCTCTCTCCTCTCTCTCAGGCCAGGCAAGGAGTGACTGGAAGGGGAGGGAGAGTGGTGGGGCCAGCCAGTGGTGGATTCAGCCGATAGGGAGCCACAGCAGGGGGACAAAAGAGCCGCATGCGGCTCCAGAGCCGCAGGTTGCTGACTCCTGCCCTATACCATCTCTGACAGATGGCAGTCCAGTCTTTTCTTACAAACCTCCAGTGATGATGCGCGGACAACTTCTGAAGGCAAGTCCTTCCAGAATAGAATAAAATGGAATGGAATGGAATAGAATGGAGTAGAGTAGAGTAGAGTAGAGTAGAGTAGAGTAGAGTAGAGTAGAGTAGAGTAGAGTAGAGTAGAGTAGAGTAGAGTAGACTGGACTGAAATGGAATGGAATGGAATGGAAGGGGAGGGGAGGGGAGGGGAGGGGAGAGGAGAGGAGAGGAGAGGAGAAGAGAAGAGAAGAGAAGAGAAGAGAAGAGAAGAGAAGAGAAGAGAAGAGAAGAGAAGAGAAGAGAATAAACAGTGTTGGAAAGGGACCCTGGAGGTCTTCTAGTCCAGCCCCCTGCTCAAGTAGGGGAACCTATACGTGACTGTCTGACTCTTCTTTAAAACCTCCAATGATGGAGGGCCCACAATATCTGGTGGCCAGCTGTTCCACTGGTTAATTGTCCTCACTGTTAGGAAGTTTCTCCTTCATTCCATGCTTCTCTCTTTGATTAGTTTCCAACCATTATTTCTTATCCTGCCCTCTGGTGCTTTGGAGTTGTGTCATTGCCAGCCTCAAGACAGATCTGGTCTTTCGCTTATATTTGTAAGCAACATGGGAGCTGAATATACAAAATATACAAACATGCAAATTTGTACATGTACATACACAGGAATGCAGCCGACTGTATTTACAAGGACATTCCTCCTGGGTGTAATAGCAAGCCTGTGAGTATTTTCCTCGCTCCTACATCAGGCCCTTGCAGCTAATTTTTTCTCTAGGCTCCCATCCCCAGGAGCAGGTGGTTGAAGGATTTGCTTGAAGGACTAAGTTGTAAAAACACACAAATAAGTAGAATGGCAATTATTTTTTCTCCTAGATTCAAGCAGAACACAGCACCGGCTGCATTCAAATCAATGCAAGTTTTTTATTGTCTTATTCAGAGGAACAGGAGAGAGAGAGAGAGACAAGTGAGAGAGAGAAAGAAACAGAGAGAGAAGGGAGAAAGAGAGAGAGAGAGAAAAGAGACAGGGAAAGAAGGAAGAGAGAGAGAGAGAGAAGGAAGAGAGACAGATGGAAGAGGGACAGATAGAGAAGGGAGAGAGAGAAAGAGAGAGAAAAGAGACAAAGAGAGAAGGAAGAGAGACAGGCAGAGAAGGGAGAAAGAGAGAGAAGAGAGAGAGAGAGAGAAGGAACAGAGAGAGAAGGGAGAGAGAGAAAGAGAAAAGAGACAGAGAGAGAAGGGAGAGAGAGAGAGAAGGGAGAAAGAGAGAGAGAGAAGGGAGACAGAGAGAGAAGGGAGAGAAAGAGAAGGAAGAGAGAGATAGAGACAAGGAAGAGAGAGAGAAGGAAGAGGGACAGATGGAAGAGGGACAGATAGAGAAGGGAGAGAGAGAGAAGAGAGAGAGCAGACAAGGGAGAGAGACAGACAGAGAGAAGGGAGAAAGAGAAAGGTAGAGAAGAGAGACAGAGAGAGAAGGAAGGGAGAGAGAAGAGAGAGAGAGAAGGAAGAGAGACAGACAGAGAAAAGAGAAACAGAGAGAGAGAGAGAGAGAGAGAAACAGAAAGCATCTAGAATAACTAATACTACTACAACAACAAAGCTAGATATGACCGAGTTGCTAAATTAATCCACTGGTCATTCTGTAAAAAATACGACTTGCCTGTATCCAAAAAGTCCTGGGAACATAAAGTGGAAAAAGTTATCGAAAATGAGAAGGTGAAGATCTTGTGGGACTTTCGAATACAGACGGATCGTCATTTGGAACACAACACGCCAGATATCACAGTTATCAAATGCCGAAGCGTAAAGTTTATTGATATCGTTGTACCAGGAGTCGCCAGAGTTGAAGAAAAAGAACTGGGGGGAAAATCACAAAAAAGCGCAACCTGGCCATCGAAACTATGCGATTATGGATGAAACGTGTCACAGAGATACCCATTGTCATCGGGGCCCTGGGTACCATGTCCAAGCATTTTACAAAATGCATCAAGAAATTGCAGCTTCCTGCAATAACACCAGCAGCACTGCAAAAAACTGCGCTACTCGGAACATTGTACATCTTAAGAAGGTACTTGGTTGATACCTAGGATGCTGGCAACAATCTGCATCAACCATTAGCACCAGTCAATGGTACTTGTGATGCCTTTTTGAATGTTCAGTTGACTGAGTTCCATGTTTAATGAATAAAAGAGATAATAATAATAATAATATTGTCCATAGGAATGACAAAGCTCATTTAGCAGAAAAATGCTAAATGCCCAATGATGTTGTGCCTCGTCCTCCCTCCTCTCCTCAGCCGGGCCCCTCCCGTCTCCACCTGGGCCTGTTATCAAACTCCGAGTCTGATAATGAAGATGAACAGCCTGTCATGCCTCCAGCCCCTGGCCCTGGCCCCATGCCAGGAGACGATGTCAGGAGTGAACAGACAAGCCCGATAAACTTCACTCCTACAGCGTGTGAGCAGGAAGCCAGCCACATGCTGGAATTACTGACAGCAGATCCAGCTGAAGAGAATTCAAAGTGGGAAGATCCTCGCTTCCGGAGATCTGAGAGACGACGCCAGCAGAAGGAAGGGAGGGGCAGGCCTGGATAAATGCTGAGTCATGGAGCCACACCCCACAGCCTATATAAAGGACCTGCTTTTGGCATTCCAACCTTGAGTCAAGCAAAGTCTCATCTAGTTTGCTGATATCGGACTCTATCGCTGAAGTCACAACTTGGACTCCTGCCTGCCCTGATAAACCATGAAGGAATTTGGCAAGCTGCAGAGGCTTCGTTGCCACGTTTGATACGGACTTCCTTGACCCGGTCATCGGAGGGGGAGGGGGACACGACAAAGGACAGTCCGAGAGCATTGAGTCTTTTTTAAACTTGCAGGGAAGAAAATAGAATATATTTCATTCTGTGAGCACCTAAAATGATGCTATATTGAAAATCAGAACTTGTTTCCTATGACACATAAGAGATCAGAGACACAAAACAACGAATTTAATGTTCAGGAAGGTAGGTTCCGGTTGAATGTAGGAGGAAAGAATTTCTAATGGTATGATCAGTTTTGACCATACAGTTTCTGATTCTGATGTCAATTATTTATTTATTTATTTATTTATGTCACTCATATATAAGATAACAGGTAAAAGTATAAACATAATTTGGATCTATGAAAAGAGTAAGTAAAAAGGGAATATTAGGACAGGGACGGTAGGCCCGTGGGTGCACTTATGCACGCCCCTTACAGACCTCTTAGGAATGGGATGAAGTCAACAATAGACTGTCTAAGGTTAAAGTTTTGGGGATTTGGGGAAGAAACTACAGAGTCAGGTAGTGCAGTCCAGGCATTGACCACTCTGTTGCTGAAGTCGTATTTTCTGCAATCAAGTTTGTAGCAGTTTACCATGAATTTGTATCTATTATTTGCTCGTGTATTGTTGTGGTTGAAGCTGAAGTAGTGATTGACAGGTAGGACATTGTGGGAGATAATTTTATATACTATGCTTAGGTCAGACTGAAGTCTGCATAGTTCTAAGTTGTCTAAGGCCAAAATTTGGAGTCTAGTGGCATAAGGTATTTTGTTGTGAGCAGAGGAGTGGAGGACTCTTCTTGTGCAATATCTCTGGACTCTCTCGATTGTATTTATGTCCGATATGCAGTGTGGGTTCCAGACAGATGAGCTGTATTCAAGGATTGGTCTAGCAAACATTTTGTATGCTCTAGTTAGTAGTACTTCTAAAAATGTATTTCTTTATTTATTACGGTAAACTTCGATGCCACCCATCTCACGGAGCCAACTTTGGACAGCTTATGGGCATTCAATTTTTGGTAGTCTTAGAATGAGTGGGCAAATATTAAGGTTATTGATGGTATGGATTCTTTTGTTTGGATTATTACAGCTTCTTGTGCATGCAATGAGACAGAGAGATGGAAACCTGGTAACTCTGAAAAACCCTAGTGAATGCATTCCTAATGCTTTAATGTATTAATCCTCTGTATAATCCTGTCAAACTTCCAAAGAATTTCAACACAGGCTGTCAGGAGATCTCAGCTGTAGTGGCTGAAATTTCTCAAGGAGTGGGAGGTGATTCCTCTGCTCCAGCTTCCTGTCACTCAACTGTGGGCGGGTGGGAGAGTGGGCATGCAGAGAGGATATTATGGGAAAGTAGATCGGGGTCGTGGCAAGTGGTAAATTAGATGGATGGATGGATGGATTGGATGATGGATGGATGGATAGGTGGGTGGAGGGAGGGAAGTGAGTGGATGCGTGGATGGATGGATGGACAGATGGAGGTGGGTGGGTAGATAAATAGATAGACAGGTATATTGAAAAGATGGATAGAAGATGGATAAGTTGGATAGATAGATAGGTTGGATGGAAAAGTTGAGTGGATACATTGATTAATACATAGATGATAGATAGATAGATAGATAGATAGATAGATAGATAGATAGATAGATAGATAGATGATAGATAGATAGATAGATAGATAGATAGATAGATAGATAGATAGATAGATAGACAGACAGACAGACAGACAGACAGACAGACAGACAGACAGATAGATGGATAGCAGGGTGGGTGGGTGGGTGGATGGATGGATGGATTGGATGATGGATGGAGATGGATGGATGGATGGGTGAAGGGAGGGAAGTGAGTGGGTGCGTGGGTACGTGGATGGATGGATGAATAGATGGAGGTGGATGGGTGGGTGGATAAATAGATAGATAAATTGAAAAGATGGATAGAAGATGGATAGAAGATGGATAAGTTGGATAGATAGGTTGGATGGACAAGCTGAGTAGATACATTGATAGATAGATAGATAGATAGATAGATAGATAGATAGATAGATAGATAGATAGATAGATAGATAGATAGATATGGATGGATAGTTGGTTGGATGGATGGATGGATATGAATGGATGTTGGATGGAGAATGGATGGATGGATGGATGGGTGGATAGATTGATAGATGGATAGTTGGTTGGATGGGTGGGTGGGTGGGTGGATAGATAGATAGATAGATAGATAGATAGATAGATAGATAGATAGATAGATAGATAGATAGATAGATAGATAGATAGATAGATAGATAGATAGATATAGAGACAGGCAGGCAAGCAGACAAGTTGAGTGAATAGAAAGATAGAGGGAGATAGATAAATTCAATGGATAGATTAATTTAGATTAAACCACAACACATTTTAGTTTTAGGAGATATCAATTAGTCCCTCTCCTTTCTGAGCACATCCATACCTGTTCAGGTACAGGTCTGGATTTTGATAACTTCTCAGCGGCAATAGGACGGGAGCAGAGAATTAGGTGGAGAAGCAGGAGGAAGAGTAGGTGGGTATTGTCAACTTAGGGGGGAAGAGTTTGAACTCGAGATGTTCAAAATTAGCACCGAATGCAAGTGCTCAAAATACACGCCATATGCCAAGTTGCTGATTTTGTACCGAGTTGTCGTCGTCATTATCCTCTCCTTTTGCTTTTTTTTTTTTTTTTAATATTCTGCCTTCTCTCCAGGATTTCAGCATGCAAATATAGCAATCTCACCTTCGGGTTCTGCCTCGTATCGTTTTAAATGATTTATAGCGTTCTTTTGTAAGCCTGTGGGTTTTTGGTTTTTTTTGTTTTAATCCCCTCCAAACAATTGCGGAACCATTTATAAAGTTTGAAATTACGACAATCATTCCCTTGCCTTTTTTCCCCCCCACTTCCCTTAGACTTAAGCTATGGATAATATAAAAGGCTTTTTTTAAAAAAAAAAAGACATATTTAGACATCAGTTCTTCAAATGACCCTGGTTCTAATGGCAACTCTTCAAGAATTCTTGATGGAATGCTCTAGTTATGGCCAAATATTAATGCATTTCAGCTATTGAATTAGCCTCCTCCTCTTTTTCTAGCTGATGGAATGGCTGCCATAACATTAAATTTAGTGCTCCGGTGCTAAAAGTAATGATTTTTTAATGTTTTGAACTGCCGAAATCCACATCTCTGGGGATGACCAAGAGATGGATATTTTGGAGCGGATTACTCAATTCCTCCACTCCCCCCCTCTCCACGCCCGCCCTGCTCCATGTAGCAATTTAATTTGGGACCGAAGCACGCAAAGGGAGAACTCGTCATCACCTCTCATCTAATCTCTGATTTTTGTCTTTTTGGAAATCTCATTTCCATTTTTGGGGGGCATTTGGCAAAGGAAGACTGAGCTCCAGGGAGCCCCCCCCCCATGAAAGCCAGCCACATCGCTTCCTCGTTCCAGAAGCAACGGATCAATTGGGTAGCAACACACACCCCCACCCCAATTTCATATTAATACCAAGCAATTGAGAGGCATAAGTCTAATGAAGACAAATTCCAGGCTGGATGCAGATCAATAATTCAAGAAAAGTTAGAGAGGGAGGGAGTGGGTGGGGGGGAGGAAAGGATGGGAGCCCAATTTGCGACGCATCTGCCTGCCAGCCGTGCGCCTGCTATCCAAATTTAGCATTAAAACAATAACTTCGGGGACTTGAAAAGTTGAGCATTCTTCTCAAGCAACGCTGAAGAAGAGAAAGGGGGAAGGCTTAGACCAAATTGCATTTAGAAGGACAATTAAACGAGAATTAAAGCTTTACAGCCACATTCCGGAGTTGAGTATATCTACATTTCGATAACAATGAGAAGGGCAGGCATAATCTGCGTAACAAGATGAAATAACACTAAAACTCTCCATTAAGAGCTGGGAGAAGGAAACAAATCAAAACATTCTAAAGATGCTGTTTTCGTTCTTTCGTCCTTTTTTTTCCTTTCTTTTCAGTCCCTTTGTCTCAGCCTAAAGCTCCTTCCAGAAAAAGACAAATATCTTAATCTAATTCTGACAGACACACACACCCCAAAAAAAAAATTATTATTTTTTAAAAATACAATTAAGACCAAGCTAACTGCTATTAATAGCATAAGCGCTTTCTCGTTTGCTTTTGCGTATTATTATCGCGGCCTCCCCTTCTTTTCTTCTTCTTCTTTTTTTTGAAAAAGAGTAATACTGTGGAAGTTTGACAGGATTAAAGGAATTAATACATTAATACATTATTAGCACGTTCAGGAGAGATTTTCTGAGTCTTTAATGTTGCCAGCCGTTTGTCCTATAATATAAAGCACACTGTAATTGCCTTTAATTGCTCCGTTGTGACTAGCTATTGTGGCATGTGTGAGGTTGTCTCCCATTGTTCAAAATCCCAGTGTCGTGTGATGCACGAAAGCTGAGCGTTCAAACGCCATTCTCTCTTTCTCTCTCTCTCTCCTTAATGCTTGACGTATAACCCAACGTTGCTCAAAATAAACCCAAGTTTTGCTGTGTGATTTGCAGCTTGTCTCTTGAAAAGAAAAGAAAAAAAAGCCTCCATGGAGTCGAAGCAATTAAGATTGCATCCCACAAAACCCAGGATCTGAATTTTGAAAGCCATTCTTATCAAGTTATTAGCAAGTTCATGAATTATTTGCTCCAGAAACATCCATCTATCCATCTGTCTGTCTGTCTGTCTGCCTGCCTGTTTCAGCAGTTCGTTTGGATGGTCCCAGTTATGGATGCAGATCTATTTGGAGGTTGAATCAATGTTCAGTTAAGCAGCCTTAAGATAAAGGTAAAGGTTCCTCTTGCACATATGTTCTAGTCGTTCCTGACTCTAGGGGGCGGTGCTCATCTCCATTTCAAAGCCAAAGAGCCAGTGCTGTCCGAAGACGTCTCCGTGGTCATGTGGCCGGCATGACTCAACACCAAAGGCGCACGGAACGCTGTTACCTTCCCACCAAAGGTGGTCCCTGTTTTTCTACTTGCATTTTTTTTACGTGCTTTCGAACTGCTAGGTTGGCAGAAGCTGGGACAAATAACAGGAGCTCACCCCGTGACATGGCACTGGGGATTCGAACCGCCAAACTGCCGACCTTTTGATCGACAAACTCAGCGTCTTAGCCGCTGAGCCACCACGTCCCTTTAGGCAGGCTTATAAATCTTATTGCGATGGTGTGCCGTCAAACATTAATTGGAAATTGAGAAGAATTCCTCTTTTCTCCAAAGCTTGGTAGTTGTTCTTCTTAGCTCCAAAAATATAATAACATCACCCAGTCTATCACTTTCACCGGTGACATCCTGACACCTTTGTCTAACAAGAGAGAGAAAAATCCAGAGTTTTCAACGGAGGTAGAGTCGTGTTGTGTTTGGACTGCATTAACTGTGAAGCCAACGAAGCGCAAATGCGTTGCAACCTCCAGAAACGTGGTGACATCCGATGGGATTCAAATCCAGATGTTTGGGTTCCAGCTGAGGTTGTATACACAGTTGTGACCTTTCTATTTTCTCTCATTAAGTCAGAATAGAGCTGGAAGAGACTTTGGAGGTCTTCTAGTCCAGCCCCTTGCTCAAGCAGCAGACCCTATACCCGTGATGGTGAACCTACGGCATGCGTGCCACAGGTGGTATGGGGAGCCATATCGGTGGGCACATGAGCATTGCCCTAGCTCAGCTCTGACGTGCTTGCATGAGCCCGCCAGCTGATTTCTGGGCCTTCTGGGCAGATTAGAAGTCAGGAAACATGCAGTTTCCAGCCTCCAGAGGGCCTCAGGGAGTGGGGAAAGCTCTTTTCGCCCTCCCCAGGCTCCAAGAAAGGCTTTGGAACTTGGCAAAGGCAAAAAATGGGCTTCCTGGGCCCACTGTGCCATTGTGTGCCAAAAGCGGTGGGAAGATAGGGGGGGGTGTCATGCACGCATGCGCGGGTGAATGGGGCGCATTGAATTATGGGTGTCAGCACGCACACATATGCCCCCCCCCGTGCTCCTCCGCCCCCTGCTTTTGGTTAGCCATCATTGCCCTATATTATTTAGACAAGTGGTTGTCCAATCTCTTCTTAAAAACCTCTAGTGTTGGAGCACCCACAACTTCTGGAGGCAAGCTGTTCCACTGGTTAATGGTCTTCACTGCTAGGAAGTTTCTCCTCAATTCCAGGTTGCTTCTCTCCTTGATTAGTTTCCATCCATGGTTTTTTGTCTTGCCCTCAGGTGCTTTGGATAATAAGTTGACCTCCTCTTCTTTGGGGCAGCCCCTCAAATACTGGAATACTGCTATCACGTCATCCCCTAATCTTTTCTCTAGATTATCCATACCCAACTCCTGCAACCGTTCCTCATATGTTGTAGCCGCCAGCCCTTTTATCATCTTCATTGCTCTTCTTTGCATTTTTTTCTGAAGTCTCAACCTCTTTTTGAGAAGGTAGTGACCAAAACTGCATGCTGTATTCCAGGTGTGGCCTTACTACTCTTCATTTTAGCAAACTCTTACTAAACTTTATTACAACGTCACCACAACGTGAAAAAGACGTTGAGACTCTAGAAAGAGTGCAGAGAAGAGCAACAAAGATGATTAGGGAACTGGAGGCTAAAACAAATGAAGAACAATTGCAGGAACTGGGTATGTCTAGTTTAATGAAAAGAAGGACTGGGGAGACATGATAGCAGCCTTCCAATATCTCAGGGGCTGCCCCAAAAAAGAGGGAGTCAAGCTATTCTCCAAAGCACCTGAGGGCAGGACAAGAAGCAGTGGATGGAAACTAATCAAGGAGAGAAGCAACTTAGAACTAAGGAGAAATTTCCTGACAATGAGAACAATTAATCCATGGAACAACTTGCCTCCAGAAGTTGTGAATGCTCCAACGCTGGAAATTTTTAAGAAGACGTTGGATAACCATTTGTCTGAAGTGGTGTAGGGTTTCCTGCCTAGGCAGGGGGTTGGACTAGAAGACCTCCAAGGTCCCTTCCAACTTAGTTATTCTATTCTATTTTCCCAGTTCTTTCTGTCTCGTTAAGCTATGAACATTTTGGAATTGTAAACATATAAAATTCTTCATTCTTCTCCTGGCTTAAAGCAAAAAAACAAAAACAAACCCAAAACAAACTATCACTTAATCACGTCTAGAAATACTCCCGTGCGGTGCTGAGTCCCGATAGAGACGGATGAAGCTTCTTTCACAACCAGATTTTCTTTCTGTAGTTAGAAAAACATTACCCACCGAAAGCTGCTTGTTGTTTATGTAGATATTTACACAGCGTATTTGTTTTAGGAAGCTGTTTTTCACCCTTCTTGTAATCCATTCTTCTTCCTTTGTTGCTACGAATCAAATGGTTCCACTCTAATGTATTTTTCCCAAGACTGTTTTCATAGATTCCTCTTATGGAAATTGTATTTCTCAGTAAGCCGCCCGTAATCAAATTATTCCTGTCGATGCTGTCCGTTAATAGGGTATCTTTTACATCATTTTTCGCTAATCTTCTCCAGTTAAACCTCTCTTGGGCTTCTTAGTCCTGAAGAAAGTTAAGGAAATATCAACTCCAAATTAAGATATAGGATTTTTTTTAACAGATACTCATCTCCCAAGAGAGTGGTGCGGTGGCTTAGAGGTGGAGCTCTCGCCTCACAATCAGAAGGCTGTGAGTTCGATCCTAGGTAGAGGCAGATATTTCTCTCTCTGGGCACGATGAGGATGTATCTGCTGAACAAAACTCCGCATTGGCGACAGGAAGGGCATCCGGCCAGTAAACACTCAGCTGCATTTACTTGCCCCGTCTCCTTGTGGATTATGAGTAGAGACTATAGAGTTTGGTAATGAGTTCCAAGTGTTAACGACTCTGTTACAGAAGTCATATTTTCTGCAATCAAATTTGAAGCGGTTGACATTTAGTTTGAATCTATTGTTTGCTCTTGTATTATTGCGATTGAAGCTGAAGTAGTCTTTTACAGGAAAGATATTGTAATAGATGATTCTGTGTGTTAAACACAGGTCATGTCGAAGTCGGCGGAGTTCTAAATTTTCTAATCCCAGGATTCCAAGTCTGGTGGCATAAGGTATTTTGTTGTTTTCGGAGGAGCGAAGAACTCTTCTAGTAAAATATTTCTAGACGCATTCGATTGTATTAATGTCAGAGATGTGGCATGGGTTCCAGACGGATGAGCTGTATTCAAGAATAGGTCTGGCAAATGTTTTGTATGCTCTGGTTAGTTGTGTAGAGTTTTTGGAAAAGAAGCTGCGTAAAATTAGGTTTACAACTCTTAGGGCTTTTTTCGCTATGTAGTTGCAGTGAGCTTTGGCATTTAGGTCATTTGATATGAAAACTCCAAGGTCTTTGACAGGGTGGGGGTCGTCAGTAAGGTAATGTCCATCGAACTTGTACTTCTTGTTTGGGTTCTTTTTTCCAATACGTAAGACTGAGCATTTGCTGGTTGAGATTTGGAGTTGCCAGGTTTTAGACCAATCGGATACAAAGTCAAGGTCTTTTTGGAGGGTAGAAGTATTGTTAGTGGTATTGTTAGTGGTATTCTCCCTCTCTTTGTTCCAGTTTCCATTCAGGAATATTATTAGCTTGCCTCTTGAGCTAAACCTCTATTACTTGCTTCGACGCTGTTATGTAGTGGTTCTAATTTGGCTCTTTTTTCTCTCTCTCTCTCTCAGTTTCTAAAAATGCACTTCTCCCTTGTGCTAAGAATGGATTTTGGCTGAAGGAAGCTGTCATGATTCCAATTAGTCCCAAGAAAGACCAAGGTGCCTCTTTTCTCTCTTTTTTTCCCCTCCTCTTTTCTTTTTTTAACATTTGAATTTGCTAGCAAATGTGACTCGCTTTTATTTTTTTACAAAGGCCACCTTCCTATCTGTATCGCACATGGTCTCCCTGGTTCTTTGAGCAATAACTATAAAAGTATAAATGTTTTTACTTTTACCTGTTATCTTATATGTATATGATTGTCAAATAAATAAATAAAATAAACTATTTCCCGGGTTAGGATTGCCAGATTTGGAGCGCCGAACAGGAGGATGGAGAAGGAAAAGGGGGTTTGTTTCACAGGGGAGGGTGAGCTAATTAATGCTTCCTTGTTCGTCTGAAGCATTGGTGAACAATCATTGTCCAAGTTTTCAATTTCTCTAAACTTTGCAGCTGTTAAGAAGAAATGCTGAAACAAGGAACTTTTGGCCCACTGGGAAGAAGAGCTTGCTTCCTCCTCCGAGGTAGAAAAACAGCATTAAAGATACATATTAAAAGAAACAATGCAAAAAGATAGATAGATGATAGATAGATAGATAGATAGATAGATAGATAGATAGATAGATAGATAGATAGATAGATAGAAAAAAAGAAAGATAGATAGATGGATGGATGATAGATGACAGACACCCAGACAGATAGAGACATAAATAGATAGATCATGACAGATAGAGAGAGAGAGATGATAGATAGATAGATAGATAGATAGATAGATAGATAGATAGATAGATAGATGATAGATAGATAGATAGATAGATAGATAGATAGATAGATAGATAGATAGATAGATAGATAGATAGATAGATGATAGTTCTATCTAGAGAGAGAGTGATAGAAAGAGATGGAGAGAGAGAAAGAGAGAGATAAATAGATTGATAGATTATATGACAGATAGATAAATGATAGAGAGAGAGAGCGAGAAAGCTGATATATGACAGATGGATAGATAGATAGATGATAGATAGATAATAAATAGATTGATTGATTGATTGATGCATAGATAGATTGATGGACAGACAGGTAGATGCCATATAGACTTTTAATCAAAACTGAGACAGAACAGGGCTGATCAAAGTCATATTTTCAAAATCTCAAAAGAGAAGCAGTGGTTTGTCCAGAATTTACAGATAATTCTCGAGTCACGATCATAACGGACACTACACATCAATGTTAGTTGTGACTGTTATAAAACACGTTGGTCGTATAACCGACCCGATTTTACGACCCTTTTTGTAGTGGTCATTAAGCAAACTCTAGTTGTTAAAAAGTAAACCAATGGTTCACCACGGGTGCACTTTTGCCCAAGAAAACAGAAGTCCATCATAACTTCAAACAGTCACTAAGAGACCAAATCAAGGACCACCGTACTTCGCCTATTTGACATGTTGATAGCTTTCTGGGTGTTTTGACTACAGTTCCTATGTGGTTCAGCCAATCCAGCTGATGCTCAGGTTTTTCTGAGAATTGGAATCTGAAATACCTGGAAAGCAGTGACTTGATTGAATCTCTGGACAGAAAAGTTTGACTTTTAAAGCGGCAAAGATTTGCAACTCCAAAAACAATGTTTATAGCAGAGCATGGTTGCTGTTGTTTTTAAAAGGCAGGGTCTGTGAAATCGTGGCGGTGTTTTATCAAGGGCAGAGAATAAAATATGAGGATAATCCCTGATTAAAGAGCGCTGTCAGAATGCAGGCGTTGTATTTTCCTAACCTGCCACTTGCAATTCAAAAGACTTCCAAATCGTCATTTCAAAGGTGATGACATTCAGCAAGGCACAGAGGGGGAGAGAGAAAGAGAGAGAAAGAGAGAGAGAGAGTGAAAAAGAAAAAGAGAGGTTTCTCTACATCTCTTTTTGCTGAGTGTCAGCAGAGTTTTGAACTTCGGAAGATGTTTTAACAATAGTCCTAACAATAATAATTTCCCAAAAATTGCCCGAGCGCCTTCCATAAATGGATTTTTTTATTGATGGAGATAAAAGTACAAGAGTGGTAGGGGGAAAAAAAAGTCGTGGAACTAATCAGCGATCATAAGAACGACTTGCTTTCAACTGGGGCAAAGAAAGAAAACGAAAAAAACAACAACAACAACCAAGCAAACATCATCAGCATTTGAAAATAAATGAGGGAGATGAATAAAGTATCTGGCAAAGAATTTCTCTCCGCACTTCAGAGACGAGTGAGCTCGTTTCTTTGAGTGAGTGGGAAAAAAAATAAGATCAAAACAAGGCCACTGGAACTGCTGATCTGCTAATGTGGGACAATTAAATCACTCCTTCAAGAGACTGGGAAGATGACAGTGCGTTCCGTATTATAAACTAGGTTTGCGACGAACTTGGATGGCTGCAGGAGGCTTTGGCTAATGAATTCTTTGCGTATGAAACACCCCAGGGTAGTTTGCCACCGATAAATCCTGCTTGGATGAGGTCTGCCCCCCACAAACACCTCAAATGGCCACTCCTGTTATTTTCCACGGAAGCTGGTGAGATCCGAGCTGTTAATGTGTCATGTGATCTCTACAGAAAGATTCGATCAAGATCAAGGGTGGTACTAATTGTTGTGGTCCGCCAGCAGCCTGCGGAGCTGGCAACGGAGTCAGACAGCGATGAGGCTGAGGAAGAACATGGGCCAGTCTTGGAGGCTGGGGAAGGCCCGGATGAGCGTCGGGGGCAGAAGTGGGGCCAGGGCCATCTGGGAGTGATGTGAGGACTCCGGAGCCTCCAGAGGCTGACAGTAGTGAGGCAGAGGAACAGGAGGAGCCTGTTCCTAATGCACGCATGAGAAGAGATGCCAGAAGGTAAGAGCAGCTCAAGCAAAGAGGACGACTCGGGAGTAGGGCCAAGAGATGATTGGACCCTCCCATAAGGTTTAAAAGACCAGCAACAGCGTTTGGGCTCTTTGCCGGAAAACAACATTGATAGCTTTGTCTTGCTGCATTTGTTTCTTATCTGCGTCTTCTGAACTTTTGCCAAGAAAGGCCTTTGGCAGTTTGCCAAATTGGACCAAGGTTGGTGATAAGACTGAGGAATTGCGTTGGGAAGAATTTGCTTTGATTTAGTTTGGACTACACTGAGAATGAGTTAATTCTCAGCTGTTCTAATAAAGTTTGTTTGTTTTTAAACTGACTGAGTTTCATACCACCTACTTGGGCCTGGGTCACAACACTAATACCACTCTATGAAGCCTTACCCTGGTTCCCTAAAAATAAGACCCAACTGGAAAATAAGTCCTAGCATGATTTTTCAGGATGCTCATAATATAAGCCCTACCCCCAAAATAAGCCCCAGTTAAGTTTGTCAGCCCGATGGATGCATTCAGTACCGTATTTCCTCAAAAATAAGATCTAACTAGAAAATAAGCCCTAATGCATCTTTTGGAGCAAAAATTAATATAAGACCCAGTCTTATTTTCGAGGAAACATGGTAGTAAGGCCAAACCTAGAATACTGCATCCTGTTTTGGTCACCACACTATTAAAAAAAGAGACTGAGACTCTAGAAAGAATGCAGAGAAGAGCAACCAGGATGATTAGGAGACTGGAGGCTAAAACATATGAAGAACGGTTGCAGGAACTGGGCCTGGCTAGTCTAGGGAAGAGAAGGACCAGGGGAGACAGGATAGCAGCATTCCAATAGTTGAAGGGCTGCCACAGGGAGGAGGAAGGGGGTCAAGCTATTTTCCAAAGCACCCGAAGGCCAGACAAAGAATAATGGATGGAAACTGACCAAGGAGAGATTCAACCTGGAAATAAGGAGAAATGTCCTGACAGTGAGAACAATCAACCCATGGAACAGAAGTTGTGGGAGCTTCATCCCTGGAGGCTTTTAAGAAGAAACTGCCATCTGTCAGAAATGGTGTAAGGTCTCCTGTTTGGGTGGGGAGGTTGGACTAGATGATCTACAAGGTCCCTTCCAACTCTGTTATTCTATCATTATTCAGTTCCTGGATACTGTAGAATGTCTTGGGAATCGGTAAGTAGAACCCATATTGGGTGTTCTTGTGCTGCAGACAGAGGAGGTGCTACTGAAAATCCTTAGAAGAAGAAAAAGGACTAGGGGAGACATGATAGCAGTGTTCCAATATCTCAGGGGCTACCACAAAGAATAAGGAGCCAACTTATTCTCCAAAGCACCTGAAGGCAGGACAAGAAGCAATGGATGGAAACTAATCAAGGAGAGAAGCAACCTAGAACTAAGGAGAAATTTCCTGACTGTGAGGACAATCTATCAGTGGAAGGACTTGCCTTCAGAAGGTGTAAATGCTCCATCACTGGAAGTTTTTAAAGAAGAATTTGGACGGCCATTGTCTAAAATGATGTAGGGTCTCCTGCTTGAGTAGTGGGTTGGACTAGAAGACCTCCAACGTCTCTTCCGGGGCTTGTTATTCTGTTAAATCTCCAGCCCAAAAGGAAGAACTTCCAGAGACTTCTGAAAGGTCCACCAAAACCTGACCAGCTTTCCAGGTTTTGAAGATGAAGAACAGGACGTGAAGGAGTCGTCCCATGCGTTGTCTCAAGAAAGATAGGAAGCCCTCAACTTTTTAAAAAACTCCTTGTTAACTTCGTACAATTGACTTTTTTTTAAAAAAAGAAAAAAGAAAAAGTATTAGAAAGAAAAAAGAATGTATTTATCCCTTTCTAAGGGGTTGCGATGGTTTTCTAATCAACTTTATTCATCTTGTAATCCTACCCTGGATTTTCCATTTTTCTTTTTTGTTCGGTGGTAATAACTGCAGAGTGGGGGAGGACAAAAGTACTTATTATTTTGTCCATGTGTGATCGCAGCTAGTATTTTTCAATTTTGCTTCCACACAGGTAGCTATTGGAAAAAAAGAAGAAGAAGCAGCAGCTATATCCTTTATTTAAAAGCAACAATTTCAGCTTTATTAAAGTACAACATACATTTAGGAGGAGTTTTCCACCTTCTGGTCAAGGACCAACATGATCATCCATGGTCCTGGAGTTATTTGGACAAGGGAAATAGTTCAAGATTTCTCTCTTCTCTTCTCTTCTCTTCTCTTCTCTTCTCTTCTCTTCTCTTCTCTTTCTTTCCTTCTTTCCCTTTTTTCTCCACTTCTTCTCTTTCTCTTCTCTTTATTTCCTTCCTTCCCCCCTTTCTTCTCTCTCCTTCCTTTCTTCTCTTTTCTCCATGCCATTCCTTCTCTTCTCTTTCTTTCCCTCCATTCCTCCCTCCCTTTCTTCTTTTTTTCTCTCCTTCCTTCCCTCCCTTTCTTCTTCTCTTCTCTCTCCTTCCTTCCTTCTTTCTTCTCCATGCTATTCCTTCTCTTCTTCTCTTCCTTCCTCCTTTACTCCCTTTCTTCTTCTTTTCCTCTCCTTCCTTCTCTCCTTCCTTCTCCACTCCTTCTCCTTCTTCTCTTCTTCTTTTTATTTCCTTCCTTCCTTCCTTCCCTCCCTTTCTTCTCTTCTCTCTCCTTCCTTCATTCTCTGTTCTCCATGCGATTCCTTCTTTTTTCTTCTCTTCTCTTTCTTTCCCTCCCCTCCTCCCCTTCTTCTTTTTCTCTCCTCCCTTCATTCTCTCCCTTCCTTCTCCACTCCTTCTCTTTCTCCTTCTATTCTCTTTATTTCCTTCCTTCTTTCCCTCCCTTTCTTCTATCTCTTCTCTCTTCTCCATGCCATTCCTTCTCTTCTCTTCTTCTTCTCTTCTCTTCTCTTCTTCTCTTCTTCTCTTCTCATCTCATCTCTTCTCTCCTCATCTCATCTCATCTCATTTCTTCCCCTCCCTTCCTTTCCCTTTTCTCTTTCTTCTCTTCTCTCTCCTTCGTTCTCTCCTTCTCTCCTCTCCTCTCTTTTCTACAAGGTGCCACCATCTTCTCAATGATTGCTTCAGATGGATCATCTTAGCATCCTGTCTAGGAATATATCTTTAATACAGCCGCCCGCGTATTTATTGATGAATGACTATATAGATATGTAAATACACTATCTGTCTGCCACAATTGCATATTTACATATGCTCCTTCAAGTTTTCTTAATTATTTCATCACTTATCAGTCCACATTTAATTCTGCTGGGTTTTCATTACCAAAACACTGTGCCTTTTAATTTTTTTTCCCAATGTCCCGAGCTTTATCTTGTGCAGTGCATATGTGTGTGTGTGTGTCATCTCATTTTCAGCTTCTTAATGATCTTTTAATGAGATGTCAATTAACGAGGCAAACTTGGGGAAGTAGGCGTTGAGGAATGGTTGCTTTCCAGTGCATTACAATTGTTCAGATTGTAATAATTCTTGGGATGGCATACTCTCTCTCTCTCCCTTTCTCTCGTCTTTCTTTCTCTCTCTCTCTCTCCCCCCCTCTATCTCCTCCCCTCTCCCCCTTTCTTTCTCTCCCTCTCTCTCTCTTTCTCTCTTTCTCTCTCTCCATTTTTCTCTCTTTCTCCTTTTCTCTCCCTTTCCCTCTTCCTCTTTCTCATTCTCTCTCCCTTTCTCTTTTCTCTCTCCTCCCTCTTTTTCTTCCTCTCTCTTTCTCTCTCCCTTTTTCTCTTTCTCTTTTTTCCTCTCTCTCCCTTTCTTTTTCTCCTCTTTCTTTCTCTTTTGGTCTCTCTCCCCCCCTTTCTTTCTTTCTCTCTCTCTCTCCTTTCTCTCCCTCCCTTTCTCTCCTCTTTCTTTCTCTTTTGGTCTCTTTCTCTCTCTCCCCCCTTCTTTCTATCCCTCTCTTCCACTCTCTCTCCTTTTCTCTCCTCTTTCTTTCTCTCTCTCCCTCTCTCTCTCCCTCTCTTTCTCTCTCTCCATTTTCTCTTTCTCCTTTCTCTCTCTCCTCTTTTCTCCCTCTCCTCTCCCTCTTTTCTTCCTCTCTTCTCTCTCCTTTCTCTTCTTTCTCTCTCCTTTCTTTTCTCCTCTTTCTTTCTCTTGGTCTCTCTCCCCTTTCTTTCTTTCTCTCTCTCTCTCCCCTTTGTCTCTCTCCCTCTCCTCTCTTTCTCTCCTCTTTTCTTCTTTTTATTTCCTTCCTTCCTTCCTTCCTCCCTTTCTTCTTCTCTCTCCTTCCTTCATTCTCTGTTCTCCATGCCATTCCTTCTTTTTTCTTCTCTTCTCTTTCTTTCCCTCCCATCCTCCCTTTCTTCTTTTTCTCTCCTCCCTTCATTCTCTCCCTTGCTTCTCCACTCCTTCTCTTTCTCCTTCTATTCTCTTTTTTTCCTTCCTTCTTTCCCTCCCTTTCTTCTATCTCTTCTCTCTTCTCCATGCCATTCCTTCTCTTCTCTTCTCTTCTCTTCTCTTCTCTTCTCTTCTCTTCTCTTCTCTTCTCTTCCCTTCTCTTCTCATCTCATCTCTTCTCTCCTCATCTCATCTCATCTCATTTCTTCCCCTCCCTTCCTTTCCCTTTTCTCTTTCTTCTCTTCTCTCTCCTTCGTTCTCTCCTTCTCTCCTCTCCTCTCTTTTCTACAAGGTGCCACCATCTTCTCAATGATTGCTTCAGATGGATCATCTTAGCATCCTGTCTAGGAATATATCTTTAATACAGCCGCCCGCGTATTTATTGATGAATGACTATATAGATATGTAAATACACTATCTGTCTGCCACAATTGCATATTTACATATGCTCCTTCAAGTTTTCTTAATTATTTCATCACTTATCAGTCCACATTTAATTCTGCTGGGTTTTCATTACCAAAACACTGTGCCTTTTAATTTTTTTTCCCAATGTCCCGAGCTTTATCTTGTGCAGTGCATATGTGTGTGTGTGTCATCTCATTTTCAGCTTCTTAATGATCTTTTAATGAGATGTCAATTAACGAGGCAAACTTGGGGAAGTAGGCGTTGAGGAATGGTTGCTTTCCAGTGCATTACAATTGTTCAGATTGTAATAATTCTTGGGATGGCATACTCTCTCTCTCTCCCTTTCTCTCGTCTTTCTTTCTCTCTCTCTCTCTCCCCCCCTCTCTCTCCTCCCCTCTCCCCCTTTCTTTCTCTCCCTCTCTCTCTCTTTCTCTCTCTCTCTCCATTTTTCTCTCTTTCTCCTTTCTCTCCTTTCCTCTTCCTCTTCTCATTCTCTCCTTTCTTTCTCTCTCTCCTCCTCTTTTCTTCCTCTCTTCTCTCCTTTCTCTCTTTCTCTTTTCTCTCTCCTTTCTTTTCTCCTCTTTCTTTCTCTTTGGTCTCTCTCCCCTTTCTTTCTTTCTCTCTCTCTCTCTCCTTTCTCTCTCTCTCCCTCCCTTCTCTCCTCTTTCTTTCTCTTTGGTCTCTTTCTCTCTCTCCCCTTCTTTCTATCCTCTCTTCCACTCTCTCTCCTTTCTCTCCTCTTTCTTTCTCTCTCTCTCCTCTCTTCTCTCCCTCTCTTTCTCTCTCTCCATTTTTCTCTCTTTCTCCTTTTCTCTCCCTCTCCCTCTTTTTCTCCCTCTCCCTCTCCCTCCCTCTCTCTCTCTCTCCCTTTCTTTCTCTCCCTCTCTCTCTTTCCTCTCTCTCCTTTCTTTTCTCCTCTTTCTTTCTCTTTGGTCTCTCTCCCCTTCTTTCTATCCTCTCTTCTCTCTCCTTTCTCTCTCTTTCTCTTTGGTCTCTTTCTCTCTCCCCTTCTTTCTATCCTCTCTTCCACTCTCTCCTTTCTCTCTCTCTTTCTTTCTCTCTCTCTCCTCTCTTTCTCTCCCCCCTCTCTTTCTCTCTCTCCATTTTTCTCTCTTTCTCCTTTTCTCTCCCTCTCCCTCTTTTTCTCCCTCTCCCTCTCCCTCCCTCTCTCTCTCTCTCCCTTTCTTTCTCTCCCTCTCTCTCTTTCTCTTTTTTCCTCTCTCTCCCTGGCTTCCCCATTGCCTTGGCTTGTCAGAAGGTTGCAGAAAGGGGTCACACGACGCCAGGCCACCACAACTGGTCATAAGTACGTGCCAGTTGCTAAGCCTCCAAATTTGGATCACAAAGGTCATAAGTGTGGGAAATGGTCGTAAGTCCCCCTTTTTTTCAGTGCTGTTGGAATTTTAAATGGTCCCTCAATGAAAGGCTGTAAGTCGAGTTCTGCGAGTCCCTTGGACTGCAAGGCCATCCAACCGGTCAATCCTAGAGGAGATCAATCCTGACTGCTCTTTAGAAGGCCAGATCCTGAAGAGGAAACTCAAATCCTTTGGCCACCTAATGAGAAGGAAGGACTCCCTGGAGAAGAGCCTCATGCTGGGAATGACTGAGGGCAAAAGAAGAAGGGGATGGCAGAGAACGAGGTGGCTGGATGGAGTCACTGAAGCAGTAGGCATGAGCTTAAATAGACTCCGGGGGATGGTAGAGGACAGGAAGGCTATCTATCTAGATAGATAGATAGATAGATAGATCGAACCAAGGTCCTGCGAGTCCCTTGGACTGCAAGGCCATCCAACCAGTCAATCCTAGAGGAAGAAGGGGACGGCAGAGAAGGAGGTGGCTGGATAGAGTCAGTGAATCAGTCGGCGTGAGCTTCAGTGGACTCCGGGGGATGGTAGAGGACAGGAAGGCCTGGAGGAACGTGGTCCATGGGGTCGCGATGTGTAACTAAAGATAGATAGATAAATAGATGAAAGATAGATAAATAGATAGATGATGATGATGATGATGATGAAGATAGATAGATAGATAGATAGATAGATAGATAGATAGATAGATAGATAGATCGATCGATCCAAGGGACTCCTGCGAGTCCCTTGGACTGCAAGGCCATCCAACCAGTCAATCCTAGAGGAGATCAACCCTGACTGCTCTTGAGAAGGCCAGAGCCTGAAGAGGAAACTAAGATATTTTGGCCACCTAATGAGAAGGAAGGACTCCCTGGAGAACAGCTTAATGCTGGGAACAATTGAGGGCAAAAGAAGAAGGGGACGGCAGAGAAGGAGGTGGCTGGATAGAGTCACTGAATCAGTCGGCGTGAGCTTAAATAGACTCCGGGGGATGGTAGAGGACAGGAAAGCCTGGAGGAACGTGGTCCATGGGGTCGCAATGTGTTGCACATGGCTTCGTAACTAAAGATAGATAGATAGATGAAAGATAGATAAATAGATAGATAGATGATGATGATGATGAAGAAGATAGATAGATAGATAGATAGATAGATAGATAGATAGATAGATAGATGGATGGATGGATGGATGGATGGATGGATGGATGGATGGATGGATGGATGGATGGATGGATGGATGGATGGATGGATCGATCCAAGGGACTCCTGCAAGTCCCTCAGACTGCAAGGCGAACAAACAAGTCAGTTCTAGAGGAGATCAACCCTGACTGCTCTTGAGAAGGCCAGATCCTGAAGAGGAAACTCAGATACTTTGGCCACCTAATGAGAAGGAAGGACTCCCTGGAGAACAGCTTAATGCTGGGAAAGATGGAGGGCAAAAGAAGAAGGGGACTCCAGAGGATGGTAGAGGACAGGAAGGCCTGGAGGAAGGTGGTCCATGGGGTTGTGATGGGACACAACTTCGCAACTAACAACAACGTAGGAGTCAAGAACTTCCTGTAGTAACCATGATCGGTATCAACTGCTTCCCTCCTAAAACACAGAGCAGGCTAGAACAAAGGGAGAAATTACCAACGTTTCCAGCATCGTCATATGGAAAGAAATGGGTGAAATTTTTATGTTTTTTTTAAATGGTGTATTTCTTACTTACTTTATTTTACACAGAAAAGAGCACCAAAACCCAGCTGACATCTTTATCCATCCACACCGAGGATTTGGAGCGCTCTGTTTTTCTTAAAAAAAGGGTTGAAATCTCAATGAATTGCAATTTTTATTTCATTTGCTGCGAGGGAGGTTGATTATGCTTAATCTCCCCAAGCAGGGAATTCTTGAATACCTACAGCATTTATTCTTCACAATGTTCCATTTTTATTATTATTATTTTTTTGTTGAATTAAAGAAGGAGGCGGTAGGCGGATGGAGAAAGAGCTCTTCTCTTATTGAATCTCACCCATTTCTTCGTGACCCACAGTTTCCAAGAACCAGAAACATTCAACTGTGGAGGTTTTTAAGAAGAGACTGACAGAAAGGACAATTAACCAGTGGAACAGCTTTCCAACCGGAAAGCGTGGGCGCTCCATCGCTGGATGTTTTTAAGAAGAGACTAGACAGTTCTCTCATCTAAAACAGTACAGCTTCTCCTGCTTGAGCAGGGGGCTGGACTAGGAGACCTCTAAGGTCCCTTCCAATTTTGTTATTCTATTAACCAGTGGAACAGCTGGCCTCCAGAAGTTGTGGGCGCTCCATCACTGGAGGTTTTTAAGAAGAGACTGGATAGCCACTTGTCTGAAATGGGATAGGTCAGTGATGGCTACCCTTTTTTTCCTCGGGTGCCGAAAGCATGCACATAGAATAGAATAGAATAGAATAGAATAGAATAGAATAGAATAGAATAAGAGGATAGAATAGAATAGAATAGAATAGAATAGAATAGAATAGAATAGAATAGAATAGAATAGAATAGAACAGAATGAGAACAGAATAGAATAGAATAGAATAGAATAGAATAGAATAGAATAGAATAGAATAGAATAGAATAGAATAGAATAGAATAGAATAGAATAGAATAAGAGGATAGAAGAAGAGGATAGAATAGAATAGAATAGAATAGAATAGAATAGAATAGAATAGAATAGAATAGAATAGAATAGGAGGATAGAATAGAATAGAATAGAATAGAATAGAATAGAACAGAATGAGAATAGAATAGAACAGAACAGAATAGGAGGACAGAATAGAACAGAATAGAACAAGAGGATAGAATAGAGATAGAATAGATAGAATAGAATGAACAGAACAGAATAGAACAGATAGGATGGGACAGGATGGGATAGACAGGATAGGATAGGATAGGATAGGATAGGATAGGATAGGATAGGATAGGATAGGATAGGATAGAATAAGAGGATAGAATAAGAGAATAGAATAGAATAGAATAGAATAGAATAGAATAGAATAGAATAGAATAGAATAGGATAGGATAGGATAGAATAGAATAGAATAGAATAGAATAGAATAGGAGGATAGGATAGAATAGGATAGGATAGGATAGAATAAGAGGATAAGATAGGATAGAATAGAATAGAATAGAATAGAATAGAATAGAATAGATTAGAATAGAATAGAATAGAATAGAATAGAATAGAATAGAATAGAATAGAATAGGAGGATAGAATAGAATAGAATAGAATAGAATAGAATAGAATAGAATAGAATAGAATAGAATAGAATTACAATGGAATGGAATGGAATGGAATAGGATAGGATAGGATAGGATAGGATAGGATAGGATAGGATAGGATAGGATAGGATACAATAGAATACAATAGAATAGGAGGATAGAATAGAATAGAATAGGATAGGATAGAATAAAAGGATAGAATAAGAGGATAGAATAAGAGGATAGAATAGAATAGAATAGAATAGAATAGAATAGAATTACAATGGAATGGAATGGAATGGAATGGAATGGAATGGAATGGAATGGAATGGAATGGAATAGGATAGGATAGGATAGGATAGGATAGGATAGGATAGGATAGGATAGGATACAATAGAATACAATAGAATACAACAGAATAGGAGGATAGAATAGAATAGAATAGAATAGGATAGGATAGGATAGAATAAAAGGATAGAATAAGAGGATAGAATAGAATAGAATAGAATAGAATAGAATAGAATAGAATAGAATAGAATAGAATAGAATAGAAATTGGAAGAGAGTATAGAGTAGAGTAGAATAGAATAGAATAGAATAGAATTTTTTATTGGCCAAGTGTGATTGGACACCCAAGGAATTTGTCTTGGTGCAGATGCTCTCAGCGTACGTAAAAGAAGCGAAAAGATACCTTCATCAAGCATGCATGTGATAGTGTGTGTGTGCGTGCCCACACGCATAAGGCAATGCCCTGCGGTGCCCCTTCACATATACACACGCGCCCTGTGCTCCCCCACCCCCTGCACATGCGCGTGCGAACCCGCCCGCACCCTGTTTACTTCTTGAAGTCTCCTGGGACCAAAAACGGGGTGTGGGGGGGCATGCCACACACACACACACACACACACCCTATGCATGCATGCGTGGCCCTCCCACCTCTCCCCATGCATCCATGCATGTCTCCTGCATGTGTGGCAGAGACCCCAAAATCAGCTGGCTGGTGGAAGGTGCGTTGCATACGCGCAGTGGAGCTGACATAGGGCGAACGGCTCCCGTGCCCATAGAAATGGCTCCAATGCGCCATTTGGGCCACGCGTGCCATAGGTTCACCATCATGGGTATAAGATTCTCCTGCTTGGGCAGGAGGCTGGACTAGAGGACCTCCAAGATCCTGTTGGAAGAAATAACCATCCCGGTTCAGTTCCAAGTGGGGGACAAAGACACTGGAAACATGGAGGCTGCTTGGAAAGATGGTTTAATGGTGGTCAGGATCACATGGCTTGAGTTCCTGAACAGAAAAAAGGGGCGAGATGCTGTGCGTGCCCTGGCTTTATGCTCTCTCTAAACTTTGAACTTCTGGGGGGTGGGGGGGGCACAGGAAGAGTGTCCTGATTGGTTGTTGTCAGACTCCCAGCTGGTGGGGGTCTTAGCTAGCCTTGCTGGCTGATGTAATCTTCCCAGGTGTCATATGGTGAGTTTTCTGTTGCTAGATGGGTCCTATTGTGTTGCAGATGATGGCCCATTGACAAAGGTGGGGAGAATGAGTTTCTGCCTCTGGCCTATTGACAAAGGTGGGGGGAATGAGTGAGCTTGGCTGAGGTTTTAATGGCCCATTGACAAAGGTGGAGGGGAGTGGCAGGAAGTTGCTTTGTCCTTAAAACATGTTTCTCCATTTCTCATCCAGGGAAATATAATATTCTGCCCTTTTTAATATTTTCTAAGATATTTCATTCTTCTAGGAGGGGTGGGTGGGTGCTAACTTCCTACAGTCCCTTCCAGCTCATTCTATTCTATTCTTTTGAGTAGAAAGCCCTTTGGATGAGTTTTAAAATCCCAAAGAGCGTGACCCTCCCAAAAGTA